>NC_082643.1:20722938-21347938 GCF_028023285.1 Balaenoptera ricei | reverse complement strand
GCCTCCAAATCAGATGAGCCAATTCCTTATAATAATAAGGAATATTTATAATATTCCTTATAATAAGCCTCTTTATATATATGCATGCTATTGGTTCTGCTTCTCTGGAGAATCCTAATACAGTATCCATAGTTCTTAAAACTGTGGTTCTCAGCTAGGGGCAGCTTTGCTCTCCAGGGACGTTTGGTAGCATCTGGAGACATTTTGGTTTCCCAACCCGGGGAGCCCACCGGTATCTAGTGCACTGTGCTTCCAAGCGTCAGTGCACAGGACACCCCCGACAACAAAGCATTGTCTCACCCAAACAATCAGAAGGGGCAGTCTGGTCCACAGCAAGCACATTTTTTTTCTCATTCCAAGAGCATTCTAAAAACGATGATACCATAAATCCACTGACAGTAGCTATGCAAAGTCACCTACCTAAAAAAAGAGCTGAAATGCAATCAAAAGCCAGCCCCCCTCATCTGCTTCTGTCCACCTTACTAAATTGCCTCCAAAGAGCCAGAGTGGCCAAGGGAATGGGGGCCTGTGGGGGTGGAACTGGGTGGAGTCCTGCACTGCAGAGGGCGACCTCACAGGGGACTCCGGCTAAAGGGCCTCGGCAGGACCCTTGGCGCAAAGGGTAGAGCAAGAGAACAGCAGGAGACTTGGTCTTCATCACATGTGAGGTGATGTTTCCGGGAAGTCTGAGAAAGAACCGTGGAGGGTATGAAGGTTAAAGGCTGAGGTCCCACCTCTTCTAAGAGGGACCAGAGTGAGTGAGTAGAAGTGAGTAGAAGTCAAGGAACATTAACCCAGGATGTTGCGATCACTCTTCCTTCGTGTCTACCATGTATTCTGTGCCCAAGCCCATCCCTGGCATTCAATCAGTTCTGCGTGGTTATGGGAAGCCAGGCTGATTGGTTCATGGGTGATATTTACCAGCAGTGTTGTAACAACTAAAGCTTTGTCCTCGAATAAGAAACACAATCACCCTCTGGTTATAAAGGAGCAGCTCTCCCTGTTGGCAGTTGGTTATATTAGTCTTTTTCAGAGGAAGAAATAACTGGTATATTTAACTGAACCAAGATGTCAAAATATTCAAGAGACTCTTGAAATTCTCGAAAGAGTAAGATGTGACCCACATGAGGAAATTTAACCAGGATCCATAAAACAATATAGTAATGTATCTCTATATACAATGAGTTTCCATCATCACTTTGATTTGGATCATGAATGTTATGTTAATTAGGCAGAGCAGGTTTCATTATTCTTATTTTTCAACAGATGAGACAATTGGGGCTCAGAAAAGCCAAGGAACTTGTTAGTAATTAGCTGTACCAGGAAGAGAATTTGTGTGCATCAGTCAGTGAACAGATTGGAAAAGAGAAAGCCTTCTAGATAGTTCATCCGGAGACGGATATAATGCAGGGAATTGGCTACACAGGTGTTGGAAGAACAAGAGGACTCAGGGGGAGATGGTAAAGCTGTCACTGCCTTTGATCCAGGCCGTGCAAGTCCACACTTGCTGATGCACTGATGGAGACATCACAGCTGCTGGTCTGGGGAACCTGGGAGGACACACCTTTGCTGGTGCAGCTGAAAACTGGCACTAATGCTTCTGACAACTGCCACCACTGCTGCTGCGCGGAGTGCCTAAAGCAGAAAGAAAAAGAAAATTCTTTTTTCTTCCTTTCTCTAGTCTCCTAATTGGCAAGTTCTTTCTGGAAGAAAGCTGGCAAGGGAATCAATGAAATGTAGTTTGGAAGCTTCCAGCCCCCTGTGATATAAGGAGAGCAGAGAAAGTAAAAAAGTGGAGCTGAGGGTCAGCAAGAGTTACTGGCACATAATATTTTCATTCTAGGCTCTTTCCACCATGCCTCATTTTCTCCAGTGTTGGTCAGGGTATGCGAAATTGCTACTTCAGATAGACCCAACATCTAATACTTCCACACAGAGGAAGTTTAATCCTTGTTCACGTAACTGCCCAGCACGGAGAGCAACCCTCTACCTCACGGTCATTTAGAAGCCAGGCTGAAAAGAAAAAAAAAAAAATAGAAGCCAGGCTGATGGTGGTCTCGCATCTTTAACACATGGATTTCAAAGTTGCTCTCGCTTCATAAATCCAGTCAGCATGGAGGAGCAGGTGGGGGAGGGTTTTTTGGGCTGGGCCAATGAGAAATACACATAAGCACTCTTATTCCACCGAAGACAGCTTATCACGGGGCTCTATCCAACTGCAATAGAACCTGGAAGTGTAATCCAGCTGTGTGTCTGGATGAAATATTTTGGACTGCTAGTGGTATCTGCCACACCTCCCAGGAAGGTAAAGGTCTGCCTTTAGAGCCTTCAAGCCGATGTTTTAGGCACAGAATAAGAGACCCAGTTTGAGAAGAGTCATCTGAAAAAGAGCTGGGGGGTTGGTAGCTTTCTTCCTCACTGTGAGACCTCCGTCAGAGAGTATAGGGGAAAAAAAGATTAAGGACACAGGCAACATGTGCAGAAACAAATGGCACCAATACCAATGAGGATCACAGCCCTGCCCCGAGCTCCTGGTGAGACCATAGCTTGGCTTTCGTAACCTTCTGTCCACCACTCTAGTGGACTCCAATGAACTAAAATGTGTCCAACCAGGATGGTGGAACAGTTGATAAATCTGGAAGAAAAGCCATAGAGCAGACTGTGATGATTGTGTGTAAGGGTCTGAAGGCCCGTGGAAAGGAAAGGACGCTTGGTGTGTGTGGTTGCAGAAGGGCAGGACTTGGTCAGTGGAGAAAACTTTCCAGCATGAGAGTTGCCAGGCAGGCAGCCCTATAAAAATTAGGGCTTCTTCATGTGGTCTTCAGTAAAAAATAAGAGGTGATTATCTACGTGGGTAAAGGACTTGAAAAAAGGACTTGAAAAAAGAATCATAAATGAGAAAATGCAAATGCAAAATCCCACTGGTCATCAAAGAAATATACATCAGATTAGCAATGGGATACTTGTTTTTTCTTTTCTTTTGGCTTATCAACTTAGCAAAAATGAAAATACACCAACAACCCTCTCTCCTCCCTGCCCCCAAAACCCAACCACCTAGTAATGCTTCATTAAGTGAGGTCTGGTGTAATGAGCGTTTTCATACACGGCTCTGGTTAGTTAGTTAAGAAATGTATGGCACAGCCGTAGAGTGGATTTTTATGTAGCCTTGAAAAATGTAGTTTTCCAAGGGTCTTTACAATAAATATACACATAATCGTAATCACTTAAAGAAAAACTTTATAGAAGGAAACGCAGGAAATTTGCCAAAAGTTAGGCTGGAAACAGCAGTGAATAGTGAAATTATGGACAATTTCTTAAATGCTTCTTAATATTGTTTCTGTATCTTCTAAGATATAAAATATCACTTTGATAGTTAGGAGATATGAAGTAGAAAACCTCTTTTTTAAAAATTAGAAAGGAGCGTGCTCTTAGTCACCTAACATTAAATCAGAGGCCAGATAAGGTAGAAAGCAGGGGACAGCGTGGGGTGCGTCTGGGGAATGGGGATGGCCTACCCCTGCCCAGAGGAGCATCTTATCACTGAGGTCGTTCGGAATTGCTGGTGTCTGGTGATAACAAAAGCAGGCTGACTTCTCATGGGGTTTATCGTTGTTTTTCATTTCTTACTGGCTATCCTTGGGGTTAGATTGCTCTCACCCCCTCATTTACCCTGCCTTTGTAGCTACTGATACAAGGATTCTTGTATTTGGAGGAAATCGCTTTTAAGATTCCTTTAAACTTTGAGATATTGGGACTTTCTGGAAACAATCCTGCAGGGTTGCTGAAGCTCTCCTGCCCACAAGCAGTACACATTATGCTTTGTGTTGAAGCCGGGGACCATTGCATTCAACAAAACACCTCTTATCGCTGTGATCAATATGCCTTCAAATAGAGCGGTGTTTGTAATAATTTTAAGAAAGCACGTGTACGTGTGGTTTAAGAAGAGTGCTTTGTCTTATGTGTCTCCTAGTTTCCTAGAACTGCAGTGTGACTTTTTTCTCAAGTAGTGCAAGCAGATTAAGTGATATCATGCTCCCTTCTGCAAAGTCCTTACTTCAGCACTCTCTGCCATTTTAAGAAACTAGGTCTCAAAAGTAAGCAAACATCTGCCTTCGAGGGTTAATGTGACAGGTGCTCTTTGAGCTGGTGAAGGGTGGCACCAGCTGTATGGAAAGGTCATGCTTAACTGTCTTTGCACTGATTGCTGAATAGTGAAAGCACGGACTGAAGTGAAACCTCAGACACACTAGCTTTTGTTTTCCAGCTTGCAAAAATTAGCTGCTACCTCAACAAAGTGAAACCATGTCAAGTTACACACCTTTAGATCTTGTGGGCCTTATTTTAAAACTTTTTGTCTTGGTCTGAGTTCATTTGAAAAGATTGCTGTACTAACATTAGTTAGGTGCAAATAGCAAAGAGCAAAAATTATTTGACCAGCTGGCCAGCTGAGATATTTCTGAGATATTCTAGCTTCTCTGGAGCCTCCAGGGTAGAACCAGGTTATGAAAATGGGTCAGCCTTGAAATCACCCATAATAATGTGGGAGTGGCGATGGGGAGTGCAGAGGGAATGGAGTAGCTCAGCTAAAGTTTCAAAATGTTTTGTTCCCCCTTAGGGTGGAAATTAATCAACAGGAGAGGTCTTAGAACTTTTCATGGAGAGCATCTTAGAGAGAATCTATTTCAACTCCCCTGTGTAACACGTTGGGCAAATGGGTTGGAACATAATAAAGTACTTGTCTGAGGTCCGGCAGCTGGTCAGTGGTGGAGCTGAGTGAATCTGACTTAGCTCACGGTGCTTTCCTTACTGATTCCAGTGATTCAAAAGCCAGCAAACTTCAGTGCTTTTTAAGTCATAAAATGCTTTCTGGGCTAGAATTAAATTCATACAAATTTATATTTTATATATGTATATATGATACGCACACACACACACATATATGATATATGTTATTTGTCCATTTGGAGCCTGCGTGGAGTAAAGATAAACTCTCAAGTGAAAACCAAGGTTTCATGTCCTTATGTAACTCTTTTTGAAACTGCCTCAATAAAGGTATATTTCGTAAAATAGACCTTAAGATAGAAGCTGTAAGAGTTGACATGATAGAAAATATAACTTTATTCTAGTTACCGGGTGCTTTAACTTGCAGATCAGCCCTGCCATCGGGGAGCTTTCGGCCCCCCCTCTCCTCCACGTCCACTGGGCAGGACTCCTGTGGTGAGGATATGCCGCCACTAGGTGGCAGTCATACCGCACCGGTTAGGGGGCTCTGCGGCGGCTGCTTTATCCAGAGTGGAGATCAGATCCATTGCTTTTTCCTCTTATCTATAAGAGTATGCATAGCTCTTTATTAAAGAAGCCGAATTTAAGCACTACTACCCAACACCTCATTTGTAGAAGATATACTAAAAACCAAACCATTAAATGATTCAAGTATCATTCATTACCTGTCTCATCAGGCTTTAAATGGTTCAGTTGTTCATTTTTCTGCTCCTTCCCTTTAAAGCTTTCCGACTCTTACCAAAAGGATTTGAATGAGTAAAAAGAGATTTGAATCTAAAACTTCAATTGTATACCTAGAAATGATTTTTGTTCCTGCAATTACACTATATTTTAAGCACTTACTCCCCCCGCCCCCCAGTTAGTAAATATAAATCTTCAAAGCATCTCAGTTTTCATGTAAAATAAAGCATGTGGGTGACTATCAAACTGCTAAAGTAGAAACCTTTTATTATGAACTGTTAACTATTAAACGGCTAGAGCAGAATCCTTTCACTGAATGAAGTTTCATTTCAGGGACTTCCCTGGTGGCGCAGTGGTTAAGAATACGCCTACCAATGCAGGGGACACGGGTTCGAGCCCTGGTCCGGGAAGATCCCACATGCGGCAGAGCAACTTAAAGCCCATGCGCCACAACTACTGAACCTGCGCCCTAGAGCCGGCGAGCCACAACTACTGAGCCCACGTACCGCAACTACCAAAGCCCATGCGCCTAGAGCCCGTGCTCCACAACAAAGAGAGGCCACCGCAATGAGAAGCCCGCGCACTGCAACGAAGAGTAGCCCCCGCTCTCCGCAACTAGAGGAAGCCCGCACGCAGCAACGAATTGAGAGCGGCGTTCATTGACAGAGAACATGATTTGGCCACAGCAACAATTTTTAAGTAGATTGTTTGTCACTGCTCCTTTCTGGCCTAAGGTCTCTGGTTAACTATATAAATGTGAGGTCTTTGGTATTTTAAACATTTTAATGATAATAAAGAGAAGTTTCCCTTAAAATGTAATTGTGTTTTATTTTGGTCTTTTTGGTCTATATTAAGGGGACTATTACAAAGGTGATGTTTTTTCTAGAAGGTTAAGTGGAGTGAGGAAGCAGGAGGAAGGGCAGAATTATGAGGAGCTAGAAGAGGGTTTTAGAAAAGAAAAATGAAGGGATCAGGGAAACTAGAAAAGAGGGCCCTTGGCTAAATTGATGAAATAGGTGACTATTAAAACAGTAATATACCAGAAGTAGAAAGGATGAACCTAAAGGGAATTTAAGGATCCAAAGGCCATGTAGAAGGAAAAATGAATGGCTCCAGAAGACCCTGGAGGGCGGGGAGCTTGGAGTTAGTGCACTGGATAACCAAGACCAAGCACTGGAGCTGGGCTTCTCCCAGGGTGTCCACAGCCTCAAAACCCTAGCCACGCCCAGGGCCCGGAATCTGCATCCTTGACCGTCGCCCCAGGTAATTCTTATACCCTCCAAAGGCTGAGGACTCTTGGAGACTAGGGAAGAGCCTGCAGACCAAGAGTGTTATGGTGACAGATTTGGGGGCTTACGGGTAAAGGATGAGTGCCGTAAGCCTGAGCCGAGGAAGCTGGGCAGGGCATGACCTAACCCGCTGTCCATGTTTGCACCTGTCAACATTCTGCACCAAGGAAGGCTCAGTCATTCCCCTGAAACATCTGTGTGTGCTGACTGGCAGTGGGCTGGGGATGGGGAGAAGGGAGAACTCCTAAAAACAGGAAAGGCCAGGATCTCTTCCTGCTTGCACGGTGGCAGCTAAGTGATGCCAAGTTCTCCTGTGCCCGTGCCCCTCGGCTGCAGCTCAGCTGAGACTCGGGTCTGCAGGCGTCAGGATGTGGTGGCCCCTCCCTGTGTGCTCCAAGCCCTCTTAGGGGTCCGGGATTGTTCAATATCACTCGTAATTTGGGGGCCCTGGAGTCCCATGCAAGGGAATTTGAACTTTATCCAGACTTAGGGTTCAGACACACACATGCCTGAGAGACAGGGGCAGAAGCTGGATTTCAGGGAGTGACGAAGGGGTCCTCAGGGCTCGATGCAGGTAGGTAGCAGTGGCTTTTCCTGACCTCAGCTCAAACTAATCTCTCTCACCCTTTTGCACTTCGTGTCCTGGAAGGAAAGGGCCCGATGATACTCAGTAGTGTAACTGTTTCCTAGGTGATCCACATCCGTTTTTGGGGCACTCATTCCTTTAATTAATTAATTTATTAATTAATTTATTTAACTTTTTATTTTATATTGGAGTGTAGTTGGTTAACAATGTTGTGATAGTTTCAGGTGTACAGAAAAGTGATTCAGTTATACATGTACATGTATCTATTCTTTTTCACTCCTTTAATTTAAAAAGTAATTGTTCCAGCCTTCCCCATCCCACATCCTGTGGCAAATCCAGTGATCTCCCCAAGACTACACTTTCATAGGAACTGTTCTCCTCCACTCTGGCTTCCACTGAAATCCAGGTCACTTTGCCAGTCGGCTGCCTTCTTAGGTCAGGTGATGCTTCCTCTCACTGCACCCCCGACCTCTGGCTACACATGGTCCTTCGAACCTCAGTTCTCCTGCCAAAGAGTTGGAGACAGCAAGCTTTACTGAAGGTTTGCTTGGAGAGATGGAGAGAGGCTCATACTATAGCACAGCTCAGAGAAAATCTTCACATTGAATACTAGTCTGTCTCTGCTGAATGTCTTCTTCAGCATCTCCCCAGAGCATTACTTGGGGATCAGCTTTGCCGTCTGGTCACATTCTCCACCATCTTGCATGAGGCCCCTTTCTTCTCCCAACCTTCTCTGTCCCTGGCCCCCTCTCCAGAAAAGAGATGGCCACGTGGATGGAGATGTTGTTACCTGAAAAAGAGGTGAGTATCAGAGACCATGAAGCAGATGGCAACGCACTCCAGGTGACAGTAGAAGAGAGAACAGCTGCTCTGGGCTTGGAGGTCTGGAGCGTGTCCACTTTTTCCATGCGCGGTTGGAGACCTGTGTCTGCAGCAGCATTAAAGCTTCAGAGACTGGAAGCAGAGACTGCCCAAGAATTTAGCAGCAGCTGGAGCAGGAGGTAGAGGCCCAAGTGTCTGTGAGAGACACCCTTCCCCCTCCAGGACCCTCGAGACAGACACAAGAATGGGGAGTGACTTGGACCCGGCCACTGGCGGGTGGAGGGCGTGGATCGAGCCGGCACGGGGACAAACTGGTAAAGGGACTTTACCTAGGACAGCCAAGCTGATGGGCCTTGGAGACATTCAAGTAAATCTACCAGGGAATAGCATGAGGTCCACTTTCTTGTGTCCTCGTATCCTCTTTCAACATCCAGAAATGGTCCATTGTCTTTCCAACATGCAAACCCCAAATAAGTAAGTCTACATTAAGCTGCGAGTCAGTGCTTCCTAAACTTTAATATGCGTATTTGTCATCCATGGACCTTGTTAAAATACAGACTTTAATTCCAATTCATTAATATTTCATTTCTCATCAACATCAACCCAGGTGATGTTGCTGCTCGGCCGTGGGCCGAACTTTGAGAAGCGAAAGTGTAAGCAACCTGGTGTCCTCCTTGCCGGCACCCCCAGCCCCTACATCTGCAAACAGCAACCAAAAATAGGCACTCAGGGAAAAAGACAATTCTTAGCCCAAAGGGCTAGACGTTCATGGTGGATTGTAGGCTCTAAGGTAAAGCAAGGGCGGTGAGAGTCGGGGGATCGGGGCAGTGGCTGTCGTGAGACTCCTCACTGGATGTCCTTAATGAGAAAATCTATTTCCTCTCATTGGACTGGCCCAGGGACAGCACGTATTCATAAATTCCCTTCTCCAAAGCTTTTCCTTCTAAGGGGACTTCTAAGACGTCATGGCGTCTCCTGTGACAGTTCCCTGACCAGTTGGTGACTCTCTTATAAAGCGGCACACTGTGACTTTAGCAGGGGTGTTTAGATTCCACACTTGACCTTTTAACTGTAGGATGAAAGGCTTGGAACATTTTCAGAGAACAAGGTAGGGGGATTATTTCAGGGGACTCCTTGGTGCCCCTAAATCAGCTGGGAGAGGCAGCCAACTTCACCTGAATCTGTAGCACTGTTTTGTAACAGTGCTACAAAACCCTTCCTTGAAGAGGTCTCCTTCTAAGCACCCAGGAAAATATAACAATGTATCACAGCGAACCTTTGTCCCAGGGTTACCGGTTGGGGCACGAGCTGCGGCAGCTGTGCCCAGCCCCCAAGTGACGTCTGTTTAATCTTCGCCGATGTGTCAGGTCACCCTTCCAGCTCTTCTTTTATACAGCCGTGTGCGGAGCAACTCCCCAGAGGGTTCTAATTAGAATTTTTCAAGCACATCAACAAAATTCAACCAACAGAAATTCACCACCCCGGCCTCAGGAAAGCTAAAAGTCTCCAAGTAAAACCCCGTTTTTAAAAAGATTTTACAGGAAGAAAACACAAAGGAGTAGACTTGAGTGGAAATAAAAACAGCCAAACAAAAAAACAGGGGCCAACTGGTAGTGGTAAAAACTGTTTGTTTATTGAGGATTATATTTAAATGCACAAGTTTGAGAGGAGAAAGTGGCTTTCAGGAACCGGGAAACTCAGCTGGCGGGTTGTCTCTGGAGAAATCCCTCAGCAGAAAATGGTCCCACATGAGTCCAATGTTACTGGATGAAGAAGTCACAGAACACTAGAGAGTCACTAGCTTGGGGAAGAAGAGAACATCTAGCCTCTTAGATGTGGCTAAGAAGGCTTCTGCTTTTGAGGAAGGGAAAAGGCACATGACAGTATGGAGGACGCCCGATGGCAAACGTGTAACAAGCAGCCAGTTTGGCATAGTTGGGCCCCGGTAATTCACTCACCTTCTATCCAGGAAGGAAATTCATTTGACTTTAAGTTGGTAGTCAAATAAAAAAAATCAGAGGACATTTGAAATACCAGTTAGGAAGAGGTCTTGGGGCTTCCCTGGTGGTCCAGTGGTTAGGGCTCCAATGTGCTTCCACTGCAGGTGGCACAGGTTTGATCCCTGGTGGGAAACTAAGATCCCGCATGCCACACCATGGCCAAAAACAAAAGAAATTTAAAAATTTTTAAATTTTAAAAAAAGGAGAGGTCTTCCCTCTGTATTTCTGATAGTCATAAAATAAGTTATTCTCTGCGAGTTATCCCATGGAAGCACTGCCACTGTAAAACTAATGCTGTCTCCAGTACTCTATTCCCAGTACCAAACCTTGTTGAACAAAAGTGTTTTAGTTGCGCTAAAAGTAATTGCGATTACCGAAATTGTTCAAGGTGATTATTTAGATGCTAAGCAAGGACCCCTAAGAGTGCACTGACGGTATCACGTGTCAGGCCCTTTGGAAGCCACCCCGTACCGTCCCCTCATCCGATCTCGCGGCCTCTGTTTGAAGGTTGGGTATTTTATTATTTCTGAGGTAGAAACAAATAACCCAAGGCTTGCATCTAGAAACGGCAGTGAGAGTGAAACCCGGCTTCAAACTCCGGCTCTATCTGGCTCCAAAGCTCTTGTTCATTCCCACCCTGCTCTCCTGTTGCACCCAAGGAGGTTAGGGCTCTCCAGGGAGCTGAGAAGGCACCTTGCCGGCCTATCGGTGGGCTCACTTTTCCCTGCTTGGGCCTGGTGCCCCAGGCTGCAAATAGACATCTCCGGAGGTCATCCTCAGCCCTCAGGCAGTGAGGAATCACAGACTGACAGGTACATTTCTCAGGCTTCTACACAACAAAGAGAATACTGTAAACAGCAAATACAATAGTTGTCTGTAAGACACTTTTAAAAAGAAGAAGGAAAAAAATATCGATTTTCAACATCATTCCCCAGCAACTCGTGGAAGGTACCTCCTCCAGTTTCCTAAGAATAACCTACCTCTTCCTTCTCCTCCTCACCACTACCTCTTTTCGTCCTGATTTTTATAATGATAATACAATCAACCCTTGGAGTTAGACTCATTGAAGGTTTATTTTTAGGCGAGTTTTAAAAGAACTATGCAGCCCACCTGTGGCAATTAAGGATCCTAGAATGCTCCTGTGAGGCTGGCACCCTGAGCTTTGGCTGCCCTCCAGTTCGGGTCACTATATTTAGCCGGACTAAAAGTCCTCCGCTGCCATAGAGCTTGAGGCCACATTTTCACTTCCTGAGTTGGCATGTGGGGTGACCCATTGTTGGGGGGGCCCTCCTACCTCCTGAACCTGGCTCTGCCACTGCTTTGTTTTCAAAGGGCAAGTCATTCACTCCTTGGGACTCAGCCTGACCATCTATAGAGTAGAGTGGTTCATGGACGCCTGCCATGAAAAATAGTGAATTCCTGGCAATGACTGTGGAAGTCTGGAGTATTACATGTCAGCAGCGTCTTCCAGCATGGAGGATGGGAAGTAGCATGTGCAGATGATAAGTTTCCACCGAGTGTAGGACCTGGTGGAGCTGGCAGATTTAAACAAGGTTCCACATGAGAGGCCATGGGCTGGGAATGAGCCAGAAAGAGGCCTGGGGCAGAGAGGACTTGATCGGAGAGGGTGTCCAAGGCTCTGAGAAAGGGTCTGTACTTTCCATGCCTAACGCCACGCTGCCCCTGTGTCATGGGAATTTGCATCACGGCTAGCTGTAATCACCAAAACTCATTCTTATTAGCGGCAAGACGGCATTTTTACAAAGAAGGTTATTGTTTGTTTCCCCTTGCTTGGGAAGTTCGTGTCTTGAGAATGTTTGGTTTTAGGATCATATACAGCGGTAAAACTCACTCTTGTTAAAAACATCTTCTCAGTTATATATTTGTTCATTTCTTTTTTTTTTTAAAGGTTTGCATTTTTTTTAAAATTTATTTATTTATGGCTGTGTTGGGTCTTCGTTTCTGTGCAAGGGCTTTCTCTAGTTGCGGCAAGAGGGGGCCACTCTTCATCGTGGTGCGTGGGCCTCTCACTATCACAACCTCTCTTGTTGCGGAGCACAGGCTCCAGATGCGCAGGCTCAGTAATTATGGCTCACGGGCCCAGTTGCTCCACGGCATGTGGGATCCTCCCAGACCAGGACTCGAACCCGTGTCCTTTGCATTGGCAGGCAGACTCTCAACCACTGCGCCACCAGGGAAGCCCCTGTTCATTTCTTTTGTAAGAGAAACAGCCACAAAGAAAAAACCTCATGTCAGCTTTGTGGAAACTACCTAAAAAATCAAAAAGAGGCGTAGTGAATTTCCTAAGCACATTTTTCCTTTCAGATGACGTTTTCATCGTCCTCAAACTGTAAGGTAATGACACAGTACAGGAATCAAGAACTCTTTTTGGACAAAGACAGTTTCCTACGAGGCAAATTTATGCAAGTCTTCCTCTGTAAGTTGAGGCAAACCTCAGACACACACAAACTCATGTATACACACACACAATTACTCTGAAACCCTATGCTGTAAATACTCCTTTGCAGGTAACAGTGATCATAATTGTCAATTGGATCAACACACTGCTCAATTATAACTATGAATAAACATATCAAAATGCCCACATCTGGGGACCAAATTTGCTTTATATTTCTGTGTTTGTCATTCAAGAATGTATTTTCCAAATCGTGTTTTACAAGTGTTTTTGAAGGAGTAAAAGCAAATGTTATTACCGAAGTTGTTCAAGTTGATTATCTAGATGCTGGGCAAGATCACTTAAAGGTATTAATTCCAGTAATCTGAATCTTTTAAAACTTTTCAACCAATAAAAACTTTAATAATTGCTCTGGAAATACACGAGCGCATTAGCTTTACTCTCAGAGGAATTTGAAACTCTTCAGCACGAATTCCACTGAATTGCTTTACTTCCGCTATTCCTGAATGAGCTCTTTGGTCAAAGGGCTGCCGCCCCTCCTCTTCCTGAGGCAAGACCTGCAGGCTTCTCAGATCAGAGGTGTGTTCTTGGGGGACCACCTCCTTGGAGCTCCCCAAGATCACAAGTCCCCTTCCTCAGAATCTTTGGGAAAGAGCATGTTTCAAGATCGCATTCAAGGAAGGCATAACCCTTTATAATTGGCCAAAAGCAACTGCTTATGTAGATAATGGTCTTAGTAGATGTAATTAAAATAAATGAGCCTCATCCCATGCCATCAGGCCAAAGGCCTGGTCTCCCCGCTTAAGAGACAAATGATTGTGGCCTTTGTAGCTCTGTTACGAGATTTCCCATAATGTTTGCCTCTACACTCTGCTGACGTTTTCTAGAAGAAATTTGATCTCAGAATATTTTCCTTCTTCTTGTCTTTAGTTTGGAAGATTCACTAGAACTGAAACTTATATTTCCCCAATTGTTAATTTTCCAAACAGATGAACAAAAAACAAACAAAAGATCACCCTAAATGTTCCCAAATATACCTGAACTCAAATGCTGTGAAAGAACAAGGGAGTATCTCTAATCACCCCTGGATGATCGCTACCCTGATGGTCACCAGGCAGCTGAAGTTCAAGTGTGTCCCTCAGTGTCTCCCTTCATGACCTGGCTCTTGTTATTTTCCTCCTCCTCATTTGCAACTATTTTTATTCTCCCAGTTACTGGATTTGAAGTCAGATCCTTGGCCAGCCTTAGTCTACTCATAGCTAGTTGTGGTCTGGGAAGTTCTAGAAGGTCTGTAAATTTAAGTTTCTTTACTTGTGAATAGGGTTGAGGTCCCATCCATGAGATGGGATGTTTGTGAAAAGTGTGGTGGAAGATGGCATTCAAACATCAATTCCAGCTAGATTCGGGGCCATGCTCTCTTCCTCTCTGTACCTTGTACTGAATCAGCCTCTTTTTTAGGCCTTCTCAACCTCTCCGGACCAGGTCAGGCCTCCATCATCTCACTCTAGGAATAAGGTGAATGCTAGTCCTAACTGGCCTTTTTTTAATCTCCCGTCCAACATTTCCATTCCTGATAGCATATGTAGGGGAGGGAAAAGTTATTTTCCTTCCACCCATCTTAGGTTTATTGAATGGGGCCCGGTAAATTAGACTGACAAATAAGAGGAGAGTGGGGAGCTTTTCTCGTGTCTGCTTTTTCTCAATTGCCTTCAGCTCAAAATAATCCACATGCCTAAGTGGCCTATTTCGGGGTGGCGTATTCTGCCATCCTTCACATACTGATATTTACATACTATATTTACATGCTACATCCTCCTGCTCAAAACTTTGAGTCACTCTTTATTATTTGTATACAGAAAAAAGTTACATGTCTTTAGCCAGGCATTCGACTTCCCCATTGTCTAACTTCAACCTACCTTGGAAAACATATTTTACATTATATCCCTTCCAACCACACTGGGCTCCCGATCCTTTCCAAATACACCTTGCATTTGCATATTCTGGTACTTCTGTTAACACACTTCCAATACGGTAGAATGTTTCTCTTCCCAGTCAGAATATTGTCTGTTCTGCCAAATACAAGTCAAAAGATACTTATGAGGAGTCATCCCTGAAACTTTCCCTCAGAATTAATCACTCCACTCCCTGCTTCCCTCGGCATATTCTGTACCTGTCTCATGGCCTCAGACTTACTCTGCCCTACTGAGATACCAGAGAAGGTTTTACACTGTTTGAAGACATCAGTTGCCTCGTTCACCTTTGTGTTTCCCTTTTTCCCCTCAAACATTTGCAGAGAGCCTTGCACAGACTAAATAAATGCTCAGTAAACATGTTTGACAAATTGAAAAAGTAATAACACAGCAATAAGAAAGCATAATAAGTTGTACCTTTGCCTGACTTACTTAGAGTTACACAGGCGCTCAGAGAGACCCAGCATCGTTCCAGAAGTCATTGAACCCGGGACAGATAGCCTGGAGTCACTTTCTCCAGGTCCTGAGCTCAACGGCGTTGTACTATTATAACTTCGTGTTCCTTTTGGGACAGAGTGTCAGGTTCAGATATAGCCATCGACTGTGACAGTTAATTAAGTACAGGTGTCCTCAGAAGCCATCTGTAGGGAAGGTGATCTTGGGCCTGCCGCACTCTCTAATCCCTGAGGCTGCAGAGGAGGACCGTGCCATTTTAAATCAGTTTGGCTAGCAGAAGCTTTGTTTAGACATGTGCTCCGCCTCAGTAAGCAAAGGTAACTGATATCTGTGTGCTTGTACGTGCCCAGACAGGCTTCCAGGCCCAAACAGTCAATTAAAATTATCCTTCTCGGTGGATCTATTTGAATCTGACATTTGCTCATTTATTTTCTTCAAAATCTAATGGAAAAAAATCAAGAGACTACTCACAACTATTCTGGAGTTAGATGTCAACGTCTTCTCTCACTTGACACACATGGGCTTCAGGGTTGGGGTGCTTTCAGAGTCCTGTGGGGGCCAGGCACCCACGCATCTTGGAGGAAAAGGCTGGAGGCTGAAGATTTTTCTCCTCCATTGAGAATTCCAGGAAAGATGTCCATGCCTTTGCCTATGCTATTTCTCTTGACTACAGTGCCTTCCTGCCTACTGTATCAACCCCAATCCTAGGCACTCCTAAAGTTCAGTCTGGAATACTGCCTCTTTCCCTGAGGCCTTCCCTGATTTTGCAGACCACACTTCTGTCTTTTCTCTGAACTGCTCTTACACTTCTCATCAGTACCACCCAATTTGCATTTTTTGGCCTCTCACTGTTTTAAAGATGCTAGTTAGTTTGATCTTCACTGCCAGAAGGCAGGCATTTTTAGGGCTGAGGTTATGTATCTCTTTTGTGTCCCACCATGGTCTCACTTGGCAAATACTTCTCGAAAGCCATTGAAATCAAGTCGGAAGCTTCAACTGCTAGAACAGTCTCTTGATCACCCTGATTCCTAAAAATCCTTTAGAAACCAAAAAGAAAACTGAATTGTTGCTTAAAAATATATTTGCTTAAAGACCAAAAATATTCCAACGACAACTCTCACACCAATGACAGCTTAAATAATTTGTGGACGGTTCCTTACCCAGCATGAGTAACATTCATAGAATCTCAATGGGAGAGACTTAAAGGAAGGCACAGTTTTTACTCTTGTGAGTCACATGATAGAGAGGAAAGTAGCCGTCAGAGAAGTCCTTCAAAAAGGGCAGGATGAGCTCAGGGGCTTTTGGGGACATCTTGAAACAGAAGAGGCTGGATGCTTAAAATCATTTCTGAAACTTTTCCAGGCCATATTTTTTAAAATACAGCATTCTTAACTGTCTCTCTTCAAGTTTAGAATATGGTTCTACCTTTGGAGATTAAGAAATCTATTACTATTTATCCTTTGCATCCTATTAAAGTATAATGGTTTTAGTATTGTTTGGAATTTCATTTTTATGTAGAAAGCATGACTCTCTGGATTTACTAGGAAAGCAGACAACGTACATTGGCCACAGCAAGTCACTGAGTACTTTGATTATTAATTCCATTGAGGTAAAACCAAGGGAATGGTTGTAACACTTCAAATTCTGTGAAGAAAGAAGAGATGTGTGGAAGAATAGAATTTTACTGCTGGAACAAATCTTGTGAATGGGTGTGAGGGGAACTCACACCCATTGGAACAGCAAAGAAATTAGATTTGTTTTACATTTATTAGCTTTATTTTATCAAGGAAAGGGGATGATAAAAAGAGCCATTGACACGGGAAAAAAAAAAAACTTCTCATCCTCTTTCAGAACTGATTAGGGGTTTTAAATGGTATTATGCTGTGGTTAAATCTGGTGTGATAAGTTAATATTGGGTTGGCCAGAAAGTTCGTTCAGGTTTTTCTGTAACATCTTCTGGAAAACGCCGAATGAACTTTTTGGCCAACCTCAGAGCACCGGTAAAACTATCAGAAAAAGTTTTACATTACAGTGTGCTGTAAACCGTGGAAAGGGGAGGATGAAGTTAATATCACCAAAGATGTCATTTAGGAAGAAGGAAGTGTTCTAATTCATGTAAAGAATTTCTTCATTCATGAATTCATTTATTCATTCAAGAACTATTTATTGAGCACCAATTATGTGTCAGGCACGGTAGATAAAGGAGTGACTAAAACAGTCAAAAGTCCTTGCCCTCAGTAGAACTTATTCTAGCAGGGTGACAGAAAATATTAAAAGAAAAAGAGGGCTTCCCAGGTGGCGCAGTGGTTGAGAGTCTGCCTGCCAATGCAGGGGACACGGGTTCGAGCCCTGGTCTGGGAAGATCCCACATGCCGCGGAGCAACTAGGCCCGTGAGCCACAATTACTGAGCCTGCGCGTCTGGAGCCTGTGCTCCGCAACAAGAGAGGCCACGATAGTGAGAGGCCCGCGCACCGCGATGAAGAGTGGCCCCCGCTTGCCGCAACTAGAGAAAGCCCTCGCACAGAAACGAAGACCCAACACAGCCAAAAATAAATAAATTAATTAAAATAAATAAAGAAAAAGAAAAAGAAAAATGCCCTATGTTGGAGAGTACTATGGGCTACGGAGAATGAGAAGGCAGGCAAGGGGGATAGGAAGTAGGGTGTGAGGGATTGTACATTTAAGTCAAATGGCCTCGCTGGAAAGCTTGTACCGAGCCAGGTGAAAAGCCGGGGAAGAGTGCTCAAGGCGGAAGGCCCAGCAGTATGGGGAGGGGGCTGTGAACAGCAGACTGCCTTCGGGGTGCGGACAGAGCCAGAGTGAGGGGAGGGCGGCAGGAGAGGGTGCCGGGAAGGTGGGACGGAGTGTGGATCCCTGTGGGTCTGTGAAAGAACCTTGCCTCTGGGGAGCTTTAACAGAGAAGAAGTGTCATTTGACTTCTTGTGGTCCAGGGCAGACCGCTCCAAAATACACCACAATGGCATATTGATTAGTTTGAATTAAAGTTACTTTAGAAATGGCCACCGCAAGAGGGACACTCTGAAGCTCCTCTGTGTCCCTGAAAGCAGGAAATAAATCTCTCCAGGGAAAGGTGCACTCCCTATACCCGGAGATAGAAGGACATACTTATCACCAGGGGTGGGGAACTCCGGCCAAGAAGCCAGTATAAACAAGCCTTGTTACTTCTTGAATGTACTACCCCAAGCTCAAACTCTGTTTAGATTCTTTACTAACTGGGTACCCCAAACCTAAATTTCTTGGTCCTCCTGTCAATTCCTCACAAATATATTATTTCTTTGTCTAAAAAGTATAAAATCTTCCCACTTTGGCCACTTCTTAGGTCCCATTTCTGTGAGAACTCCGTGCTCATGAATTAAAATTTGTTTCTTTTTCTCCTGTTCACCTTTCTTGCGACACTTTTGTTATTAGTTCCACCACAAAAACTCAAGAGGGGTAGAGCAGGAATTCCCCTCTCCAACAGACTCATGCTGTCACAGGGTCACTCTGCCACTCTGCTGAACAGAGTGAAGGGCCGTGTATGAGTCTTCTCAGGCTGCTGTAACAAAAAGTACCCAGAGAGTGGCTTAAACAACAGAAATGTGTTTCTCACAGTTCTGGAGGCTAGAAATATGAGACTAAGGTGACAGCAGGGCTGGTTCCTTCTGAAGGCCGTGAGGGCTTCTGTTCAAAGCCTCTCTCCTTGGTTCCCAAATGGTTGTCTTCTCCCTGTGTAATAAAGGGAGTATGGGGCTTCCCTGGTGGCACAGTGGTTGGGAATCCGCCTGCCAATGCAGGGGACACAGGTTCAAGCCCTGGTCCAGGAAGATCCCACATGCCCCAGAGCAACTGAGCCTGTGCGCCACAACTATTGAAGCCCGCGCTCTAGGGCCCGTGCTCCGCAACAAGAGAAGCCACCGCGATGAGAAGCCCGCGCACCACAACGAAGAGCAGCCCCCTCTCGCCACAACTAGAGAAAGCCCACGCGCAGCAACGAAGACCCAACACAGCCAAAAATAAATAAATAAATAAAAAATAAAGGTAGTATGAAAAGTTAGAGATGAAATGTTTCTTTAAAAAGTTATATAGAAAATAAAGGGGAAAAATTCCATGAAATTATGGGCAAAGAGGGAGGAAAGTAAAGTTAAAGTGAAGCAGGTGGAGCGTGAGATCATTCAGAGCAGACTTTCCCAAACTGGAGGCCCAAGAGGAAAGAGTTGAATAAACTACCATCATTGAAAAATTAGGAACTGTAATTTAAAAGTATAACTTTCTGTCTTGCCTTGAAATATCTGAAGATCTGGAGCATGGGATGATGTTCCCACACGGAAATATGGGCCCCTGAGCCCTCAGACGTCCAGTCTCCATCACTCATGAATGCTGCACTTCCGAACCTTTATTCTGTGCACGGACCAGCCTCACGCTTGTACTGCGCATGCGCCCCTGGGACTCTGAGGTCTAGGACCAGTGGCCACTTCCATTTAGCTTGCACCACTGTGTTTCTGACACATGGCTTGTCTCACTCCCTTTTGTTACCTTCTTTGATCCTGTAGGCATTTGAATTTACCCCAATTACAAAAAATTCATAAAGAGAAGGATTAAAGAACATAATAACAGATTCTCCAACAGAAGTTGGAGCCAAGATCCCAGTGTGGTAAAGAGAAAAGGAAATAGTCTTTAAAGTCAGATAAACCAGCCTTGCTGTATGATCTTAGGGATTTTATTACCTCCTTAAACCTTAGTTTCCTCATCTATAAATAGAGATAAGTAATACCACCTTGTTTGGTTGCTCTATGAATTAAATAAGATAATGTATGGAAACAGAGTGGTGGATCAAAGCAAGCCATCAGTAATTATGGTAGGAGTAATTATTCTCTTGAGAGCTCACTCCTCAATTGTAAAATAAGGATGGAACCCATCTACCTCACAGCTTCATTGTGAAGGTTAAATAAGACATTTGAAAAAAGACTTCCTCTTTCCTGGTCTAAGAGCCAATCGATATACTTTAACTTCCTTTCTTCTTCTCTAAAATAAATGTAAAAGTGAATTTGACTTTGGAGTATAGTGTTTGTCCTGTTTATCATAGAATAGGACTTAACTGTGTTGCAGAAAGCAATCAAGTGAGATCAGAAATAACAAAAAGGTGACTAGAAATCAAATACTTAGGATCAACTTGCATAAATAGAGGATTGAAGAACACAGCAGTAAACAAGAATATTCTTCCAAAAAACAGTAATCATAATTAGGATTCATGGCATTTATGTGCCTAGAAGGATAGAGATTATGAGAGATGCTATACTTTCTTTTTCTGATCCTGCTGTGCTAATAGAAGCAATCAGGTTCTCAAAAAGTGGTAATTTGGACAAAGGGAATGAGAGAGGGGGAAAAAAAATATTGTAAATTAAGAAAAATGTTGGAACAAGAAGATATAAAAATATGAGAGGCAGCATAAGAAAATACTTAAGAGGATGTATTTTGGAGTCTGAATATCAGCTCCATCTCTTATTAGCCATGTGGCCTTAGGCAAGTCACTTAACCTCTCTTTGCCTTTCCTCCATGCCTCATTTCCATCTTTAAAGTGTTTATAATGATAGCAGATATCTCATTAAATTTTTGTGTTCAGTAAATGAGTTAGCTTAATATAGGTAAAGTGTTTAGAACAGTGCCTGGAGCATCATAAGTGCTATATAAACTATTATTATAAGAGGCAAGGTCAATGGAGAGAATTATGATTATTTTTTCTAAATATCAGAGACTGATAGTTTAAAACTTGTCAAAATTCTCTCAAGTAAAAGAGTCAGTAGTGACTCTTTGGTAGAGAAAATTCTAAACACAAATATTTTCCCGACTTCCAGACACAGAAGTGAAAAACTAGTAAAAATTTGAAGAGCAAGTCAAAGACAACTTTGGGGACACAACAGAGCTGTTAAAAGAAGCAAATGGTCAGGAAAGAGTAGTCACGTGTAGAAAATTGCAGTGACTTATTTCGCCCTTAAGATAAAGAGTGGTAGTGGTGATGGTGGTGTTACAAGAGGGACATTGAAAAGAAAATTATGGATGAGAGAGTTATATTATGTGTGAGTTGATTTTTTTTAATTTATATGAGTAATCCATGCTTATTACATAGAAATTTTAAAATACACGTAAGGCAAAATAAACAATAACAACAACAAAATCACACATAATCCCACCGTGGTAGGCAGAATAATGACCCCCCACAGATGTCTGCATCCCAATCCTGTAACCTGTGAATAGGGTAGGTTACATGGCAAAGGGGAAATAAAGTTGCAGATGGAATTAAGTTTGCGAATCCACTGGCCTTAAGGTAGTAAAACTCTTCCCAGTGTAATCACAAAGTTTCTTAAAAGTGGAAGAGGATGTCAAAAGACAGAACCAGAGAGATGGCAGCAGGAGTAGGACTCAGCCCAACAGTGCTGTCTTTGAAGACAGAGGAAGGGGCCATAAGCCAATGGACACGGGCAGCCTCTCGTTGCTGGGAAGGGCAAGGAAATGAATTCTCCTCTGAAGCCTCCAGAAAAGAATGCAGCCCTTCTGACATCGTGATTTTAGTCCAGTGAGACTCATTTTGGACTACTGAATAACAGAAGTGTAAGATAATGAATTGGGGTTGCTTTAAGCCACTCTGTGTTTGGTAACTTATTACAACAGCCATAGAAAACTGCTACATGTGCTATCCAGAGATAACCATTAATATATGTGGACATTTTAATTCATATTTTTGTGTGTGCATGTGTTTTTTCTATAGCTAGATTTTTGAAAGGGGGGTTCTTTAAGGGATGGCTTTGGAAGCAGGAAAAGTACAGAGAGAAGGGAAATAGTGCAGGTTGGGCTTCGGTTACTAGCCAAAAAATGAAGCAGCCAGTGTCACGATAGTTGACACGTGAATTTGGCCTGAGTCAACCATGGTCTACAGAGGAAAATGCAGAGGAAAAGGCAGGGCAACAGGGCCCACTGGGATGACCCAGAACTTTAGAATCAAACTTGCCAGAATTAATTGCTAATAAATTGGGTGACACATGCCAATGTTCCAGCTGGCAAGGACAGTCACTCTCAAGCTAGATACAGCTGAGGCTAAACATGCAAAAATTATCTCCTATGGTGATGACACTTTCTCCCTCTGGCCCACCTGCCAGACCAGCAACCATTTCCACCTCTGGGTCTGTGTGCAGTGATGTTTAAGCACACTGAAGTTCTTCCCTTCTTTGCTTTAATCCCCTTTTGGGTCTCTTGGTTCACTTGATCTCAGCATGAGCACCAGACTGTAGGGTTCCATCTCTGATTGTGGTCTGGCTACTACAGATTATGGCCCATCCTAAGGGCCTCTTCTTTTTTCTTCTCTCCTTAAAGCTGACCCTCCATTTTTGTCCCATGCCATTTTCACAGCAGCTTCTAACAGATTCAGACAATAACCACAGCATTTCTTTCAACCCTCCAGCCCTTTTAGGTCCCTTTTTACACAGGGCTTAGGATCCCATGGGATGACGAAAACTCTGGGTCCAGATAGGACCAGCTCAATGATATTTACAAGGACAGGCACAGTCAATTTTACTTAAACAAAGGAAATTAGACATTGGAAGCTGCTAATATTCTAAACACTGTTCTAAGAGGTTTTGAAGTAAACTTGCTGCAAAGCTGCCAAGAACAGCAGAGGGCACAGCACTGGTGATGCAGCGGTACAAGAAAGCAGCAGAGAAACAACCTATGTGTCAAAGGAGGGGCCTGGGAAGGTATTTATTTTGTTCAGGACTATAGAAAAAACTTGATCAGACAAATGTAATTCTCTCCTTAAGATCATCCGTGACACGATGTGCCTGAGAATACGCTGACGGTATGAGCTTCATCCATCCTAGTGCTCAGGTGATGAGGAAACCAATCAAGTGGCCAGTGGAGAAAGAAGAGATAAGGATCTCAGAAAAGATATTTAAGAGACAAGCTTGTGAAGGTAAAATGGTGATTGGAAGATGCAGTCAGTGCTCAGTTAGAACTTAAGAAGCTGACATCCTTCTGGCAGTAGGTTTTAAAAAGTACAACAAAGAAGCAGTGTAATAATAGCTACTTGTTGAGTGTTTAGCACCTACCAGGCACTGTGTTGTGTTTCACATGCACAATTTCATTGAATATTCCTCTTTAAGTAGCCCTATGAGGCATGCTGTGGTAGGCAGAGTTCTAAGATGGCCTCTGTGGTCTCTGCCACCCCCAGTACTATCTTTAGAGTGCAGGTTGAATCTGTGTCTTGCTTCAAACAATAGAATATGGCAAAGGTGATGGGATGTCACCCCTTTGATTAGGTTACATTATGTGGTGAATGTCACGTGATTATGTTACATTATTTAAGACTCCTGTTTGGCAGACTGGAGCTAGAGACTCTCCTTCTGCTTACAGGAGTAAGTGGCCTTGCTGGAGAAGCCATGAGTCAAGGAACTGACCTCTTGGAACTGAGGGCAGCCTCCAGCCAACAGCCAGTAAGAAGCTGGGGTCCACAGCCTTGCTACTGCAAGGAAATGACTTCTTCCAACAAACTAAGGGAGTTTGGAAACAGATTCTTCCCCTGTCAAGTCTCCAGGTGAGAACACAGCCCAGTTGATACCCTGACTGCAGCCTGGTGAGGACCTAAGCAGAGGAGTGGGCTAAGCTGTACCTGGACTTCTAGCCCACAGAAACTGTGAGATAATAAATGGGTGCCATTCTAAGCCGCTAAGTTTGCAGTAATTTGGTACATGGCAATAGAAAATTAATACAGATGTCCTGTCCTCACTCTACATATGAGGAAAATGGAATCTAGAAGTTGGTAACTTGCTCAAGGCCTCACTGCTAGAAAGTGGTAAAGTGTGGGTTCAAGTGCATGGCTGTGTGCTTAACCGCTGTGCTCTTCTGCTTCCCAGGGAATAAAGGAGCTTCAAGCCATTAAAGATGTATTATACAAGTGGAGGATGGTTAAAGAAAATCTTGATATGCCATTCAGAGGGGATGAAAGCAGCAGAAGAAATTCAGAAATCAAAATCAAAACGTGGAAAAAAGATCTTGGGACTGCATCAGAAAAGTTTTCAGAAAACAGGATAAAGTTGGTCACGTGGTCCCTGGTGCCAAATCTCTCTCCCAATGGCCAAGTTTGTCTGGGTGGTGGGGCGATCTATGGAGGGGATCTTATTTTGACCACATAGTAGAGCACAGTTGGTGGCTCGTGTACCCATGTGTAGGCCACCAGAGGATAGCACTCTTTTATTTCTAAGGCAAGAGATGACAACAAAGAAAGCAAGTTTTTCCAGTTCTGCAAAAAGGTGTGGGCAAGGGTGTGTTAATCTAGGAGCTTTGCTAACAGAGAAAGGCACCTCTATGAAAGAATCCTAGGAGATGAATGAAGGACAAGGGTAAAAGTCCCCAAAGAGAAAATCAGGGAAATGTATCATAGAAAAATCATTAGGATCCCAGCTATAATGACATTTCATTAAGAAGTCTTTCTCAACCATTCTAAGTAGGTCTCCTCTTTTATTCTCCTCAGTGATCCTTGGTTATTTCCTTCCTGACACTTAACCCAATTGAAACAACATTTATTTCCTTATTGCTCCTTGAGACCTGGGATGATGTCTATTTTGTTCATCATTGGATACATAGAGATAACACACCTGTGCCTGGCACATAATATAAGCTCAACAAACAGTATTTGTCAGATGAATGGATAAAAGGAGATCCATACACCTGTTTTATACTCTATAAAGAAGAGCCTTAGAAAGGAGTGGACTTGAGAATGAGGCATGAGCTCAGGAAATAGAGGGGCTTAGACAGCAGAAATACATGGAAAACTCACATAGCCCTCTGCTGGCTACAGGCAGTGAAGCATTCAGGGCCTACAGCATACTCTGACCAAAAGATGGAGAAGGCTGGAGGAAAGACAACAATGCAGGGTCTCTGAATTCTTTGAATACAAATTGGTCAGGTGTGAGCAAATTGAAGTAGAAAGGAAACACACAGAATCACATTTGCATGAATGAGGTTATTGATCTAGTGGAAATCCCTAAGTCAGAGATTTGTAAAGATTCAGAAGAGCCAACTGGAAGGACAGGACATATTCCAGATGAAATAAAAAGGAAAGGAAAATAGTGAAAACTTGAGGATACTGCAGTTACAGGAAGTGTTTATTATACACCTATGGAAAGTTCTTGGTAATTGGGAAAGGTACAAATCTTGTAATTAAATAAAAATTTTTTGTATTATAATTTACATATTTAAATATGTAATTACAATGTAATTTAATGTAAATTTGAATACAATGTAAATTTAAATACAAGTTACATATTTACAGCTGTGTAATGATGTACATAAAATAACCTAAAAAGCATAGAAATGTCAGCAATTTTTTTCTTTTACTTTCGAGCAGCAAGAAAGACCTATCATTAATGTGAGCGCCCCTTAGGGAGATGAGGTGCCCTTGCCAGCTGAGCAGTCTTTAGGCATGGGACTCTTTTTCTCACAGAAATACTCTAAGTGAAGCGACAAGGTGCTTGCTCAGGAGAGAAGGGGCACTGTAGAAACAAAATAGAGTAAAGGAAAGTATCAGTTGTCAACATAGTTTCCATTTTTTCCTGAATCTTGCTTCTAGTGATGTTTTCCTTTTTTTTTTCTGTACCAATTTTTATACATGAGTGTTTAGTTCTTTCTCAGATAAGCTCTGTAACTATTCAAGAGTCAGTATCTCTGAGGCTCTTAAAACATTTCCTGGCACCGAGTAAGTAACTACATAAATATTTAATAAATAAATGTATGGTACTATAATGTCCACCCTCAAGATCTGAATTTAACTTTACATGTGCTTTTCTTTATTATATTCAATATTTGAAACCAACGTGGCTAATGATATAAAATGGAACTCATGATTTACAAAACTAGTGGAGATGGGTAGGTTAAGTGGGTTGGTACACTTACAAAAAAAGAGCTAAAAGTACCTCATTTTCTCATAAAGATCTTTATCCTATGCTCCTCCTTCACATTTCTCTTCCCCACTTCGTGTGATCTGTCAAAGTCTTAACTAAACACGGTGGGAATTTTATTTTGAGACTTTTAAACATCTTAGCGTTTATCTATCTACGAAAGGAAACCTTTCCTTTTCATTTGTGACTGGTCATTTCCCCCTTGTCATCCTTGAAAGAAACGTGACAAGTAAATGGCTACTATTCATGTTTCTACGTTCGCTTTATTGCTCTAGAAATTCAGGATACAGATGGGAGAAAATGAAGTCTGTTTGTCAACATTGCTTTGTCAGCAGATGAACCAAGACCAAATTCGGGTCTCTTTGAAGAGCTCCAGCTCTCTGACTCCATTCAAATCCTTGCCGTGGACTGCGGGAAACGTTTCCTTTCCCAGCTGGCGCTGCCTGAGCTACATTTAGACTGCAGCGTGCGCCTCTCGCCTTGGGTCTCTCCTCCGGCCGCTTGCGGGAGAGCGGCCTGAAGGAGGAGGAGGCGTGCAGAGGCAGGACCACGGCGCCGGCACCTGTCGAGATGGCAGCTCCCTGTGCATCCTTCCTTGCCCCTCTCTCCTCGCGTCTCCAGCTCTGAAGGTTCTGCAGCCTTATTCCCTCGCTCGTTTCTGGCCGTAGTTTTGACACGGTGTCTACTAAGAGGAGCAGAGCCTGGAAGGATCGAGATGAGGGAAAGGGTGAAAGCTGCGGGCCAGGTGGGACCCAGGTACGTAGTGGGGTGAACGGAGGGTGCATAAATGTAATGCGACCTGGAACAGCAGGTGTCACACCTCTGTGAACCAACCATAGTGACTCTACCTTGGAAAACTAATTTTTAACCCATGTTACTTACTGTAGAAAAGAGGATACACAGTACTTCACATTTTAACATAAAGTTGGTCGTTGAATTAAGGAAGAATAATTAGTAATATAGGACAAAGGGAATTGATTTTGGGGATAATAAAAACAACGAAATGCTAAAAACTATATTTTGTTCAACAGTGAGTGAAAGGAAGTTCAGAGCTATTTGCTGTTCTTACGAGAATTATTATGGGTGGGCAATGTATCCAGTTCATTCTTTGGCAAATTGATTGCTAATTCTCTTCTTTTTTTTTTTTTTTTTTTTAAAGGACGGTAGGGGCTGTATCCCAAGGCTTGTGTTCTAGCCTGAGCAGCTTTTCAGATGTTATTTAAATTCTCTGCACCTCAGCTTTCTCATTTGTGAAATAAAGGTTTAGTCTAGATCAGGGGTGGGCAAACTTCTGTAAAGGGCCAGACAGTAAATATTTTCATCTCTGCAGTCTACACAATCCCTGTAACAACTCAACCCTGCTGCTGTAGCATGAATGCAGACAGACAATAAGAAAACGAGTATGTGTAGCTATGTTCTGATATAACTTTATTTATAAAAACAGGAGGTGGGCAGATTTGGCCCACAGAAGGTAGTTTTTTGACCACTAGTCTGGACCAATCATTTTCCGAGTGTTCCTCAGAGATTTCTGGGACCATCTTAAGGGAATAAAAAAGAGTAGGGAGCCTGAGCAAGCGGGGTTCTGCCGCTCTCACCCCGATTTCAGCCAGAGCAACTCTTTTTCATATGTTGGAGTTCCAAGTAAGACTATTATTTTTGCTCTTCAGTCAAAACGCATGTAAAGAAAACACAAGATCTCTAAAGTCCCTTGAAAACTGCATGCTTCTCAGTAGTGTCAACTTCTCTCATGCTCCGAATGCCCTGCCTTCCCCTGTTTCTCTCCCTCCTCCCACCCCCGCTCCTGCCCCCGCCATGATCTGAGAATTCCCAGATCTCCAATTCCAACTCAGAATCCTCCCTGGATTAGACTCCTATATTCCATTTCCTTCTGGAGAACTATCTCAAGCACCTCATAATCAATATAACCAAAACTCATTGTTTTCACCCCAAACCTGCTCCTTTTCTCTCTCTCTCTCTCTCTCTCTTTTTTTTATATGAGTTAATGGCTCTAAATTCCCTCTAGTGAAGCAAACCAGAAACCTGGGACTTTCTTCTCTCTCTTCTTCTCCACTGAAAATCAGTCACCAGCTCTGACAGATTTCATCTTGTGATTACATGCTCTAATTTATCCTCTATATTAGTACCTCGGTCTTAGTCGAGACCTCTGCTGTGTCTCGTCTAGGCTATTACCAGATGGGAGAAAATGAGAGAAACAGAAGATGAGGGGTAAAACTCATCTAGTTACAATTCTTCATTACTTTCCCACCCCAAGCAAGATAAAGTGCAAATTCTTCAACCTGGAATTAATACAAAGTTGTCTGTAACTGACACCCTCTGATAGATGGTGGAACCATATGAAATTGTCATTTCTGTAGGTCAAAATGCTTGACTCTAGCAATGTCTTATGGGTAACCTAAAATTTCTCTGACCTCATCTACTGTCATTTCCTCACTCATACGTCACATGAGGGGGTAAATTCCTTTGCTGGAATGCAGGTGTCCATCCTCTCCCCTGGTCTGATCAATTTCTACACATCTCTCACATCTTAGGTCTGGTGGAGAATTCCTCCAGATCTCTCCAAACTGCAGACTGGTAAATTGTTCCCTCTCTGTGTTCCCATAGCAACCAGTGGGAAGACTAGCCAGAGCACTCAGGCATCGGGTTGAAATGATGTGTTTGTGCTCCAGTTGTCCCCAGGAGACCATCAGGTGTCTGAGGGCATCTTTGTCTCCCTTCTGCCTGGCAAGGCACATTCCATTTGTTGAACTGAGTGGCATGGAACAAAACTAGCAGGCCCTTAATAAATAACGATCGCTAATCTATTAAGCCGACTTTGGATTTTAATGCTGTGTTTGAGTTTCAGAAGACTTTGGGGATCTGAACCTGGCCAGTATTTTCGTATGCTAATAAACGTGATTTGAGACTGAGGCATTAATTAAATGAAGAGATACTTTTGAGACTTGGAGGACAGAATAAACCAAAGGCTAGTACTTTTAGCCACAATATTTATATCATAGTAAATGATATGAGTAAAGGATTTCTGGAGTTGTATTACAGGAGAAAAGCATTTTTATAGTATAAATAATGCAAACATTCATTTCCAAGTTCTCTGAATGTGCAAAATTGCTTTTTCCTGAACCTCTGTACATACAGAAATGCATAGAGGAAGATGAGATAATTCAGCCCCCCTTTCCTAACAATATCCTTCTAAGAAGAGGTTGTAGGCAAGGAGTAATATTAATTTAGATCAAAAATAATTCTCTGTTATCATTAGAGCCCCCAGCTGTGAAACTGTATGTGGTGTGGGAACAGACATATACATTGGTCTGCTGGGAGAGGTAAACAAGCTTTTACTCACGCCAGGCTAGAATGTTCCCACATAGAGCTGTCCTGCCTGGCAGAGAAGTAGACAACAATGCAACCTGCAGACACGTCTGCTCTTCGGTCGCGTAGTCCTGTGGGGCTCCTGGAGAGGAGAGCGCAGAGAGACAAAGAGGAAGGCAGCCATGCACCCACACACTCATCACGGGGGCCGGGCCTGCCACACTGTAGGCTAGAAACAGGATCCACAGACTCGAAGAACCGCAGGGAAACAACAACAAAAAATAGCAGGCTTAATTAAACAGGGGGCAAGTATTGAACACCTCTCCTAGATCCTGTGCCAGACGGACGGCTTTCCCAGAGGAAGCCTCACTGTGGCATCTCTCCTTTCCTTGAAACACCCATCCCGAGGGGTGAGCCATTGTGCGCACCCACGTGTGTCAGGAGCCTTGTCCCCAGCACAGCACCAGCCATCGCAATTAGTAAAGATTTTTCAATAGCTAGAACTGCCTGGCGCAGGAAGATGAGGAAATGAAGACGAGGAAGGGGAAAAGCAGGCCCTGTGCAGAAGCAGCATGAGCACGCCCAGCCTGCAACACGTCCTGTGCTCAGAAGGGGCTTCATGCCTGGATACTGAAGCTACCTTTGTGGATGATGCTTATAGGATTCATGGCTCTGACCGCAATCGGGAAAATCTAAATATAGCGGACGCTACTTTTTCTCCTCTTCTTCCTCCCAGCTTCTCCCCTCTTCCTGCAGAGTTGTGTGGCTTAGCAGAGGAAGCAAGATGACCTTTCTAAATTCAGCTGCACGGAGTCTGATTTTACTACCACGCCTGGTTGCATATCCATAAGGATCCCACATGTACCCCCATTCTCCTTTTACCTTCCCTCAGAGTCCCTTAAGTGTCTGGTTTATCTCCCATTTTCTTTTGTGGCTCTCAATCATCATCCGTGTCATGACCTCTAACAGCTTCCTCTAGGCCTGGACCGGGAGCCTTTTTCTAGTTTTTCATACGATACCTTTTCTAATGATGGTGGTGGTGATGGTGATGGTGATGATGTGTTTTGTTTAGCCACTGTTTACTGAACATCTATTCTATGCCACACACTGCTGTGAGAAATTCATGTCTGAAAAATAAAACCATTTACAGACTTCATAAATCCAAATAACCTCGAGGACACAGTGAAATGTCTTGGTTCAACTTCTGTCCCATCCACCCCATGACACCCTCCCCCTCACCCCCACCATCCCCACCAGGTAATTGCCTTTTTACTTTCTAGTGCTTCTTTCCAGTATTTGTGCAAATACAAACCAAAAGTAATTTATGTTTTATTTTCTGCCTTCCAAAAATATTTTAATAGTGACGTCTAGTATTCAACTTAAGTTATTTGAGCTGTGAGGCAAATTCTCGAAATTTGGTAAAGTCTGTTTCACACAACAGTGTTGTATGAAATGTTTATGTGTGTTGTGTGTGTGTGTGTGTGTGTGTGTGTCAAGGGAAGGTACGGAGTTCCACATCTGGGTTGACATGATGTGGAACAGTAACAGGTGTGGGATGGAGAGATAATCCGTACCCTGAGTTAATTCAGCAGAAGCAAAATGAAGCCAGAGGTGACTGTGAGAACATAAACCCACCAGGAATTGGTAGGAATCTTGGGAAGGATGTTGGATCTTCCACAAAAATGTGTAGCAGTGGTTTGAGTCAATCTTATTTAGCCTTTAAGGGACAGAGCAGCCTCAGCTGATATCTGAATTATACACTATTGCACTCAACTAATCCCTAATTAATTATTAACTGGTGTTCTGGGACTTGGTGATAAAGCATCATCATTGCCAAGCTGAGAGGCTTAGATATTTTCTAGAGGCAAATGAGGACTCATTGAAAAGTTTTGAACATGGGAATGATGGAATCAGAACTGTATTTCTAAAAGTTTAATTTGGCAGCAGAAAAATGAACAGTGCTATTCCTGGATTTGGGAATACCCGTTAGGAAATATACTAGTTATCTATTGCTGCATGATAAATTATCCCAAAATTCAGCAGCTTAAAACAGCAAACATTCATTTTCTTATGGTTTCTGTAAGTCAGAAATCTGGGCATATTTATAGGCAGGATTCAACTCTTCATAGGCTTTTGGACTGGGAACCTCAGTTCCTCGATGCCATAGGTCAGAGGTCTCCCTCCCTTCCTTGCCACTGTGAGCCTTTCCATGCGGCAGCTCATAGCATGGCAGCCAGCGTCCATCAAAGCCAGTGTGGCAGAGAGTAAGAACGGGCAAGCAAGATGGAAACCAGTCGTTTTGTAGTCTAGTCTCAGAAGTGATTTCCCACCACATGTGCCATGTTCTACTTATGGTGCCTTATTCTATTCATACAAAGCGAGTTGCCAAGCCCAGGCCACACGCAAGGAGAGGAGTTTACTCAAAAGTGTAAATATCAGCAAGCAGGGATCATCAGGGACCATTTTAGAGTTATTTCCATCTAGTAAGCTAGAAGTAGTGAGGCATTGCAGTAGGTGGTTTCTGTCGGGCAGAGATAGGGGAGTGGTGTGAAAATGAAGACAGGATTAGAACTGCCAGAACTCGTCCGCAGATTGGATGGGGGATGAATGAAAGAAAGGCTTCAAGCCTGACTAATTGGGATGAATGCCAGGGGAGTCACAGAGAGAAAGCACATGAGGAGAAGCAGATTTGGGAGAAACGTCAATTAACGAGAATGGGTTTTTAGCAGACTCAGCATCAAGGAATCAGAAGAGAAAGAAATGGGAATTCTTTAGGTTCTGTTAATTTGCAGCAGCTGGTGTAGGAGCAAGACCCTGTGGACGGAGTCAGACAGACCAGACTTCAAATAGCGACTCTCTCCATCATTACAAGTCCCAGCCCACTGGACGAACTACTCTGAGTCTCAGCTACTCTTCTGCTAAATGTGGACGCCAGCTCCCAGCTCTTCTGGTTGTTTTCAGACTACATGAGATCACCTCTTTAAAATTCCTAGCACAGAGTAGGTGCGCAATAAATAGTACTGAGTATGGTTCTCCTACATATTCTCAAAAGCAAGTGTGAAAATACCCTTTATCAGAATCTCCTTACAACCATCAAATAACGCCCTTTGTATCATATTACTCTTATTTCAACAACTGCCATGACGTTTATTCCTGCATATCTGTATAGCTCAAAATCATTTTATATGTACAGGTTTTATATGTATAGTTCTTACATGTGTCATACAAAGGTGTCATACTTGAGGTCCCTCAAGTGAGGGTACCTAAACATTTAGACTGTGATATCACTAGCTTACTGTTCCTCATGGGCACAATTAGTGTATTGCTTTCCTTCTCTCTCTCTCTCTTTTTTGAGTCCTACTTTAATGTCTAGGTAGAATGTTATTTTTAATGGTCACTCATTTTATTATAGAGAAAAACAGCATAGTAAGATATGTATATATCATATATATAGAGAATATTTTATTTAAAAAAATATATATATATATTTTAAAGACTAGACTGTATTTGAAGGGCTGGGTTTGAATACTGATTTTCTTTTTTATTAGCCACATATACTTTTTGGGCTCCAGCTTCCTCATTCATAAAAATGGGGCCAATATGACTTGCCTTATATCCCTACAGAGGGAATGGATGAGAATTACAGAGGTGGAAGCTGCCATCAATCTTGTCTTCCTTGTAGCGAATCAGAGGTCAGGGCCGAGTTATCATGTCTGGCTATCTAAGTATCAGTGCAGAATGAGTTTGGCGAGTGCTTGGTATCACCCACTGACCAGCATGATGGGTGGTAGGGTGGACAGAGGGGGCCCGATCAGAGCTCATCACGCACACCACCCTTTGAATGCGGACAGGCAAGAAGCACGTCACACAAATGACAATCATCATCTTTATACCATTTAATCAGTGTTTCCAGTATTGTTTCTAACTTCCTCCCATTTTTAACATTTTCAAATAACTATACTGAGTTTAAGAGTTTCAGGATAGGCAGAAAGAAATAAAGTATTTGACAGATCAGCTGAGACAGAAATGGATTTTGATGTAAATTTTATTCTTTTTTTCTTCTACCATAAATCTTTAGCCCTGAAAAAATCCATGAGGCTTGGAATTTCACATGTAACATTTTTTTCAAGCACTATTTGCATGAGTTTGCAGTTAATTGCTAACATTAAGTATTCAAACTGTGCCAGGCGCTGTACTTTACATTTCCTAACTTGTCCAACCTCTGCGACCTCACAGTCAGGTGGGTATCATCACCTCCTTTTACAGCTGAGAAAACCGAGGCATAGATTGACCTTCTGGGAGACTGTGGGAAGTGACAGAGCTGGGCATTGATATCTACACAGAGCCCACACTCTTACCCACTAGGCTAAATTTTAAGTTCCAAATAATTGTTTTCAAAGTGTGATCTGCCACCTTCTTGCCCTCAGAAATTACCCACAAGTCTTTTTACTTTTTAAAATTTTTATTGGAATATAGTTGATTTACAATGTTGTGTTACTTTCAGGTGTACAGAAAAGTGAATCAGTTATACATATATCCACTCTTTTTTAGATTCTTTTCCCATATAGGCCATTACAGAATATTGAGTAGAGTTCCCTGTGCTATACAGCAGGTTCTTATTAGTTGTCTATTTTATACATAGTAGTGTGTATAACGTCAATTCCAATTTCCCAGTTTATCCCTCCCCCCCTTATCACCTGGCAACCATAAGTTTTTTTTCTACATCCGTGACTCTATTTCTGTTTTGTAAATAAGTTCATTTATACCCCTTTTTTTTAGATTCCACATATAAGCGATATCATATGATATTTGTCTTTCTGTGACTGACTTGCTTCACTCAGTATGACAATCTCTAGGTCCATCAATGTTGCCCAGCAAGTCTTCTTAAAACACAGATTTCTGCATTCCACTGCTGATCAGCTGAATTGGAGTGCCTGGAGATGGGCCCTAGAAATCCGCCTTTCACAAGGATTTCACATTATTCTAATGCAGACTAAAGTTTAAGAACCACGGTATGAAATAATGCAGAGCCTCACATTTTCCATGGGTCAAGAACCGTTGGATGTTGGGTCCTACTTATTTTCTCCACCATCAGGGCCACTGATGAGCCCTTTTTGAAAGCTCAGCCCATGCAATCTCCCAATCTAATCCTGAAGAGCTCTGATTTAATGGAGGCAACAGGACCCGGTCTGACTACCTCAGGTCTGCTCTAATGTTAGGCGCCAGGGATAGCTACATTTCTGCTTTGTTCTTGTGACATTAATTTCAAGCAGACTAGTTTCCCCTTACTCATCTTGTCTAGTCTGGGAAGGGTTTCTGAGAAGCTACTCTTCTCCTGGCAAGAAGTTTAGGGCTCTGCATGAAGGGATGTTTGTCCAGTTTGTGGGTTTAGCTCCTGACCCTTATTTGAATCATCTTCACTTCTGCATTATCCTCTGGACACTATTGTCTGAGGACTCCTGTGCACATCTACTGCCTCATCCTCTCAGGGTCACTCCCTGCCTCTCCTGGTCCTCCCTATCCCAGCATTTTCATGAAGGTGATGGCTTCTGATATGAACAATCAGACCTCCCATCTTAGATGCTTAGATGCTTAGAGACCTCCTACCTTAGATGCTGCCTGAGTTGGTGTGACCTCCCACCCATGTCAGTTCCAGCCTCACAGTTTCTGTCTGGATGACTTCAGAGAATCCCAGGGCTGGACCTTCCTTTCCCTCCCCTTGAGCTTCCCTCCCTCCCAAGGTTGTGGTTCTGCCCCGTCACCCCATCTGAAACCCTGCACTGGATCGCCACTCCCTTCTCACTCTTGTTCCTCAGGGTTACGTGCATAGCTCCGGACACATTTTATCTGCTTTAGGGGACTTGTTCTTTCTTGCTCCAGGGTCATCTCTGCTCCCTGCGCTATTCTCATAGTCTAGAATACTCTCTGTTTTCCTGTCTTTCACCTCCAACTCCTTTTCAAGGTTTGGTTCCAATGTCACTTCTTCTTTTCACCTCTCTTGACCTTTCAGATTATCGTCAAATGTTCCTCTTATGAAATTCCCACCATCCTGTGCTTCTCCTATCACAGACCTCATCGCATTATCGTCCCTCCTGAATTCAAAGCTTCATGATGTCAGGGAGTCAATCTTTCCATTGTATCCTTAGTGCCCAGTGCCCATAGTTCTTCAGTAAATATTTAATATATAAGTGAATACTAAATATTTTTCCAGATGCTGCTTAGTGCCCATCTGAATCAGAATACCTCCTGCTCTGACATGAATCGATACCATGTTTTGATGCCCGATCCACACACGTGTAACACTGCACAGCTCTCTGCATTCTAGAAGTGGCATCTGCTGCCACACCTTCCAGATTCTGCATCTAGCCAGTGGGACTTCCCCAAAAGAACAACAGTTGGACTCCTTGTCATGGCGTGTGTCTGGTTCCATGGCCTCCTCCTCCCCCGTATGCCTCTCCCTGTTCTAGTTTACGTTCTATGGTAGGTGGTCTCCAAGATGACCCATGATAACTCTCACCTCCTGGTACTCATACCTGGGTGTACATTGAATAGAGCTGACCTAGGTAACCAATAGGATGTTGCAGAAATGATGGAATATGACTTCCAAGGCTGAGTCATAAAAGATATTTTGGTTTCTGCCTCATTCTCTTTTGGATTCCTACCTCTGGGGGAAGCCAGCTGCCATGTCAGGAGGACACTCAAGCAGCCCTATGAAAGAACTGAGGCCTCCTGCCAAGAGCCAAATTCAACTTGTGAACATTCGGAAGCAGATCTTTTAGCTTCAGGCTTTCAGGTGACTGCAGCCCTGACAGACACTGCAACTTCATGAGACATCCTGAGCCAGAGCCAACCAGCTAAGCTGCTCCTGAATTCCTGACCTATAGAAACTGTGAGATAGTAAATATTTCTTGTTGTTATAAGTTGCTAGGTTTGGAAATTTGTTACACACCAACATATAACTAATTAAATCCCTTATTTAACCTCATTTCACCAGTGAGAGCACTGAGACTACTCAGACAACCATGAAAGCAGAGTCTTTTGGTTGAGGGGAGGGTAAGCAATGTTTTATTTAGATAAATCAAAATGATTGTATTACTGGTACAAAATTAATAAAGCCCAAATCAAGTGATGGAAACCTTGAATTCACTCCCTAAACAGAACCAAAATTGCTTAAACATTACCAAAAGAGCTCCACTAAAGCAAAGTAGATTTACATTTCTTAATATGAGAAAACAACAAGGTAGGTTAGGTTCATATAACAAACAATACACGCTCTATAAAGTCTCAGGAATACCCAAATGTGTTCTGGTTTGGATATGAAAGAGGGAACCACATCTAACTGGTGTTGGTAAGCAAGCCAATGAGGTGTGTAGCAAACAAAAGCTGTCACTAAAACCAACTCAACAGCAAGTCATTATGAGTATGAGCCCAAAGCTGAGTCTTAACAGGATGACTAAAGTTGACATCAACATATGAAATCCTGATTAAGAAGTTTAACAATATGATCATTAAAGCCAGCACACACACACACACACACACACAACAACAGATGCCCTCCTTACCTTTCATGGTTCTGAGCTGAAACAAACTGCTGACCCATTGAAGTATAATACAAATTCCAAAACAAAGTAAAAATTTGCTCTAAAAGAAACAAAATAAATCATAGGATTCACATTCGGTTTTTCAGATGCAGTGCTAATTCCACATCTCAAGAAAATCCACTAGTCAACTTGGAAAAAAAAGAGAGGCAGGAGGACTGAAAATAGATACAATAATAAAGGGGCATGTATATGAGACAGATATTTTTCAATCTAGGAAGATAAAGGTTGAAAGGAAATAAAATTTAAGTCTTTAATATCCTACAGGAGGTGGACAAGTTAAAGAGGAATTGTTCATCTGACGACAGTGTGAATGCTTAGGTCTTTAACAATATGGCCTTTGTGAAAGTCTTGTCTATATTTGGATTATAAAAAAAGCATCCACACCAAGAAATAAATATGTATTTTAATCATACAGAGGTTGCAAGTTGACAATATAAAAAGATACACGTAAAGCTTATAAAAATTATAGGTTTGGAGGACAATGATATGAAAAGGTAATATCTCGTTCTCTCATTAACTAGCCCTTAGTCTTAGTGTATTAGAACGTTCTTAAGTTGCAATATCCTCGTCTGCATCAGCCTTCAAGCTAGTGCTCTGACTTTTGCTCGTGCCCCTTTCCAACTCATTTTTCCACAAAGCAGCTGACATGTTCATTTTAAAATATAAACCAGTCCATCTCTCCTTTCCTGCAGCCCTGGATCCTGCCTCTTTTCCCGCTTCATCCCCGGGCCTCTTTTCTCTTCCGAGCCCTTTCCTGTCTCTGGCTTTTGCACTGGGAGTGCCTCCTGGGGCTGACTTATTCTCCTCCTTCAGGATTCAGTCTAACTCTCACCTCCTAGAAAGGCCTTCATCGACAATCCCATCGGAAGTGTCCCGTACAAGTTGCGTGTCATTTGATTACACGATTGTTTTCCTGCGCAGCATTTATCTGAAATTATATTTTTCTTAACTTGTTTACTGTCTGTTTATATCACTAAGCTTTAAGTTTGAAGTGTCTTGTTCATCACTGTATTCCCCACCCCTAGCACAGTGACTGACATTTATCAGCAGCAGAGTCATGAATGAGATGAAATGGGCAACTGAACTGGTGGATGCTTCACGGAAATTTTCTGTAACCGACACCATTGCACAAACTCTTCCCTCACTCTTTCCCTTCCTCCCTCTGTCCCTTCCCCCAGCACTTTCTCTCTCTCATGTCTCTACGGCTTGAAATATGTAAAGCTTCAGCTTCACACTTGGCTGCTCACAGAAAGTGCGAGACAGTTGTATTCTGCTTTTGGCTCCTGATGGAAAGATCGCATGACGTTTACTGCTGGCTCACGACCTCCCTTACTTTCCCCTTCAGTATCACGAGCACGCATGTTCTATTCGGTAAAGACTTTTTAACATATTTAGTTCAGAGGTTTTTTTCTGTTGTGGAGTATTATTCACATGTGACAGAAAGGGCTGCGTGAGTGAAGGAAGGTGCCATGGTTGGCAGCACTATTAATAGTCATTTGGAAAATGGAGACCCCGTAGGAGGGAGACTCATGTCCGACCTGAGAGCCTGACGTCCGTCCCAGCCAGGAACGACCCGAGCTTTCTGGTATTACTGCCCCGGGAACGATACTTACTGAATCTTGTTCCCTTTTCATTTTGCCAAACTGCAGGTTAACGTGACCCTAATTAACATAACATGAAACAAACAAACAATAATATTTTATTTGTTAATTGTTACATTTATTTTGATAAGTTTTCATTCAGTTACTATTTTCATGAAATTTATTATATGCTTTTACATTAAGCTAAAGAAGGAATTCATTTCATTTTTATTTTCATTCGTACTTTTCCCATACACATTACCTGGGATAATAATTTTTTGCATCATAATGAAATAGTAGAATAAAAATCGAGGTCTGAAAAAAATGCCTATTGTGTTAACTTTGAAATTGGGGAACCAAGAAAATAAATTTTAAGAAAAGACCTTCTATTTTTTTAATGAAACTATACCTCTCAAAGAGTTAAGAAAAAAGTATACCTAGACTTATTTAACAGACTTTACTTACCCATAGCATGATTTATTAGTGAAATATCAATAATCGAATTGAGTACACATACACGATAGCATATCCACAATTCTGAAGTTTAAAATGGTCTGAATACCAAAAGGGTTTTTGTTTGTTTGTGTTTGTGGCAAACTCGTTTGGCAACAAAATCTTCCCTGAACTGATGAAAGGCTGTTAATTACCTTAATTTATTTCCCTGAGTGTGAACAGCCATACATTTTCCTGGAGAAATACTAATGTGTTTAATTTGGTAGTGTTGCCTCAGCCCTCACTGGAAGCGTTATAAAAACTAGCTTATGCACTTTACTATTTTTGAAAACATGGGAAGAGTTTGAGTTCAGGAACACATGCAATATCTACGTTTGCAAACAGAGGATTGAGGGCCTGCGTCATAGAATCATAAATAAATGTTCAAGTTGGAAGGTACCTGCAAGATAATACATCCCAACCTCCTCGTTTTATGAATGAGGACTCTGCGTTCAGAGCCGGGCAGTGACCTGCCAAAGGTCTTCCTACTCGATTAGTAGCAGGGTTAGAAATAGACTCCACTCCCAAAGTGCTCCAGTCCTGGGCTCCTTGCACTCACAGTCCGTTAAGGAGCTCTTTCATGGTGGCTGGGATTTCTAAACAAATGAAATAGACATGAGTGCGTCCTCTACTCGAGTCACTGTTGCTGTGTGCAGGGAGATGCAGGGCTGTGCACATACCTACCTTTGAGAGAAACAATGTCCCTCTTCTGTTCCCACACTGATCCCTATAAAACTAAGTCTGCTAATCATCACAAGGACAGTCACCGTCACAGCCTTCCTGATTTGTTAGGCACCATTCCAAACTCTAAAAAGGCAATGGCCTTGACTTTACGCTCCATTTTAACTTCCCTGTTTGATTGCTTTCCATTAAAAACATTTCAGAATGCATATTAGCTTTCAATCAATCACCAGGAATTTACTGGGCTTCTTTTTAGTGCCCAGGATTGTGAAATGACTAAATCAGTGATTTTTGACCAGAGGTGATTTGCCCTTCAGGGAATATTTGGCAATGACTGATTGCCTATTTACCTGTCGCAACTTGGAGAAGGCTACTGGCCTTTAGCGGGTTAGTGGATAGAGGCCAGTGACGCTTCTGAACACCCTACAATGCACAGGACGACTTCTGGCTCGGAAGATCAATAGTGCTAAGATCAAGAAACTCCAGAACTAAATATACGCTATGATTCCTCTGCTTCAGAGACTTTATACTCTAATTTCAAACCAGCAACCTAACTAACACTCATAAAGTTATGAAAAATAATTAAATGCTAAATTCAGTGGCCTAAAGATTTAGAGTCAGCCAACTAAAGTTCAAGCCCCACCCTGCCACCTATTTCCCCCTTGACCTTTGGAAAATCATTTAAGCTTTTGCGGCCTCAGTTTTCTTATCTCTAAAACAAGGCTATTGATAACTAACCTACATATTTTATTGGGTTGCTGTGAGTATCAGAAGAGATAGTGTTTTTGAATATACTTGGAGAACTACAAAGCATTATATAAATATAAAGCCATAGTACTGCCGTTCTTTATAACACTGTCTTTTACCCGTGCAGACAGACATGTTCTGCATTCATCCTAGCACTGAAATTACAGAAGTGTCCACCCTGAGCACAGCGAAGAGCCCATCACCCACTGGTCATCCACGTCAGGAACCCCACACCTTCCTGATCCTTTTTTCCCTCTCACTCCCCAGTCAGTCACTAAGTCCTACATATTTTTTTTCTTTTTTAAAGGAGGTAAATGCAGGAATAGAAATCCAAATTAATATTCCATCCAGGCACTCACTGATAAGCCTAACGTCGAACCACAGGCTAAGGTCACGACACTTTAATTATGCTTTGTTGTCGTCTTCCTCTTCTTGCATCTTGCCTTCCTGCCTCTCAAGATTTCTTCCCTGATCCTTTGGGAGGAAGTATCTTCCTGGAGACTCAAGAACAAGTTTATTGTTTCCTGACACCTTCCCACCTCTGTTTTTAGATGTAACTAGACTCAAGACCAGGTCATTTTCAGAGTGGAAATCAGGATGTCAGCGAAGGCATGTGGGGTTGTCACTTGAATTCTGGTGGAGGAGCTCAGATCTTTGGAATCTTTGAGGACCTCTGGGACATCTTTCTGGAATGCAAGAGGTAGTCGGCCAAACTGGGAACACCTGCCATATGGGTAGAGAGTGCCACAGTTTACTACATTGTGTGGGATATTTAATATTATGCACACTTAGCGTATGAACTTCTATTTATGTGAAAAGATTTACAACAGTTTAATTATTCACCTCCTAAAAGATGTTTTTTTTCCTCTGAAATTATTCCTAATAGTGTAATAAAGACTGCCCCACTGCAATTAAAACATATTTTGATTTACAAACAAATGTGTTAAAGGCACATCTCTTCTGATGTGTCAAGTGACGTATACAGGGGGAAAGGAAAGGACAAATGGTCAATCCCTGCATTAAGGGAAGAATTGTATATGTGTATATTAGAAAAGAGCAGAAAAATGACTTCTTTCAAAAACTGATCAGTACAGATCAGTTTATAGAACCAAATTCATCTTTTAAATGCTTATAGCACACAAATCACATACTGTGGTTTAGTATGGGTACGAATAAATGCAGTGAAATGATTTATTTTTGTTTTCTTTCCCTTGGTGTTTTGAGCTCTACGGTAGTAGAAAACCTCACCACACAGAAGTGTTTAAATGAAATGTCCTTCGCAAATTCCCAGTGTCACTCAGTGGAATATAAATGGTTATGATACAATTAAATTATATTACTGGCTTGGTATTAACAAAAATCTTCAGGGGTTTTTCCCCCTGTGTCACTCAGAAGGGTTGTACTTTTCCCATGACACATACATTTTTCCCTATTACATAGGATCGTGTACATCCTGATTTGGCCCAATCCATAAAGCAAAAGAGAACAATCTTGCCTGGCTGGTCAGTTGGCTCGGCCATCGTGCCACCATCAGAGCGAGACTGGAAACTGCCTTCTAACCGTAAACCTTTCTCTTTTCAGGCTGCACGTCTCTTTGACTCTAGTTTTCTCCATTTGTGAGATGGCGGTGTGGGTGACTAAGGAGCAAGGAAATGGGAACAAGCTAGAGAGATCTCATTTGACAAAGTACGAGGACTCTGGGTTTGCTCGTATGCTCTACACTCTGTCATATCAACTAGATTATTCTATTTGATTTTGAGATCATTTCCTAGAGCCTTATATTTCACACTTACCAGTTTCCTCACTGATATTCATGCTTATGAGTTTGCACTGATAACATTAATGTCCGAGAGATGTCTACTGAGTTTACGTGGAGGTTTCCTCTGTAAAATCACATACCGGGGTGAAACCTGCCCCCTTAACACTTCCAATAGACTTACCAGAAAAAAACCTCTTTCTAACCCAGAAATAGCCAATCCTCTATTCTTTCTTTCATTGAGCTCCATCTAATGGCAATTCTGTGCTTTTCAACATGGAGGGAAATTACTGGTCTCCAGGTAAAGGGTAAACTCCCCCGAGGGGATCAAGGGAGCTGAGTATGGGCTTTTCTTGGTAACAGTAGGAAGGCTTGGGGTTTCTCATCTGCTGCCTCAGGATTTTACTGATTGGGTTGATTGCAGTTCTGAGCACAGAGAAAGTCAACAAAAGAGAAAGCGTATGCTTTTACTTAATCATATCACAAAGCAACACACCCCCGGTGCACAGCTCCAAACAACGTTTGCCAGGGGTTGGAGCCATCTAGCTGTTCTAAATGCCAAGTCAGATAAGAAAGTTGCAGGCTTGAGACAGAAGACTGCAGGAGGCCTATCCAGCAGCCCTTTACTGGGTTACTTTATGATAAGGAGGCAACACGGAAACGCGCAGAAAATGCGCACAGCCATGGGCATGTATGTCAAGACAGGAACTGTGAAAACAAAGACACAACGCCTTGTAGGTCACTCTGCCGCTCAGAAGAGGAGAGACCGACAGTTGCAGCTCCCGGGGTGTCAGTCAGTAGCTGCCGGGTGCGCGCTCTGCTGAGTCACTGGCCTTGGCGAGATGAATTAGCCCAGACCGGACAGGCAGGTGATGGAGAGGGAAAAAAAGCCGGACAGGCAGGTGATGGAGAGGGAAAAAAAGCCGACTCTTAAAACTAAACGGCAAGACCCTTTCCTAAGACTCACTTTTTATTTCAGTCCAATCCTTTCTTTTTTATGTTTCTCATATTCGAGCCATTCAGAAAGTACTTTAAGTATATTTATTTATAAACATCTCTCATGACTGCAAATATATCACTCTCCAGGGAGTAGGAGGCTTTTTCTTCCCTCCCACTTTCCTTTCTCTCCAAACATACAGGCATATGCGCGCACACACACACACACACACACACACACAGCTGCCCAGAAAGGATTTATGGTTATGATTGAAAAACTTAAAGACTCCTACACCAGAAATGAGGTAATACGGAAAAAATGGGCAGGACCCTATCCTAGGCACCCTGGTCCCCTGTCTGCGACTAAAGCCTCTGATGTGCACAGAGCACACTGGCCCTCAGTGTGGAGTCAGGCTGCCATTCGAGGTGGGCTCCTCCAGGAAACTTTGCCAGCTCCCTCCTTGTGCCTTTACAACAACTTGCTTAATTGGAAAGATTTTCTCTCCCATGAGTGAGCCAATAACTATTTCTGCCAAAAGGCTGTGAAAAGTGGGAATGCTCCATCCGGAAGCAGCTGTTTGAGTTCCAGAACACCCATCAGGCCAGCTGGAGTCGCTTTATTATCTCTTTGTTATCGAGAGGAGGTTGCTCCCTATAGAGGATTCTGGCTCTGCAAAGGCTTGCATTTCCAGTTTCTTACTATATTTACCCGTGACAGTGGGAGGGACTTTGCTTCTCCAGTCAAAAGCGAATGATGGTTACAAAGATGATCTCAGGACTGAGGTGACTTCAAAAAAGAGGCAGGAAACTCAGTCACGTAGCTCCATTTCACTGCATTTAACATCGTCCCCTCTCCCCAAACCCAATACTCTTCTACCAGTGGTTTTGGCTTTCAGCCATAATTTGTTTGCTAATAAGGAAATTCTCGTCCTGGACTGCCTTCTCTTCAAGGGCATCAATGGCAGCGTCTGTAAGGAAATCTGGATTTAGAGAAATAGGAAATAAGTGCCTTCTGTGTCCTGTAATGATCGAGTTTCCTCCCTGGGAAGGGCCAGATTGCTGCCCTGGAGGAGTTTCATAGCACTGTGGGAAATGACCTTCACTTTGAACTTCACTTCTTTACCCACCGGGACCACACTCCCAAATGGATTCATTCACACACATGCTGCTTTACAACAAACACCCACGCCCTGTCTTAGGCCTAATGGTAATCATATGGGCCCATAATCCTCTTCCTTCCCTAAAACAGGAGAAGGTGTATTTCCTCAATTCTTCTCATTCATCCACCCACGGAGAAGATTTCAGGTCGGTTGAGAGATGAAAGCCTCAGGATACGAGATGCCAACATTTAAGCCCCGGCATTCCTCAGGCAGATAACTGCCACACTCCAACTTGGGTTTGCTTGGCTGTCTTGTCGGAAATTCACTCAGCTGCAAGTAACAGAGACCTGTCCCCCAAATGGCTTAAATGCATAAGGATGATCTCCCAGAAACCTTTAGTTTATATTTTATTGTCCATGACGGTGTTGCTTTGCCGCCCCTAGTTCTGAGAGACTCCGGGAAGCTGAGACTTTCAGCTCAGCACATTGTTAGCTTGAACAAAATTAATAAGGAAGTAAGGGGCAAGACAATTGGATTCTGAGTAGGAAAACATTAATGACTGCCACAATCCCAGCATCTAATATTGTGCCCAGCAAATAGTAAATTATACATTTTTATCGAATGAGGCCTTTGTATGTTAAGAAAAGGCATGGTCACATTCTGAAATCACAAGCCCTTTTCAGGTGTCACTAATATATGTGACAGAAAATTTAATGGTCATGGAGACAAGCATGCAAGGCAAAGATTGATTTGATTCTTTTTGATTATTGACCTTCTTGATGAAGTAGAAAGAGCGAGAACTCAAAAGGTCCTTAACATGCTCTAGCCACCCTTTTAATAACTGTAGCTCTCAGAGCCGCATGGATCTTTAACTGTGTTGTGCTACTTTCTTCTGGCCTGCAGAGTTGCAAGGATCTAGACATCAGCTCTTCCCTCAATAATTTTTATGCATCCCAAGGACAATGGCTCTGATAAGCATCATGTTACAGGTCTGAGACTGTTTCTGTAACTTTATAGAAAATCATCACAAAGATAGAATATCATGTATAAACATTGTCTTGGGACTGGCTTTATTTTTTAGCACGTGGATCATGGATGAGTTTTCATAAAACAGAGGTGTCCAAAGGTGTCTTTGACTTCAACAGAGCCTTGAAAACTCAATGCAATAAGGATTTACTTTACCTGTATTCCAGAGACTGTGCTGGGCCCTGAGAATGCAGAGAAGAATCATGTACTATTTCTCTCCTCAAGGAGTTTATAATCCAGTGTTGAGAGACATTTCTGATGTGTTGAGTGCTATTATAGGTGGACAAACATGATGCTGAAGGATAATCAGGAGGATGAAACTAGATCCATTTGGAGAAGATTCTTCAAGGTTGTTAGAAGGCTCTGAGTTGGGCCGTGGTGTAAAGTAGGACTTTATCAAGTAAAGGGATGTGGTGGAAAATTCTATCCCTTTGCATTTGATTCATATTAAAATAATTACTGTAGCGCAAGGCAAGAAAGAAATTAAGCAAGCATGAACGAAGTCAGCTTTTGAGAGAGCAGAAGTTTGAATTTGAATTAAAATCATATCTTTGGAGAAGGTTATTAAAACTGTTTTAAGTTATAGTCATCAGGCATTTCACTGCCACAGTCCCTCGAAAAGGCAATAGACTGGTAGGGATTTTGTAGGCTGAGCAAACTTTCCAAAGCCTAAAGACTTAAACCCTCTTTTCCCCTAACCTTCCTTCTCATTTGACTGGAAAAACAAAGTTGGGAGTTCAGAGTCACAGGCAACATTCCCTTAACTTTGTAATTGTGGGTTGGGAACTGCCATTTGTCTCCTTGGAGAACAAAACATTCCCCAAACTAAGGATTCTCAAATTATAGTGCTAAATGATTTCAAAATATTTGAAAGGCTATTTAAAAAGTAAATCAGTGTAGCTATCTTCTATAGTAATAAAAAATACCCAAACGTTTATAGAATTTAAATTTGGAGAGCTGGAAAAGAGGTAAAGAACACTATGACAAAAATTTTCAGATTGAAATCCAGTCCCTGATAGGAGGCAACAGCTGTTTCTCTGACAGCCTGAGAAGCAATTCATGTCCCCCTCCAACCTTGACCCTCATCCCTTTCCCCCAACTAACATCAGGGGAGCAGAAGAGAATAGAGCTCAGAAGTATGTGGAGACTGACGTTACAGGAGACCCAAATATCCCAAACTGCCATCAAAGCATGTGGTATTGTTGTAGCTGACTGACTAAATTGGGGCTTCAAATTGATGCGGTGCTTTGCACTCTGCATATACTAGTTTGATATTTTCTTCCTTCCTAGATACTCCATGTTGCTGCCCTTTTTAAACCTCCATGAGCTTGGTTGTCTCAAGTTATTTTTGTTTTTCAAAGCTCCGGTGTGTGTTCCAAATGAAAGGCACCAAATTATCATGTCTTTTTCTTGAAAGGGTATGTTTACTGTGCTTTACAGCATATTTGCTGTGGTGTTACTTTGTTTTAGTCGTGGTTGCAACTTAGCATGGCAAGATTGCCTATTTTATTTTATTTTATTTTTAATTCAATTTTATTTTATTCTCTTGCACTGCTCCTGTCTGTTTGGAGGAAATTGACACCCAAGCCAGGCTGATAGTTGTTTCTTCAGTGAGAGTAGCTCACACTCTCCTCTGGGAATGTAGGAAATGGAGCAATCCTAGTCTCTCTGAAAACCAGTCAGGCATTTGCAGATAACCTGCTTCTGTTATCAGACAATTAAGAGAAAAGGATTGAAGTCTTTTGGGTTGAAAAGTCTAATGCGTTGAAGTTGCAGCCTTGACCTTTTAACTGGAATCACTGAAATATTCTTCCCTCCCTTAACTGGGTGCTTTATCAAAAGCTAATCTATCACAGGGATGACGGATTCAGGACAAAGGCCACCCCTGGCTCTCTCCAGCAGTTACCTGGATGAAGGACCCTGCTGTGTGGTGGTTAATGCACTAGAGCTCATCAGCACCTCAAGATTCACAACTGTACCCTGAGGCCAGGCTGTAGTCCTGACAACTGAGCCTGACAGATGGGGAAGAGGGAATCCTTCCTGACAACAGCCATTTCTTCTAAGAAGCATCTTCCTGCCTGTCTGGCAATGAGAACACTCTATTTTGTCATGGGGTGTGTAGACTGCTCTTTGAAACACAGATTTTCTCATTTGTTGAGATTAGGAATCAGGTGTTTATGAAAAAATTGAAATCTGCTTTCCAATAGGTGATTTTAAGATTTATATAGCACAAAAGTAATGTAATTTCAGTCGACATCATTAGAAACCCACTGATTCTGAGACTTTCAAACATTTGCTTGCTATAGCGATCTCTTGAATAGAAACATTTTGCACGATATTTTCTTGTTTATGTATGAGAATCACGTATGAGAATCAGATATAGATCAAATCAAATAATAACCAACCAAATAGCAGATTATAGTATTGAACATGTTGCTACTCTATTTCAAGTTGTTCATTTAAATTAGGATGGTATCATCTTTAGGCGGTACATTAGATTGCTAGGATTGCCATAACAAAGTATCACGGACTAAGTGGCTTAAACAGCAAATTTTCCCATGATTCTGGAGGCTATAACTACGAGATCAAAGTGTCAGCAGAATTGATTTCCTCTCTCCTTGACTTGTAGATGGCCGTCTTCTCCCTGTGTCTTCACATCATCTTCCCTATGTACTTGCGTGGGTCCTAATTTCCTCTTCCTATAAGGACACCAATCATATTGGATGAGGGGGTCACCCTTAAGACCTCATTTTTTTTTTTTTAATTTTCTTTTATTTATTTATGGCTGCGTTGGGTCTTTGTTGCTGCGCACATGTGGGATCTTCCCAGACCAGGGCTCAAACCCCTGACCCCTGAGTTGTCAGGGAGATTCTTAACAACTGCACCACCATTGAAGTCCAAGACCTCATTTTGATTTAATCACCTCTATAAAGGCCCTATCTTCAAATACTCTCATTCTGAGTTACTGGGGATCAGGACTTCAACATACGAATTTTTTTTTTAGGGGGGGTTGTGGGTGGCACAACTCAGTCCATAACAGGAGGTATTAGCAAGAAAATATATTTGCAACGTGCGTAAATGTATTGAAGCATATTACATGCCAGGCAATGGGATAACTGTTTTACATACATTATTATTTCACATGCTTCTTACAATGATCTTAAAATCTAAATTATTAGAATCTCTATTTTTACAAATGAGAAAATTTGGGCTCAAAAATTAAATAAGTTTTCCAAAGCTGTAGAGAAGGAACTGTCAAAACCAAGCCTGTACACTGTGTCCACAACGTGCACAGGTGACCATTTTGCTCTTTTGCAATGTATCCAAGGTCACAGAGCTTGTTGACAGCAAATGCAGGCCTCCTAATTGCCAGGGCAGCATTCTATCGCACTCATATGCAAATGATATTAGACAAATGTACTTTTCACTACTCTGATTATACAAAACAAGGATATTATGTTGCCCTGCGTTAGCTAGGCTGTTTTGTTTTTCAAGGGATAGAGAATATTGAGCATGATGAGATTTTAAAAACCATCAATGCTTTGCTTATTAACTCAGTTAATTAGGGCTACTGAAAGAATATATACAAGTAGGATGACCTACCATCCCGATTTGCCTGGAACTGAGGGCTTTCCCAGGATATAGGAGGTTTTGTGTTAAACCTGAAACAGTCCCAGTTTTGGAAACAGAAAACATTTCAGAAGCAGAAAATATAGGGGAACTGTCTCAACCACCGTAGTGTCAGGTCATATGGAGAACTGGATTATCAGTTCAGACACAAATGCTAAAGATTCCTGAGAGATCGAATATACAAATGGACAATGGCCAGATCATGTATAAAAACAGACCTTTGACCCACAACCTGCAGCAACTTGCCCAGGAAACCAACCCCTTGTCTGCAATAAACAACCCAGGAAGCCCACCTGCTCTAAGTCACACTTGCAGGAAGCCAGATTGCTATCTCTAGCACAGTTTAGGATGCTAAACAATAACTTTTGTAATAATCAGCCCAACATGGCTGGGACCTGTTTAATAACTGACAGCTTCCCTAATTTTTGTTCCTGCTTCCAACTTAGAATCAGTTAGAGAAAGAGAAGTACCCACCCCTAACCAACCCCACAGGATGGCCCACTTCTAGTTAACCTGCCTATGGCTTCCCCATGCCAACAGCCTCCAATCAGGGCACAGCTGAAGCCTTCCCTTTTGTCCAGTACAAAGCTTTCGCACTCCTCTACCTGCCTTTGAGCCTCTGCCCAAATTCAGGTGACAGTGGCAAACTCCCTTGCTATAGCAGGCTCAGAATAAATGGCCTTTGCTTGTTCTCATTTGGCTGGCCTTTGGTTATGTCCACATTCCATCAACAGCACACATCTTTCACTGTCTATGCCAGCGTTCCACCATTTTGGTGACTCAACATTTTGCCTCTACTGCTCTTACCTCTCTATTGCCACTGAAAACAGCCTCTATGCCCTTGCAGTCTCAGGCTTCTGTTTACTGCCTTATTTCTGCATCTTTCAGGTTCTTTTCTTTTCCATCTCTCTGAGTTAAACTCCCTGAGAGAGAGAGAGAGCATCTGACTGCGATATGCATGGAGTGCCTAGGGAGCGTCCTTATTATGCATCATTATGGCTCCCAGCTCATAAGCTGCTGGCCAAGCTATAGATGACTGCCTTTGGCTCAAAGGCCTGCCCTTGGCCAATTAGCTGTACTCATGGTAACACCATCATGTGATACAAAGTTTGGTAACTTATGCATAAAGGATTATTTCATTCAAAAGTGTCTGTGCTTCTGGCTCCACTTAAAGTGTACATTTATAAAACTGGCCAATAGCAATAACCTTAACAAGGGTTATATCTGAAAATGATATTTGATCCTTACTGAAAAGTCAAAATCCAGAGATTGGGTTTAGAAAACTATCCCAGGAGAGAGGCCCTCGTGGGCCTGGGGCAGCTAAGAAGGCCTTTCTGTATCACTCAACACTCTGCACAAGACATTGTCCTATTTCAAGATTTCTATCATAAATCTTTTCTGAGTCTTGCTGTCGGGTTAAGAAGAGTATTACTGTGGGCCACTGCTGTGTTCACAAAGCTGTTGCTTGTATAAATTCTCCTTTCATTGTTAGAAGTAACCACTGGTAACCTCTGGGAGCTTTAAAACTTCCCACCAGCTACTGAATGACCATATCAAATACATCAACATGCCTACAGGGAAAGTTCCAGATTGGATGAGGTTAAACATCCTTAAGCTGTCCTGATTCTTTCCCTCCTGTATTTTACCTTTCCTGTTGCTGTACCGCTGTCTCTTTCCCGCCTCCTGGCTAGGGTGGCCCCTGTCCTCTGCACACAGCATCCTCAGCACATGTTACACTGCTTCCCTCATCCTCACTGTCACCAAGTCAGAAAAGTGACTTCATCTTTTAGTTCATCTGAGGCAGGTTTGTCTTTGACTCTAGCATAGAATTGGCTGACACAGAAAGCATAGATTTCTTCCCTTAATCTGACTAAACCTAATCCCATGCTTCTTAGCTAGATACCGCACCTTGGTTTTTTTTGTCATTAATCCCACTCTGAGTTTGCTACAGTAAATTAAGCACATTTGGATGAGCACTGTTAAAAATGTGGCGATGGTCTCTCCCAAAGTTGATTCCAAATAGCATCTCCAGGTTTGGGGGGGGATCCTGGGCCACTCAATCACTGTGTCCTGAGTTCTGCCCCCTCACTGGCCCCTGGGGAGGAAGATATTTCTCAGTGTGTCTGTGGGCCCTCAAGCTTTCTATCTTGAGCCATCATCATTTTATTAACTCCACTCATGGAGGACTCTGTGACATTGGGCCCCTAGATGTTTCGTCTTAAGTCTTCATCCACTCTGTACAACTTGTATGATTTACTTGACACACGTTCACTAGATAGTGAGATGCTAAAGTTCATTTCAACCTCAAAATAAGCTTATCTTCCTCACCTATTTCCTCTCTAAAAGAAACCTTTAGATCTTAGCTCATCAGATGAGAGAGGCTATCAATGAGTAACCAAACTCACGTAAACAGCTCTACTCACTGCCCCGGGTTCTGCTAGGTGACTCACCAACGAGGAAACTCTGAGACGTCGTTTTCTAAATTCCTGTAACCCTCACTGTTCTACAACAGCAAAAGGAATGATTCAGGAAAAGTAAGATGTTATTTTAGAATAGATTCGATCTCCGGCACGCAGTGTTGGCATCATTTAGACATTGCATTGATTAAACATACAGGGTTTTTGATTCACCCATAAGCATGTTCTATGATTCTAAGATTTATTTTCTATTGGAAAATTTATTTCTATGGTGGCTTATATTTTTGCAATTGTCTTAATCAAAGAACATTCTGTGTTGCCACATTATCGTCTTAAGAAAGATTAGAGATCCATATTCTGATGAGTCAACATAGCCAGTTGGCCGGTCAGAAATGATTTTGTGTCCAGCAGTGTCAGCTGTGACGAGTATTCATGTCAAAGGGCAGCCCTGAGCATGTGTGCAGCACGGTGGTAATCAAAGGAAATGTGTGGCATGCAAATGGTTAAAGGATGCCTTCTAAAGGTAAATTACACGAGTAGTGCTCTTATATCTGCTTCAACAGGTAATAGCTTCTCAGCAATACCATCAGAATAATCCTTTAGTTTTACTGGAAATATGACTGCCTACCTTGGTTTAACTTTTGGATTTTCTTCTCCGGAAACATTATGGAATGAATCAAACTGATTGCAGCTGAAGATAAAGGCACGTGATCTGTTGAAGATCAGACAGGACACAGAATTTAAATGCTCTCTCTTCCCCTGCTCTTCTTCAAACTAAGTTACTTTTACTTTACAGTTTTAAAAGCAGGAGTAAAAGTGTTCAAGACTAGAGATTGTGGTTCCTTAAGGGATGATATCCTGGGGAAAGTTTCTGAAGGTCTGGAAATGCCCAAATTAAGAAGTTTAGATTTTCTTCTTTAGGCCAATCGTTTTTCATCTTTCCCTCCCACCCTTCCTACTTCAATCTCTTCCTTTCTTTCTTTCTGTTATTTTTATCAAATATCAGAGCAGAGCCCTGAAGAAATGAAATTAAATCTTACATGACTGCCTATTATTGAAAATAGATGAAATCAGGGAAGCTTCATCAAATGTGTGCTTCAGGGAGGAACTCTGTGACTTGCCTTGAGGTGGCTCCTGAGGTGCCTCCGTGGCTCCATCTAGGGTTCTTTGAAATATAGATACAAATGGGAACTTTAGGTAATGGGGAGTCAGTAATGGATTTTTCTTAATTTAATTTTTTTTTAACATCTTTATTGGAGTATAATTGCTTTACAGTGTTGTGTTAGTTTCTGCTGTGTAACAAAGTGAATCATCTATACATATACATTTATCCCCATTCTTCCTCCCTCTTGCGTCTCCCTCCCACCCTCCCTATCCCACCCCTCTAGGTGGTCACAAAGCACCGAGCTGATCTCCCTGTGCTATGCAGCTGCTTCCCACTAGCTATGTATTTTACATTTGGGAGTGTATATAAGCCCATGCCACTCTCTCACTTCATCCCAGCTTACCCTTCCCCTCCCTGTGTCCTCAAGTCCATTCTCTACGTCTGCGTCTTTATTCCTGTCCTGCCCCTAGGTTCATCAGAACCATTTTTTTTTTTTTTTTTAGATTCCAGTAATGGATTTTTTTTTTATAAGCAATCAAATTCCCTGTCTTTTTTTTTTTTTTTTTAAGTTTAATTTTATTTACTTATTTATTTATTTATGGCCGTGTTGGGTCTTCGTTTCTGTGCAAGGGCTTTCTCCAGTTGCGGCAAGCGGGGACCACTCTTCATCACGGTGCGCGGGCCTCTCACTGTCGCGGCCTCTCTGGTTGCAGAGCACAGGCTCCAGACACGCAGGCTCAGTAATTGTGGCTCACGGGCCTAGTTGCTCCGCGGCATGTGGGATCTTCCCAGACCAGGGCTCGAACCCGTGTCCCCTGCATTAGCAGGCAGATTCTGAACCACTGCGCCACCAGGGAAGCCCCCAGTAATGGATTTTTGAGGTGAGAAGGCAAGCTCGTTCCTAGATGTAAGCCCTCTCTGGGGCACATGTTCTCTTTTGTAATGTGGAGATAATGAAAACTTCCAGAGAGGTTGCAATGATTAGAAACAAAGTACTTGGCACTGTGCCTGGTGTGTAGGTGTTCAAGTAAATGTAATTGCAAAGTTAATGATCATGACTATGATAATGAAAACAGAGGGTGTCCACAGGCACCAAGTTCCAAATACCTAAACTCTTTATGAGATCTATATTTGAGCTTGGAATTTTGGCTGATTCCAATACCAGGTTCTGAAGAGTACAGGTTAACACTCTACAGCTGATCTTGGAGAGACAGCAGTGAGCGGTCCTGAAGAGACATCTTAGTTCCCTGCCCAGGAATAGAACCTGGGTAGCCTGGATGAAAACCAGGACTCCTAGCCACCAGACCGCCAGGGGCTAGAGGTTAGAAGCAAAGTGGCCCTAGCTCTTTCCCCTCTTTGAAAACAAGAATGTTTCAAGGAGGCAAAAACTATAAAAACAGGTACAAAATTTATTATTAGAGACACAGCACAACGTATGGGAGAGCACACAGAGAAACAGTTTACTTATTTAAGTCAGAAGCTAGCTAGGCAGAAATACACCCCCGGAGAGGAGTGCGGGAGTCCTGGAGGAGGAGCGCAGTAAAGAGGAGATTAAAATCCCTTCTATAAGACAGTCCTTCCGGTCTTTGTTTACATTTGGCCAATTATCTTGTTTCTTTTTTCACCTGACTGGTCCCAGGACCCTCCCCGACACGCGTACGCAACTTTTTGCTAAGATGGATCCCACCACAGAGGCCTGTGGGTGCATGTCCACACATATTATGGGGTGGTGGCCTCTCCCTTTTTGACCCCCCCCCCCCCCCCCCCAAGGAGCCTTCCTGCGCACGTGCAGACAGGGAAGTTTTCCTCGACCTCTGGAGTGGTCATCTTACCTCTTTACTTCAGCAGAGCTCAGCTTCTGCCACTAGCTTTGTCCTTGGAGCATCTGGGGGAGAACAAAGCTGCCCTTTTACTCCACCTGACAATCACCAGCTGCCAGCCCAGGGGCCCATCTACCTCCTACTTCCCAGCCACTATGAGGAGTCACCACCTGTGTACTTCTGGCTGGTCCTAGGGCATCTAGGGGTGCTCTTCTACCCGAGGCTTTCCTGAGTTGTGAGATAAGCTGCTCTTGAAGCTGACTCTCTGAGGGTCCCCTGGCATGCCTCCACTCTGGTCTGCACCTGGTATACCCAAGGACGAAGCAAGGACCTCCCTCCTCCCCACACTCAGCATGGCACAACTCTAAGTATTTTCTACTCCAGATGGACTCCTGCATCCAAATAACTCTGCTCCCACTCTGGAGCTCTGGGAAAAGCAGCTAGTTGCACTCTTTTCCCTAAGACTCCCCAGGGGCCATTTCATAGATAAAATACTTTTGCATTGCGTCAGAGCTATGTGCATATTATCTGTGCGCATTCACCTTTTATGAAAGGGTGGATTCTGTTTATCATCGATACAACAGAGAGATATTGAGCGCCCAGTGTGTGCCAAGCGCTGGATTAGATAGGCATTGAAAATTCACCGACAGACCAGCCTGCCAAGTAAACATCACATAAATGCTAGTGATATGGGCATACAATATCATGTATATATCAAACTCAAAGATATATATACAATATATATATGGGAACTCAAAAAGATATATTTTCTAAATGTAGGTATAAACTCAAAGGATATTCAATGTGGAAAGTCAAAGCCAACTTTTAAATGTGTTTGTGTCTTTCCAGAGTGACTTGCGTGGCACTGCCAACACCATCTGCTCTAGAGCAGAAAGACTACTTAATAGGCAAAAGCAGCTGCCAGCTTAGGCTTCAATGTACTCTTTTAGTTCCCTCCAGGATGACCTGGTGTGACCACCCTTTCTAGGTGAAGAGGATTCTATCTCCATTTGACAATAAACTCTCAACCTGAGGAAAGAGAGCTCTTGGCAGCCTGGCTGACTAAGTCACAGGAGGGTGGATTTTATAATTTAGTCCTGCCCCGCAAAGGCCAATCACTCAGACGGGTAAATCCAGGTTGGTCTGGTTTGGGATCAGATTGCTTGTTTCAGTGTTTCAGCACCACTGATGTGAGGCAGGATAATATTTCTGAAATACTAACATATGTTACTCTTTCCCTGATGTTTGAGACGTGCTAAAACACCACGGTTAATCCCTAGGATGGGGGTGCAGACAGGGGTGAAGGAAGAGGTGGGCTGGAAATGAAGGAGAGTGAAATGTATTGAGACCAAGATTTTCCATTCTTGGAAAGTGAAGATTTGAAATAAAAGTTAATATTGCTATAGGAAAACATTTTAAATCTCTTTCTTGCACACCTGACACTGTGGGAGGAGAGTTGAAATTGCCTCAGATACTTTTTGGGGAATTGGCCTGAAGTTAAAGCATCTCAGGGCTAACTGCTCCACAGTAGGCAACTTTGGCAAATTGCTTAATAGTGAAGGCAAATACAAGGTCATTGTAAGAAATCTGGGAAATAAACATGCCTAAATAAAGAGAGAAAAACAGACTCATTTATAACATTTTTACCCATTTCCTTCCAGTACATTCTCTCAGCATTTTAGAAAACATAATTGAAAGTCTCCTGTATATAAAATTTATCTTATTGTCTTATCTGACAATAAACACTGCATAAAGAACACTTTTGCCATTAAAAACGTTTATATGTATTTTAAAATTTATTATGTTTTATTGCAAAATTAAATTAACCCATGTTTATTTGAAGAAAATTTAGCAAATAGAGAAAGCAAATAGTCCTAACTAACCGGAGAAGATCACTAATAATATAGTTATCTCTGAGCCATAGACAAGTGTTCTACCTCTAAAAGCCTCATTTTCTTATCTTTAAAATCTCTACTAATAATATTATCTTCCTTATAAGGATACTTATATAAGATACTTCATATAAAGGGAAAATGTTTTTCACAGTGCCTGGCATATCATAAGCACATATTTATAATTTCATACTAATTTTAAACAAGGCAATATCAACCTCTACAAATTGTTCTAAAACCTGTTTTTTTTTTAAACTGAATAATATGTCAGGATCATTTTCACATGTTAACAAAATTAAATTTGCAATATAACTTGAATAACTACATAGTGTTTCTTTATGACTATGACATATGTATGAGACACTTAGATTGCAAAGATGATTTCTAATGGTTGTATGATATTCCATCATGTGTATATACCACAATTTATTTAACACCTTATGTTGTCAACTTTATGTTGTCTGTTACAATCCAGCTGCCTGGGGAAAATGAAGCCATGCTAACAGTAATAAAATATGTTTCTCTGACTGTCTTCCAACTTTCTTTTGCTGGACTTCAGGTTCTCTTCAAAGGCTCCACCTCTTATTTCTAGGAGTCCCCAAGGGATTCATCCATTCCTTCAATCAACAAATATTGAACACATAGCATGTACCGGGCAGTGCACTGAGAATGCAATAGTGAGGGAAAATAGGCAGAGCTGCTGCTCTCTTGGTGTTTCCAGTCTTACGGAGGAAACCAAACCTGAATCATATAATCGCCCAGGGAATCAAACACAAGCTATGTTAAGTGCCACAAAGAAAAAGTAGCATGCCCTGAGAACAATGCGAAAGGGACTTGACCCAGGCGGGGACTCAGGGAAGTTCTGTGAGGAAGGTGCTGTTGAGATGAGATCTGGGTATGGAGAAGCTCTCTAGGTCTGGGGGAAAGGGTTCTGAAGAAAGAGGGTCATCTCTGGCAGAAGGAATAGCAAGGGCAAACGCTGCATGGTAGGAGGGGCATGGTGTGCTTGAAGAACTGGAGAAAGCCCTGGAGCTGTGAGCGTCTACAACATGGTGTTTTAAAAAGTAGGTTCCATTATTTTCCAGGTATGGAGAGGCCAATGGATCAGGAGACAATTGCCATTGAAAAGATCATTTCTTACACTCACAGATCCCTAGAGGAAGGGGCACATGGATAAGCACAAGGGTTGGAGGCTGAGGGAGCAAGGGAGAAACGTGTGCAAGAGCCTTTATCATGGTTTCTGTGGGAAGGAACGGGCAAGGAGGGTATGCAGCTTAGAATTGGCTAGTTTGAATAGTTACAGCGAGCTCTGGGCAAGAGGGACTGTCCCTACTTGTCTGGTATCTGGTCTTGAGGTGGTTAGAGCAGGGAAATATAATAGTTGCCCTTAGTGTGCAAGGAGGCGGTTGGTAGTATGGGCTCTGGGTTGGTTGGTTTGCATATGAGAGCACACTCACAGGACAAGCTGTTTGCTATCTCTAGAAATTGCCTAGCCCTTGGATGGGAGTCCCACCAGGGTCAGCAAACCCCAAGATGCCAAAGCATCCAAAGTACAGAATAAAAGACACAATTAATACAGTATGTTTGAGGAATATCTAAGGGGCGGAGTGGCTAGAGGAAAGTTAGCAAGAGGGAACAATGGCAAGGAGGGATATCTCTCAATGTCTCGGAGAGACTTCAGTGAAAGCAGATCTTTCCAATTTTTGTCGTCCTTTTCCCCTTTGGGCACAAATATGCAGCTGAACTGGAGGTCAGATCTGGGTGGCAGAAACACCGACACTCAGAAGTGTCCCAGCAACTGAGGTGCTGATATTGGGCTAAGCCTGGGTACTGAGTCTCTTCCTTGGGGATATATTTTTTCTTAAGTTCTTTGGTCAAATAGACCCTCATGCACTGGTTCTCAGCTGGGAGCAATTTTATCCCCCATGGGATATTTGGCAATGTCTGGAGACATTTTTGGCTGTCACAACTTGGAGGAGGGTGCTACTGGCATTTAGTGGGTAGAGGCCAGGTATGCTGCTAAACACATTAAGAAGCATGGGACAGCCCCCAACAACAAAGCAATATCTATCCCAAAATGTCGATAGTGCCGAGGTTGAGAAATACTGTCCTCAATATCTACATCCAAAGAGAACAGGGCCAGGGTTTCAGCTGCGACCCTTCACAATGGAATTTTTCATTAATAATCATGTTGCAGTAGATGTATTACATACATTACTTCTATGAATCTTTTTTTTAGTCTCAAGAAATATCTTATTTTTCTTCTCCCTACTTCTCTCTATTTCTGTTTCTGGGGAAGAAGGCCTGCAGAACTTACAAGGAAAGAGCTATTTAATCTACTGTCTCATAGCACAGTTCCAAAACCCTTTCAACGATAGTGTTTATTTGTTTGTTTTATTTTTGAGTCTCCCTATTACTTTATGAGATCATGTCAGCTCAACAAGTCTCTAGTGACTGACCACCACGTGTTTAACATGTGTCCAATCTCTGGAAATCTAGCACAGTGCCTGACGCAGTGTGTTTAGGGACCTGGCCCATGAGAACATACGTTATCTTAGTGACTTCTACCAGTAGCCCTATAATGGAGGGATTAATATCCCTCATCTTACATATGAGTAAATAGAGGCTTGAAGGATTGAGTCATGCCTCAGTTGCATGGCTAGTATGTAGTAGACCCTGGGTTTGAACCGAAGCCCGTGCCCTTTTTGTAGAATCCAACAACTCCATCCCTGCTGATGGAAGCTAAAGACCCCCAAGACTCTTCATCTCCTTAGGAACTGTGCTCCAGTTGGCCCTGTTAATAGAGAGGACGCCATTAAACTCACTCAGCTTCCCCACAAAGAGTAAGCACAGTCCTGGAGGAAAGGAAAGATATTAACCAAGGGAATAAAGAGCCCTCATAATAGCTTGACTCCCACTCCACCAGAAAGCCTGGCGTTCAAAAACTGACTCCTACTTAATTAGTACCTTACTTGAGGTGCTATAAACTAGCAGAGATCAGCTGGGGATAATGACAATGCTGGAAGACATTTCCTGATATGACTCAAGTTCTGTTCTACAGGTTGCTCCCTGGAAAATGAAGCCTCGTTGAGACTGAGGTTAGCCCTGCATTTCACAGAAGATGGTAAAGCTCATCACAGCAGGCCTATCCCTGCTCTTAAAAGACATGTCTTCCCAGCAATCCCACTACTGGGCATATACCCTGAGAAAACCATAATTCAAAAAGAGTCATGTACCAAAATGTTCATTGCAGCTCTATTTACAATAGCCAGGACATGGAAGCAACCTAAGTGTCCATCGACAGATGAATGGATAAAGAAGATGTGGCACATATATACAATGGAATATTACTCACCCATAAAAAGAAATGAAATGGAGGTATTTGTAATGAGGTGGATGGACCTAGAGTCTGTCATACAGAGTGAAGTAAGTCAGAAAGAGAAAAACAAATACTGTATGCTAACACATATATATGGAATCTAAAAAAAAAAAAAAAGGTCATGAAGAACCTAGGGGCAAGACAGGAATAAAGACACAGATGTAGAGAATGGACTTGAGGATACAGGGAGGGGGAAGGGTAAGCTGGGACAAAGTGAGAGAGTGGCATGGACATATATACATTCCCAAATGTAAAATAGATAGCTAGTGGGAAGCAGCTGCATAGCACAGGGAGATCAGCTCGGTGCTTTGCGACCACCTAGAGGGGTGGGATAGGGAGGGTGGGAGGGAAACGCAAGAGGGAGGAGATATGGGGATATATGTATATGTATAGCTGATTCACTTTGTTATACAGCAGAAACTAACACACCATTTTATAGCAATTATACTCCAATAAAGATGTTAAAAAAAAAAAAAAAAAGACATGTCTCCCTCTCAGATGTCAGCCTCTTCCCCACCCCTCACACGATCTCTTGTATCTCCCATGCTGTCAGCAGTTTTTGAAAAAGTTGTATCCTTCTGTATTGTTTCCATGCTTTTTTTTCCCACTATGTCCATATTTCCTCGTTAAAGTATGACATGAGCTAGCTAGCTAAATAATCTTTTGTTATTAAGAGAACTCTACACCAAGGTATAGCTTAAAATATAAGATGCATAAAGCAAGTTGCAGAACGTATATAAAATATGATTTCAACTGTGTTATAAAAAGAAAATATATTTTAATATACATAAAATCTGTCAAACTGAGACAATGGCTATCATAAAGAAGAGGGGCTGCAGAGGTCAGAGAGTGGTTGGATGTAGGAGATATTTACTTTTTGGAGGTTTTTTGAGACCTAGTGCACTTTCCCAGGTGGAATTCTACATGGGCCAAGATGCCACTCTGGGAGCTCATGCCTTATCTATAATTTAAGGCACTAAGCTCTTGATTTGTTTACTAAAGGTTGTAATTTAATTACAGGCCATAGAAACTCCTAATAAAATAAATTATTATTCTTTCACAAAACTGCTTTACGTACCAGGGATCCACACTCAGATAGCACAATGGCTATACCTCCACCAACTGAGATAGGGCATCTTCCTCTCACTAATGTATTACTCTTTTTAGGCCAATGCCTACCCAGTTGGCACATTTCTGTTGACCTCTAGTAATGATGATTTTGCTGTAAACAGTTACAACTATCGCTGGGCAAAGATGGATTTGTATGGTAGATGTGCTGCCACTACCTGACCCAAACTAGCTAAGTCATTCAGTGACTGATTGCAGTTGAAAGCAGAATCAGTAAATCTTCCTAATACTGGGCTTGCCAACAAGAGCCCCCTGGCACCACGAATGTACCGACCAGTTAGAGAGGCCCCCAGGGCACACCATTCATTCCGCACCCTCAACTATCTTTCTTCTTCTAGTTCAATTTTTTTTTTCCATGATCATACTGCAGTCTCTGCTGAAACTTAAGAAAGACTAAAAATCAGGGACACCTGTCGAAGTTGGAAACGACCGTGTTGTCTGTGTTATAGTGGCCGCTGAGCCTGACAGCTGCACAAATGCAAGGCCAATCAGGGTCCACTTCCATAGAAGTGTCTTCTCTGTTTGGAGGAAAAATGCCAACAGAACCTTAGATCCTGGGCTGTTGCTCTGGGTTTGTTTTTGTGTTTGTTTGTTTGTTTTTGCAGAAAGAATATCTTCTAGTCTGTCTCTAGATATATACACACACATACACACATTGGTGGTTGGACTATCAGATAATTGAAAAACTCGAAGTGGAAAATGATAAAAATAATATGCATATATATTTAAATATTTTATGTTTCCTTAAAACATAGATGTCCATTTATTTTCCAGTGTCTAATTTAGGACCAGGTCTTGTTTTCAGTGTGGACACACTGTTTGGAGTTGTGTTGTTGCCTCTTACCAGTGAACCCCACTTTCTGATGCACCATGCACAATTCCCTGGCTGGGTTTCTTTAAAGTGGAATTAGAACTCCAAGATACTTGTGAAACAATCTGAGAGTAGATTCCATCTAGATGTTTACAGTCTTTCCCCAAAGAATCAACTTGCTCACACGTAATTCCATAGCAATAGTTTTAGTGACTTGTTTTTGTTGGCTTTCTAAAACGTTCTCCTTAACATTCATAGAAGTACTCGTGAAACTCATTTCATTGTATTACACTGGCGTATATAATATGTAATTAAAAGAATACAATCAAAATCATAAGCACAATTGGCACTGACGGGTCTGGGGACAAAGTCCAACTGACCCTTGGATGGTATGCAGCCCAGCTGGAGGGAACAGAGTAGGTAAGCTGCTGAGGGAACAGCCACAAGCAGTGCCCAGGTCCCCCTGACCACATCGGTCAACAAGTCCTCCTTAACCCTGGGAGAAGATGAAGCATATGTCGGTTCATGGAATGTCTGCTGTGTGTTCATCTCTTTTCCGGTTTTCTGATGCATTTCAAGCAACATAAACCTTTCTTCAGATGCGATCTTACACAGAGGAACGGAATATCGGACAAGAGTGGGAATGCTCTGGGGGACTTGCATCCCCCCCTCGACATCTCTTCCCCTGATGTGGCCCTTGAAAAACATCTGGAAACCCCGAGGGTTGTATGAAGCACAATATGAAAATCTCCCACTGAGTCAGTCCTTTCACAATAAAATGATAAGCTGAGATCTAAAGATACTGTGACCAGAACTCAGTTTTTCTGGTTCCTGAACTTAACTTTTTCTGCTACGTTTTCTGACTTTTATTTTCCAGGCAACTTGAGGCTGGCTGCGCCTCATGGGGTCTTTCTTCCATCTGGTTATCTCCGTGTGGCGGCCCAGAGGCCAGGAAGGAAAGCAGTGAAATAGACTCAGCACGGCCTTGCTCTCCGCAGAGCTCTCTGAACTTCTTGCCACCAGCATCTAGCCCCTGTGAACCAGCGTGTGCAGGGCCAGCTATGACTTTCTTCCTGACCTTTCTTCAAGATTCCACACTTTGTGGGCTGAAGAGATAGTTTCATTGCTGACTGCCAGGTCCCTGCTTTTGTCTTCAACATCTGAGCTGGGTTTGGTCAGGAGGAGGGGGCGGGGCAGGGGGTGGAAGGGTATTCTAGGCAAAGCAAATGTTAGACACAAAGGCCTGGGCTTGACTTGGGCCAGTACAGTGTTTCAGAAGCAAGACCAGAGCACGAGCCAGAATCATGAAGGGTCCTATATCCATGCTAAGGAGGCTGGATTTTATCCTGAAGGTGATGGAAAGGTATTAAAGGATTGCAAGCAGGGGCATGACATGAGTGGATTTGTGATTGAGATGAGTCACCCTGTCAACGCTAGCAAATGGATGGTGATGGGAGGTGGGACAGAAAGCAGGGAGACCAGATAGGAGGTGGCTACAGGAACTCAGGGGAGAGATGACAGAGACCTGCACTAAGGTGGTGACTATCTGACTATTTGGATAGAGGAGAAGAGAGAGATTCCAAGGCATTAAGCATGCCTGCACTTAGACAGGACTCTTTCCACTGTTGACTAGAAAGCTAGATTAAAGTGGTCAAAACAATTTTCGGGGGACAGAGAGAGTGTGGATTTCACATGTGATCAAGCTTCAGATTCAGTTTCAGGGAATCTTCCCAAGCTTCTAGTTTTCCTATCAAGGCTACCAGGTGCGGCTGACAGGCTGTGCACTGTACAACTCCAGGAGAGGCTGCTGACATAGACCGCAATGTGTTTAAAACCTCTGGAAGTTGTGCAATGCTGCCCTCCTGCTCCCTATGGTTGTGCAAACAGAAGTTTCTAGAGGTAGTCTGCAAAGCTGCTTGAGAAATGTTATGTGAGGTATATAAGTCCTACTAAATAGAAGAGGTGAGGGTAAGGCACGATTACTGATGGTCGCTTTTAGGATCTAATGCAAGACTGAAACCGTCCTTGCTTCACACAAGGGCTGAGAGAGGAGAGGAAGGCAGGTGGCAGTGGGCTCTTAGCAGTTGAGGAAGGACACAGGGAGGTCGTACAAGGCACTTGGCATCAGAACAGACTGAAGCAGAACTTCCATCAATACAGAGAACAGACTGAAGCAGAGCTTCTATCAATACAGCCTGGCTCTGGAATAGAGAAACCAGCCCCAACAAGGTTGCCCTGCTATGTGCCCAAGGTACAGACTGCAGAGGAACACGGAAGAGTCTTTAGAATGGCCAGCCCCTCAGTAACATCTGCGCCCACACACCAAGAGGTGTTTCGTTTCCATTCTGTGTTTGGGAAAGGCTGAGAGTCCCAAAACCTCTCATTTCAATAAGGATGGTAAGTCTTCTAGAAGTAGGCCCTTTGTTCGTAATTCATGGTGCATATGAAATATACAAAAGGTAAATAAATGTGTGTTATTGTCTTTCACTTTACCCAGCTGATATATTTCTTTTTTTTCTCTTTTTGGCCACGCTGCACGGCTTACGGGATCTTAGTTCCCTGACCAGGGATTGAACTCAGGCCATCGGCAGTGAAAGCTCTGAGTCCTAACTACTGGACCGCCAGGAAATTCCCACCAGTTGATATATTTCTGAGAAGTTGGGATTATACTACATACAAACCAAGTTGGAAGTTTCTAAGAGATGAAAATTGCAAATGAAAGTGTCACCTGCTGTGTAGGTCATAATATCAGTGCCTAATGGTGCCTGGCACATAGTACCTGCTCCCTGAACGTTCACCGAACTCACAGATAACTGAGTTATGTTAACCAAGTGCTTCTACACAAATTATCTCATTTGATCCTAACAAGTCTGTGAAGTAGGTGTTGTTATCTCCATTTATAGAAGAGAAAACAGAAGCTCAAAAAGGTTAACTGACAAGTGCTCAAGGTCACATAGCTAATAAATGGTGTAGCTGGGACATTAATTAATACTTTTTGATTCTTTCCACCACTTGACAGCTTTGGTCTGCATAATTCTGATTTAAAGGAACCTACTGAGGAATCCTTTTGTAAAGAAGAAAACCACCCTTAATGTATATTTTGTAAGTCTTTTTTGGGATCTTAATTTTCCCTCTTTGGTCCTGTCTATTAGAATCTACATCTCTCACATTTGGCTAGCATTATCTTATGTTTTATTTCTTTTTCTGTCTGATTCAAGACTGAAAGATTTGTTTTCTAAAACTGGAATCCTAACGTGTTGGGTTGACTTGATAGATGAATGAAGTAGAAATTGGTGTGTAGAGTAATGAAAAACCTCATCAACCCCCAAATCACAGGTATTAAAAACCATACATGGAGGGAGTCATGAATCACTGAGGTTCCAAACTTTCTTCCATGTAAAAACGAAAGTGGTTGAGCCCAGTGGTGAGGGAAGCTGATCTCAGAAAGTGTCACCTCTAGATTTCCATGTCTCTCCCACCTGCATGGGGGCTTCGTGGTCAAAGTCAGTTTGAACCTTCACATCCTCTGATGGTGATCCCTAGGGCTCCCATTGGAGATCCCGTTCTTGGTGCATGTCCTAAACCATCGTTGAGCTTTGCACACTTGGTATGCCTTCTCACCTGATCTTTTTTTTAGGTGAGGGTGAACCGAAGCCTAAGGACCAGGTGCTGGCTCCAGAACAAAGATGTGTAATTTCCATCAGGATCAAAGGTGAACGTAAACCAAAAACAAGGACGGCACCTTCACCATTGGGGGCTTCAGATAATAAAACAGAACACATTTTTATAATTATATCAGAAACACTGCTCAGGAGAATCTGTCTAAAGCAATGCAATGTCTTAATTTGATTGACCCAGTCCTTATTTGACTGGCGAAGTGTCGTATCCTGGACACAGGGCAGTGGACCTCAGTAACCTGGCCTACAGTAATATTTTCAAGAATTTCAGAGAACTCAACCTTGTCTGTGGTTAAACTTCATTGATTCAACCTTCCCTCATTCAGAGCCCTTTCCCTCAAGTTAATTTATCTAAACCACTGAGCAGAAACTGATGGAATGTCAAAGTTTAAAATAAAAAGAGAATTTGCTTAGTATTTTAGTTGATGAAAGAGGGTCCAATAAGATCTAGATATGTACAAGCGTGCATAAAATTTTGATGGTGGTGGCAATGTATTCCCCAGCAAGCACACTGCACATTCACAGTGGTGTTTACTGAAGTGCGCTATATTTAGAGAAGGGCAGTCTGATGGAGCTGAGCTTTGAGAGAGCTGTTTGATCCTCCTTTCATCACTGTGTGGTGGAGTGGATCTTGGCGAGCCCTGAGTGGAGAGAAATCACCACAAGGGCTTTCACTGCACGAACCTGTGCTCTTGTGACCAAACATAGCCCTGCTGCTTCAGGAAGGTTTGCATAAAAGGGATTGATTTTCATTTGATTCTGCAAATGGACTCACTGAGCGAGCCTGGCAGAAAGGAAGAGAATAAGAAGGAAAAAAAAAAAATTCTTAGGCAGTTCTGGCCAGCCTCCAAATGCCTCAAGCTGACAGCACAACTGGTTTAATCTGCTCCTTTGGAGCTGAAGACATGCTTAACCTTCCAGACCAGAAACCTGGGACCTAATGAGTGATTGCCTGAAATTCTGATTTTTTTTTTTTCTGGTAAAAAAACAAAACCAAAACCAAAATGTAAACTATTATGTTTGAACTATTCTACATTAAAAAAAATTCAATTGCAGAAATTGTAGCTCCTCTCGTTCACTTAAAAAAAATGACTTTAAAAATTGTAAAAATGCATGACTTCTTTCAAAAAGAATCATTTTGCATCAATTGTTACCACATGATTAAATTAATACTCTTTAAGACAAAAAGATATCCCTCTTTAAAATGAAATTAATAGAGCTGGATCTAAAATAATTGTTATTTATTTCCTGACCATTTACCATGGGCAGGCATTAATCTTGTTTCAGTTACAAAGATAAAAACCAATAAAACATATTCACTCTTCTCAGGGGCCTCACGATCTGGCAGGGGAAGCACACGTTCATGGCTATGTAAAGATATGTATTCTAATTTTCATACAGTGCAACGAGTGTTATATATAAAGGGATGGGCAAGATGTTGTGAAAACAAGACGAGGTAGTAATGAATTTGGCCTGGGATGGGCAGAAGTTCATTGTGGCTTCACATGGATATTAACATTTAAGCCGGGCTTTAAAGAGATACTATCCAACAAGATTTAAGAGTAAGGCCAGGACCAAATGGAGGCACATTGTACAGCAATCACTCACAGTAAGGTCAGCTCTGTTCAGACAAGGCGACTGGGCCAGAAACAGGATTACTCAGCTGCTGTCACCTCTCACCTGAACTGGAATGCTAGGCTCCTACTTGGTCTTCTTGCTTCACCTCTCACTCTTCTCCAGAAGTCTTCTCTCCACAGTGCATCAAGATTCATCCCTTTAATATGTAAATCGTTTATTTCCTTAACACATATTTATAGAGCACCTACTTCACATCAGGTGCTCTGCTAGATGCTTGGAAATGTGAGTAAACAAAACAGACAGAAACCCCTGCTCTCATTGAACTTATTTCTAACAGTGGAGAGAGTCAGACAATGAAAAACATAATAAATAAGTATAAATAAGTAAATTTTATAGTATATTAGAAAGTAGTAATTACTATTTAATAATCTGAGCAGTGAAAGTACATCAGGAGTGGAGGAGTTGGGAGCAGGTTTACATTTTAAATAGGGCGGCCAGGGTAGACCTCTTTGAGAAATTGACATTTAAGCAAAAACTTAAAAAGGGGAGGGAGCTAGCCATGAGGACGATTGGGGAAGAATATTACAGGCAGAGGGAACAGTCAATGTAAACCGCAAAAGTGAAAAGTACCTCATGTTTTTAAAAACAGTAAAGAGAAAATTATGGCTGGAACAGAGAGTAAGGGGGAGAGAAGTAAGGATGACATCAGAAAAATAGGGGTGTCAGCTCATAAAGTGTCTGTTTGGATATGTGTGTCTAGATGCCTCACATACAAATCTCTCCCAACTCTCCAACCCTGACCCTTTCTACTCTGACATTATCCTCATGGTTTATTACTACTGGATTTGTCCTGGCTTTAGAGGGGACCAGATACAAGTGTCAAAGAGCTTACCATAGGCTGGGCTGTTGGCAAAGGTTTCCTGGTGCATGGTCATACCAAGTTTCTTTCTTCCCTTCAACCCAGTCAGTTTCATTTTTTCCTGAGGCAGACTCACCAACTTGGATGTAATAGTTGGCTCTACCTTTCCACGAAGCTGAGACCCTTCATGACTTGAGCTGGCCACAAGGCCTAGTTTCTCTTCGTGGGCATTTGGCTCCCATGGAGAGTTCTATATCCTTAGTAGCCTATCTTCCTCTGAATTTCTTTGAAGTTATTTTAGAACTTTCTCTTTCAAAGATTATCCCATATAAGAATGTTCACTAAGTTCTTGTCACCAACAGTAGCTCTAATATTCATCTTATTTGCATCACTATATGCCAGACTATGCTGTAATGCCAGGGACACAGAAATGAGGAGAAGGTCAAGAGGATTCCTCATAGATACTTGTCATCCAAAAAAACATAAGGAGTATTTATCAGGGTCTTATGTTGGCCCTTACGTTTGTTATGGCTCCATTCAATACCAAGAAAGACCATAATGATGATGATGGTGGTAATCCCAGGATCTAAATATCCTTGAAAAATAAAGGAATGATGGGATAATAATAGAAGATTGTTGAATAATGACTGCTAAAGGATACTATCCAGAGAGGACATTCAAATTAGTTCTCTTTGTCTGTGTTCTTAAGTCCAAATATTTTATGAAAACTTCCTGAAAATAAACACAATAATACCTGAGAATGGCCATGGTGATTAGGTTAGACATCCTAATAGAAACTGTGTGTAAAAATCACCATTTACTTCAGTTGACAATGATGGGGAGTTTTGGAAGGTGTCTGTGGTAGCCTGCCTCCAAGATGGCCCCCAGTGATCCCTCCCTTCTAGACTTCACACTCTTGTGTAGTCCCCTTCCACATCGTGATCAAGAGAATGAGGCAGAAGTACGTGACTTCCAAAGCTAGATCATAAAAGGCGTCCTGTCTTCTGTCTTGTTCTCTTACTCTTGGATCACTCGCTCTGGGGTAGCCAGATTTTGTGTTAGGAAGATGCTCAAGCAGCCCTATGGAGAGGCCCATATGGTCAGGAACTGAGGCCTCCTACCAGCTGCTGGTGAGGAACTGGATTTCCTTGCCGATGTGTGAGTAAGCCATCTTGGAAGTGGATGCTCCAGCCCCAGCTAAGCCTTCATGCATCTTCAGCCCTCTCTGACATCTTCACTGCAACCTCACAAGAGATCCTGAGCCAGAACACTTCAGCTAAGCAACTCCCAAATTCCAGACCCACAGAAATTGTGTGAAATAATAACCACATGTTGGTTTAAGCCCTTAAATTGTGGCAGAATATGTTGGTCAGCAAATGATAATGAATACAGTGTCACATAGAACTTGAAGGTACAATCCTCCCTCAAATCCTAGAGTGCTAATAAATCATCAACTTTATCTGGTCTCTCATGTACAGTTTAATTTCCATTTGAAAATGTTTTCAGAGTTTTGGACTTTCTACCCCTTTCTTTGAGATTTACCAAATTTTAGCAATAAAGTTTAGTGATTCAGAAGTTAGGCTTTGGAAATAGTTAAATCACTGCTCTGCCACCACTGACTAGCAGTATGACCTTAGGAAAGATGTGCCTCAGTTGTCCTGTCAGGTTCATGATTATAAAAAGAACCTAACCCAGAAGACTGATGTAAGGATTACTTAGATAATATATGTAAAACACTTAGCATATTGCTGGCTCATAAAAACTACTCATTAAAAGGTACTGATGATAATGATGACAATGTGATGATGAGGATTATGGAGAAGGCAAAAATCTCCTTGTTTTCAACTTGCAGGTAAATTCATTACAAGGTAAAAGATAAAAAATTTTCGTTTCTATATTAGAGCAGTCTCAGTTATTACCCTGTATTTCTTGCACACATGTCATTACATCTATAATAATCATTATTTTATTTTACAACATACCTATTTTTCTAGTCTCTTCACTCCTTTCTATAACTCACAATATAGCAAGTAAGTTGCAGGTATTCTCATGATAGAAGCACATATGACTGAACCAAGGCAAAATTATAACAATAAATCTAATTTTGGTGTTTATTTATATTCTGATTGATTACTCTTTTTACAGGTAGGTTACCTATTATAGATAATGAAAATGCATAAATTGTTCAACTATTCAACTCTTCATAGAGATTTATAACTATAGCTTTGGTCAAGTGTCTGAAAATTTTGTGGGTTTAGTTAAATCTTCATAGTAGGACTAGTTTAAAAAGACACATTAGAGTTCATGTCCTTTAAAGAAGATTGGGCTGTGTTTCAATCTCATGGTTAAATGTGATTTTGGTTTTCCTTTCCCCATAGAATTGGACAAATGCAGAAAGAAGACCTACTTGTAGTGTAGACACTGGTAGTGACAAGTGTCTGTTGCCTTGGTGCCTGTCTTATTCTCAATTTTATCAGCTTTACACTAACTAGGTTGAACTAAATAACCTATAGAGTCACTCTTCCTCCAGATTTCTACTCATTATCCAACAGAGAAATCACAGCCTACTTTTTTCCCCCCACAAAGGCTATAAAAGATGAAAGGCTTGGCTGAGTCTTTGTTTCAAATGGATATCTAGTATTAAAAGTGAACTCTACCAGCCTTTTATATATCTTTGTGGTATCTTGGGTCAGTGAGTTATAAAACCTTCACTAGATGGTTCAAAAGCATCTGAACTCATTCCCAGGATGACTGTTATCATGAGAGCAGCAATAGAAGCAACACCAACAACAATGGAGGACTCCTTGTATGCTGAGCAATATTTTAAGTACTTCACACGTTCATGCTTTACCTACTTTAATCCTCACCCTCAACATGTTAGCTATGGTTATCCCAGTTTTCAGAGTTGCCTGGTTTCTCATTGAGAGTATTCTACATTCCACACTCATCAGACACTGGGGAGAGGAGAGCATTCTTATTTTTTCTGTGGAGTCCTCAGCATGGTCTTCTTTATGCTAGTAGCAATGAGAGCTGAACTTTAAAAAGTGCAGCTCTGCAAAGTAAGAACTGAGTAAAACACATCCATTCGCAGCAAAAGGGTAAACATGTGCTCTAGAAGTCCATTCTGAGAGGTATAACTGTGCTTAGAGGTTGTGAAATGCAGTCCTCCTCACCCGCCACTTCCACACACACACACACACACACACACACACACACATACACACAAATATACACATCCACAAAGCATTCACTTCAGCCATTTCAAATAATTTAGATTTGATTGCATACTACAATATTAGAAATGGAACATGTTTTACATTTAATGGCTTTTTTAAAACTCAAGTACAACATCAAAAGTCCATCAAGTGAATGAATCACTTGATGAATGAATAAAATGAATCATTTTATGGAAGAAAGGCAGCAAATAACAGATAGGAATTTGAAAAGATCAGGGCTCTCTCTGGCTTAGAAAGAACAACTACCTGCCTTTCTAGATAATCAGATGACCCAAATATGAGTTTCTTGTGACTGTTTTGTTTGTCTAAGTAAGGTTGTCGATATTTATTAAAGTTTTTCCATGGGAATAATATCTAAGGTACACAACTGGTTCCTAATGGGCTTGTTTCAAGCACAGAATGGAAATCAAGGCTTCAGGATAGAACTCAGAGCCCAAATGGTATCTCTGATTGCTGAAGTAGAGAACCATCTTCAATTCAAGTAAATTTGATTTATGCAAATTCAGCCACTCTGTTTGTGGGGCGTGGGAGGCTGGAAACAAAATGTTGTCAAGTGTTCTTCTGCATATATGTTTTTTATTATATACTGAAGAAACATGTGCACTTATAAATTATCTATTGTACATAATCATACAGATTCACAAATTATGTTATACAGGGTTGTGCACTCAAAAGCCTGAAATCAGAATTTATGGGCAATTTAAGGGATTTCCAAGGGTAATTTTGACCTTACCTGTCTTTTTACCTTAAGCACAGTCTTAGAAACCCATAGAAGTCCAACCAGCCTGTGGCTCCACTGTGAATTAAAATTGCCATTTAGTGAGTGAAAAGGCCCAAGGGAAGGATGTCTCCCCAAGTACCAATCCAAATCTCTCTTTGTGTTTTTGATCAGTCTGTGAGGTCTCTTCCAGAATTGTATAGAGGTTGCTTTAGTTACACTAAGACAGTTGGGAGGAAACTCAGGTGAGAAGAACTTTCAAAACTAGGAGAACATGTGTCATGGTCAGTGAAAAAATGTTTTGTGAGCTCTCATATTAAAAGTGTGTTGTGTTGACACATGAACTTATCTACTGAACAGAAACAGACTCACAGATACAGAGAACAGACTTGTGGTTGCCAAGGTGGGGTCGGGGAGGGATGGATTGCGAGTTTGGGATTAGCAGATGCAAACTATTATATATAGAATGGACAAACAAGGTCCTACCATATAGCACAGGGAACTATATTCAATATCCTGTGAGAAACCATAATGGAAAAGAATACGAAAAAGAATATATATATATTTATATATCCGAATCACTTTGCTGTACAGCAGAAATGAACACAACACTGTAAAGCAACTATACTTCAATAAAATATATATATTTTTTAAAGTGTGTTGTGTTGAGTTAGAAATGGTATTCTTTCCCATGAGTTTGCTTCCCTGGCTGCTAAGGGCTTGAGAGAGGACAGTTCACCAGAGTTAGCCAGAAAAATCCTCTGCACCTATTTCTATTCTTAGGGGCTGTGAGCTTGGTGATTATACAGAGACCAGCTTGAGTCTTACGGAAAGGCGGTATATGTTTCCAGGGACTAAAATAGTACCACATTAAAGTCAGGCAGGTGCTCCACTAGGGAATGTGAAGCCATCTCCTCCTAAGAGGCTCTGAACGTTTTTATTAAATGTTTTCAGCAAAATAAACTGTTACTAGGAAAACATGTTGTTATAAATATAAGAAGGGTCTGTGGGCCTGAAATGTATCTGGCTGATTTCTCCTTCCTTTGTAATCCCACTAAGCCTAGATGCTCCGCAGTGAAAGTTAGAACTCCTTGCATCCTTCATCACCCGTGGCTGCTGGCAGAAAATGGTCAGCTTTTGGAGCTTAATGGAAACAGTCGTTCTCGATGAAATGACCCCTGAGCTTTTAAAGACTATGTATTCAGAGATCTCTTTTGACCCAGGAAGCTCCTACTTGATATAATTGGCCAATGTACAGACAGCAGAGAATTTTGTTGGACTCAGTGACAGGTTTGATGAAGTGCTACGACATACTCCAAAGAGGCCTCTTCTGAATTTACCTCATCAGCTGTTGAGCTGAATTATATACAAAAGTCATTATTTTAGGATTTATTCATTCTGAATATGTATTATTTGATAACAGTGTATTTAGAAGTTTATGTTTGCTTTATTTAACACAGTTTTTTACTAAGCAAATGTTTAAGGTAAACAAGATAACGAGGGGATTGTTTGTTAACTTTTGAGTACTAAGTGTTTCTAAGGACTTTGGATGAAACCGTTTATAAACAATGTGTTAGTAATTCCCAGAGATCACAGTGCTCTGATACGTTAGTTATAAATCATTTTTAGCTAGTCATTTAAGGAGCATTTTCCCTAAATAATGTTGTTAGCTTTTCTCCAGTTATCCAAAAGTAATAATTAAACTACTGATTGACTGATTGATTCAATAAAGTAGACAAAATAACATTTACTGAGTCCCTACTCTTCATTCCACAGGCAACAAAAGTTCCTTGTGTGCCTACTAGTGGCACGACACTTTTTAGGTACTGGGGACAATATCAGAGGACAAAAGAAGCAAAAAAGAAAAGAAAAGAAAAAGAAAGGAAAGAAGAGAGGGAGGGAGGGGGAGACGGAGGAAGGGAGGAAGGGAGGGGAGAAAGAAAGAAAAAGAAAAGAAAAGAAAATCTCTGCCCTGAGGAGCTTATATTTTCCTAGATGTTGGGATTGAAGTAATATACAAGTCAGACATGTCCCCTGTCTACAGAGAGTTTAAATTCTGGTGGAAAAGATGGGCAGTAAATAAAGACATACATTTTATTAAGGTAATTGGATTGGAATGGAATAGAATGGAATATACAGAGTGATGGGATACATGGTCATTCTGAGGCCCACTTTAAATATGATGGTCAGGGAAGATCTCATGAGGAAATGAAGATTAAGCTAAAATATGAAGGATAAGGAGAAGCCAGGTATTCAAGAGCTCGGGGGAAAGAAGAAGGGTTTTTCAGACAGATTGATAGCCCAAGGCAGGGAAGGGTTGGCTTCTGGAGGACCACTGAGGGAGCCCACCCTGGAAACACAGGTGAGAGCCAGGTTGTGCGCGGTTTGGACTTTATTCCAAGAGCAATGGAAAGGGTTTTAAGAGAGGGAGTGGCAGCACTCCTTTGCATTTGTAAAAAATCATTTTAGCAGCTGAAGAATGAATTTGAGGGGAAAAGAGGGAGAGCAGTTTGGGGGCCATGTGAGAACTGTGAGGGCTTGGGCCATGGTGGCAGCTCTGGAGATGGAGGGTAGGGAATGGCTTTGGCATATATTTTGGAGATTGATTTAAGACGACTTGCCGTAGAATGGGATGGGGATGAGCAGAGTAAAAGGCAGGACCAGCTTCTCTACTGATGGAAGTACCACTGTTGAGATGGAAAAGCCTGGGATAGAAATAAGATTGTCTGGGGAAGGGGAAGGGTGGTGCGAACAACCACGAGTTCCCTTCTTAACATGTTATACCTGTGATGCCTATTGGACATTCACGTGAAAACGTCAAGTAGCCTATGGGTTATAAGAATCTGGAATTGAGGAACAACGGCTAGGCTGAAGGCATAATATTGTCAGGCACCAGCAAACGTAAAGCATTTAAAACCATGGGCCAGGATGAGATCACCTGAGGAGAGAAGACAGATGATAAGTGAACAGTTAGTCAACACATTTTTACTCCGGACTCACTATGTTCAAGGCATACTGCCTAGCCATTGTGGGCAAACAGATGTGTGAGACAAAGCCCTTATCCTCAAGAAAATTACATTCTGGGTATGAGAAAAAACACAAAAAAGTGAAAATAAATGTCAAAAGAAGGGACAATGTATTAGTCCAGAGAGGGAGTACTATGGGCATTGAGAATAAGAGTCACTTTATAATGGTGATAGTAGTCTAAGGGCCACAGGTGGGGGACTGGACCAGGGCTCAGAGGGATTGTGAAACCTCCAGAACCAGGTGGTTTGTACTTGTGTACATATTTTTTGTAAGAAAGAGAATTGTCAAATTGCAATTGTCAAATTCTTAAAGGGTTTTGTAAGTCAAAAAAGATTAGAAGCATTGCTGTAGGAGATCAATTTAATCTCGGTTTTAAAAGATTGGTTAAATTATAGAAGGTACAGAGAAGGAGGAAGGATATTATGGGAAGTGGGGACAGTGCAAGACATAAGCAGTGAAACATTCTGAGATACAAAAGTGCAAGGCATGCCTGGACATTGTTTTAGACTTGCATGATTGGGACAGGGGATTAATATGGAAGAGTGAAGAAACTGAAGCTGGAAAACAGATGGGGATGAAATGAGGGACAACCTTAAATGAAAACCAGGAGATTGGACTTTCTCCTATAGACCATGGGGAAGCATTGGATTCAATTCAATTAAAAAATATTGAACATTTGATACGTATAAAGCAACATGTGGTGTTCTGGTTGGGAGGTGGAGTTGGGAGATACACATGTAGGTAGAGAAGGGTTAAAATTTCCACACAGCATAACCAGAGTTAGCAATAATTAACATTTATTCCATGCCTACTATGGGCCAGGCCCTGCGCTAAGTGCTTTAAGTGGATTATCCAGTTTTAATCTTCACAGCTCTATTGACATGTACCCTATTGGGGTAAAGGGAAATTAAATTACTTGTTCTCAGTTGTACAGCTAGGAGAGGTGGAGTCATTATTCAGACTCAGGCAGTGTAACTCCAGTGCCCAAGCTCTGGAACACTCTGTTGATCGGCCCGAAATATCCTGACTTCTGCTGCAGCCAAGGATGGCCATGACTCCTCACTTCTCATCAATACCAGGGGTACTGGTGCATCTGGAGACACCCTGGAGTTTGCCAAGGGGAATGTGAAGTGACAACTACTGCACATTTTAACAAACTATTGACTTTATTTCAAGATTTGAAAAAAATATATGAAATTAGACATGAGTATATTACGGTTGTAAAATCACATTAATTTTTTAATGAACGTATTGTGTAACGTGTGTACAGAAAAGTGAACAATCGTAAGCATATAGCTCAATATACTTTCACAAAGTAAACACATCCATGTAACCAGCACCGGATGGAGAAATAGAACTTACAGCACTCCAGAGGCCCCACTGGCCCTTCTCTGACACTACCCCCAAAGGTCACCACCATCCTGATAGACTTCCAACGCCAGTGATTCGTTTGTCCTGTTTCAGATTTTTATATAAATAGAATCATTTAGTATGTTCTCTTTGCAGCTGGCTTCTTCCTAACATTACATTTGTGAGATTCATTTATATTGCTGCATGTGGCAATAGTTTGTTTATTTAATCGACATTAGTTTTTAAGGTAAAACATAACTCCACAATAAAATTATTTGCTTTTTTAGGGATCATACCCCAATTTTTTGAGAATGCAATTTGATCTCCTATTCCCTTTGGTCACTTCGATGACTAAGTTTGAGCAACACAGGAACAAGCACTGAATTTGGAGTCAGGAGAAATGGATTCTACTCCTCCTCCACTATTCATTGCCGCTGTGTGACCTTGGGCAAGTCACTTACAGTCTCTGAACTTCATATCCTACATTAATGAAATAAGAAAGTAAACTTAAAAAGTCTCTTTGGTCTTCTGCAGTGAGTTGCCTTTGTTTCCACTCTAAGCTGCATTGGCTTAACTTAAGGAAAGTTTACAGAGAAATGAAATTTTTCCAAAATAAATTTTTTTTATTATAAAAGAAAAACTTTTTTGCTGTAACAGTTCAAACAACACTGAGCTGCATAAAGGAAAATTTAATAATAATTGTTCAATATTACCTTCCTACATATACAAAAACAATGTCAGTTTGGTGTTATACTTCTCCATGGTAAGTAATGTTCACTAAGTTTTATTATTGTTTTTGAAGTAGAATCACACTAATACATTTTTATTCTGTAATTTTCTTTTCATGGAAATTCTTCCACGTTTGGAACGTATGTTCCTCTTCATTTAGTGTCTGAAGAATGGATGTCTGCACAATGAGCTATAGCGTGCGTGCTCTGTAATCAATCAACCATCCTCTACTGGTTGATATTCACATGGTTTCCAATTTATTTTTGCTATCACAACACATTGCAATAAACATTCCTGTACATATGTTATTAAACCCTAATGGTCTTATTATGTATGATAGAAACTGTCAGATTGTTTTCTAAAAAGTTGCTTAATTTGCATCTCAGTACTTGAATTTTGAGCAGATTTAAATGTGAGATTTGAAGCAAGGAAAGAAATGAGCTCTTAATTTTCATAATGATTCCAAATATTCATAGAAAATAGAAAGCTGAAAAATAAAATACTGAGTATATCTTTAAAGGCTCCGGTTTGAAATTGCTGCAGTCTGAAATCAGAAATGTGGGGAGAAGAAATATTTTCCAAAGTAACACAAAACAGAAACATGATTTTAGCCCCCCAAAATGCAATATCAAGAATTAAAAGGCAAAAAGAAATTCCTTTCTAAAGTCTCAGAAATAAGTCATTGATGTTACTCCATAGACAGACAGCTGAGTTGATTGATGCTTTAAATTCTGTTTCAACACCAACCAGAAAAGAATTTACAGTAACTTGTGAAACCCTAAAAAGGCACCTTCCCTGACCTGCTCTCCCAGACCAAGGAGGCAACCTTAGCAACAGCCCTCTCAGGCTCCCGCCTCCTACAGGCTAGGATAACAGACAGCCTTGGGGGAGAAGGACAAACATTTAGAGTTAGGCTCTTCAAAGTGGTCTGTATCCCGTAGAAGAAGACTTATTTGTCCTGTCCAAGTTTCACTCTGAGGTTGGTCTGGAAGGGATAATTTTTCTTTATCCAGTAAGATCTGAAACACCCAAAACTCCCTCAAGAGAGAACGAGATGGAAACTATTGTCAGGGGCCAAGAGGAAGAAGAAGGCGCATGGGTCTGGGGAAGGGGTGGGGCACATGTGTAGGAGACCACTTAGACAGGCGGTGGGCTGGGAGGGACCAGAGAGGAGCAACACCCAGTACACATCCTGACTCAAGGGGGAGAAGTAAAGGACTTCTCGCACCACCTCTGCCCTCTGCGTGCCCTGTGTCTGCGAACATTTTATTTCTGGTGGTGAACTGTTCCTTCTTGTCTTTCCAAGTTTTAAGGGCATAGCTAAGAGGTTGCATCTCCAATGTGCACGGCATGCTTCTACGATAACGTGCTCTTCTTTGCACAAGAAGATAGGGCTACTTATTCATCCTCACGGGACATGCTGTTTTCTATTCCCAGGGATAGTTTTACACTAATCCTGCCACTCCGTTTCCTTGGTCTCCATGGTGACCAGCTCTCCTGTGTGCAGGCAGCTGGTGCAGGCTGCGGAACAGCTAACTGGCCAGCACTGGGAAAGAGCCTGTGACCCCCACCTCATGGACTGAAAGCCCAGCCATCAGCTGAGTGTGGGCTTGAGCCACTCGGAGCCAGGTAGTGAGGGCTCCAGCACTTACTAGTTGTGAAAAGTCATCCAGGTTACATGTCTTCACTCAATTCTTTATCCATAAAATGGGAATAATAATTGCCCTTGCATGGTGTTTTTGAGAAGATTTAAAGAGTTAAAGTGTGTAAAACATTTATATCAGTAACTAAATAATAGACACTCTGGCACAACCAGCCAAAAAACCAACCAAACAAACAAACGAAAATGGTGCCTTTCCTTCAGATGTAATTCTTACAGGTGTCAACCTGGGCCAGGAAGAGAAACAGCTGGCTACACTCTGGGCATTAAGCAGTGGCCTGAAGAAAAGAAAAGCCTGTGAAATCAGTGTGCGCGGATAGGCGTGCAGGTGTTTATGGAAAGCCTTACACAAAATTTAAAGTAATCAGTCTCTCTCTCTCTCTCTCTCTCTCTCTCTCTCTCCCTTTCTCTCTCCTGTTGCACCCCAGAGAATCCTGAGAATGTTTCTGTTTGGAAAATCTTTTGTCCAACTCCTAGTTTGAGTCAGAGTTTAAACCTACCTCTTCATTTCTGCTCTTCCAGTCTACCTCTGATAAACTGTTCTTCCTTTCAAATGAGATGTTTGTCTATCATACTACGCCACTGTCAGAGACCTGAAACATAACCATACCCTTTTACCAGTTTCTGGATAGCCTGGCCTTCATTCTTCACTTCTTTAATCATGTTAAAGGTTTCCCTACTATGATACATTTCACAAGACTTTCAGGACATGCTAAGAAACTTTCTCTGCAGAGATAAAAATAATGACACGAGTCATTTCCTTTTTGTTGCTCTTTGAATTCCCATATAAAGTTGTCTGCCGAGTATACCTTGCCTGGTCTAGCAAGTATGCTTGCTTAACGTGGGTTAATGCTGGTGGCATTAGTCACTGCTAATTGCTCAAGAGCTGAGATCAGGTAGGCAACCACTGAGTTCATCTGCAAAAAAAAAAAAGATGACTGTAGTCATGTTAGGAAATAAAAGGCTCTATGGCTAATGAATGACAAAAATGTTTTTCAACAGAATTGAGAGTATTACATAGTAACATATACTGATCCAGAGCTCTGAAAATGCCAGAGGGCCGAAGTTTGGTGTTCTTAATTGTTTTACTTTACCCTACAATTGGTCTTTGTTTTTCCATGTATGAGTTTCTTTTCTTAAAATCTTTTAATAGAATCTGTCGTACTCCAAATTCTCTGCTTTTTTGATTTTTAAATCGAATTTGTGGTTTGAATTAAACCCCACTTTTCGGAAATTGACCTTATCTAAAAAAGGTTTTTCTACAGATTTTTTCCTACACTGGCATTCACTTAGACAAAAAAGAGAAAAGGAGCCACACCGATATTTTGGAGGTAAGTACCCCTTTTAGGATAACCCTCTCTCTTTGTTGGGGGGCTTTGGCTAGGGGTGCACTCTCTGGAGGAAGCAAAATTCTGGAAGTAAGTTTCCAGAACTCAGGGCATTAGACAATTATGCTTTAACCTACATCCAGGGCATCTGACCTTCCAATTTTGTACTTTGCCAACTGCAAGGCAAAACTGCTAAAATCTGCTGAGTTGTCATGACAGACAGGGCCATATGGAAAGTGCTGGAAAAATTTCTTCTTAGACTATAATTGCCTTGATGGGCAGAAACTCCATCTTCTATTCAGCTGTGGAGTGTGCATGGCCCACAGTGCCTGAGAAAGTGTTCAGGGTTTCTCGTCCAAGGCTTCAAAGCAAAATTAAAATGGGGCATTGAAAACGCTCTACTTGCCTGGAGGAGCCAATTATATTTTATTTCATTTTATGTATACGCTCATCTTCCTTGATCCCTGAATACATAATGTGTACACAGGTTGATGATATAAACAAAACAAAACAAAACAAAACCAAGAAACGGCTATGTGGTTTATTTGTGGTCATGCAGGGGAAATTGCCTACGATGCATTGCTCCCGTCTAATTGAGCATCTGGGTGCCCTAGAGAGTATTTGAGCGTGGAAGTCAGCAAGGCTCTGCAGCATCACGGTTGAGGGTCAAACTCTGGAACTAGACAGCCCGGGTTTGAATTCTGCTCCACAATTTCTTAACAACTCTGTGTTTCAGCTTTCCCATCTGTAAAATCACTACAATACTTGTACCTAACTCACCAAATTGTAATGAGAATTAAATAAATTAATACAGACACATTTAAAAGTGCTTCAGATAGCGTCTCACACATAGTAAACACTTTGTAACTCATATTGTAATTATTATGGTTTAAAATTTTTATTATCATTAAGAATCCAGGATTTTGTGCCATTACACACAGTTCTCCATAATCAAAACAGTTGATTGCAAATTTAGCAAATCCTTTCTCTCTCTCTCCTTCTAGTTCTTTCGTTCCCTTCCTCTCTCCCCCTCTCTGTTTCTTTCTGTTTCCTTTTCTCTTTTACTCTCTTCATCTAGCGCTCTGGCTCTATATCCACATTGTGATACTTGATATTTCCAGCCTTCCCTATGTCACGTTTTTAATGGCAGTGATGTGGGCAGAAGGGAGTTGTCCTGGGGAGAATGGCGGGGCTGTGCCGTCCACATCCCAAGGATGGGAAGGTGGATGCTTCAGTTGCTAGGGGCTCCCACTCCATACCTCCTCCCATGCCCATCCAGAGGAAGGAACATTTTTCTGTGTGAGGGTTGCCTTCATGTTGGAAGGGGATGGTTGATGGTGTTATTTTTGTTCCCCACAAATGTGAATGTTTAAAATAGTGCTTTATTCAATCGGCATAAGTGACACATAGACTATGTATAGTGGTGGAATCGGGCCTGGCAGACGATGAGGGCCAGATCTCACCAAACCAAGAGTCGTGGTTCTCCACGGATAGCACCCAAGGGATCTGCTCTGAGGATGGCCAGTACAGAGCCCCCGTTTGGGTTGCCTGGCAAATTCACTTGCACAACTACTGAACTGTTTGAAATGGAAGGATCTCAGAGCCAGTGAACTGGGATTTGGGCTTCGTTGCCATGGGGCATGCCAGTGGGTCACATTTCCTCTCTGAACCTCCCTCCAAGCCGCACTGTACTCATGAAGGGTAAGTGTATTCGCTGTTCTTCTGTGCCTTTTGACTTGGTGCCCTGCAGGTCTGGAATTCAGCCAGTGTAACTGAACCATGAGGCTGCAGCCCAGGCTATATTTAATTGGAGGTTTATTGTCTTGCCATGGTTTTGGAAGTTTAAGGAACTTGTTTGAGGTGGTAGGGATTTGAAGTCGTGTCAGTTTTAACCCACGTGCTCCTTTTTAGTGACTATAATTAAAAGTTTATTTGAAGTGTTAAGTTCTAAGTCTTTAAAAATTGCCCCTGTACACTTCGAGTCCACAGTAAAGATTCTAGAAGGGATTCTTCCTATTTTTAAACAAACAGATTATGTTTCATAAAGTAGGACTTTGGGGAAGGAAGGACAGAGTGTTTTATTCCTGTGAAAAGTTTTATTACCAGAACTTGATTGATTTGAGATGAAAGAGAAAGGAAATGCATAGATTTTGAGACAAACTTAAAGTTACCATATGTTCAAGGGAGATTTTGAAGCCTTTCGGAGCTGTCCGTAATTGATTTGAAATGCAATGCTGAATTTGGGTTTTATTTAAGAACAAGGGGGAAAAAAACATTTAATCAGACTCGGGAGTGAAAGATGGCAGTCAGTAAAGAACAATTTCATACTTGCTAGACATCCCTGTAATAGATTACATAGGACATTTGGTCGATTTCAATTAGAACCCACATGCCTCCTCCACCCCCAACACTCTCTCTTCATCTTAGAGCCTCTTCTCTCTACCCTCAAGTGTGGTTTCAGTATGACTAGGGAATAGATACTAAAAATATTTCTGGAATGACGTGACCCACTCTTACCCCATCCAGGAAAGGAACAAGGCTGCACAAGAAACAGCACATGCTTTCCTTTCATTTCTGGGAGTCCCGGGGTTCGACCTACAGATGCTGCTTCTTCCGTGGCCGATGGCATTCAGACTCCTAGCTGCCGATGGTGCCAGGCAAACAACTGGACAGAACAGCTCAGCTACGGGAAGCTGGCCACGGTCTCGGCCAGAGCAGCAGCCCCCAGGCCACAGACCACCTCTGCCACCCCATCCAGGAGCCTTCCTTCCTCCCTCAGCCTTGCCTGGGCCCCGCCACAGGGGCTGAAGAACTGGGAGGCGGTGGCAGCAGCGGCAGTGGTGCCTACAGCCTTGGGGCCAATCCAGGCACGTGGGACCCTGCTTCGGGCTACTCTGCAGCCCCTCCGGGGCCAGGGAGGGGCCCAGGACCGCCCCGGTGCTCACCACTGTGTTTTCCTGTTGCTGACACCGAGGCGAGGGCTCAGAATGGAAGGCGTCCCTCCTGAGCTGAATCTGCAGGCCAGGCCGAAGGAGGTCAGGGAGGGGGTGAGCGGAGCTCAAGATAGCCAGGAGCTCAAGCAGCAGCTGCAGCCACTTCTCAAGCCACTGGCCCCCTCCCAGCGAGAAGCGAAATATGTGGAGATATGCACTTCAGCTGGAGTCCAGAGGGACAGTCCCCGGACCATGAGACTTACTCTGGAGCAGCGCCCGGGCGATCAGAGGGGCTCTAGGAGCCCCCAGGAGAAAGCCCAAGACGAACCCGGCAGCCGAGAGTGCGAGGCTCCAACCCCCCAGAAGACTCCTGCCTGCTTGGAACTCTCCAGATCCCAGTTCTCCCGCACTGATGAGGGCAGCACCCTCTCCTCTCCCTCCTCCTCCTCCTCCCTGGTGGACAAAGCAGAAGAAGGTGGCCTTTCCAAGATGGGTGATAGCACCACATCCACGGGGGCTCTGGCCACCTCGTCCTCATCGTTAGACTTTGAGAGTGACAGTGGTGAGAACGCAGTGAGCTGCCAGCCCCAGGGAGGAGAAGAAGGGGGAAACGCAGGAGGAGGAGGAGGAGAGGGAGGAAGAGGAGGAGATGGAACCGAGTGCAGAGACATGATTGCCAAATCTCAGGGCAGCACGGACCCTCCCCAAAACCAGGAGGCTCACTACATCACCACCCACGAGATCCAGCTGAGCGAGGTAGAGCAGGACACGGATTTCGACGTGGGCCTGGCCTCCCGCTGGGATTTCGAGGACAACAACGTGATCTACTCATTCGTGGACTACGCTTCCTTTGGTGGCAGCGACGAGACCCCAGAGGACGTCACCACGCCGAGCGAAGAGGACGATGACAACAGCTGCTACCTCAGCACCACTCCCAGCACCAACGCCACCCGGACACCCAGCCCCACCGGCAGTGACCCCGCCCGCCCCAGCGCGGGCAGCAGCGGTGGCGACACCAGCAGCACGGAAGTGGGCAGCGGCCCCTCGGACAGCGACCCCACTCCCCCAGCCACGGGGCCTGGCACTGCCACCCCGTGTGAGCCCTTGCTGCAGCCGCTGGAGGCAGCCTCAGCCGCCGCAAGCAGCTGCGGGAGTGCAGCAAGCCAGATCCTCCTATCAATCAAACCGACTTCCCGGGCTATAAATGAGCCTAGCAACGTGTGTGCAAAGCAAAACATTATTTATGCTGCCAAGCATGAAGGCGACATGAGCCTCCGCGTCTCTACAGCTGCTGAACACAATTCAAGTTCACTGAAGCAAGACCCGGCTGCAGCCGTGGCTCAGGACCATGCAAAGAAATTCATCGCCGTCCCTGCTCGCCTGCAGACGCGGTGCGGGGCCATCCGGGCGAAGGAGCTGGTGGATTACTCCAGCGGAGCCTCCAGTGCCGTGAGCGAGCTGGACGACGCCGACAAAGAGGTGCGTAACCTGACCTCCCGGGCCTTCCGGAGCCTCGCTTACCCCTACTTTGAGGCCCTGAACCTCAGTTCCCGGGAGTCCTCCTCGCTCTCCGAAGTCGGCTTTGGGCGTTGGTCGGCCTTCCTGGACTTGAAATGTGGCGGCGTTGGAGCCAGGGTGGAGCAGAGCCTCCTCCGGAGCAGCGCGGCCTCTATGGCTGCGGGTCTGAGGAAGGGCAGCGGGGCCAGGACGACCGCAGACCAGCTCTACATCCAGTCCAAGAAGTCCCAGACCAAGGCCTTGGAGTTCGTCGTCAGCAAAGTCGAGGGGGAGATCAAACACGTGGAGACACCTCTGTGTTTCCAGAAGCAGGTCCAGTCGGGCTCCCGCGTGGTCACCCTTCTCGAGCCTCTGAATTTACGCAGTGAGAGCAAAGCCAGCTCCGCCGCAGGGCCCTGCAGGGCCACCAAAGGCCCCAGCAAGGGCCCCGAGTCCGTGGACACGGATGATGGCTCCGAGGCCTCCGAGGGCAGCAGGCTTGTCTCCCGAGCTGGCGGCCCCCAGAAGAAGTCCAAGTTCGCTTCCAGTCTGCTCAAAAATGTCATCTCCAAGAAGATGCAGCGGGAACACGAGTTCAGAATGGAGAGGGGAGAAGTCAGTGACACATCCCACCATCACCTCTCCAGCGCCTCCAAGGAGACGGAGGGCCCTCCCCCCGGGGGTGAGAGGCAGCGGGAGAGGGGCCTGCAGAGGCAGAGTTCTCGCCACTCGGAGGCCGGCTCTGAGTACACGGTGGTCAGCGTGTCTGATGCAGGTGGGGAGGGGTCCGCAGCTGGGTCTAAATCCCCAGTTTTCAAAGCCAGTGCCCCTCGGGAGAGCCATGCGGGCTCCGGCCGTGATTTCGCTGATGGACACCCAGTGGAGGTGTGTGAAATTAGAAAGAGTGCGTCAGAGACCGTCAAGAGCACCTTCCTCCGCAGTCAGAACAGCGCTTTCCGGTCGTGGAAGGAGAAGGAGGCTGAGAAGCGGCCAGAAAAGGCCCCCGTTGGGAAGCTGAAACTCCCCAAAGGGGGCGACTGGAGGGCTGATCTCGGGGAGATCTCTGCCAGTAAGTCCACCATCATGTCTCGCCTCTTTGTCCCCAACATCCAGCAGACACCCAAGGACAAGCAGCCGGGGAAGCAGGCCACCAAGCACCCTGCTGCCCAGGCCACCTCCACAGCAGTGATCAGGCCCAAGGTTCCCGAAATCAAGATCCGGCTGGGGAGCGTGCAACAGCCAGGCTCGGACTTCAACATTGCCAAGTTGCTCACACCCAAACTGGCCAGTGGCAGCGCCTCGAACCTCCTCAAGACCACTGAGGACAACAGCAGGGCACAGCAGAAACTCTTCCGGGGGGACAGCCTGGAAAAAGTGCCCCAGTTCCAGGTGAGAGATGTCAGGGACAAGTCCAAGGCCCAAGGCCCCCTCCACCAGGTGAGAGACGTCCGGAAACTAATCAAAGCGTCAGGGGACAGCAGTGACAAGGGCAGCGTCACCCCAGAGCAGGGGCTGACCGGGCCCAAACCCAGGCAGCTGGCTCCTGCAGCTGGTGGGTCGGGATCCCTGTCCCCCATGGTGATTACGTGCCAGGCCGTGGTGAACCAGAGGGAAGACAGCACAGACCGAGAGCCCAGGGAGAACGTGGGCAAGGGGGGCAGCAGCAGGGTCTTGAATTCCTCCTCGCCAGAAGGGACAGTCTTGGTTCACAGGGCATCTGGCAGGCTGCCCGTGGCCACCATCGCCCCCAATAAGCCTGAGCAGGGCTCGTACCTGCCCGTGCTCAAGATCGTCTCCAAGGCTCAGAAGACCCCAGAGAAGGTCAAGGAGGAGGAGGTCAAGGAGGAAGGAAAAGGCCCCAAGACATCCCGCAATGCTCTGGAGAAGCTGACGGCGGCCGTGAGGTCCATGGAAGAGCTGTACAGCTTCAACAGGAACGAGTGGAAGCGGAAAAGCGACCCCTTGCCCCTGATGACCGACAGCCACGTCCTGTCGCTCATCGCCAGTGAGGAGCGAGAAGGGGCCGGGGCTGCTGAGCGGGACCCCGACAAGTTGGCCAAACGGCTGGGTGGGGCGGAGGAGCGGGGCGCCGGGCACAAAGGCACAGGGGTGGTCCTGCGAGGGGGCCCCGTAGAGCGTCTGCAGCGGAGGAACTCCAACCCGAGCGCCGAGAGTGTGTCCGCCCGCGCGGCCGCCTTTGAGAACCTGGCCAGGGAGAGGCCCCGGTCCCTCTATATCCCCCCGGTGCACAAGGATGTGGACAGAGCCCAGCCCCTGCCCCCGCTGCCCGGCCACCGGAACGTGTTCACGGTGAGCGCCAGCAGCACCCAGAAAACGGGGGGTGTCGCTGGCAAGTTCCCACAAGGCCCCGCTCCAGAGAGTTCTTCGGCGGCAAAGGGCATCAAATCGCAGGGACTCCGGTCTCTCAAGATCTCTCCGGCCACTCGGGCATCTCTCGAAGAGGTGACCAACAGGAAAAATGGCAGCCATCTGGAAAAGAGCCCCAGCGACTGCGAGAATTACCTGACCATCCCCCTTAAAGGGAGCTCTGCAGCTGGGGAGCTTCCAGGCAGGCCTGGGGCGGGGAGGGAGGGGCCCCCGCGCTCCTCAGCCAGCACTCTCTGCAGCTTGCCCCCAGTGAGTGCCCGCAGTCAGGTCCCCAGCGGCCCCAAAGGCTCTCAGGTCAGCGGAACCAGCCGGCCAGCTTGGTGCACCAAGCCCGACGACCCCCGGGGGACGGTAGCTGCCCCCGCAGGGCCGCAGAGCCCCGAGCAGCCCCCCACCGCGATCTACCACCAGCAGCTGCTGCCCTTCGCCCTCCAGGGGGCCCAGCCCCAGGTCCTCTGCTTCTCCCCTCCAGGCATGCCTGCCCCGGCGCCGGTGGGCCCAGCTCCGGTCCCCACAGACCCCTTCCAGCAGCCGCAGCCTCCGCAGACCCAGCGCAAGATGCTCCTGGATGTGACAACCGGCCAGTACTATCTGGTGGACACGCCAGTTCAGCCCATGACCCGGAGACTGTTTGACCCCGAGACGGGGCAGTATGTGGACGTGCCCATGACCTCCCAGCAGCAGCCTGTGGCTCCCATGTCCCTCCCCGGGCCTCCCTTGGCCCTGAGTCCCGGGGCCTACGGCCCCGCCTACATGATCTACCCCGGGTTTCTGCCCACGGTGCTGCGCGCCAACGCCCTGCAGCCCACCCCAATTGCTCACACTCCAAGGGGCGCCGAGCTCTCCCCCGTGGCAGCAGAGCCCCCCAGCAAAGAGGCAGCTGCATCTTTCACCGAGGCCCCTTACTTCATGGCCTCCGGTCAGTCTCCCACCTCCTCCTCCGCCTCCGCCCCAGCGGCCACATCCCAGCTCGTGGGGGCCAAGGGCTTTGCCCAGCTGCATGGCAAACCTGTCATCAGCATCACTTCGCAGCCCCTGGGGCCGCGGATCATCGCCCCCCCCTCCTTTGACGGCACCACCATGAGCTTCGTGGTGGAACACAGATGACGAGCGGTCACCAGAAAGCAGAAGGGCGCAGCTGCTGGTGAGTGGACATCACTTTGATAATCAGGTTTAAGGGATTAACAGCAATCCTATTTCTTTGTGTTTGAAGGGGCAGACTTAACAGCAGCGGAGGCTGTCTCTAGAAATGGGCATTTCGGAAGAATAGAACAAAAACTGCATCCATATTATGAAGGAGCTAATTTTCTTGCCAAGCCTCCTTCTCTCCCCACGCCTCAGTCCCACAGCTGGCCTTTCCCCTCTGACCTTTTCAAATTGCCTGAGTGTTTTTCCCACAGTGAGTGGGAGGGAAGGGAACCCTGGATCTATCAGGTTAGCCTTGGGTGAAGATTGGCAGGGGGAAGAAATAAAAACCCGGTCTGGATTTTCCGGAGCGAGCTTCACTCTATTCTTAGCAGCCCCAGTGACAGGCACGAAAATCCCTGGGGACACCGTTACTCTGGTTACTCCTCAGAGTAAAGAGAGTCAAAGACTGACATTTTCTTGTTAGGAGGTTTTCTAAAATCCACAGAAAGCCTTCTCTCCCTCCACCACATCTTCCTCTTGAAGCTTCTTATACAAAAAGGCTGTATTTTTAAGCTCTTGTTTTTCTGTTTTCAGACAATCAGAATACTTTTTCTTAGGTGAGTCCAGTCTTTAAGGTATTTTACACACACACACACACACACACACACACACACACTCGGCTTGACCTCCAGGAGAGGAGGAGATTCCGGGCCTGCAGTGACTCCTCAAATGGAGCTGCTGTGTTTGATCCAGTTCGTTCAGACTGAATCCACTACGCTCTGCTGCCGACCCCTACAAGGCACTCATTTTCCTATCTGCATTCTCTCCCTTCAGAAAAGAATCGACTCCCCCTCGCCCCCTCTAAAGGAAATCAGATGAAGTAGATGTAGATCCTGACACCCAAGTTAATTCAGATTCACAGACAGGAGTCCTGGCTGTAACTACAGTCCGTGGAACTTGATAGGAAAGGTGAGCTCGGGTTTTCTGAACCAGGACACTTCAGGTCAAAAACATAAGACAGGGGCAACCTTCAGATACAGCACAAAGCTGCCAGCACTGTGGGGAGAAATTTGCCCTCTCATTCTCCTGCCCCCTTCACACGAGGAAGGGCTGACATAAATGCTTCTAAGGAGTTTCACTCCTTGGTAAGATCATACTGAACCAAGAAAGGAGAGGAACCCTTTCTATGCTTATATGAAAGAAAGAAGCCATTCCTCTCTCTTCTGTACTTGAAAGAAACAGGAACATTGTTTCTTTCTTCAAGGAAAGAGCCTTAAATTAGGAAGTAGGATCATTAGATCAGAGTCCCAGCCTCTTCTCACCAGCTGTGTGTTCTTAGACATGCAGACTCTGTAGCACCCATGACACTTGTGTGTCAATAATTTCTACTCCTCAGAATGTATCTGAATGTCAGATGATACAACAGTGTATTGCAAAATATAAAACCTTTCCAAATTAAGGGATTGTTACTATGCATTACATTTCTTGGACTGCAAGACATTAGGCCACTGTTCAAAAATCCTTGGGTCTTTCTATAAGAATTCAGGTGAAAGCACCTGAAGCCTCATTTTACTTGCAGTCTAGAAACAGATGATTTCCTTTCCAAGAATTTGCAACGGGCCCTATGTAATGACCACAAATACAGAGGGGAGGGAAGATTAAAGATAAATAATGTATCTATTGTTCAGTGTAGAAAATAAAGAAATATGCATGTGGAAGAGGCGCAGATTTAGAGAATTCATTTTGTAGAAGGAAAAGAGTAGCCTCTAGATAAAAGCATTTTCATCTTCTGGACAGGTGGTATGTTTACCTAGGGCTCTCTGGGAGCAGCTAATCCTGCGAGGCCTTTGTGTGAGCTGTGCAGGTGCAGAGCAAGGGGAAGGGAGGACAGGGCCCAGAGGAGGGAGGAACCGGGCACATGCTCGAATAGTGTCCCTGTAGCAGCTGCCTTTGGCCTTTCTCCTCTCTGCTGAGTCTGGAGAGATTAGGCCTGGAGTTGTTTCCATCAGACACAAATACAAATCAGAGTTTTCTGTACTGGAGATTTGAACAGTGATTTCTTTGAAAGCTCTCCCTTCTTTAACCTTTATTTTAGTCCACAGCCCTAAAGATAGAAAGCGAAAGACTAGTCAGGAGCTAATTATCAGCTTTTTGTGTACAGGCAAAAATCGAATTACCCAAATTCAGATAATAACTGAAATCCTTATTAAAATCCTTCAAAACTCACCATCCTGAAAGTTCTAAGCCACTTTCCAAAGAAAAGTCAGTTACATAAAAAAGAAGTATATAGTTCTTTTCCCTGTGTGAAAAAAATTTAAACATGGTTCAGATATATCAAAAATTACATTGTACACCCCCATCCATCAGTTGATGTTCATACGGATGGTCAGTGTGAGAAGGCTTGGAAGCTGGTTTCAGTTTAAATTTCCTTTGAAAACCAGACTTACTCCAGAGTTTTTCCTTGCAGTAGGGTAGGGTTTTATGTGCCCCTTTCAGCTAGAAGTCACATAAATGGTTTGATCCAAGCACAGCATTTCACAGAGAAGAAAACTGGGGCTTAGAAAGAAACGGTTTTGCTGAGGTCCCCAGAGAGTGAGAGAGCCAGGATGAGCCTGGCTCCCAGCTCCCGGACCACGCCATGCGCTGTTTCTTTGTTGGTAGGAGGCCTGAAACACAAGAAGGATGGCAGAGAAGTGCAATGAGCCCCGAACTGGCAGCCAGGACACCTTGGATCTGCTCTGCCTCTCCAGACATTTGTGAAATGAATGTTTGAACGAAAAGCACTAATTCCATCATTCATTCAACAAACGTGAATTACATGTTTACACTCCGCCAGGCACGGTGTACTCTGCAGTGAGGCTATAAACCCACACGTGACCTGGTACCGTCCCACAGTCCAGGAGCCTGCACTCCAGCTGGAGGACACGGACCGTACATGCAAAACTGCAAAACCAGTGTTCAAGTCCTGTCTTAACCTTTAAGATTCCTTCCAGCTCAAATAATAAGTATTTCATCACCTATTTTTAGCTGCACATTGTAACAGGGAGTCTTGCTTTCTCCCCTGTATAGATTTGAGCATAGCTAGCTGCTGCTACTCTCGGATTATTCTGTTATGAATTTTCCTCTAGTTTTGCTTTCATAGGTAGGGTCTTTCCTGCTTCTCTTCTTCCTGTGGTGAAAGTTGCAGTGCTCCTCAGACTTTACCAGGTCATCACAACCCATCTCAGAAGATAAGTAGTAATATTACGTATTTTATTTGAATTTAGTAATGACATCACACACTGTGATAAATGGACCAGGCTGTTCCCAGCCGGTGGCCCAGTGGCCGGTGAGTCGCAACAGGAACCCATTGGTAACGCACCAGTGTGCTGAGCACAACGGTTCAAAACTTCACAACTCTCTCCTTTTTGGTTAGGCCTTTTCTGTTTTAGGCCTTTGTTGTTTGTTCATTTTAGTTTTGAAAGTTCCTTCTCCACAGGACCTTTGATGCCTTTTCTGATGAGATTATTTTTGTTTTAGTTTTCTGTCATTCGAGGCATGTAGCTATGTTTTTCCTTCCCTAACATATTCACTTTCATGCTTTCTCCTGCCCAGCCACTTAGATACCATATTTTTGTTTTAAAATTTGAGACTTGATACTAAATACCGTTTACAAGGGCATAAAGATAAATGTGTAATAATAACAACAGAAAACTTAAATTGGCACCATGCCTGCTACCCAGTGAGTATTACAATTATTTTGTTTCCTTTGAATGTCTCTTCTTTTTTCTGTAAAACTTTACCCATTTGTTTCTTCTTTTCTGAGTGTGCTTTATGTTGTTCCTACATCATTGGTCTTTCTTTTCTCGCCACCTCCTCAGAGTTATTTCTACCCCCTGAGCAGAGCCCCAAAGATCAGCAACTGAAGTGGAAAGAAAAAGGGGGCTTCAGAGGGAGCTATTTTCGGAGAGTTTTCTAAAGGGGCCCACAGGGTACTTAGATCCTTGAACGCCGTCCCCTTATGTTAAAATTGTAGGAGGAAATTGAGTCTCAGAGAGGTTAAGTGACCCTTCTTAAGTCACAGTGTCCCTCTGGGGCAGAGTTGGGACTCAAAACCTAAATCATCCCAGACCAGAGTCTATTTTCCATTTGCTTCTTTCTTACTGCTTCCCAGTCCCCTTGTCTTTTTCTCCCCAGGGCCACTCTTCTTTCTGGTGCTCCATCTTGGGGTCGGGCCCACAGTTTACTTCCCCTCTTTTCTTCCCATACCTTTTATTTGAGAATTTACTTTCTGTTCTTTGCTATTTTTTTTTTTTTTTTTAATTCCTTATTGTGGTTTCTCCTTTCCCATTCACTTGAAGTTGATTTAGTTTAAAGCCCCACCTTGCTTTTTCCCTTCTCCTCCCTTTTCCGTTTGGAGTCTGTTGTCATCACAGACTGGTCAGCTTCAAGGGCAGGCTTGAAGCTGCGGCTCCTTCACCTGCGTTCTCGGCAGCCTTGTGCACGAGACCGCGTGACGAGGCTGCAGGCTGCAGGCTGCAAGCTTGACATTTCATTTCCAGCACATCCCATGATTACATTCTTGAATCAATTCATTTATATCTATTTTTTTCCCTAACTTGATGGTGGCTTCCTCTCCTGATTATTATATATAGCTGCTGTTTTATTTTATTATCTTCCTCATGTCTTTTTTTTTGCCATTTCTTTTCTCCCTTTCTCTTTTCTTGGATGGTAGCTTTCCCCATTCTTATTATTTTGTGCCTTTCTCTACAATTTTATTGCCTTATATTTTCTTCTCAACTCTCTACAAAATTAATAAAAAATGAAAAGTAATGTGTATTAATCATTTATTATATACTAAGATTTAACATGGTACTACTTGATTCTTTAAACGAGTGGGTACTATTCTTATCCCTATTTGACAAATGAAAAAATAACTTGTCCCAGATTAAGAGATCAGCTGAAATCCAGGCCCTTCAAGCTTGGGGGCCCATGCTCTTATTGATGACCCCTAGTTTGCCCACTTTCTCCCTCTCTGCCCTCCCCGTCTCAGTTCCTTGTTGTGAATTGTCCTTCTTCCCTTATTTGGGAAAAAAAGGGAGGGAATAAGGTAAGAAATTGACCCTGAATCTGGCGATGTCTAGCGTATACTAAGCCTCCATATGTGTTTTTCTTTTGATTAAAATTTAGCTCTCCTATGTCCCAAAGAGAAACCGTTCCGGCACTTCTAGGGGCTGTGGCTCCCAGTGTGTGTGTGGAGGGGGGGATAATTTTGCGTGTATGTGGGGAGGGGCGAGTGTGGTCTGTCACCTGAGTGTGGGATCCCACTGGATACTGATGGGCTCATGCCTTTCAGTCTAAGAGAAACTGTGTGGCTTTGACTAAAACCCAGGTATCTGCACCATGAAGTCAGGCAGCCCTGGCCCAAAATCTTCCTCCTCTGGATAAGTGACTTGCCCTCTCTGGACCTCAGTTTCCTCACCTGTAAAATGGGGATACCTCTCGGGAGCGTCGTGAAGATTGAATCGTAAAATCACTGCAAGGGACGTGGCACACAGTCCATGGCATGTAGTAAGAGTTCTATCTCCCTTGGAGACTAGAAGCTCATCAATGCCTCAGAAGCCCCTCATCTCTCAGGGGTCTCCACCAAGGCAGAAAGTCAGTCCTTATTCCTGTAGACTCTCAGGACAGCACCAGGGACCCATATCCAGGATTGCTTGATATTTCCCCAAACCAGAGGTCATGCCCACAGCTCTGCAGTCCCCTTTGGGCTGCCTGATCCCCTGGGTCAGGCCAGTTGGCTGTGGTCGGGGTCCTCTAGTATGCCCCACGGCTTTCCAGCATGTTACACAACTCTGGGCATAGTTGGCCAGCTGCATGTGGTGATTTTCCTCTCAGTCTGGGCACAGACCTCTGTGGAGCAAGGGAAAATCTGACCCAACATCCCTGCTGAACTCTGTCATGTGTTCCGGTCCTAAAATCATGGGAAGTCATCCAGGCCAAACTGCCCGGTGACACCGTGCAATCACTCCTCTCCCTTTACTGACTTCTTCGTGACCCTCTGCTAGGTTGAACTGGCAATTTTTATTATTTCATCCTTAATAGGAATTGGAGCATTTTATTACTTTCAGAGTTTCAAACAAAATCCCTCTAAAGTTAATATAAGTGGAAGCAGTATCCTGCAAAAGAATGAAAAGGCCGTATCTGGACTATGGATCCCCAAAAATGATCCCAGCAGCTGGTAGAAACAGATTTCTCCTCCCTTCCTCAGACTGCTCTCCCCATCCTGTAGTGTTTTCTCTCTCTCCCTCTCTCTCTCTCTCACTGTTTCTCTCTCTCTCTCTCTGTCCCCCTTCAGATCAGAGAGTCCTTGCAAACCTTGCTTCACAATGGGATTCAGCTTGAGTTTTCATTAGATCCTTGCATCCACATTAAAATTTTTCTTCTTAGTCTTCTATTTTCTTCTCCTCCCCCTTGTAATTATATATTTTTGTTCCCGTTGCTACTCCATGTGTCCTAAGGTAAAAAAAACTTTTAAACTTTTTTAGCAAATGAGAAGTTTCCAAACCCACAACTGTCCCTTTCCTCTTGAAAGTCATTTCTCGATATAAAACACGAAAGAGTAAAATCAACGAACCTGAAATATATACACATGAGCTATTCTCTAAACCCATAATTATTCTTATAGACTTCTTTTTCCTTAAGTATATACTTAACACAGGTCAGTTTCTAGATGACAGGATTAAAATATCCTTTGCCACACTACTCTGCATGTAATTGATTAGATAGCTGTTATTTGATACTTCTTAGAAGTTACTTTTCACATGATAGAGTCTTCTAATCCCTAACAAATACTACCTGTAGGCCACTCTATTTCTGTCTTCATAATATTACGTTCAAATATCAACTCCCAAAGGTTAATTTAAAAATGTTCTTTAGGCAAAGTTCTAATAGATATATATAGAGAAAGAGATTAACAGAAAGAAAGGGTGAATTTTCAGTAAGGTTTTGAACATGTCAATGCTTGTCTTAGAATGGATTTAACTAAGTTATAGGCTCTAACCAGTATATCTCATTTTAAACAAAATGCGCAATATGAAGTTCCACGTAATTTAGGTAGTGACCATTCACTGTAGAGTATAGAGTTTATTCATTTAACTAGATTAATAACTCATGGTAAATTTCAAATGTTTCAATTTAGTTTAAATATCATTTTTGTATATTTTAGGAACATATCTGTTATACTATTTTATCTCTGTTATGGATGGTTTCAGTAAAACTAAATATTTAACTCTAAAATCATTTTTGAATGGTTGACTGTATTTAATTCAAGTTTCAAAGAGAGGGTGCCATTTGGGGCAATTTCTTAAAGTCAGTAGGATGTCTAGTAGGTTCAGAAACACACTCACGAAACACATTTTAAAATGTGAATTTCATCATTATTCACACTGAAATTAGCCAAATAGTTAAATAAAATGTATTTTGTCATTTTTCTTCCTTCTTTAAGAGCGAGATTTACTAACAGTCTTTTCCTTGATTATGTTTCTTTATAGGAGCAAGACAGAAAGACGGACGAATCTTCTTGAATCTGAAGGCTGCATTGTAACAGCACTAAGAATTCATCTGGAAACCTTCCTCTACATATGTTATTCTTAGTTTTTGCTTCTTATAAACCAAGTGTGTAAGTTTCTATATTTTTCTGAATAACCCTGTTAAGACAGCTTGTGTTATTTTAGTTTTATGAAGCTGATTGAATGGTTGCATTTTTCCTGCGTAAAACTATTTCTTTTTATACTTTAATACAGAATATAAGCTTTCCCTTCATCTTTCCCTCCTGCATTTGTGACTAGGCAAACAATCTCTTACATGTTCTCATAGTTCAGTCAAAACATACAACAGAGTAGGATTGGTTCTGTTGTAAACCAAATGAGCAAATCAGTAATTTGGATCACAAATCTCCCTGCAGATTCTCGGAATATATCAGGGCTGGCTGGCAAAGTTGTAGCACTTGTTTGGATTTAAATGTGATGGGTCTGCATTTTGGATCATGCCTAGTCATTCTCTTGGTTATGTTTTACATGTTCTTTTATTGGGTTTAGCATGATTTCAAATGTGATTGTGAAAAAGTGGTTTTAACTTTTGTGCCTTGTTTTAACTTTTCCATTGATACAATGCCATGACACTATTTGTTGCCTTAAAATAGAATGGCTTGGAAGACTAGAGAGCCAGTGGTTGCATTTAAAGTTAAGTTCTTAGTTTCAGAAAGGTATAAAATATCTACTTCCCTCAGAATCCAACCTCTGCTATGAGTGTATAGGATTATTTTTCTTCTTCAATGATCCCTCCTTAGTTGCACACTCCTGTCTCTCACGGATTATTTGGAGTCTGAAGAGTGACCTGTTTGGGGCAGTGGAGTAGAAAGTAAACTCTGATTTGGTGGCTCTGATTATCTCCAGCCCTAGCCATACCCATAGCAGTGACCTAGGTTTATATCACTTGCTTCTTATGGTTTTAAGAGATGTCGAGAATCCAAATCACAGAATCTTTCATTGACATTCAATACTGCCTCAGTTGTAGCCCAATTCTGAAGGTTATTTTAGTGAGTGTTCATGGTGAGTTTTGAAGAGTTGATTGAACAGATAAATATTTAGCTCGTCATAATAATGAGTCAATATATATTCAACAAATGTTACATTGGAATATTTCTTTACTTTTTAAAACAATAACTTGAAGGTTCTCCCAGGCTTTTTTTTTTTAAAAAGGAATCTCCTCTTATTTACTTATTTGTTCAAAGATAAAGCATTCTGGTAATTTTTTAAAGCCTTTTAAAGCCTATTTTGATTTTAATGATCATCAATATTGGTTTCTGCTTAAAACAGCTTCTTGAAACCACAGAATTTTATACTACTCATAACTGAAGGTGTGAGTAGAAAAACTAAGAGACTGATTTTTGTATGATTTATGTAATCTCATTACTTTGTATTTATGCTTTCCATCTTAGTTGGACTCTTTAAAAAAAAAAAAAAACTCAATTTCACATTCAGGAACTTCCTTAAAGGGATCTTACTCTGAAAAGAAGTTCTGTTGGGTAAAAGGAAGGGTTTGAGGCAGGAATAGTCAGCTCTGGTCACAATTCAATCAATCATTGGGCTGATGAGCTATGACATGAAGCGATAGCCTCTCTGAGACATGGAACATGACATATGAAACAATCTCTGTGTTTGGAAAAGATGCCCTTGTGCCATATTGGGGAAAGCGTTATTCCTTTGTCATAGAGGTCTTCTTACCCAAGTACGTCAACAAATTCACCCCAGAACTTGCTTAATTTTTCACCACTGGGAAACTTATCTTACAGCATCAGCCCTTCCTCATTTTCAGTAGAGGTGTGCTGGGTAAGAGGTCACTTAATATTGAAACAAGAAAGTAGACTCAGTCAAAGATCTTAAACTTATAATACTTAAAGCAGCACCATGAAATCTCAAGTATTTGAACACATCTTGTGAAACTCAGATAGGATTTGGTAGGTAGAACCAGAATTGAAAAGACTGTTTTAAAATGACATGTGACTTTTAGGCAAACCCAGTGCTCGTGTCAAGTAGTCAATGGCTTGCCAGGTCTTCAAAAAAAGAGAAATCTCCTTTCCTAGAACACGTGGTAGAGTTCTTACCTACCAAGGGTCTGGGAGGCCCGTGAGCTATTTATCACTATTTATCATTATTTATCACCAGCAGATCTGAGCCTTAAATTCTCACATTGAGGTAAACTAGGACAGAAACTTGGAAAGAAAGGAGAACTTTTCATTTGTCGGTTCTATCAGAGAGGCCGTGTCCTCTGAGAAGCTGCTGTGGATGTAGTAAATGGCCAAGTGGTTAAAATGTGACTTTAAAATAGTATTCTATGAACGCCATATCATCTACTGTTAATTTTATGGTTTTCCATTTCATCAAGCCATAAAAAACCAAATCAAACCTGCCGGGCCATTTACTACCTCTAGTGATAGGGAGGAACATTTTTAAAAACATGAGGTAAATCTAAATCCTCATTTTCGTTGTTTTATTATTTCTTGAGGTTGAATTGATATTTGAATAAAACAGTTGTACCCTTCCTTTTTCAACCAAAGTTAAGTAGAAAAAACCAAGAGTCTATGAAGCCTTCTGACCCATAAAACCATTACCCTACCAGTGTCCTTTTAGCTACTGAACTACTCTTTTATGGCTCATGTACACAAGACCATTACTAAAGCATGTAGCATTTCCTATATTGTGCCTGGAGCTTGAATCTAATTAGCATTGCAGAGTCTGGCTTTTGCCATTTTTTCTCAGGGTTACATGTGTGACTCAGTTTTCCAGATGAATCACAGGGCATTGTGTGTAGAAATCTTGACCCATTTCCTGTTTTTCCCTGTTGGTTAAATGGTAAGGTTGAAATATGCTCCATTTGAATTGTTTTTGGAAAACTGAACAAATTTGTAACCCGTACGAAAATTTAATTCACCAGAATGTATTTTCTTAAAAAGCACTCACTGAAATTGCCCTCAGGATGAAATGAAGCCCAAATATGCAGTTAGTGACTTAACATATAGGCTCTCTGTATGTCTGCCTGTGTCTCCGTATGTCTGTATGTGTATGGCTCTCTGGATATCATTGAGTAAATAAGCTAAAACAAATTACACTTTGACATCTTTATGATAAATCTTAAATGTTAACACACATTTCAAACCCATCCTTATATCACTAGGAAATATCTAACGATATAAATTTCTTTTTCTTAATTTCAGATTTGACTTCATCATTCTAGCCTCTTAAAGAGATTTAATGCATTTTAATTCTTTTCATATTTCATAGAAATGGAAATCAGTGTTTGCTACAAATTGAATGCTCATGCTACCTGAAATAATACTTTGGAGTGCAGGACAGTGTTGATTCTTAAGTAGATTGACTATAATCTCATGATAAGTATATATTATATGTGCATGAGAAAACACATTCAGTAATAGTCTCTGTTTAAAAACTATCACGGTATATACATTTTCCAATGTGGTGCTTGAGGAGTTTCATTCTACAGTTTACAAGGTGTAGGTTTGCACCCCAAATTCTCAGGGTATGCTGTTTTACCCAAATACTTGAAAGAAAAAGGTGCCCTGTATTTTATCAGTACTGTTGAGGGGAAAAATTATGTGTAGGTTTGTTTTACAAAACTACTTATAAAAATCAACTTCACAAATTATGTTAGGCTTTTACATAATTCCTAAGGAAGTATACATATAGATATGATACATATTTTCAAGAGACTGTTTCTATATTCTTAACTAACTTCTGGGTACTAAGGAGACCTCACAGGTGCATAAAATCATTAATAAAGCATGTAGCATTTGCTAAATCGTACCTTGAGCTTGAATCTAATCGGAATTGCAGACTCTGGTCCTTGGGGAAAAAAAAAAAAAAACCAAACGTGTCCATCTGTGTCACATGTCATTACAAGGCCCAGGGGAGGATTCTGAAAATTGGACTCATTTGTATGCCCCGTGTCTCAGAAGAGAACTAAATGTTCACAGTAGCATTTGTAAGCTGTTAACATTCTTGTTTTATGTTGCAGCTAGAGCATATTATTAGTTATTTTCCTATTTGATTCATAATGGTGCAGAATAAAACACACACACACACACAAAACACATCGAATTTGATTTCTTTTTTAAAGTTTCCTACTTGCTTTTTATAAGCTGGTATTAATGGCAAAAAGTGCTATCCAGGGTTCCCTGAAATTACTTGTCATCCCTGTATCTTTTTCTAGCAGGTGGTTTTTTCTTTTTCTCCCCCTTTGAAGATGTAGGTTTCTATATTTACATTGAAGTCATCTTATTGTACAGTAAAGACAGTGATGGTTGAAAAGAATGTGAAGACTGAGGAAGTTAGGTCCCAAACAGAGGAGAGTAAATTGTGTGGTAAATGGAGAAAGACATTGGCTAACGCTGAATTATACCCCTGACTATGAAAAAAGCCAGTGGGAAATGGAAAGAACACGGACATTTAAACTGCTCTCAAGATAGAAATCTTGGTGGAAGAGTTCCTGCTTGAGGTCTGATGTGATTCAATTATGGAATGCAGTGAGCATGGCCCCTGGGACTGTGAATCCAGCCCAACAGCTCTGAGAATTACTGTGTCAGTGGATTGCATATGGAGAAAACTACTTAGACAAGGACTCTCTGAGACTGACTAGCTTACTTACCTTTAATTGCCAGCATTTGTGATTGTGCGATCTTGTGTAATGGTCTTTTATTTTGAAAAAAAAAAAAAAATGTGTTGTTGGTTTTTTTTTTTTTTCCAGTAAAAGTAAATGCAAAGAAAACATGCATTCTTTCTCTTTATTTTAACTCAAAAAAACAAGCTTTGGACATTTTCATTTTCTTCAGTTTTCTAACTTAAATCCTTCCTTTAACAAAAATACTCTATTATATTGTTTTACATCCAGGTTGTATTAGTTTTCCCTTGCTGTGGTAACCACAAACTTAGTGGCTTAAGACAACACAAATTTATTATTTTATAGTTCTGGAGGTCAGAGGCTGGTATGGTCTTTCCCTGTACCTGGAGTATTTCACCTGATCGACCGAAGTCATCTAACTGCTTCCATTTTTAAGTAGCATTGTGAGGGGCACCTACGAGGTTGCGGGATGCTCCATGGACACCAAAGAGCAACCCAGACAACGAGTGTCCCTGAGGGTCCACACTGAGGCCCCCTCAGCCCCCTTCCGAACCTAAATATCTGAAGCACACATTTGGAGACCCACTGCACAGGGGCGATCAGTACTGTAAAATGTCAAGCACTAGTTGAAGTCACTATAAACCTGAAGATCCCCAAAAGACTTGAAACCACATTCCACAAGAACATACATCCAGAATCCCTTACATATGTCCAGGGTTTGGGGGAAATTAAGTTGAGGGCTGTTCTAGGCCTTGTATTTTCCTGACTCACCTCTGGCTTCCAGCTCTTGTTTCCAGTGAATTCTCAAATTCCATTCTTCCATTTTGCCTCAAGTGTGCATTGCTTTACTCTGCATTGCATTACCCCACCAGGCTTCATTGCAGGACACCCATCCCGTCCTGAGTATTCCAGACTTGAGACTGTATATGTGTGGCAGGGTTTTGCCGAAGGCTTAGGGTACATGGGATGGAGATTAGCAGATGCTCCACCCCACGGGCAGCCAGCTGCATTAGCAAACTCCTTAAACCTGAGCCCTGGCACCCCTGTTCTTATACAGTCCCCTGCCATCTCTGGCACGCGGTAATTTTGCTGGTGGTTGAGTTCATTTGTGCTTTAGCCATCCTGCCTATGGCTAGAGCCCTCTCCCTCTCTTCATCCTCTGCTTCCTCTGCTCCTTAGCTTGCTGGCTCAGAATCCTCTAATTTCCTATTATTTCTTATACAGAGCAATTTAACCACCTAACAAAGCCCTACTAAAGCAGATCCACTGCCCTATGTCCAGAACCATCGTTCTAGTTATTGCTGAGTAACAATCCACCCCAAAACTTAATGGCTTAAAAAACACAAAAATCATTTGTTTAACTTGTGAGTCTGCAATTTGGGCAGAGCTCGGCATGGACGTTTTGGCTCTGCTTCAGACAGCAGCGTGGCTTCCAGGGAGAATCTCCTCACGTGACTAGAGAGCTGATGATAGCTATCAGCCGAGAGTTCAGTTGGAGCCAGCCAAGGGCCTCAGTTCCTCTTCGGCTGGGCCTCTCCTTGGGCTGCTTGGGCTTCCTCAGAACATGGTGGCTGGGTTCCAACAATGAGTATCCAAGAGACAGGAGCAGATGCTTGCCCATTTCTCACGGCCTAGTTCAGGAAGGGACACGGCATCATTTTTAGCGTACTCTATTTGACAAGCAATCCCAGAACCCAGATTCAGTGGGCAGGGACACAGCCGCAGCTCTCAATGGAAAGAGTGTCAAATAATTCGGAAACTTGTTTTAACCACCATCCTCATTAAGGAGTGTGTTTAAACAGATACTTTTTTTAAAAGGAATTTTTTAAGTTAGTTCTTAGATTACTGTAGTCGTCAAAGATTTTAGAAAAAATCTGGAATGAGAATGGTCTATACAAGATTTGTTGGGCATGCTTTGTGTGTGTGTTGGGAGTATGCTGGAATCTCAGAGGGCAGAATTTCACTGCTGTATTTCCAGCATGGAGGGAATCAATGTTGTTTAGGAATGAATGAATGCCTGCTATATGCCAGGTGCTCTGATTCATGAAGGGGTTCGGATTTCAGGAAGCCTTTAAACATGGTGAGAATGCCTGATACGCTGATGAAGCTCTCCAGTCTAAGCCTTGTCAAATGCACAGAGATTGAAAGAGGAAACTGGCCAGCGGCCACAAAGAGGAGATCCATGCCAGCGACCCAGCATGGGCCAGGCAGGGAGTGAAGAGGGCTAGGCGTGAAGAGACCCAGAAAACCAGCGCAACAGCGAGAGACTGAAAAAGAAAAAGCTCTTTAGTTGTGTAGGGGGCAGGGAGCTGCTGAAGGGCAATAAGGGGAGGGCTGTATGGAGAAGTAGCATGGACTAAACCCTTTGATAGCAAGTTTATCCAACAGAAGTGGTGTGAAAAGATAGTCATCAAAGACACAGCAAAAACGTATATATTTTTTTATGCTCCTTGAAGGTACAACCCAATCAACAGACTGTCCCTTGAGTGTAATCTTCCCTGAAGGCTTATATACCTTCAGTACTACTGGATAGAGAGGGAAAACAGGTTTTATTATACACATATGTATATTCCACACAAACACACATTAGATACAGTATTGCAGAATAACATTATTACGTATAATATGTGACATATTATATATCATTATAAAGAGAGAATTGTGAGATAATATATATTACCCCTAGCCTGTAGTTGTATTCAAGAAATATTAACTACTACAATATACCTCTCCATTATAACATTTCTGCTCCTGAAAAATTCAAGTTCATTCCTATACAGGTTGTTTAAAAATACTCAAACCATTATTGGGATACCTCCTGTTTATAAAAATAGTGAATGTTCTTTGAAGGATATTTAGAAAATGTTAAAATTTCTAAAAACTGAAAAGTAGGGAAAATTCTTAATCACTAAACAAAATGCCTCCAGAAATAAATACTTGCAAGTGTATTTGATACTTTACCTGCTATTTTGTAGTCTATTTTTTTCTTCATAAATTTATAAACCTACCTCCTTATCTTCCAGTATTCTTAAAGGAATGATTTTTAACAGCTATATCTTAAATTTCTTTATATGGCTGTATCATAACATGCTTAATCAATCTCATATTTTTAAGTACTTAGTTTTTATGGTTTGGGGCTATGAAAATAAATGCTGCAATGAACATCTTTGAACACAAATCTTTCCAAGCATCTCTGATGATTTCCTTGAGATAAAGTCCTCTGGGTAGAATTACTGAATAAAAGGACATAAACATTCTTAAAACTTTTCACACAGATGTCTCCCCACCATCCACCCCGAAACATGCAAACACCTCATTTAGAAACTTTATATTTTAGCACTTTTATAAAATTATCCTGACGATTGAGGGATGAGAAGCTCCTTGTGATTTGCTGAAATACATATTTCCCTGCCGAAAATACAAACTCTTACTTTCAACCTCTCAACAATCCCACCAAATACACACACACACACACACACACACACACACACACAGCCTGCAAACTTTAGGAGAGACCGGTGGTCCTCTTGTGACTTTAAGTGTCTTCCTTTTTCTCAAGAGCAAGGCTCTCAAAGTGTGGCCGCTATCAACAGTGTGCGCTTTACTTGGGAAACCTCACCTGTTTCAATGCAAATCCTCAGCACACTTCGGGCCAATTGAATACAAAATGGGGAGGAGGGACAGCAATCTGTGCTTTAACAAACCCTCCAGGTGATTCTTCTGCACACAATTTTGAGACCCACTGCTCTGGACCACAGGGCACTGGTAACCACCAGCTGACCTCTTTCTTGGAGGGAAGCCAGAAGGCTGAGGTCCTGAGCGGAGAACTATGCACTTCACCCATCACGTTCCTGTGCTCATCCCCAGAGAGATATTCCCTTCCCCATCCTCATTTTCCTCGATGATTTTTTTAAATTAATTAATGTATTTATTTATTTATTTTTGGCTGTGTTGGGTCTTCGTTTCTGTGCGAGGGCTTTCTCTAGTTGCGGCAAGCGGGGGCCACTCTTCATCGCGGTGCGCGGGCCTCTCACTATCATGGCCTCTCTTGTTGCGGAGCACAGGCTCCAGACGCGCGGGCTCAGTAGTTGTGGCTCACGGGCCTAGTTGCTCCGCGGCATGAGGGATCTTCCCAGACCAGGGTTCGAACCCGTGTCCCCTGCATTAGCAGGCAGATTCTCAACCATCGCGCCACCAGGGAAGCCCCCCTCGATGATTTTTTTAACAATAAATGCCTGTTTCAGGGTTTTGGGGAACATTAAAAAAAATAGTGCTTAAGAAATAAAGCAAAGGTACACATACAAACATACACAAAAACAAGAAAAGCAAAAACTAGTGTCTTTGGGCTGCTTTTTTTGAAATAACAAAACATTGTAAACAATTTCAATACCTATAAATAAGAGAATAGGTAAATAAAATGAGGCTTATTAGTACAGTGGAACAGAATGATGTCATTTAATGAATGAATGGGAACCACCTGCATCTGCATGAATAAATCTGAGGAGCAATGCTGAGGGACAAAATCAAGTTGCAAAATGACAGGTGCAGTGTGATACCTTTTATATAAACTCCCAAGTATATCAAACAAAAATGTCTATTTTATGACTACACAGAAACTTCCTAAGAACCAAAAGTCTGGATAGAAAGATACTTACCAACTTGAGGAGAGCGGCTAGTTCTATGGAGGGAGGAAGGGAGATCAGGGAAAGACAAAAAAGGGGCTTTAACTATACCTGTCTATTTTTTAAAAATATCTGAAGTCAAGAAGGACTTCTCTGTTGGTGCAGTGGTTAAGAATCAAGGGACCACAACAAGCTCAGTAGTTGTGGTTTTCAAGCTCTAGAGCGCAGGCTCAGTAGTTGTGGTGCATGGGCTTAGTTGCTCCGTGGAATGTGGGATCTTCCTGGACCAGGGCTCGAACCCGTGCCCCCCTGCATTGGCAGGCGGATTCTTAACCACTGCACCATCAGGGAAGTGCCAAATCTGGATCTTAAATGCATAGATGTTTCGCCCTCTATTTTCCATCTGAAGTATTTTGTAATTAAGAAAAATATTTTATAAAAAAAATTGTGTTTTGACCAGGAGCTTTTGTGAAATCATGTTTATTTTATTAAATTGCTTATCATAAAAAAAGAAATATTGCTTTTCTTCCTTTTTGGCAAAGTTAATCTAGCCCTTATTGTTTGTTCCTTTATTTTTTTCTGTTGAGGAAAACGTTAGAACACTGGGCCGTGAGGGACATTGCTTCACTATGGAGGCTCTGACAGACAGCAGGCTCTGTCTGCCTCAGATGTCTCCTTGGCCACTCTGAAGGCAGTTGGAGCATCCTGAAAGTTACAAACGTACTGACATCCCTGGGGAATAGCTCAGTAGTTACTGAACACCGGCTGTGCTATGTGAAGGATACTAAGGACAGATACGTGGCCCTGAGCTTGAGAAGCTCACCCTTCATTTGGGAAAATAGGATATTTACATAATAAAAGAACATTTTAATGACATAAGGAAAGAGAGAAGGGCAGGTTGGTATGGTTAATTCACAAGCGGTGGTATATGTAATAAGTGTACCTGGGAAGCAGGTGGCTCAGTGGCTGGCGGTTTCTATGCATAGGAAGTGCAGCGGAAGCTGGGCTTGGGAAGATTCATTTGGGCAGAAGGACAGGTGGAAGGATGAGAGCCAAGGAACCGGAACAGCCGAATGTTGGTGTGTTTGGAGAGTGCACGTGGCAGGAACAGGAGGGGTGCTGTTCGTGAAGACTAGTGCACGTGAGGCTGGAATAAAATGTCAAACTTGAGTGGGGAGAAGAAATTGACTTCCAGGCTTAGGAGCTTACACTGGATCCCGGGTAGGTAGCATAGTACAACGGTTACATGCTTAAACTCTAGAGGGAGACTCCAGGGTTAAACCCTGACTCTGCTCTCCACCAGCTGTGCGATCTTAAACAAGTCACTGAATATCTCTGTTCTTCAGTTCTCCATACACAAAAGGTGTATAATAACAGTTTCTACCTTATAGGGTTGTTTTGAGAATGAAACAATTGGATACCTATGAAGTGCCTAGAGCAGTACATGTCACCTAACAGGTGTAATATAAAATGTTGAGTAATAAGGGTAGAGGGAGACTGTGGAAAGCTTTGGTTAAGCACAAATAATTCTAATTTTTAGGAATTGTCTTCTCATCCCATAAGTGTTTTGTATTCACCAAGGCCCCTCATATTTTATTAAAGAGCTGATGACTTCTTCCCTAATTGGGGAATATGTTAGAACGTGTCCACTCTTAAGCATCTCTTTGTTTCTCAATAATATGATTCATCTCACACTGAAATCTTACTCACGACTGTGTTTACATGGTTGATCTTCAGGCAGATTGAGTGGAAGAAGTATAAAAAAGTGGGGATAGGTACCTCAAAACAGAATGAAGGTGACTCACTTTCACCAACAAAAGAATCAGGTAATTTAAACCTAAAGCCTATTCTGAAAAGAGAACATCCAAACTTTTACATGTAATCCTAGAAGATTATGGCAGGAATCTTTCTAGTAAAAATAGAAGGATGAAAATAGCATACAGGTTTATGTGATGTTCCAAGTCAACTGTGAATAAATTAAACTTTTATTAATAGGAGGGTAGCAAAGGATTACTAACTCATTCTAGCTTAACTGTAATCCCGTTATGGAAGGTAAATGATTACCTAATGTACCTCCAATGGTGGACTTTTTATTGATATCAATTTTTATGTTCTTCTCTAATCTCATCAAATAGCATATGCAATTGTGCGGTAGGCTCTCTGAGAATGTGAACTGTCTGCACACTCAAGCTGAAGACAAACAGACCTGACTCCATTTGGGGGTCTGAGATGTCCTGGAGAGTAAAGGAAGCGGATGCACAAAGAAGCCAATTCTGGTGAAGCGGTAGATGAAGAGAGGTAAAGAAATCATATGGCCTCCTTCAAATTTCACCTCCTTGATGATTTTTTCTTTATCTTTCTCCTCTTTATGCTCTCTTAGGATTGTGAACACGTTTCTTTTACAACATTTATTCATTGTACTAAAATTATTTGTAGTTGTATTGTTTTCCCTAATTCACTGAGTTTCTTGAGTTGAGGCAACCCATCTAAATTTTTTTAACCTAGTACATTTCTTGACCCTAATAGACTCTCCACGTTGTAAGATGATTAATTAAAGAAATTAATAAATTGTAGAGGAGAACCCGTCATATAAACTGGGGCTAGATTTCTTCCATTTTCTCCTCCAAACCCCTCTCTACCCTTTCCATCTTTGTCGATAGTCTGGGTTCATAGAAACTCTTGCCCTCTGCCTTGTGGCTGGTCTCAGCCAGTGGGTACCATAGGCAGGAGATCCAAGGGAGAAAAGAAAGTGAAGTCAGGATGTTTGTTTCCCTGGTTCCATCCGGTGGAGGTGGTGAGGGCTGCTTGTGTGCCTTAATCCAAGGCCATAGGTCCACATGGCTTAGGCTCTTTGGGTTCCAGTGATCTCCCTTGACCTTTCCTGCTCCCTGTTGTTATGAGCCTGGAGGTGCTGTATCACCCTTGAGGTTTCCTTATATCCTGCCCTTATCTTTCTAAGGTTTATTAAGCTCTTCTCAAGTTACCCAGTTTGGATGTGCCATCAGTTTTATGCAGTGACCCTGTTTCCTACAGGGATCCTGACAGAGAAAAAGAAAGTGACAGTGAGGGTGAAGGTGACTAAGAATACGCAGAAGTTTAGACACAGAGATGATATCCTGCTCAAGTCCTGAAGAAGGATAATGAGTGAGTTGAGATGCAATCTTCTTCCCATATTTTCTTCGTTCTCAAAAATGTTGTACATGTCACTTATGATATGGAGTCCTTCTTACTATTTTCTAGAAGAACTTTCTACTGAAACCTGCTTATTTTAAGGCTGAATTTTTGATTCATTCCATGCTTCCTCATGGAAATACTTATTCATTTTTCTTGGTAATTATCACATTCACAGAGAACAAAGGCAAAGGAATTTGGTAAAGAAAGGATTGGTGAAATCTGAAGTCAATTTAGGCAAGTAGAGAAACGGATGAAAGTCATGTTTTTACAAAATATGAGAATAATCTTACAATGTGAAAGTAGTGTTTTCATGATAAGCAAATAAATAAGTCTGGTAATCTTCCTAAAACCCATTTTCCTCATGGATGAAAGTCCAGAAAATAGATTCACTCCGTGGAGTAGTCATAACGTAACACATTGTTTTTTGTCAGGAGTTCTATCGGACCACATATTGAAAGTGAATATTAGTGAACACTTATTAAGTTCTTGCTGTGTACCAGGCACTGGCGCATAACCTCACCTCATCCTCACAACAACCCATGAGGAGAGGCTCATTTCACAGATGTGAAAGCCAAGAGGCTTGGCAGTTTATATAGCAGGACTATGTGGAAGAGGTGAGATTTCAGATATACAGGAGTGTCTTACTCAGAATCGCCCTCACTACTGTCCTCTCCTGCTTCCCACTTTCCTGGATGCTGCATGGGAGAGGTTCAGATATCCCAGCCATACTGCACCAAGCCCTGAGAGTTAGAGAAGCATGACCACTGTGCTGTCTGACTAGTTGGAAGGTAGAGGTAGAAAGAACACATAAACAAGCCCCATTTTATTGAAACCGATCATTGGTAAATAAGAACATTGTGCACCACATCTCTCACATTAAAAACAACATTGATGAAAGTGGAAAATAACATTTATCAAATGCTACTGTGTGCTCAACACTATACTTTACATGCATTATCTCAGTGAATCCTTAAACCAACCCAGTGAAATAGGGATTATCATACCTATTTTAGAGATGACAGATAGAGTCATATACCCAAAATCATTCAACCAATAAGTAGTAGAACTGGAATTCCAAGCCAGGCCCCCCTGCCCCACTCCCCTGCTGGACCCACTGTCTCAGCTGACAACCAAATTAATGCAGAAGAAGCAACAAAGCTGTGATCAGTCTGAGTCTGGAACAGACTCTTAATGTCGGGATAGACATCTCGAATTCTGTTCCTCCTCCCTGTACAGGAGTGCATTTAGGCTATTTTGAATGTGTTTTAAGGTTTCAAATAAGTTTTTTTTTTTTTTTTTAAATTATTTATTTATTTAATTATTTATTTTTTGGGCTGTGTTGGGTCTCCGTTTCTGTGCGAGGGCTTCCTCTAGCTGTGGCAAGTGGGGGCCACTCTTCATCGCGGTGCGCGGACCTCTCACTGTCGCGGCCTCTCTTGTTGCGGAGCACAGGCTCCAGACGCGCAGGCTCAGTAGTTGTGGCTCACAGGCCTAGTTGCTCCGTGGCATGTGGGATCTTCCCAGACCAGGGCTCGAACCCGTGTCCCCTGCATTAGCAGGCAGATTCTCAACCACTGCGCCACCAGGGAAGCCCCAAATAAGTTTTTATGAATTTTAAAATATATTACTTAGTGAAAATAGAACCAGATCATTGCCAAGTGATTTGAGCCTTCCTTTCAGGTTTGGGGGTTATTATTATCCCTCATTACTATCACCCTCACCACCATCTTCACTAGCACCATCATCTTGGCTATGTCCACACTTACCACTTCCATTCAACCTTCAACCTCCGAGTTCGAACCAGGGCAATTAAGAAATAAAAAGAAATTAAAGATATTCAGATTGGAAAGGAAAAAGTAAAACAATCTCTATTTACAGTTGATGTGATCTTTTATATGGAAAATCCTTCTATCATAAGATATTAGAATAAGTGAGTTCAGCAGGGTTGCAGGGTACATGATCAAATACAAAAAAAAATAGTATTTCTATATACTTGCAATGAACAATCTGAAACTGAAAGTAAGAAAACGATTCCATTTATAATAGCATCAAAAATAATAAAACACTTGGAATAAATTTAACAAAAGAAGTGCAAAACTTATACTCTAAAAATTACAAAATGTTGAGAGAAATTTTAAAAGATTTAAGTAAGTGGAAGGGTGTCTCACATTCATGGGTCAGGAGACTTAATATGGTTAATATGGTAATAGTTCTGAAACTGATGCACAGGTTGAATATAATCCTTGTCAGAATCCCAGCTGGCTTTGTAGAAAGTGACAAGCTGATCCTAAAATTCATATGGTAACTCAGGAGACTCAGGATAGCCACAACAATCTTGAAAAAGAACAAAGTAGGTAGACTCACAAGTCCCAATTTCAAAACTTACTACAAAGCAACAACAATCAAGAGAGTGGAGTACTGGGATAAAGATAACATGCAGATTAATGGAATAAAACTGACAATCCAGAAATGAGCATTTACATTTATAGTCAACTGATTTTCAACAAAGGTGCCAAGACAATTTAGTGGGGAAAAAATCATCTTTCAACAAATGCTGCTGGGACAGCCAGGTATCCTCATACAAAAGAATGAATTTGGGCCCCTACCACACATCATATAAAAAGATTAACTCAATATAGACCAAATACTTAACTTAAAGCTAAAACTATGAAACTATTAGAAGAAAACATAGGGGTAAATCTTTGTGACCTTGGATTTGGCAGTGGTTGCTTGGATATGACCAAAAGTACAAGCAACAAAAGAAAAAATAGATTACTTGGATTTCACCAAAATTTAAAACTCTTGTGCTTCAGAGGACATTATCAAGAAAGTGAAAAGACATCGCACAGAATGAAAAAAAATATTCGCAAATCATATATCTGATAAGGGACTTACACCCCAAGTATATAAGGAACCCTTACCACTCAATAATAAAAACAAATAATACAATTTTTAAAAGGGCAAAGGATCTGAAGAAACATTTCTCCAAAAAAGATGTAATAATATGTAATGGCTAATAAGTACATTGAAGGATGCTCAACGTCATTAGTCATCAGGGAAATGCAGATCAAAACCATAGTGAGATACAACTTCACATCCACTAGGCTGGTTATAATCAAAAAGAAAGATAATAAAATTGTAGTTGAGGATGTGGAGACATCAGAACCCTCATATACTGCTGATGGGAGTATAAAATGGTGTAGTCACTTCAGAAAACAACCTGGCAATTCTTAAACAGCTAAACATAAAGTTGCCATTTGACCCAGCAATCCTACTCCTGGGTATATACCCAAGAGAAATGAAAGCATATGTCCACACAAAAATTTGTACACAAAAGTTCATAACAGAATTATTCATAATAGCCAAAGGTGAAAACTACCCAAATGTCCATCAGCTGGACCCTTGGCAAAGAAAAATGTCAAGACCTGTGAGTGTACAAGGACTTCTGTTGCTGTCAGAGAAAGAGACCTAGAACTACAGAGAAAGGGCAATGACTCTCAGAACTTTGTAGCATAGCTTAAAGCTTTGTAGCCACTGTTCCAGGCTTGTCATTTTCATAACTACTATTTGTATTCTTTTAGCAGCAAATTTAAAAAACCCAAACAATCTGGGAAATATAATGGATTCAGAGAGCAGATTCTGGGGTAAGACTGCTTATATTTGAATTCTAGTTTTACCATTTCCTAGCTGAGAAAAGGTCTCCTGTGGGGTAAGTTAAATGTCTTCTGTGCCCTGGTTTCTCCATCTGTAATTGTGCTGTCCAATTCAGTAGCCATTAGCCATATGTGGCTATTGAACACTTGAAATGAGCTAATCCAAATTGAGATGTGCTATAGGTGCAAATTATATATCACATTTCCAAGACCTAATCCTCTCCCCCAAAATAGAATATCCCATTTGATATGATAATACTTTGGATATAGTGGGTTAAAAATAAATTATTAAAGTTCATGTCACCTGTTTCTGTTTACTTTTTGAATATGGCCACTAGCAATTTAAAGTTGCTTATGTTTATATTTATTAACATTTATATTACAAACCTACATTTGTATTTATGGTTATTTTTAAGCAGGTTTATATTTATAAACAGAAGTCAAAATTATCTGTGTTTACATTATATTTCTATTGGACAGTGCCAGTCTACAACATGGACATAATAACGCTCCCCGTTAAATGTGGTGGTTGTGAAAGTTAAATAATTTTTAATATACTTAAAATGCTTAAAAATACCTGACCCTTACAAGCGCTAAATAAGTGTTAGCTTTAAAAATGTATTTGAAGGTGGTCAGGTTCAAAGAAGCAGAGAGCAACTTGCCATGGGCAGTGCCTCTGTGAGAGACAGGGCATGACAGTAGCGCTTTGTAGAAGACCAGCGAGGCTAAATCCTTCAGGTCTGCAAGAAGAGGCTGACTGAGCACAGGGGCTCATGCCATAGGGTCGTGCAGTTCCCACACAGCCATCTCTGCAAAAGTCAGCCGTCTGGACACTGGTGTTTGAAACAGGTCAACACCTGTTGAAGAGGTCAACAATAAGGATGCCAGGTAAGCCTTTCTGGCTCCAATATGTCATATAAAATGTGAAATATCACCCTGCTCCTCTTAAATTTCTGTCTCATTTATCTAGAAAGGAGCTAATGTTTGTTCTATGCTTCAGGTTTCTTTTTTCTTTGGAGCACGTTAGAGTTGGTAAGTACCATCCATTCTCCAAATAAGTGGCCACATTCGACTCAGCCAGGCAGATAAGCAGTTGGGAAATAGCATAACAGTAATATCCAGGACACTGCACTCATCACTCTTAAGGAAGCTATTATTTTACGTAATAAGTTATTATCACAGAAGCAGCTGTGATTTACTAAGTGTCACATGGATGAGGTTCCTTAGCCCACAGCATCTTCAGCTCAGTGCCCTGGATCAACTTGCTTTTGCTGCAGCATGAGTATCTCTACAGAACACTTCCTCCAAGGCCAATGCCACCACCACCAAGAGGACTCCCGAAACCCTCCTGTTTTTATTCCTTTTTCTCTTCTCAATAACATAACAATACATGTGCAGGTCCAGAGTTTTATAAAAACTGGGCTTAGAGCTTGTTTTTAAGCTTGCTGGTCCTTAAGAGCTTCTGACTGCTTCTGCTGCTATTTTCAATAGCGTATTTTCCAAAGGGTTCTGACCACCTATTAGAGCATCTGGTCTGTTCTATAGAGCTTCAGAGGCTTAGCTGTATATGTGTCTGGGCTCAGAAAGTGGCAGGAACATAGAAATATGGTGCTCGAAGTAATGGAAGACAAAAGCAATTCAATAGGAATTCCACATATTTATTTCATCACACATCATTTTAAATTTACAACTAGTGGCGGGCTAGCTAAACTTCCCGTGTGTGTGTGTGTGTGTGTGCGTGTGTGTGTGTGTGTGTGTGTGTGTGTGTGTAACGGACAAGTGAGCACCTGTTATCTGTTTTGGGCCTGTCGCTATCAAAACATGTATCTGTTTTATTAGTAAATATTTGAAAATGGTTAACATGGCTCTTTTAATTTGTACAAATAGAGACACTCTTTTCTTGGTTTCATTTTTTAGAAGTCCAAATCCATCAGGTTCTCAAAGCATTATTGAATTCTCTCAGCCATTCTGGCTTTTGTAGACTGCAGTCCAACAGACTGGAACTTCCACCACAAAACAATTGAGTGAAAAATAAAATGATGAACATTTGGGGATGTCCCTTATAAAGGACAGTGGACCACATTATAGTCTCAAAGAGATAAAGCACAAGAAAAAATCAAATGGAGTTCCTGATATTAATATTTCTAATTCTGATATGCTGAGTCCGACATTTTTGTAGGGCAGAAGGCAGAGGACTGATTAGCTTTCTTCTAGCGATCTGACTACATGGCCAACAGAAAGAAGAGACGGTACAGTTCATTCTGTGTGCCTCCTACCTCAATACTCAATACAACTAACAGAAGAGATAAATATTAATTCTTGAAGATGGCTGACAAAAGCCATTAAAGGTCTTATCCCTTTCCTCCATGCTCCCCCCTCCAAAAAAAAAAAAAGGTCTGTTTTTTCCTGATTGGGCATGTTTCGTAGAAAAAAGCTGTGTAAGGTTCTACCAAGGGCTTCATATACATTGATTGAAAATTGTTGAAACAAAATTGTGCTCTCCCGAATGTGTGTCTCTGTGTCTTGTTTTTTACAAACAACAGTTTCTTCTTAGGGCAGAACTATTTTCATAGTACTAAATGTGATTTGAGAGAGATACAATAAAACTAAGAATGCTACTAAAAGTGTCACATAGGTTGGCTCAAAATGACACTGTAGGTAGTACTGAATGATTCAGGCCCAAGCTTAATTATGTGAGGTTTTTCACTGCTTTTTACAAAACTCTTAAATACAGGTAAATATGTAAACACTGTGCTCCCAGAGGGCAAGTACTTAGGCAGGTCACATCGTATCCCTGCCGGGGAGATGGATTCCAGTGAAACAGCGCCATCAGGTTCAAAACCAACCGCTGGACCTACTCTCTGGTTGAGGAGGAAACACCGCCTTGCACATCTCAGAGTTCTCCTGGTGCAGCGGGAATTCAGATCCCGCTACTAGGCTTTCTTTTCTCTTCCGAGAGACATAACCTCTGCCTGTGGACAGCCTTTCATACTTTGTCTCAAATTGCCTGCATAAGAACAATAATAACAAAATTACACACATGTTAAAGTCACCCCACACCCGTCAGAGCCAAGTTATTGAGCGAACACTTGAAGCTTCTGTTTCAAAGCCATTTGAGAAAGGATGTGAGTACCAAAGACGACTAGCTTTCGTTCCCACGAATGGGGTGATTTTTTTCTTCGCATTTCTTTTTACACCAGCAGATACACTTCACATGCCTGGGATATGGGAGTGCTGCTACTCATTCTTCTGGAATGAAGGACCAAATGTCTCTCAGCTTTCTGCAGATGCTGCTAAGCTTTGTAGGCCTTGCTATGTCCCCCACCCTCATTCCAGGAGCCCCACCTTTGGAGTATTCCCCTTTTGAGAAAGGAGCAAATCCAACTGGATTTAAGCTGAGAATGCTGACAGGGAAAGAAACATCCCCAGAGCCCTGGCCCAAGTGAAATGTGGAACCTAACCAGTTAGCCTTGTGCCTGGGCTGCTGGTCACTGCATTTTGACCACTGGAAGGTTGATTTTCTAAAATGTATTAATGGAGGTTTATTCTAGACATGAGTTAATAAATTAGCAACAGCTTAATGTACTATAATCTACAGTCTTTTCTTCTGTAAAAACGTAACCTGCTCATATTTGTACTTACATCATCTAGTATTCCTTCAATGGATCATGAAATAAAAAAATAAATAAAGAAGGTGCTTAACTCTGGCCTACTTATCAAAGGAGATAATGTAAAACATGGCTCTCTGTTTTAAGTATACAGGTTCCCTTCATGGTTAAGCATGCATGTCAAGGCGACCTCTACACCCACTACAGAAAAGTCAGTGCTCCCTAGACCCGAAGCACCCTACTTCCTCACTATAGTATTATTACAATAATTGTTACAAAATTCAAAGGGCACAGTGTAAATGAAAAGCTCTGGAGTGGATAAGGTGTTGGGAAAACTACATGGACACTTATATATTTAGTTTCTGGGACACTAAGTACTCTACTAAAAGCCTTTTTTTTTATAAATTCAAAATCCCAAAATCTTAAGCTTGAGCCAAAACTTAAACCAGGTCAAGTTGCTGTTGTATGGATTACCTAAAAATTGTGATTCATTTGGGCTCTTAAACCATGGTAAATTATTGTCAGATGTTCTGTTTCGAACTTTCTGTCCAAGAGACAACTGTGAAGATAGCTGATAGTAAATATGCATCTAGTGTTTTTGCTGAAACTGTGTGGCAATTCTTACGGTAAATCAAATCCCTTTGTTGCCTTGATAAATTATTTCTGGGCTAGAAAACGATATTATCTCCAGAATCAAATGAACTAGTCATTACAGTTTCTTGGTATCCTAGAAACTAACTTTTTTTTTTTTTAGTCTTATCAATTATTCTTTTACTCATTTAAAGAAAAGTCATGTTTCACTGGGTTTTTACCATTTTCCTTTAATTTCTGTAATGGAATGCTCAAAACTGGGAGCAAGTTCCTGGTGAACTGGGGCTGGCCCTGGAACATTCCATAAGCACTGCTTCTCACCTGTACGGAACTCCATCCCTGTCCATCTGCAGGCACACTAAGAAAGGGTACTGAGAAAACTGCACCGTGGAGATAAACTCGAAGCCTCCTTCCATTTCCGCACCAATTTCCAGGCCGGCTTTCACAAAAGAGGAGTCCACTGTGATGTCACCCGTTATCACCACAGCTACCCTAAGAATTGAGCAAAATAAGCTGTTAATCACATTTAACTGAGCTGAACTAACAGACCACAGGGTCTGAATTTCTCATGCTGATAAATGGAAAGAAACACTTAAGGGACTAATAGGTGACCTAAATGTGCTTAGAATTCTGTTGGTAACCAGGAACTGGTTTATCCCAGCAACTGGGCAGTGAAGTTTTGCCCTATTCCTGAGTCCTCCCTCAGCCTTCAGTTCTAGATGTGGGAATGAAATGTCTATCAGGCATTAATGTTTGGTATGGGCATACCAAGAGCCATGATGAAAACATGCCTGGGACCTGGTCCTATCAGGAAGTCAGAAATACCTGTGTTATCTTAAAACAAAGTCTAAGCTCACCCAGAAGACAGTTGATGTTTATAACAATTTTCTTGGTAACTATCTCTCTGTTGGCTTCTATGCAGCTACCTCAATTCCATTTCATTACTTTCTCCACAGGGTCTCTGATGACAGAAGTCTATGGTTGCCAAGATATTTTAAAAATACAGTATCACAAAGAACCATTCCTACAGCATGTATATTGGGTGCCCCAGAAAGGACAGATATCGTAGGTTCTCCAGTGATCACCTAGACAGATTGGACTGACTAAGATAGAGGCTTGGATGAAAATGAAGAGGATAACAATCCTAGTAGAAGACTTACCTCTAGGACTACTCTAATTTAATTGTAGGCTTTAGATGAAATCAGAGTTGTACGTTCGTGCTCTTTTAATAGGCTACTAATTTTTGCTGTGCTTCTCACAGCACACCTGCTGCTATTGCCAGTGTAAAAGTAGGTCAGAGGTGGTATCATTTAAATCCCTGAATCCTTTTCCCTGAATTCATTAAACCCCTGAATACCTTCTCATATCTTACACTCAACAAAGGCTTAAGAGATACTTTTTAAATGAACAAATGGAAAATTGAAGATGAATTGGCTATAATGTGGACACAGGCAGATACTTAGGGATACCGTGTCTCTTTTAAAAAGCCAGAAATTTTTGTTGTAGCTGTTGTTGATTTCCTTCTGAAAATAATTCAGTTCAGTTTAATTTAGGTAAACTTCTGTCTAGAAAATACATCAAAAAGATGACCAAGATGACTGATGCAGTGGGAAGCCCTAAATTATATTGTTTATCACTCTGAAAGCCTCTCCCATTTCTCATTCTTTGGTTCCTTTTAGTAACACTGAGGGTCACCTTTCATGTTAAATGTGCCACCTTTTGATTTTTCTCAATTCCTTCACCCATTGTTCAGAATAAACTAAAAATCTAATTGTAGCACTCCTATCTCACTTCTGCCCCACTTTATTTTTAAATATCCCAAAAGGTAAAAATCAATTGCATTTTCATGTTCTTTTCTTCAGTATTACAGCAAACAGAAGAATAATTCTTCTGATTATCACATTGGTTCAAAGACATTGTTTTAAGTTCAAAATAAAACACTTTCATTTGATGTGATGCATCAATTAGAAAAACTAAAGGAGCAGAGAAAATTCTGTTTAGAAAAATGAACACTAATAAAAACACTTAAGGACTCAATGTTTAAGACTTAGATTCTCACAAAAGTGATCATCTTTTTATTTTTCTCCACTGAAGACAGCAAAAGAAGAAAGATTTTAAATCCCAACAAGAGGGATAAGCTAAAAAAAATTTCTTAAAAGTAAAGTCTTCTGACAGCATTGTCAGCTACTAAAGTGGAATACCAAGAGAAGATGAACATTTCATCCACTGTGCAAGCTGTCCAGGGATGTCTTTAAAAGCGAAAAGATCCTTGGCTGAGTCATATTAGGTACCTACCTGCTCATAAGAAGCTATGGAAAGAATGACTTCCCATGGTTACTCCCTACTCTACGATTTAATGATTACAAACAGAAAGCATAGATTTCAAGAAGTTGGAATGTTAATTCCAAAAACATATCTCTGCATATAGAGAACAGACTTGTGGTTGCCAAGAGGGAGAGTGGGTGGGGGAGGGGCGGACTGGGAGTTTGGGATTAGCAGATGCAGACTATTATATAGAGGATGGATAAACGACAATGTCCTACTGCATAGCACAGTATATTCAATATCTTGTGATAAACCATAATGGAAAAGAATACGGAAAAGAACTATATATATGTATAACTGAATCACTTTGCTGTACAGCAGAAATTAACACAACATTGTAAATCAACTATATTTCGATAAAATTTTTTAAAAACCTTATCTCTGTGGTTCTTTGCATAGAGTACTATACATATGCTTACCGATTTTTCACTCGGGTTTTAGACTCACGATACCACAGACTAAACTCCATTGAACCTGAAATATCAATAGCCAGACCACCCTGGACATCCATATTTGCCTTAAGTCCAGATTGCAACTGAAGCTCCTAGAAACAAAAATATAGAATAATAGTTAGAAGAAGAAGAATTAGAAGAAGGAGGAGGAGGGGAGGGGGAGGGGCACAATTTAGACAGCCCCTTTTCAAAGGCACATTCAACCTCCGGCTGTAGGTAATACCGTTTGACTTGTGTTAACATTGAAGTCTTTCCCTAGGCTTGGAAACACTTTCTAACCTTGATCACGGAAGTAGATTATTGATTTGCTAAATTATTTAGTCAATTAAAATACTAAAGAAGTGAAGTGTCAATTGACAAGGGTGCTTTCTTTCAATCTTTGCCTCACTTTGGGAGGGGCAATGATTCTCAAAGTGTGCTTCCCTGACAAATAACATGAGCATCCGGGGAACTTGTTAGGAATGGAAGCCCCATACCTACTGAATTAGAAACTCTGAGGGTGGTGCCCAGAACTCTGTGTTTTAATAAGCCCTCATGTGCTTCTGATGCACCTAAATTTTAGAACCACAAGACTAGGGAAAATGAAAGCATATCCATCAGAAATCCAGTGTGGCTTTGGGATGGGTGGTGAGGGTTTGGGATAGATGATCTCTTGAAGTCCTTTACCACTTCTGTAGTTATATGCTGTGTCAAATATAGTAAACTGCATCCTGCTGGTAAATGAAAGGCAGGATAAAAACTGCCGGTGCAGTATACAACTTCCAGGAATTGCCTAGGAAAGGAATGCTAGGAAAGTAAGGCAAGGCAACTTAACTAAGCCATAACACCCTATTGTTTGACATTTGGAATGACATGAAAATAACAAACAAGACCAACATGAACTCCACGGCATACTCCAGAGGGACAGTACCCATTTACAAACGTAGTCCCTCCTCAGGAATTTTGTAGTTGTCTGAAACCCATTGTTTTATGCTGTTTGCCAGCATTTACCCTTTAAGTCTTGCAATTCTTTGTACATTAGGTGAGGTGATGTTGGCTGAAAAATACTCCAGCTGGATTGGAATCAGAATGCCTTGGGACAGTGTTTGAAATGATAACAGTTCTGGGAAAAAGGCTCAGTACCTTTAATTTTGATATTCCTCCAAAGATCTTAGGTCCACAGCAACTGGCAGCATGACTAACTTCTTTACGTAACTGCCCTATTCAGACCAAATAAGCCATGCTTTCACCAACTATTAATGCCGCAATTTCACTTCCTAGAAAGTATTGTGTTGATCATTGATCTCCCTGAATTTTCTCCAACTTTCAAAAAAATGTGGCAAGAAATCTCAATCATAGAACTTGGTTTACTAGAAAAGTCTGATTGTGGCATGAAACTACCTTCAGTCTGAAAGACACTTGGATGAAAGCATGAGATTCTCAACACAGAGCTCGGACCGCATTAGGAGACAGCCCTAAGGGTACTTACTGCTACATTAGGTCCAGAACAAAATGTGGTGGTAGTGGGATGCAGGGGTTACCTCAGGCATCATAACTGATATGAAGGAAGACAAATTATCCTGAGAAAACCACGATAATCATGTCCCAATTGTAACCTATGCCCATGAACTGCAGAACCAAGATGTGAGTTCTGCGTTTGCACTGTTATTCTCATTGTTTCCAAATTGACCCTATTGTATGCCCTGCCTCAAAAGTACTTCCTTATTTGGATCATATTCTCTATTCCCCATTTGAAAACTATAATCTTGTTAGTCCACCTAACTCGGTAGAGGTCTGTGATGCGGACTTTAGCCTTCCCACTGGCCATACATTACGTGGATGTCAAAACACACCAACTGCCATGGAAAAGAACATTTCACGGCTATTAAACAAGGTGGCTTTTGTGGGGAGAAAGCATTTCCACTGCAGTGTGGGTTTTGAGGAGTGCCTTGGCTTTCCGGGAATATTCCATTTCTCTTCTGCAAAGGGATCGTGGAAGAATTCTTATGCATAGTCACAGAGGAATTTGTTTGCCCCCCCAATAGAATGCCAGACCACTGACCCCTGTAGAAGGACAAACCACTCTTTCCTTCGTGAAAGGGACTAAACCACATAGTGCAGTGGTTCTAATTTTTGAGGGGTGTAAAATAAGTAGAACTAACAGTTTTTGAGCACCTACTGTGCCCCCAAAGCTCTACATTTTGTATCTCATTTAATTCCCATACAAATTGTCCATGGTGGGCATTGTATCTGAAGACTGAAAAGAAAAATTAGGCTTGGAGGCTGCATGTGGAGCTAGAATGAATACCCAGACTGTCTCTCGTGGGGAGACTTTTCTATTACCATACATGCACGGCTAGCAGGAAGTCATAATTGTCATTTGTCTCCTAGTGTGCAAGGAAGCCTGTTCTGAGAAATATTGCAAAAAAGATAAAGCATAGGCTTATGTCCTTGTTTCACCAAGAGGACATATTTATTTAAATTCTTGTCTATGAACTAGAAGAACAAGATACTGGAGCTTTGTATTTGTAGCTAATGTGACCCCTTTGATCTTTTACTTTTGGTCCTAAAGGTGTTTCTTAGAGCTCAGACACTGATATTTTGACAACTCATCCCATTGCTCCCATTCAGGAAAATATGTTCTTTGCTGGCTAAGGAGGATCCCCCTGTTAATCTGACTTTATCAGACATCCTCCTCTGAAGAGTAATCCAGTTAGCTGCAAAAAGAGAGCAAGAGAGTAAGCACAGAGTAATTCCATCTGCCCTGGTGTTTGTGACAGGTCATCCACTGCCAAAATTTCCTTCAATGTCAGCACTTGACCTAGAGTGGTATGTGCCCCTGAAACTAGGATGGCATTACTGGAGTGCTCTGCAGAGCTAGGGAGACTCAAACAGCATATTTGTATAATAAACCCAGATCTGCCAAATACTGCACTCTAAATTACACTGGCATTGGGCTATGTTCAATAGCTAAGGGAAGATCTTTCTCTTAGAATATGCCTGCAGTGCCCTAGCTTAATGAAGACAAAAATCATACAAGATAATCTAGATCAGGGGTCAACAGACTATGGCCTGCAGGCAAATCTGGCCCACTGGCTATTTTTGTAAATAAAATTTTATTGGAACACTGCCACGCTCATATGTTAATATATCACTTATGGCTATTTTCACTCTACAATGGCAGAGTTGAGTAGCAACGGAGACCATATGTCTCACAGAGCCTGAACTATTTACTTTCTGCCCTTTACATAAAAGTTTGCCAACCCTGACCTAGGTTATTACTTATCTTTGCATCAAGATTTATACTCCGATTCAGACTATTAGGCGTTGCTGTTGGGTAGGTGAGTACATACAGGTGGTACTGAACTGTTATTATTCCTGCATCTTAAAATGTGGACTACTTTCTCAGCACTCTTATGCTTTCTTCAGAGATTCTTTCATTAAGAATACATCTCTCCAGAGGTAATACTTCAATGGAAAAATGCAGTGTAAAATTCTAATATAATTTGAGAACAATTTTTCTTCTGTGATTTTGAGGATTAAGGGGCATGAAACACATTGCTGGTTGTCCTTCTTTTCATTCATATTAACAGAAACACAGTTTTCTTCAGAGTGTCGATACAACCATTGAAAAACTATATTTACCAGCTTCTCTTGCAGCTAGAGATATCCATATGGCACAGTTTGGGTCAATAAAAAAGGACTTCTTTTTGTAGATGCTTATCTTTTGTAGAAATAGATAGTACTTGCAGGACAGTTCTTGAAAAAGAGTCTCAGACTCTGCTGCACCTTACCCTTCTCTCTTCCTTCCTGGAATGAGGAATTAGTGCTGGAAGTGCAGCAGCCATCTGATAATCATGAGGTGACAAGCATGAGGTTAAAAACCACAAGTAAAGATGGCCAACCTGAGGAAAAAGAGTCTGGATCCTAACAATATCTTAGGGTTTCCATATCAATCCTGGACTACCTACTTCCAAATACTTGTTATATGATAAAAATCAAACTAGTTGGTTAAGCTACCCCAAATTGGCGTTTTTTGTTATATACAGCTAGCCTGAACTGTTATGAGGAATAATAAAGATAGGGAATTAGCATCTAGTTTCAACCAATGATGTTTTGGTGGAGTTTTAGTAAATCTGATATTTAAGGTCACTCCCAGATCTTAAAATCTATGATTTCAAAACCAGAATCCAACAAATCAAGATCCTCAAATTATCCGGCAAAGAACAAAGCTGATAAAAACTGTGAATCATCTGTTCCAGATGCCTCACTTTATGAGTAGCAAATCCTGGTTTAAAGCTATTAAGTAAACGCCCAAGAGCACACAGAAAGTAACTAGTGAAGGCAAAAGTCAAAACTAGGTTATTAGAGATAAACCCATGCACATATGGTCACCTTATCTTTGATAAAGGAGGCAAGCATATACAGTGGAGAAAAGACAGCCTTTTCAATAAGTGGTGCTGGGAAAACTGGACAGCTACATGTAAAAGAATGAAATTAGAACACTCCCTGACACCATACACAAAAATAAACTCAAAATGGATTAAAGACCTAAGTGTAAGGCCAGACATTATCAAACTCTTAGAGGAAAACATAGGCAGAACACTCTATGACATAAATCACAGCAAGATCCTTTTTGACCCAGCTCCTAGAGAAATGGAAATAAAAACAAAAATAAACAAATGGGACCTAATGAAATTTAAAAGCTTTTGCACAGCAAAGGAAACCATAAACAAGACCAAAAGACAACCCTCAGAATGGGAGAAAATATTTGCAAATGAAGCAACTGACAAAGGATTAATCTCCAAGATTTACAAGCAGCTCATGCAGGTCAATAACAAAAAAGCAAACAACCCAATCCAAAAATGGGCAGAAGACCTAAATAGACATTTCTTCAGAGAAGATATACAGATGGCCTACAGACACATGAAAGGATGCTCAGCATCAGTAATCATCAGAGAAATGCAAATCAAAACTACAACGAGGTATCATCTCACACTGGTCAGAATGGCCATCATCAAAAAATCTACAAACAATAAATGCTGGAGAGGGTGTGGAGAAAAGGGAACCCTCTTGCACTATTGGTGGGAATGTAAATTGATACAGCCACTATGGAGAACAGTATGGAGGTTCCTTAAAAAACTACAAATAGAACTACCATACGACCCAGCAATCCCACTACTGGGCATATACCCTGAGAAAACCATAGTTCAAAAAGAGTCATGTACCAAAATGTTCATTGTAGCTCTATTTACAATAGCCAGGACATGGAAGCAACCAAAGTGTCCATCATCAGATGAATGGATAAAGAAGATGTGGCAAATATATACAATGGAATATTACTCAGCCATAAAAAGAAACGAAATGGAGTTATTTGTAGTGAGGTGGATGGACCTAGAGTCTGTCATACAGAGTGAAGTAAGTCAGAAAGAGAAAAACAAATACAGTATGCTAACACATATATATGGAATCTAAGGGGAAAAAAAAAAACGGTCATAAAGAACCTAGTGGCAAGACGGGAATAAAGACATAGACCTACTAGAGAATGGACTTGAGGATATGGGGAGGGGGAAGGGTAAGATGTGACAAAGAGAGAGAGTGGCATGGACATATATTCACTACCAAATGTAAAATAGCTAGCTAGTGGGAAGCAACTGCATAGCACAGGGAGATCAGCTCTGTGCTTTGTGACCACCTAGAGGTGTAGGATAGGGAGGGCGGGAGGGAGGGAGATGCAAGAGGGAAGAGATATGGGAACATATGTATAGCTGATTCACTTTGTTATACAGCAGAAACTAACACACCATTGTAAAGCAATTATACTCCAATAAAGATGTTAAAAAATAAAAAATAAACTAGGCTATTACTTATGAATTTATTAAACCACAAAAGCAAACTTCCCAAGCAAGTCCTATAGTCTGTAAATTTTAATCCAATCTCCTCATATATCTTCAATATCATAAATATAAATCAGAGTGCAACTGATCACTTTAAGGATTTCCCGTAAGATCCTTTTTTAGCAAATATTCCGTTTTTATATTGCTATGCTTTAGTAAGGCAGGAAATGTTAAGCCACTAAAGAAAAAAAATTTTAAGCATCAAACACTCAAACTCAAAGGTTATTCAGATTAACCCTTTTCTGTTTCTCAAAAAATTCCATGAGGCAGCCCACTCCCATCTCACAGTAACCTGGTCACCTAAATCTTACCACACAGAATATAGTATTGTCATACCTTAGTACAGTAATGTAAGATTTAGGGGTGAAGCAAACTGAAAACTATTCTGAAGAATGCAGGTCAAGTGAATGAAAGTAATCCTATTTAACAATGAGTGAACCTTTGTAAGGTTCTGTGAACATGAGAATTTGGGGCAAAGAGTCTCCATTAAACGTGTGGTTGGCGTCAGTGGTTGCTTGTGTCTCTAAGAATTTGGCAGGGATGGTGCACTAGTTGGATCTTACCATTGTTGTCATGATGAATGTCATCAGTAACTTGTGAAGCCATGTAGTTCAGCTATTGCTTTCAGAAAAAAATATCATCTAAGCCCTTGTGCCCAGGAAAGCCAAGTGAAGAGATAAGGCCATCTCTTCTCTGTTGAATCCTAGGTTATTTTCTCCATAATTTCTTGTCTCTGTTCACATCGGTTCCCTCACTGCCTTTTAGTTTTATTGAGATATAAATGACATTATATTATACTCATATTATGTTGAGTATTCCTTCTTTTGCCTCAACAGTGAAAAGATGTCTTAATCAGATAATACAGACAAAAGAAAACACATTTACCTGTAGCAAAAGAGAAGAAGAGAAAGGGCAATAATACCAAGAGGGTCAAATGCTTTGAATGTGAGTTCCAAGGTGGGTGGAACTTTGTCTTGTATCCTCCAAGCATGGAGTACATTTAAAGCATGCCTGGTACATTCAGTAAACAGTTGCAGAATGAATTACCTGGGAATGATCTATTAGCAGAATAAGTCCTTTCACCACACTCATAGGGTCGCTAGATGCTGACAGCATTTTGGACATCAAATCACTGTATCCGTTGAAAAAAGTGACAGGTCTGAGCTGAACATCAAAGAGGAGGGCTGACAAGCCAGCATAGGAGTCAAGGTTCTCCTCTCCTTCATCGGGAGTGGCTACAATTAAGGTCTCCAGTCCTTGGGCTTCAATGACCACCTAGAGAAAATGGATATAGCATTCATGACATTAGCTCCCTGCCTGTTCTGTACGTGATGATGAGCTACAACTAGAACTTTCCCGGGGGTCAAAAACTCAAACATTTGCAGTTGCTAGGCAAAAACAAAACAAAAACAACTCTAGGCCTGAATATGAGTTCGTTTTCTTCATTTAATCCTCACAGCCACCCTTTGAGGTTCATATGATTGTATCCATTTTGCAGATGAGGCCAAAAAAAAAGCTCAAATGGCAGAGGTAAGTCTCAAACCCCTTCTGTCTGACTGCAAAGACCATGAGCTTTCCATTTAATGGCGTCATCCTAGAGACTCAGTCTCTGCAGAACTGTCATACGTAGTGGATGGGCTATCTTGTAGAGCCCCTAAAAAGAGGTGGAGAAGTGTTGGGACAGTCTGCCCTATGAGAGGGTGTGGAGCTCTCTAAGCCATGACTCACACCTTTCCACATGAAACTTTCTCCAGTAAAAGAACAGATGATGAACACCATGAGGAGCCTCACATCCAGATCTCTGCCGCACTCAGGAGTCCTACATACTCTCTGTCCTCCAGACCCAGCACCTGAGCCACTGGGCATTTGGCATTTCAGAATGCGTTATCAGAAAACAGATGGTGATTCCTCAGGACAGAAAGCGTGGTATCCTAACTAGAGTCCTATCAAAGGTGTAGTAATACAATATTGATAAGAACTCAAGTTTATATACATTGCATCATTTTTAAAGCATAAATGAGTTTACTGAGAAGGCTATAGTTTGATATGCATAAAAACTAAAAAGAAAGTATATTTCACAATTAGGAAGCCTTTAGAGATTGTCACCACATTTGGGGTAAAACTAAAGGGATGGAAGTCAGCCAATTGTCAAATGCCTACACTTTATTCTTTTCTCTCTTAGCAATATTGAAAAAATATAGATTGACTCTTTGGAGAACCATATTCTATTATGAAAGCTTCTATTATGGGGAATCAGTCTCTTCATAGAAACACCAAGAGAAGGAAATATATTCTATAAATAAATATCTGGAGCTCCAAGGAATATATCTATGGATAAAAATAAAATATTTTTTAAAACATACATGAGAAATACTGGCATGACTTCAATTTTGTGACTACGTGTACCTTTGAAAAAACTATGGATGTTTGGCAAGTTCAGTGACTCAAAACACATAAGTTTTCAACTTCATGTTTGAAACTCTCTGGGACTGTAAACCATACAGCCTCTTGCAGATGATGGAATCATGGGCGACATGATAGATCCACCATTCATTTACACGTTCTATAGTGCTGTCATTAGTATATATTTTATTTTACTGCACACTAACCTCTTACATACTTTCATAAGCAAAATTAATGAAAAATGAGATACCTGGATACTATGAAGAGGATTTTTCCTAACGTACTTAAAGATGTTCAGGTTACTTCTCCTTAGAATGCCAGAACCAGAGTAAAGAATGTCAAGGCTGTAAGTAGATGCCGAATGGGGACTACCTAAGGACAAAAACACAAACAACCTAGAATTTAACAACAGCTCCAGCGGTACCGAGCGGGGGACGGAGCGGGAGGGAGAACCCCTTTTTGGGTTACGTACGTTCTATGTAGCCAGTATAGGCAGAAGAGGATCCACTCTTGGAGAAACGGTCATAATTATGAGCAAACATTTCCTTCAGAACTCGACGGACCATTTTGCTGTAACACGTAAAAGGAAAAAGCTGCACATTCATGGTAATGGCTGTTTCCTAAGGCAGATTTGGAAAGAACTCAAATCCTCATTGGAAAAAAGAGGGGGGCCAAATTTTCCTCATGCCACTCCAAAACTGGGGAGGTGCCAGCTGGAGTGCCAGCATCAGGATGAGGGCTTTCCCCTTCATTCCTCGGATATTTGAAATTCAGTTTGGTATCAAAATGACAGCAAGGCGAGGACAGCCAGCTATGAGATGGCTTAAGCTGACTGATGGACACACCTCAGGAGTGGAAAACACATGTTCTTTGAATCATCGTGGTTCTACTGTTAAATAGTATATACTTTTAAGGAAAGTTGTACCAAACTGGAGAGGTTGCCCAATATTTCTTTAAATGTTTTCCTACACCCTCTAATGTTATCACTGGCTAATGATAAATAACAGCAAATTCCCAGGAATTTCTTCTATATTTGTGTAGTTTTCAGTTAAAGAAACATCTCAGTAAAACCCAATAGTATCCTCTAAAGTAAGTCTTAAACCTGACCCCATACCTCTATTTTATCTACTTAACTAATTAGCGTTGAGATATTTCCATTCCTGACTACTTAACACTAATCATATCAGTAATAATAAAATTATAACAACTCAGCAAAAAAGAAATCAAAAAATCAACCAAAGAAATCTGGACCTAGTTCTGAGGTAAAACATCACTGAGAGGAAGAATGTTTATCTTATAGGTTTTTCCCCCAGTATCACTAGATTATAAGATTTTAGCCTGAAAAAGGAAAGATGAAGACTAGTCCTCAAATATTCAAAGGGTCTGCATGTGGGTGAATGATTAGATCTCTTCCACTTTGCTTCGGGAATAAAATCTGGGCCAATGGAAGATTTCAGTTATGCAAAGCAGTAATGGAGAGCGTCTCTAAATGATGACACAAGTTCCCTCAGAGGTGGTGAACCTCCCACCACTGGAGAGGTGCAAGCAAAGTCTGGACACCACCTACCAGGAGACTAGACCCCCACACTGGAGAGAGATAGCAAGCGAGGGGGTCTTTCACGTCCCTTCCAACTCTGATGCTTTCAGTTTTGAGAATCTGACCTGCAGTGTTCGCGATGGCTTCCTCATGTTTCCCAGGCTGCTCTCTACCCCACTGCTTCCTCTTTACTGTCCCCTGAATCACTAGGTTCACAAGACAATGGCAGCAAATACACCCAGGATCTCCCCCACAGAGTCTCACAAAAGCAAAGCAATAGAAGGAGAAATCAAATCCATTTGACCGGGCACACATGGCTGCAGAGAGAATTTGTTTCTCTTCTGCATCTCTGATCTGCTTCCCCCTCCTTCCTTACTTGCCCTGCTCCTTTGTCTGTACTTACTCCTCCTGTTTCTTTTCCCTTCAGTCTTACTCCTTGTTTCTTTCCTTCGATCTTTACTGCCTTTTTTCCCATTTCCTTTCTCCTTACCTATTTCCCACCCTTACCCCATGTCTGTTTCCCTATTCAACTGGGAACACTCAAACATGATCCTTCCTGAAGGCAGTGTGTGGCATGTAACTCAGGGGAAATGGAGATTCCTTCCCTGGCCCTCTGATTTCAGTGAGGAAAAGGGACAGCAGTGAATTTGGGAGAAGAGACTTGGGAACTGGAAGGAAGAGGATTCCAATAAGTAACTGAGAGCAATGAAGTCTGCTGATTCCATTCTTCGTACTTTGAATAGTCCTAAAACATGGGTCATGTCTAAGGTTTTAAACTCAAATGGTAAATTCATTTAACCTGTGATAAATGAGGCTTCAAAGATTCCTAACATTTGGAAAGTTAAGATGAAAGACCATTTGGTGGGAACCTACCTCATTTTATGATGCTAGTTATAAAAATAGTCCTACTGAAAACACAGTTGGATTTTAAAACATTGCTAACATTTGGCAATATGATGTTACCAGACCGAACAGGAGACCTAGAGTAAAAAAATCATACCCAGAGTTCCAAATCACAGTGCCAAAGTGAAGTTGTTTAATCTGGCCCTCCAAATAGTTTTGGCAAACTCTTTGGTTTTATGCAACATAACCCAGCATAAAGACCACACCATTATTATTAGCCACACATGTACCACATCAACATACAAATAAGTTCGGATAAGCAGAGACGGGGCACTGCTTCATACCTTGCAGGCATTTCAAAACGTAGGATGTCTTGGACCATGGAGAGCATGTATTTATTCATTTCTTTGGGAAGCTCCCCAATAGAGAGGAGGATGTTTTTTACCTCCATGTAGGATGGATTGTTATTTAAAATGATGGTAGCTGCAGTAGTGCGCACGGTCTTTTCGTGAACTTTATGATTCTGGTGGTATATCCTGTTCATAGTCTTCTTCACCTGTTCGTAAGATGTTCAGGCTTAGTTAGTGCGCATCTAGATTTTTAAAATTGATATCGTGCAGGAAGAGTTAACGCTCATAAAATAGACATGTGTTCCAATATTTCCCATATTCCTTTGCAATTATGTTGGGGTCATAGTTCTGGCTAATGGACCATGAAAAGAATCACTGTGGGTAACTTCTGGGCCAAGGCAGTTAAGAGCTGGTGTATCTTATCCCTCTCTTTCTCCTACTATGGTAGTGAGCTCAGGGCCACATTTTCCTTTACCTACTTTAGCCATAGAGTGGATGAGAGGCTGAGATTTTTGAGTCTTGTTTGTTATTGCAGCATATCATGGTATTCCCTAACAACCACAGAATTTTCAAAGATGTTACTGCCACATGGCAAAGGGGCTCTGGAGAGAGATGGCTATATGAACCTACATTTCCTTACAATGAGGTACCTCAGAATCTTCCCTTCTTTTTTTTAATTAATAGACTTTATTTTTTAGAGCAATTTTAGGTTCACAGCAAAATCAAGCTGAAAGTATAGAATTCCTATATACCTCGTGCTCCCCATCCCTCCCCTCTCCCCCCGACATACAACCTCCTCCTCTATCAACATCCTGCATCTCAGTGGTACATTTGTTACATTTGATGAATCTATATTGATACATCATTAACACCCAAAGTCCATAGGTCATATTAGAGGATTTTCTTTTTTCAACAAAACATTAACACAAAAGAAAATTTGCCAAAATAATTACATTCTGTGGCAACAAATAATTTCATTGGTCACTAGCATTGCCTAACAATATGCAGTGCTTGGGGTTCTGTACTAGGCATTTATAAATATTTCTTTCAGTTCTACTTTCCTCTGCCTTTTTCTATCTCCCGCAAATGTTGACCTTGTTCTCAGGTATATAGGAATTAAGAATCACCGAAGCAAAAACAACTAGGAAGGGACAGAGCCAGAATCCATGTGCAGGTCTGTCTATCTCAAAAACTCGTGACCCTAATTACCACACTTTGCAGCTTATCAACTTTGACACAAAACATAGTTGCAAACTGGGAACATCATTCTCAGCAGGCAGTTTATCTTACACTTTATAAACATTCTCTGCCCTAAAAAAAAGTTTAGTTGGGATGGCTTCCTGAAAATGCAGCTGTAGGAACCAACATGGTAATACTTAAGCCAGGTTATTCCAGTGTCAAAAAATTTAAGAGCATCTTAAAACTTGTGGAAGTAAAGATATTTCAGAAAAGAATTTGTTTCTTAAAACAAGAGAATGTGCTTCAATATTTATGCTTCAGAATATAGCACAGTATCTATTCAAAATGTGAGGCTGCTTCAGAATAGCCTTAAATCCAATTTAAGAGTTATTTCTAACAGGAAAGAGAGATTGTTAGTTTGGAAAAAAAAATAGGGTGACTTCAGAGAAGTTTGCATTTGACTTGTGATTAGGCACGCTTTTTTCCTTTTGTGAATGTTGCACATATTCTTGGAGAATTTACCTCATCAGTTATGAAAGGGGCATCATATCTCTGGAGAGTGGTGGTGGCGAGGTGGCTGATAGACCCCTCTCCTGTCTCCGCGTACTTCAGAAGGAGTGGGATGCCTTCCGGAAGCCGGGCATTCTTCAGAGCCAGCAGGTACATCATTATGTCCTCCTTTTTTTCTGCTTTTTCAAGTCCTCCCAAGATTAACTTCTTGGCTTCTACCACTCCCTAAAAAATCACATTCTACATCAGACATATGCATAACCATATACTAAACAAAGCTTGGGTAAGATCATCTTCACTCTTGTGTCCAAGATAACAGCCTAAAGTTTTAGAAAGTTTTACACTGGTTGCCTGACTGAGGCACACAATGAAAATGAACAAGTAAAGCTTGATAAAGGTGTTGTTGTTGTTTTTTTAAAAAGTACATACATTAACATATTAAGAAGCAATGAGTGTAATTAATAATGGGCACACTTACTTTTAAACACATTCTGAATGTATAAAGTTATTTTTTAAATTCCCTTGTGATTGATTATTCCTAAAACTGCCCATTCATTGAAATTCTAAAATAATGGTTAGATGGTGCCTAAATGGTGGCACACACCTTTTCCTTAGTAACAACTTCGGTGAAAGCACTTAGCACTCAACTGTAAGGTCTTGTTCTAAATGTTTAAAAAGTGCTTGTTTCCACTTGATTCCAAATTTGTTTAATGCTGATATACTGTTCAGAAAACATTCCTTGAATGCCTTTTATGTAGCATGTACTTTGCTAGGTACTTTTCAAACATATTCTTTAATCAAAAAAGGCCTTTTAGGTTTCTGGTCTAGAAACTATGAACTAGCAAGTTAATAGTTTAATGGAAAAGCAAATTAGAAATAGGGACATCTAGGCTCTTATTTTACCTTTGCTGCTACGTACGTTTTAGGGGCTTCAGTATCATCTGTAAAATAAAGGTTCCTAAGATCTAATTTATCTATAGGATTTATAAACTCTGAAATCAGGCTGCAGGTACACACACACGTGCACACACACGCACGCACACACACACACACACACCATGGGAGAGAGGGGGGGTAGGGAAGATATAAAAGGCCCCCAAAGAGAACGAAGATGCTAAACTTCAAATGTAATTAAAGAAATACCATTTCTCAACTACCAGATTGATCTTTAAAAATACAAAAGTTTGATAACATACGTTGTTATTGAGCCTACAGGGAAATAGGCATTCAGGTGGAAACATAAAATGCTACAATTCCCATGGAAGATAATTTGGCAAAAGCTAACAAATCTGCATTTTGATCCAATACCCTGGCCCTGAAGCTATATCTCCAAAATTAAGAGAAAGTGTGCCTAAGATTATTCGTTTAAGCATTATTTGTAATAGTAAAAATAGTGGAAACTACCTAATGACCATACATGGGAGAACAAACTGTGGTGCCTCAGTTTAACACACAATAGAGTACTAGGCAGTTGTAAAAGGAAGAAGGAAGATCTCTGTGAACCAGTATGGGGTGATTTCCAAGGTATGTTGTTAAGTGGAAAAAAGAAGATACAAGAGAGTGTATATAGAAGGCTATATTTTGTTCAAGAAAAAAGAAATAAAATGTGTGTGTACATCTGCTTACCGTTGCAAAAAGAAACAGAAAGGAGAACCTAAAACTAATGATACCGCTTACATAGAAAAGGTAGGTGAGAATGGGTGGAAGGGTAGGAAAGGGAATGAGACCTCTTTGAGAATACTTTTAAAATAAAGTCTTGACTTTTGAATCATGTTACTATTTCATATGTTCAAGAAATAAAATGAAGTCAACAAGGATGAAAGGTGGCTAAAATTGATTTCAAACAGAAACAAATGAACATGAATGTATATCAGAGTAATAACATAACGAAACAGAAGAGAATGAAAAAGAATTAATCCAAACAATGTTTGAACATAGTCCTCTGACTGTAAACCTTTAGTGAAATATATTCGAAGGTCAAAAAGACTGTGATGAAGTCTTGAACTTTATTTAAGTCAGTTTGGTTTTTGTAATGACATTGGTGTAACAATTCCAAGATTATTTTGTACATGTTTTAGGATTGAGCAAATGAATCATGATATTAATGTTCTTGAGAACCAGCATTCTCACTGTGGGAGAAGGAAGGTATAATTACGGAATGACGGAAGGAGAGAAAGAACCCTGTAGAATTAGAGGTAGCAGTATGAACTCGCAATTTAATAAATGTAAATATATGTATTTTGTCCATTATAAGAGCCTAGATGCAATGGCACTCAAGTAATAAGAAGTAAGAGTCTTTAGGGGTAAAATGTCAGATGCATGCAACTTACTCTCAAAGGGTTCAACCAGAATAATATAAAATGAAATAAAACAGAATGAGATAATGCAAATATGACAATACGTTAACAATTGGCAAATCTAGATGAAGCAGGTATACAAATATTAATGGAATTGTGCTATGCTTACAACTTTTCCATAGGTTTGAATTTTTTCAAATATAAATTTGGTGAAAAAAGAAATTAGGATGCAGGGAGATCAAAATGTAAGCAAAAACAAATAGAAAAAAGAAATAGAGGTTTAGTACTCATTGTGACCTGTCTAGCTGCCATTTAGACTGTCATAGGGCAGTAGCTTTCATGCCAGTAAATGCTGAAAAGCTATAGCACTCGATAGCTTCACAGGTACCTTTTGGACAGTAAGGTATTGTGGATTGTGTGCCCAGCAGATGCCTTAAATTTGTATTTAGAATACATCGTTTTCTTTCTATCCAGATGTCTTTGATATGGGCAAAAGGTAGATGAGTATTCCACAGCAGAAAGTTGAAAAGAAAATTTGAACATTTGCTATGGTCCATTTGGTAGCCAAGTCTCATTATCTTCAAAGATGCATTTTTTTAAAAGTTGCTCAAAAACATTAACAAAACTGAATGACAGTGATAGTGGATAGTTTACAGCTTTACCCATAAGGTAACTTCAAAGATGTGATAACTAAGCTGTCCCATTATCAGAAGAACTTTAAATGTAATCCTTTGGGTTTCATCTTCAAGAAATTCATGGAAAAGCCTCTGACAAGTACAGGTTTCTGGTAACTGACTGTACTGCTGAACTGAATTTTCAGAACTCTAATGAAAAACTGATGAACTCATAAAAGTGCTAACAAAAGATCAAGATAAAAAAAAATTAATTACATGGGACTGAGTGAACTGATGAGGATGAGTATAATTTTTGTGACTTTCTGTTTGAATTAAAAGAAAAAAATCCCACAAGGACTCAGAGGCAAAGAATATACAAATCAATTTTCACCACAAAGTAAAGGAGCTGTTACAGTGGAGGATTACTGGACTGAATGTCAATATTATGACATAGTATGAGTGTGTTTCATGTTTGGTAATTGCAATCATTGTTGCTTTTGTTGTGGTCATCCATGTACAATGCTTGGTGTCAGTCTATTTATCTCTTGTTAAAATAAAATACAGTGTGTGTGTGTGAAAAAAAAAAATGTAATCCTTTGTTTTGCTTCCTTCTCACTCTATATGCCTCCCTTGGGTAATCCCATTGTCTCCTAAGGTTTCAGTCACTCTCTATTCCTGGTCCTAACTCCTTTTCTGGGCTACGGATGGATGTGGCCAGCTGCCTATTGGACAACTCAGCCTGGTGTCCCAAAGGATTCAAACATAGCCAAAACAAATTAATAGCTCTACCCTCCTCCCACCCCCAAACCAGGTTCTATAATAAATTTTGCTTAAGTGGTTCACATCACCATACATCCAGTATCCTAACCTGGAAGCTTAACAGTCACCTGGATTCTCACCTCTTTCTCATTCCCCGCATCCCATCAGTCACTAAATACTATGAATTCTATCTCCTAAAGGGCTCTTGAATCTGTCTCCTTCTCTCACCGTACAGCACCTACGTTAATTCAGACCTTTATTAATTCGTGCCCAGGTTGTTGCAAACATTTCTGATCAGATCGTACTGGCCCTAATGCAGCTGACACCCAGTCTATATACCATTTTGCTTCTTCCTAGGTTAAGAAAATCGGCGTGTGTCATTTACCACCTAAAAACCACATTATTCTCACTTTTCTCTACAGAATGAAGTCGAGACTCCTTAACTTGCCATTAATAGAGATCCAGCCTACCTCTCTTCTCTCTTCCCTTCTTTCCTTCATCAGCACTCCCACCTGTCTGCCCCACAAACATACATATTTTTGCTCCAGCCCCACAGAATTTCTCACTGTTCTCAAGCATACCAGGCTCATTTTGAGTTTGGGTTTTTTATACATTATTGTATCTCTCCTAGAATGTCCTTTATTCCACAAAACTATCTCTTCACCTAAAAAGCTCTTCTAGGCTAAGCTATTTGATATTATCATTTTGGTGACAGCTTCGCCAGCACTCCCAAACAGAATAGTTTGGTGCATCTTCTGTAGTATTCGCAAAGCACTCTTTTTTTTTTTTTTTTTTTAAATTTATTTTTGGCTGTGTTGGGTGTTTGTTGCTGCGTGCGGGCTTTCTCTAGCTGCGGCTAGTGGGGGCTACTCTTCATTGCGGTGCTTCTCATTGCGGTGGCTTCTCTTGTTGCAGAGCACAGGCTCTAGGCACGCGGGCTTCAGTAGCTGTGGCACATGGGCTCAGTAGTTGTGGCTTGCGGGCTCTAGAGCGTAGGCTCAGTAGTTGTGGCGCATGGGCCTAGTTGCTCTGGGGCATGTGGGATCTTCCCAGACCAGGGCTCGAACCCATGTCCCCTGCATTGGCAGGCAGATTCTCAACCACTGCGCCACCAGGGAAGCCCCAGAGCACTCTCTTTATATTTCAATATTATTATTTATCTGTTTGCATTTGATAAACAGACTAGGAGTTCTCTGAGGATGGTGGAATGTTTTATGTATCTTTATATTAATGCATTAGCATCATGCCTAGCACAGAGTAAACACTCATTAAATACTACTGAATGGATGTTTTTATATGTGAGTTTTGTGTTTAGCCAAGATATTTGATATATGATTGCTGAAGTAAACCAGCCAACTCAAATAATTATGGAAATTGAAAAATGTAAGAAGCCATAGTCCTTTGATGTCATAAAAACCATACAAATTTGATTTCTGCCCCAATGGTGGGCAGCACGGTAAATGTTAAATAGATTGGTCCAGAACTATAGATACGGTAAATGAGATTGGATTTGCACTTACTTTGAGTTTGCAGCCTTCATTCTGACACAGCTTCCTGACAAGGGCCCCAATGATGATCATAACGGATTCTCTGATGTCATTGCTCCCAAAGGAACCTCTGAACTTACTCTATTAGCCAAACAAGGATAAAATAGGTTACCAAAACATTTAAACATTTCCAAGGGATATTTTAAGGAAAGAAACAAAGTAGGCAAAGCCTGAGGAAATTGTTTTTATGTTCCTAGGTTGCAAACTCTGAATTTTGCTTTGGGGACACCTACAAATTCACTATCTAGCTTTGGGTTGAAGAGTCTTAGAGTCCTTCCAGGTATTTTTAACGTGGGTCTGTGAAGTCCTGAGAGGTTTATGGACTGGGCTCATTGGGCCAGTGAATCCAAAAAATGGTCTGTAAAATTTTATGTATGGGTAATGAGGGGCTTCACTGATTTTTCAGATTTTTCAAACAAACCCATTTTCTAAAAAGATTATGAACTATTCCCCTAAATCATAAGTGAATAAGTGCACTTTTTGTTTTTAAACCTTGGATCCAAGAGAACTCTAGCTTTTGCTTCCAATATAATTTTTAATATCAGAAGAATTATAGCTTATATATATATAACATGTATAAGATTATACATTATACAATGTACTGTACGTCAAATACCATGAAGATTTTTGAAGTCAAAATAAGTCTTTTAAAATCAAATTTTGAAGCATAATCAAGACTTCTCCCCTCTGAATTTTGTCCTATGTTACATTATATGATAGGTGAACACAATCTTTAAATTTCCATAAAGTATAGTTCAAGTTATTTAGAGGAATTACAAAGAAGACACTATGTGAAATAATCTACTGTACAGTTAATGATTAACAGAAAGAAAATAGTCCAAAGGAATTTGAATATGAATAATCAGAAGGCTCTAGTTTCAGCCTGTATTCTGATGCTAGCAAATTTAATTACTGCCTAGGTTCCTAAGAGCAGCCCAGAGCCTTTATTTGTGCAGTTTCCATTTGACTTACAATGAGGGCTCTCAGGAGTTCTTCATCAGGATGGGAGGCAAATCCACAGGCATAGAGAAACCTCTCCTGGAGGATAATGCTACTGTCACTTTTGAAATCCAAAAAGTCCAGAATGGCATCTAATGAGTCTGGGGTCTGAGCGGAGGTGACAGCATCCACCAGCTGGGGTCTACGGAAAAGGCATAGTCATGGATATCAAGGTTTAGGGTGCTTAAGAAATTATTTTGAATCGCTACCATTCATAGACCCCATTGGTTTACGTTTCCTAAAGAAGTGAAAAATTTTTTATTTAAACAAAAGAAAAATGAATGACTTTCTCCAAAGACCCTTCCCCATTCTATTTGAAATCTCTCCCTTAACTCCCTTCTTTCTCCTCAACGTATACTCAGAATATACAAATTAATTTTACTGTATTAGCCTAAGCCAAATATAATTTGGAGATTTATAAATAAAATCATATAAATAATATTGTAAATTAGGTTCAAACTCTTTTCTATATGGGTCATATATAAAAGCTATGGTCCCCCAAATCAATTCTTTCTCTAATTAGCTTTGCAAATATACACATTTCTCAAATGCATAACTTAACTAGGGCAGTATCATTTAATGGAAAGATGGGACATTCTTTTAACTTTCATTTATATCCAAGAGAGAAGTTTTTGCTCATTTTTTAAAAAATAAAAAGCACCATGGTATAGTTCAAGTTCAACCACAATGATTAGTTGTGAGCAGAGCGAAACTCCTGCAGGAAAGTGCTAGTTACATATTCTACTCATCAAGAATCTTTGGTTGGCTGAGTCTTGGGATGGTAAAATTTCTGAAACCAGTTGCCATACTAATGAACATATTAGGTATGTATTGATATATATTTTATTCCACATTCACGTAACATACCATACATGTATTTAATATGTTATACTTTTTTAAAAAGATATTCTTGCACTATATCATTTTGATCCTAACAAAAACCCTAGTGAATGAAGCAAACAGAGAGAGATAATACTTATTAAGTGTCTATTACTGCACTAGAAATTTTTAGGTGTGCAACCTCTTTTTGCTTTAACTTCTTTATCCGTAACATGGGGCTAAAAACAGTAGTTATTTTAGGATTGCTGGGAGGATTAAATTACATGATCTATGTAAAACACTTAGAATAGTGCTTGGCACATTGTAAATGTTCAATAAATATATGCTGGTATTAATACCATCACCTCACTGAACATCTCTATCAGTTTAATACTAATATTCTCCCTTATATATAAAGAAACAGAGATATCAAGTCATTTGTTCAAGGTCCCATAGCTGGTAAAAATATAGCTAGGATTGGAACGCAGGTTTTTCTGACTGAAGTACACGGTCTTTAATTACAGTGTTTCCTAAAGTGTTTTTCATGCAATACTAGTCCTACCAAATGCTTTAAGAAAAGGGATTTTCAAAGTCGTGTAAGTTTGGAATATGTTTAAGGAAACTTATACGTAATATTATCAGATTAAAGATGCTGGATATTTCTGTAGCAGAGAACTGTTTAACTTGGTTTCTCCCAGTGTTCTTCAAACTCAGTTGCTCACAGAAGCCTTTCCTCTTGGCATACTTGTTAATATTCTATAAGTTATAAGATACACATAATAAAAACTTCAGGAAATGTTACATTCCACCACCCTGACTTTCACTATCCTACACTAAATAGAAGGAATTATTCTCTGTATTTTACGGATGTTGAAAGTGAAGCTCAGGGAAGCTAAATGTAAATGACCTACTTAAAGGTTGTATACTGTTGGAAGTCAGAATTTAAAACTAGGTCTTCTGATATTAGTGCATCCTAGTATCTTTTCTACGGTACTACGTTACGTGTGTGTTACCTATGATATGGTACAATATTGTGTAAATAACCTGATTTAGAAACTACATCATGCAATCATACAAATTATTGCCACCTTAAAATTTTTAGGATACAAATAGGCTAAGGCTTAGTGTAATCTCTGTTCCAAATAGCTAATTTTTGCACTATTCTTGTCATATTTTTGTTTTTGATAAGTCACTCTAAAATATATTTTTCCTAAGTTCTATGATTAAAACAGTCTGATAATTTATGATTTTGCATATATTTAACTTTTGGTTTAAATATTTATTTTTGAAGATAGTACCCAACTAACTTGTGGTTTGTCATATGGAATTCATATCAATTTTTTTAATGTCTTCAAGGCGAGTAAATAACAAATACAGTCTAGAATAAACAGACTTCTCAGAAAAAAAACTAAATTCTCTTATTCTTGGGTAATTGAGTCCCTTGAACTCAGTGACTACTGCTGCTCTGTGTGTGTGTGTGTGTGTGTGTGTGTGTACATCTGAGTGTGTAACTTGGCCACTTTCTATTTTTTATTATCTTAATGGCTAGTTTCCACTGTTTGTCAAATGAATTGAGCCATGTTCTATATCATTAGTTAGGATAATTAGTGTCATATGGTTGAATTTGTAGTTATAGACAAATTTTATATTACAAGACCAAAACACTTTTACTTAGAAAGCGTATTTGTATTTACAAAGTAAATTTGGGAATTAAGTCAGCTCTCTTTACTGTGCATGTCAAATAAAGCACTCTCTCATCAAATATTCAAATGATGTACATATTTCTTTTCTCTGGATTCTTTTGGCTGTTTACCTCAGTACTCAATTTTCTTTTTAAAACACGGCTTCAATGGGGATGATCACATAAAAATGAAAGCACATTTTCAACTGAAAAGATCATATTCGTTTTCTGTTTTTATAATCAACTCTGAAATCTTTTCCAGTGTAAATAAATAGCTAGGGAACACAATTTCACAACAGCGAGGCAGCACAGGCACCATGGTGTCACAATGAAGCCCTGCCCCCCCATCTATGTACCAATCCAGACTTGATGTAAACTCATGAATACTCAAAAAACAATGTTCACTCTGAGTCACTACTGAAAACTTGTTATTGCACATCTGGTCAATTAACCACTGCATTACCGCACTGAGGTATAACTGTTCAATGAAAACGCAAAACAACAAAACAATTGATTGGAAGGTGAGGCAGTTGGTTAAAAAGGGATCTTACTTGCTTAATAAACAATAACCCAGTAATGCTTTCCCACAGACAACCCCACACAATGTTCAGGGCACTTACAGTACTTCCTTGTTTTCAGCCTTTAGGATTTGGAGGATCTCTTCTTTCTTTGCAGTCCTGAGGCGCTTGATAAAGGTCAGGAAGCTTCTGACAGCCTCAGCCTTGGAGAGGTTGTCAGGCTGCAGGTGTTTTCTGATGGACTGCCAGTGCTCCGAGAGCTGCAAAACATGGCCGCAGGCCCATACCACATTCATAATTCTGAACATCCACATTTACAAAGGAAGTTCTTTCCGGAAATAAACTTTCCTTTGTATCTGACAAGCCAAAGAAGCTTTTTGTGTCTTACCTCAATATATCTGATCGCCCCCTGTCCGTACCACACTCCTGTGGCTCTCAGAGGCTAACACAGAGGCCTGCTGACTCTGTGCACAATTCCCCTGTAGGAGGACTGTTTTTGTCTATTAGCACTTAGCTCAAAGGACCTCAGACTTCTGGGCATATGGGCCATTCCATGGTTACAACAAGGGAATTCTATCTGAGGCCAGACTTTGACTACCATAGTGAAATGATGCCAAAATTTCATTAACAACAGGATATTTTGGAGGGGAAAAAAATCAGAACTGCTGAAGAATTGTATCAGGTTTCTTACGTACTGGAACCTTACTGAAAACCAGTTTCTGTAATAATTTGAGCTCCCTATTCTCTTTATTTTACTGCTGTATGAAACGCAAACAATAGTAAATAGTTTGCAAACAATAGTAAAACATATTGCTGGGGTCTGAACTGTTCATTTCATATATCCATGTTAAGTAGAGTATTATTTAGATAAAGGTAATTCTCACATACACCACTGTTATGCTGCTGTGGTTTTAAAAATAGTAAATAGTTCAAATTAATGACATCTTTTGGCTTAGAAATAAGCTAAAAACTTATTTTTCGTAGTTTACCACTTTTCCCCAGTTGTAAAAAAATGTATTAAATCTCATCAGTGACCTCTAACTCTGAATAATGTCCATGCTGCCAGTTTTTAAATTACTCATTCCTTCCAATAAGCAACAGATATATATTTTGCTCTTTTTCCAAGTCCCTTTTGGTTACCTAATCTTAAGAGGATATTCCAAAACAAAATTCCAATTGTACTTAGCTAAAGATTTACTGGGTCATTTCTGAGGGCAGGGAGCATATCAATGTGAAGTCAGATTTTTTTTTTTCTTTAAAGGGTTGCACTGGTGACATTATACTGAAGTTGGAAAACAAATTCCTCAAAGACGTAAACCTTTCCCACAGTAATGAAGAAATAGTTATGAAAAATCTTAGATGGCTCATAATGTTGGATAACTGTGTGGGGGAGAAACTAACAGCATAAGAAAAGATGATTGGTTTCATTAGTCACCTTTCTAAATAATTTCCATCTCATATGACATTAGAAAATTACACCAGAACATGAGATGATTTATGGAAGAAAAACAAAAGAAAAAACCAAGTGTGAGAACAATTATTTTTTGGTCTCATTTTGTTTTTCCCTTAATTCAATTTTGGTATATTTGAGAAACTAGCAAGGAATTAGTGCCTCACACTTTAAGCAAATTATGGTATTAGTCCTTGATGTGTCTACTTTTCTCAACATTAATAATAGCCAAGGGTAGAGCATCTTCTGGTAGCTACAAACAGAGCCTGAAGCCAAGGGTCTGCTCTCCTGACAAGAGGTGAAGTATTAGGAAATGCTGGAACCCAGTGTCGTATCTGTGGCCATACATCACAACTGATTCATACAATAAATGAAATTTCTCTTTGTTGGATTAAAAATGTTACGAGATGATCTACACTTTGCCTTGGGGATGTGCTATCTCACTTCTGGCTGTAACTGTAGGGGAGGTTGGGGCATGGTAAATAAGTGTTCCCAATTTAGGCAAAGAGTTTGGTATCCTTTTTTAGTCCTCACAGCAATTCTCAGAACACTGAGGTCAGTAAAACATTTCACCTGTGGACATATTACTACCAAATGGCAGAACTTTCAGGATTCAGACCCCTGTCTGTGCTCTTGATGCCTGCCATGCTTCCCCTTAACTTCATGAGGCCCTTATCCCCACTGCATTCTAAGTGCTGCTTTGAGGAAGCTCTCCTTAAGTCATAACATTTTTTATTTGAAATGAGTGGATGGTAATCACTGGTTAATTACTGTTGTATTATGCATCACCTTAGGTGCATATTATTAGGCTACTGCCAGTATAACTCAGTGGTGGCTGGTAGTTCTTTGTAAACTTTCTTTACAAATTAACTGAAGCTTCCATTGGAGACAAAAGGAAAACAGAACTTTAAGCCATGATTATTCCATGATCTGGCCACACAAGGCAGTTGCTCACACTTACAGAAGGGCATCCTTTGCACTCGCTCTCAAAGACCTGGCCCACAATGGGAATGGCCGTGTATTTCGAATCAACTGCTTTAATGATGGCTGCAACCTGTTTCCCAGGCATCAGTCTTGGGCCTGCTTCCGTTGTCTTCAGCTCTAATTTCTGCCTGCATAACCAAGGAAGAGAAATATCACATTAGCAGCATTCTTTTGAGTGAACAAGCTACTAATTGTCATTCTTTTGGCAAACAAGATACTAATTTATTCAAATTCTGTAAGGCCATGTCTTTCAAACTGTGCTATCTCCGGCAGTAACAGAAACCTCAAGATAATTATGAAATTTTTCTGGAGCAACAATTTTACTCAAAGATTTGAAAATTTAAGTCTGGAATTTAAAAACATTATGACAAGAGACTATAGGAAAGAAAATTTGCCTGGATATGTGATGTCACCTCTTTTGGATTTAGCCCAGCTCTCTGAAAATGATGTCTTCAGTACAACCACGTTTCACTTATTAACTAAGACAATTAGGAAATCTTGTTTTCCAAAACTGGCCTCAATAATATTTTTATCTGATATGCTCTTTCAGAAGCTTGCCTCTCTCCCTTCAAGAGGTGGAGTCTACATCCCTCCCCTTGAACATGGGCAGGACTCTGTGACTGCCCCGACTCACAGAGAACAGCGGAAGTTTCAATATGTGGCTTGTAAGGCTAAGTCATAACAGGGAATTCAGCTTTCATCTGGCATGCTAGCAGCACATACCTCGAGAGAACTGAGCTGCCATGTAAGAAGTCTGGTTACCCAAACCTGCCGTGTTGAGAGGCCACATGGAAATAAAGAGAGATGCATAAGGACCCTCAGTAGTGTGAGTCTCCCAGCCCAGACACCAGATGGGTGAGGGAGCAGCCTTTGAAGCAGCTCTGGTCATGCCTAGCAGGACCAAGGCAAGTGCCAGGATTATGAGCGAGAATAGTCAAGCGATTGCTGTTTTTTTATACCACTAAGTTTGGAGTGGTGTGTTATAGAGCAATGGAGACCTGATAAACCTAAGTAATTAAAAATATTAATTTTATATGAAAATATATGAAAACAATATGGATCTAGTACAAAGTAGAATGCAAGGTTCTAATCCAGAGGAGACTTCAATAAAATTTCAAGCATTTATGGTTTGAAGCGTTTCTCCCAAGATTTTGCAACCATGTACCTCTGACATTAGGGCTATTTCAGAAGAAACATTTGAGAAACAATGACATAAGATAAAATTTACATTTAATGCTAGAGGTGTTCTTCTGAGTTAAAATTTGAAAATAATACATACTCTTAGATTTGAAATTCTAGTTCTTTAGCCTGCGAGAACTATTCTGACCAGAGAAATTTTCTCCAATTGAAATAATAGGCTTGAATATGTAAGTACTATAAATCACATCAAAAATTCTGTCACATCACTTTACTATGGAACTTTTCTGTGCTTATTAACAACAATAACAAAAAATAATCCTGAGGCAAGAACACACAAATGCCACCATTTTTTAACTCTTAACATTAAAAACATTTGACAGAGAAATTAGAAAATAAATGAGAATGAATCAAGTAGTTTGCCTTTTCAAAATTTAAATTCTATTCAATAAACAATTTATTTTTAATGAAATTCTATTTTAAAACATTAAGTATTTATTACATGACATATATTATTGTAGATAATATGAAAAATAAAGATGAACAGACAATCACTGTTTTAAAGGAACTCAGTCAAAATGAGGAAGCACGACATATACATGTGCATGTATATATACACATATATATATTTTAAAACCAAGTATAATAATATATCAAAGAACAGTAAAGAAAACTTAAATTCTAACATTATCTTACTTCGATAATATTTTGCCTGCAATTGTTTGTAGAAAATTCAGCTTCAAAGCATGTATCTCTTCTGCGAACACAGCTACAACAAAGCTGTCTTCTATCTTATAGGTAGTGACAGATGTGGCTTTCGAAGTGACACCCAAGACCTATATAAATAAATATACGTGGTTGTAACAAGTAATTAGCTTTTTATCTTTGAATCAAGCCAAACAGTGAATTATCTTTTAATCTTCACAAGAACTTCCCCCTCACCCAAACCTACAATATATTAAGATAAACCTATTTATATAAAACTAATACCCTAAACTAAAAATTATAAGTGTTCCCAAATTATATTGTTACCTTATTCACCTATTATTTTTAAAAAATCTCTACAAAAGGTAATTTCTTGGTTGCCTCAAAGAAAGTGATAGCAAGCATACCGGATTTAGGGTTGTAAATCCAGACCTCTCTGTTTTGCATGAATCCAAGGCCTTAATTTTGATCACCTTGTCCTGATGAGCCTGGTAGGTCACTTTACAATCTCCAGAGATATCTACCTAAAAAGAAAAGCAAAAATACAATGTTTGGCATTCTCACATGGACCATTTGAATTCCAGTGGGAAGTGGCTTGAAAATTGGGGTTCTAATATGTCATGGGGGACTGCCTTTCTGCCCAGGCTGACAAGCTAGGAAGGCAGAAGAATTCAATGTTTCCTGCAGCATGTGGATTCTTTTCCATTCCTTTTGTTTGAGTCTTATGAGTGCCTTCATATTGCCCCAGGAATAATAAAGGATTTCCTACTTCTCTCTAATGTCTAATAGGAATTGGACAAATGGCCTGGTCATAATCAAAACCTCTCATAAATGGGTAATTATGTGGCAAGGGGAATTGACTTTTAATGCTGTATGTAGGCTGTGTGTGCGTGTGTGCGTGCGTGCGTGCACATGCTTTGATGAGTATGATTCAAAATCCTTAAAAACCTGTGGGATTAATTCAACTCATTATAAGTCACATCAACAATTTGAATGTAGGCAAATGTATCTCAATACAGACTCAGTTTAGTGTCTCTGAGTCTTCCCTCTGGCCTCTACAAGCACCACCCCCAGTCTTCATTCTAGAAAGCTAACCAGCATTCCCTTGGCCCAGCCTTGCCATCAGATTTTCTCACCCACTGATGGACTGGCTGAATTCAGACAAGAAAAGTTGGACTCAGCTTTGCTTTTGACTCCAGGTATGGTACTGAAGGAGTCACTAAACTTCCCTAGTTCAACCTCGGTTTCTTCGTCTATAAAATGAAGAGGGTTTGTATAGACCAGTGGTTCCTCAAACTGACAGTGCATCTACATTAGCTGAGAAACTGTTAAAATACAGATGCTAATCTACTTAATCAGAATCTCTGCAGTGAATCCAGGGAATCTATATTTTTAATAAGCTCCCCGTGGGATAGTGATGCACAGGGATGCCACTGGAATATTCTCCAAGGTTTTTTGCATCTCTATCATTCAGTCATTCTATAGGTCTCCTTAGTATGACTGATTCTAATTCCTTCTACCTTGTATTCAAATACAAATTGGGGTAAACGGCAATTCGTTTCGTATGTAAATGAGATAACCACCCAAGTCACCTTTTCTAAGCATTACCACAGCAGTAACATTTTTTACTGAATTTCTGCAGATAGAAACCCATAGAAACAATTTTGGTAACTTTATTGACAAATACGTTTCTGGATCCTTAATAATATTAGTTAAGTACCTCATTGGTAGTTCCAGAGCTTAACTGCATCTGAAATAGACTAGCCAGGCCTCTCTTGAGATTTTCTATGGCTACTGGTTCATTTTGATATGAGTAGAACTCTTTGACCTAGGCAAAAAAAAAAAAAAGGACAAACATAAATAGAGCAAAAATGCATCATTTACCAGATTTGGTTAAATAAATAGCAGGGAAGGTTAGATTCTCACCCCCTATCAATTCTGGGAGAAAGAGATCTGTTAGTCCAAAGCTGGGACTTCTTTTTTTGTGAAAAGAAGCTATTTACATTTCTAAGAAGCTAGACCGTCCAAATACGACATTTCAGGAGACTGTTAATGAAGGCTCTGAATATGATGAGCATAACATAGGGAAGGAAAGAGAGCGCCGATACGGGGTGGGATTTCTGTGAAAACAAGAAGGATTGCCCAAGGAAGAGAAATCAGGAACATTCTCTTCAAACATGTCAATGCATTCTCTACCTGTGATTCTGCTTGAAACAAAAACTAACCAAGGTTTAAAATAACATCAAAGAAATAGATTCTTGGAAGAGAATGGCAGTCTCCATGCTTGAGACCCCTGAGGCAGCATAGCCTCTAAGGGCTATGATAAGGGCCCACACGTGGCCAAAATGCCCATGGACAAAATTCCACAGGATTGATGTTCTGCCCTCCACAGCATTTATGTTGGCCTTGGGTATAAGGAGACATACAAGGTTGGAAGACTTGAGGTTTAGGGTGCTAATCTTGTATGGCCTGCCCCACGCGCTGCTTTGAGTTTCTCTTTAGAAGGTGGGAAAAGGAGGTTGGAATGAGGAAGGTGACTGTGATTTGGCTGCACTAGTAAATAAATGGCTTATCTTAGCTTTGTTTCATCCTCGAGATTTATAGGCACAGAGGTAATAACGATGTCTCATACCATTTTGAACATTTAGCTCATGTTTAGGAAACAAGGATAAAAATACAAAGAATTTTCTGGAAAGCAGGCTGTCATTTTTTACTCTGTATTGACTCCAAACATGTCACATGATTTAGAAATGGAGAGGTTGGATATAGCTTCCCTGTAAAAATTCCCAAGGTCTATGATAATTATAGCTGGCATTTCTACCAGAAATATCCTGAATGCCTTCTTATTTCTCTTTAAAACCAACCATGACTTCTCAAGTAAAACTGAAAGCTCAGCCATTATGCAATAAATTCAATTAATACCAATCTGAACAACTTAGTGTACATGAAAACTCCCTCATCCCTTAGAAGAAGAAAATACTTTACCTGAATTATCCTAACAAGTGCCTCAAGTTTTCTATTTTTATTTTCTACATATACTCTGCCTAGTGATAGATTTATTAGGTACTTTATCTGGCAATTAATTTTAGTCATTACAGTGGATGAACCTATAAATGTTGGAATTGTGTTTGTCCAGCTTAAAAAGGAACTGGAATAGTGATCTCAGTGTCTGAAAATCCATGGGATCATATTCTCAAACAAATCACTGGCAATTTCTCAGAACCAAGGCTGAGTTTCTGATGTTCTATTTTGTAAACTAGGTCTTCTTTCCTTTTAGGAATTATAGTGTAACTTTCTTTTCAAATATTTGGGAGTATGGAATCTGCAAATATCAGGACTAATAGAGCTTTATAACTGGATCGCTTGAGCCCATACACAGTCAGAAGGGCTTACTGGTAGCAATACACACATGCCTAAGGCCTGTGACTTTTTTGGTCTGAGCCTTAAATACTTCAGAAAGTGAGAGGAGCCATTAAGTGGGAAAAATGCTTGTACTATCATCAGTATCCTCACTTTGCTTCCAAGCTACAAAATATGCCTGAACTATTTATAAAGTTTTACCTAAAATTTCAGGAAACCCAGGTCTCAGATTTAATCTTTAGACTATGCATAAGGTTAAATGCTCTCGTGTTACTCCTACTTCTTTTGATCTTGACGGCTAGATACCTAAGAAAATGGTATGCTGATTTTTTTCCTGGAAGGCTGAGCAACGTAAACTGTGAGACAGAAAAAATTTTTTTCATTCCTTCTATTAGCTTTTATTGTTTCCCTAGAACTAGAAAAGTGGACAAGTCTCTTTTTCCTTTGTCTGCCTGCTACATTTGGGGCCTAAATTCTCTTCCTTTAGTGCAGAGCAATGAGATCCAAAGTGAAGACAGCACTGGTATCCATATTAGCTAAATGTCAAAACTGTTAGAATCGAGTAGGGTTTTGATAATTAAGAAAATAATAAATAAAAAATCAGAACTTGGAAGTTTAATCCACGTGGCTGACACAACCATAATCTTAAATTCATTATTTCACAACAGGAACTAAGTAAGTTTTATTATATTCAGGCCATAAAGCTGATTACTTCATTCAGTTCTGAAATGAGCTCTGAACATCCAAGAGCACAGGACTCTTATCTAAATTCACAGTCCCCAAAACTTCCAGAGACCGGCAGCATAGTAGACTAGTCACAAACTAAGACTTTAACCCAAGGAAACTAAACATGGTGGGGGGCGGGGGTTGTGGGGAAGGAGACTCAGTGCCTCTTCTGGGATAATTTTGAGGGCCAATCTCCCCTTGGAATCAGTAGGGATTATACATATTTCTTTTCCTTAGGAAAAAATTACTTCTATACATTCCCTTAATTTACACATTCGTTAAGAATAAGAGAAAGCAAATTTTCATTAACTGGTCAAAGAGCAAAAATAAACAAAAAGGATCTCAGCAAACAGAGATTAGTCGTTTTATCTGGTCTACTTAGCTGAAGCTATGTCTCCTTCATATGTATCTAAGACAGAGCATAGCTAAGAAATGATACATTGGAAAACAGACAAGTGAAGAAATATATAAAGAATTAGAAGGTTTTCAAGGTGCCACATTTCTTTGGGAGGTTTCGTGTGTGTACAGGAGCCACACTGCCAGATTCGGAGAGCAAATCAATGTCTAGGAACAACACAAAATAAGGGACAGACTTGGCAGCCACATGATTAATGTAATCAATACTGAGCAAAAAGCAGAAATAGAAGTCTGGTAATATTCTAGTTAATTGGATTAGCATCCAGTACTGTAACTTGAGGCATCTTTTGCATGTCAGTCTTAACCAGAAAACTGTCATATTTCCAACTTCATCTATGATTTGTAGATAAAACTAGAGTCATACCCAAACATTTAAGTAGGGGAGATAAGTAGGCATGGAAAAAAATATGTGCAATAAATATGCATCTAAGTATTTCCATGAGATATCTTTTACAATGTAAATGTGGGAGCTTAAAACAGGGGGCTCTGGGAGGACAAAAATACATGCTGATGAGTATCCTTGAAATCACAGAAATTTCTTAAATTGAGCCTGGGATAGAAAATACTCTTTGAGAAAACAGCAGTACAGTCTTCCCTTTCACAAGTTCTCTCATAGTAAAATGAAGTGATAGTTTAAATAATGATCTTTCTGACAGTGATGTGGCTAAAAAGTCCAAGTGGCTTCTTAGTCTCCAGGGTCATGTTTTTTCCAACAAGTACTTTATTGTGTAATTGAAAGATACCACAATGTACTTTGACCTGTAGCTACAGTAAATCATCACAAGTAATAGCTCCTGTAGAAATGGCACGTTGGAGTCACTGAAATAATGATGTGGCAGCTCCATCCCAGCCTTTGAACAGGGAGGGCACTGAGTCCTTTTGTATGTGTAACGAAAGACTTTGTACTCAACCGCTACCCAAGGGGCTATAAAATGATTGGTTTGTCGTTAAGATTATAAATGCAATTAATATTTTAGAAATCAAGCATCTTGCCACATTGGAAGGCCAGAGATGAAAATAACAGTAATTCATGTTGTTAATAAAGTTGTGCCATATGAAAATCAAGTCAGTTATAGATACAGTGAAGAATAAAAAGAAGACTACAAGGCAACCGGAGAGACTTTTTTTTTTTCCCCCAAATACATTCCAGCTCGAAAACACAGTAAAATATAGAGGTTTCCGGCACAGACCCTCTGTTTTAAATACCAGCTCCACCACTTGCCAGTTGTGTGACCTTAGGCAAGTCTCTTTACTTCTCTTAACTTTGGTTTCCTCATCTATTACAAGAGGACGAAAAAGCAGCACCTGCTTCCTAGGGCTGTCATGAGGAAAAAGAGAGAATTCATGTAATGCCTTCAGTCAGTGCAGGCATTAAGCACTAAGTATGTTTTAGCTATTATTAAGCAAACAATAGGCACAGACTTCCTCACAGTCTGACTCATTTTAGCCCCATATAACCTTATTTGTTCATTCCTTTAATTTACAAACATTTATTGAGTTCCCACTATGAACAAGGTGCTGAATATACAAGATAAAGACACAACTGCCACCCAAGAGAAGCTTACTCTGAATGTGGATGGCAGACAAGTAAAGAGAGAATTGCAACACGCTGTGATAAATGCTTGGATAGAAATAAGCTCAGGGGAGTATGGGGTTTGGGAAAGGCTTTCAGAACACCAAGTTGGTCAGTGCAAGGCTTGGTTCTGGATGCTTTGGGGAGGAAGGGAGCAAAAGGGCTGGAATGTAAAGAGGAACAGCAATTTTCTCCACCAAAACCCATAATCTAGCAATGAACACAAATGACCAAAAGGAAAGTAATGAGGGGCATGAGTGAGCTATAAAGTGCTAAGAGGGTTCTGAAGAGGGATGGTTATTTCCAGCTGGCTAGAAGGATGTGAACTTTATAAAAGAAAGGGCCTGCAAGCAAAGCCTGAAGCATGGTAAGTATTCTAACAAGTGCAGAAGGAAGAGAAGGATTCTTGAAATGGTGATTCATGTTTGGTTATAGGAGAGTGATGATATAATAATCCTTCTTGTGAGTCCCTTTTTAGTACTTCATTAAAAATGAGCATCATGAATAGCAAAATATTTCATGTCTGAAATATATATTTTAAAGTATTTGTTTTCACTTTTAGTTTGAATCTAGAAATTTTGGATCTAAAGAAATTTTAGAGATTTGTAGTTTTAACTATAATGATCCCTTTCTGTTTTTCTACTTTAGTTCCTAAAAGTAAGCTTTCATCTTATACTAATATGTTTTTATACATGTCAGTATAACATCTATACTTTTCATAAACCCACATATGTAATGCTTGATAATTCACAGATCAAAATTGCTTTTCAATTCCAAACATACTAAGACCATTTTAATAGACTAGACTCAAACCGTAAGAGATGCACAGTTACAGAATTTTCAAAGCAAACTTCCAATGTATATTATAGTGTTCATTCATTACTTTAACATATAAAATGCTTTTCAGTTGTAGCTATAAAATAATCTAAATGCTTTTCTAAAGAATCAACTCTATCTTAGAAATGCCATACCCCTTCAAAAGCTTCAATTTTGTACTTAATCCAGTTATTGATTTCTTATGACAAGTTAATATCACTTATCTAAGTTAGATCATTTCATTCTCATAATTTGTCTACTTTCCTGAATTTATCCAATCATCTCTGATGACCTATTGTGTTACAATATCTTTTGAATTCTTCCTAATTTAATAAGGAATGTACCTTTTAATTATAAAATATAAGTGAATCCAATGCCTTGATTTACTTCTGAAACATTTAATTTGCAACTTCTGTTTATTAGTTCTTGAAAAATTCCATCTTCCATAAAAGTAGCAACACCATGATCACCTAAAATAATACCTACTGAAGGAGAGAAAAATATGAAGTTGGAAAAAACAATGTGGAACTCCAAAAATCACTTTTACCTTTCCATGGACTAGGTGAAGGAGCACAGGTCTTTGCAGAGCTTCCAAGTTTTCCTTTCTTATGATTTGGGATGGCTTTTTTCCTTTGAAAATGCTCTTCTCTCCTCTCTGTTGATTCACATTTTCGACATTTACATCTTTTATCTGGAATCATGGAAAGAAACCTATTAGAAGAACTTCCTATGTCTGTTTCCATCAGAGTCTCCTAGAAAGTAAAATGGTAAAGCAATAAACGAGGTTGGTCATAATTTCTTCTGTCATTCTCAATTCATGATTCGTAGGACCTAACTATCAACTTTAAAAGAATGGAGAAGGTATTAAAAATTAGATTTTTGAATTAGGTAAAAATACTGACATCAAGGAAATCTGTGACTTCAACTCTACTCAATACTCTGTAATGGCCTATATGGGAAAAATTTTTTTTAAAAAGAGTAGATATATGTATATGTATAACTGATTCACTTTGCTGTACACCTGAAACTAATACAACATTTTAAATCAACTATACTCCAATAAAAATTTTTTAAAATTAAAAAAAAAAAAGAAATCTTTGACTTCAGGTCTACAATAATTGTGGCTAGAAGATAGCTCTTTTATGTCATTGTCACTCTCCATTTGTTTTGAACTGCTGCTGTCTGCCTGCTCTCTTCACTTTCTGTACAATTTGTTTGAAAGGAATCCTGCCCACTGTACTTTATTTGTACATACAAAATTAAAATGAACAGTCTGATTACTGAACAAAGAGGTACAGAATGTTTTCTGCAAAATACTGTTCTATTGAGAAATGGCTTAGTGAGGTGGATGATAAAATTTTGATCCGACTTGGAAAACACACACAGCTATTAGAGACAACCAAAGAAGCAAAGATCACTTGATAAACGTATTGCAGTGACACCTCATTATAAAGTATATCAGTAACTACTTATCAGTGACAATGAAGCAAATCTTGGTCCTGTGTACCTGTTTCACACTGACATGTAGAAGGAGAACTTACTATACTGGAGAAACTATTGCCTTTAGGTCCTTGAAAAGCAAGTGTGGGCTCACCATATATTGAAACTGGAACAGGCCCCAGAGGCCATATAATTTGAACCTCTTTGTCAACACATAAATCTAAAGCATCATAACGGACCAAACACTGCCATTCAGGGGAGCACCTCGTTCTGTCCTCAAGAAGAATGCAGAATAGGTTTACTCCCTCATTGGAAATTTTACCTGTTGGATCAAGGAACTCAGAAAAATTGGAAGGTCACAATTTATCTCCTCCTTCAGTTAGAGTGGTCTCGATTGCTTTACACATAACATGGATTCTAGACTCCTTAGTTTCAGAACACTTCAAATGGATTCTAGTTTAATGTGCTTATTAATATGACATATAGAACTGGACATCATACTTCAGTTACTCACCCGTATACACCTTCGTTTGCCTGCATCAACAATTTGGAAAGATCAGATCACTTTTGGTTAGCAAAAACTTCAAAATTGTACCTCTACTTATTTTAGTGATGGATAACAAATTCAATGACTATATGACCAAGAGTACAAACAAGTGCTGTTGAATGGTACACTTCTCAAAGACTGCTGACATCTAATCTTTGCATCTCTCTGGTAGAAAATGCCCACCATAATCTGGATCAGTTGGTCGTCATCACCATCAGGACTCCTCCACAGTAAGACAACATCCACGTTGGATGAAATTCGGTAGCCCACGCTGTCTTGGAGGTTTCCTTTGCCCCGATCAAGAAAAACTTCAGTGGAGTATGTGAGTTTGTATAGTCGGTCATTATTTAATGAGAGACCAGTTGTGTGACCTGCATAAAGATAGTGACACAAGTCAAGTCTTAGTTGTAAGGCACCCATCAGGCCAGGGACTGTGCCATCTATCACAGTGGTACACAGTGGGAGCTTATGTTTGCTAATGGAAGTAAATTTTTGCTAAGTGAAACATGGTTCTACTTCTCCATCTGCTGAAATTATTGGCTTGAACAACAACAAAAACCACAACTAACAAAGAAATAAGCTTCCATTTCAGAAAACCTTAGTTTGTATTCTTAATCAGTAATCAGATTATCTAAATATTGCCCTGGTTGAACTAAATTTTTTAAAGAAATACCATTGTTTTGCTTTAAATTATATGAATATGATTTCTTCCCTGCCCCCCACCCCAGCTTTACTGAGGTATAATGAATATGATTTCAAGTAGAGAGTCAGCCAGAGATTGCTTTATAATTTAATAAAAAACATTTGTTATTAACATACCATTTAAATACAACAGATCAAAGCCAAAGTAATTTTAGTAGTTAGAAAGCAGTCCCTTACACTGGATATTTTGAGTATTTAAAGAATAACCCTCTAACGTAATTTATCCTATTAATTTAATTAGTAAACTTTTAGTATGAATGTACATTTCAAGGCTACACATATGTAAATTTAAATTAGCTATTCCTGAATGAAACCATGTTTTCCTACATAAAATCCTAGCACAGTCTTTAACCTGGCAGGGACAATTTAATGTCAAATAATATACAAGTCAGTATTATGACCAAAAAAAATTGATATATGGAGGAGTTCACATACTCTCCAAGTCAGTTTATCTTAACCCAAAGAAATGTAAAAGAGTAGGATCAAGTCTTTCCCAGAGATGACTTGCAGTTTATGGTCATACAAAGTCTTTGTATGTTTTCTATCCATAGCTCTCAGGAGATAGTAAAAAAACGATTTCAGTATACATTTTTCCTCAGTGCTAACAGGGTAGCATTGCCTAGTTAACTATAATAGGGAACCATAACTTTTTTTCCCTCAGGACTTATGCACGTGGGAGAGGGACAGGAAAGGAGGTTGAGATGACTAGGACAGAAGTGAGGCAGCTGAGAAAGGAAGTGAAATTACTTGGAAAGCCAGAAATTAGAAAACCTCTGAAAAGTCTTTACTATTTACTGTCTCTATCATCTACTATGGCGCTTACTGTCCAGAGGAAAAAAAAGTCAAATACATTGTCTCTAATAAACTGTTCTAAGTGTTTTATACACATTAACTTATTTAATCTTCACAAAAACCTAATGGGGTAGGTACTATTATTAGCCTGATTTTATAGATGAAGAAATCGAGGGACACAGAGATTATACAATTTACCCAGATCACCCAGGAAATCAGTGGCGGAGCCTCTAACACCCTGTCTGGATCTAGAGACCATGCTCTTACCTATACTATACACATATAAACCTTTAGGTTGAACTCTTCCATTCCTGGGGAGTGAGCTAGGAATTCATTCATTCATTCTTTCATTCGCCAAGGATGTACTGAGCACCTACTGGGTAGTAGGCACGTTTCTAGGCTCTGGGGCTATACCAGTTAACAAGCAGACAAAATTTCTACCTTTGTGGAGTTTACCTTTAAATGAGGAAGGGATGGGAGATTAAAAAAGCAAGTATATAAACAAATTATAAAGTATGTTAGAAGTGGTAATGAAGACAAATGAAACAGGAAAGGGAACTGGGAAGCTAAGGGAAAGAGCTTTGTGAGAAGGTAATATTCCGGGCAAATACTCTAGGCTAGCCACATGGATATCTGTGGAAAGAGCATCCCCCTACCCTCTTTCCCCGCATTCCTACCCACCCCCCGCCCCTCCACAGAGGGAGTAACAAGTTCAAAGGCCCTGAGGAGAGTTCGTGCAGGTGTAATGGAGAAACAGCAAGGAGGCCAAAGAGGCTGGGATTGGCTAAGTGAAAGACATAGCAGAAGGAGATGAGGTCAAATAGGTACCCTTGGGTGGCTGGGAGACTTGGGGGGACATTTGCATAGATTTAGAATTTGATTGAGTGAGATGGGGAGCCACTGGAGAGTTTCGCGTGGTGAAGTTATACATGATCTGACAAACCTTCAAAGAAAGGGAATAAGGAGTTTAATAGGAATCAAGAAAAGCCAGGAGAAGGAAGTGTAGGAAGGGTCTCCAAGTGTGTACACAAAAGCAGGCTGTGTCCAAACACCAAGTCAGGCAGAACCTCAGGTATGACATACAGAAGGCAGACAAAGTCAGGAGAAACCTTGCAGGAGATGAAGTCTGGGACTCCCTCTAGCCTCCCCGATCTCCACCTCTTCTGCATTTTAACTAGGGACACTGCTGCAGGGTCAAACACTGGCTTTCCGACCAGGAAGATATTTTTGTCAAAGAGGCCTTCTTTTTATGACACCTATCAAATTCCACGTAGGGCAAAAAGGAAATACATGTTGTCTTATCTAATCCTCACAGCAAGTCTGAAAGGTAAGCAGTATATGGCAGCTGAAAAAAGCTGACTCCACGTTTAATCCAACATAGCAGATATAATGCAGAATTTGATGTTGGAATATGCTAAAATTCAAGTTTTGTGGACTACCTGAAGGTGTCTTCTGATTAAAATAGCTATGAAAAGTTTGCAGTTAAGTAGCCTCTCTTTAATTCCAAAGCTTTCCAAACTATCATGTTGTTCTTTTTTTTTTTTTTTTCTTTTTTCTTTTACTTGACTGGTCAGAAGAATGTGAAAAGCGACAATATATATCAGTTCCTGACTATGATTTGGAAGTGATAAAGCACAGGAAAGACTGGGTTTTGTTCTCCTAGAACTTCTTCTTACCTCTTTCAACAGGAGATAAAGCCTAAAATGGTTTAAATAAGTGCTGACGGTGCTGAAGTGTTGTCCCTTTTATCCTTTCCTCTTTGATAATTATTGATATTTCTGTTTCTGTTATTCAGACACCCGGCAATACTGGGCAGTGGGGGCATGTCCCATTTATATTGGTGACTGAATTTCTGTCTTAGGGTGTTGCTCTGTAGAGTATGCAGAATGGCAACTGGAACTGATGGTAGATTAAATGAGAAATCAATTTTAGCCCCAAAAGGAGTCAGTACCTCTTCAAGGTGCCCCTTCAAGTGAAATTTTTAGTCATGTAAAAGGAACAAAACTCTTAATTTTGAACTTTTTAAGAAATATCTTCAAATATTCTTTAGTTAAACTTAGATCAATATAATAGTTCATTGACTTAAGCAAAAAGACAAAATAGAGATAAGTTAATAAAGGTGAGGCTTGAAGAGACCTGCGTTGGTGATAAGGAAGATAGGTAATGGGATTTACGAATCCAACAGAAGACTAGAAGGCCGGAAATAAACGAGTAGGATGAAGGATAAGGGAGAAAATATGGAAGATGATTATTGTGAATGAACTGAAAAGCATGGTAGGGCCAGAGACTGAGAGAAAGACTGGGAGTGAAGGAGCAGTTCAGGTTTAGAGGTAACAAGATTAAATAGAAAGTGTATGGGCAGGTTATCAAAAGGAAAATCACTATAAAGAAAACCCAAAGAAGGCACTGAGAATGGACCCACCATTACAAAATGTGATTCAGAAAAAGTAGGGGAAACCTGAGTCTTCCAAACATTCAGTCAGCATATCAGCATATCTTTTCTAAATAGACCCTTTTCCATTCTAATTCTAAACCCCTCCTCCATCCTCTTAATGGTCCAACCTCTCTCAACATCCACCCAGATCTGGGGATTTGCTAAATAGTTGCATTGAGAATTAAATTTGAGATGAGTTTTGAAGTGATGCATAACATCTCAAAATTTATAATGGCCTGATTTTAAAGTAAACTCTTCACATGCAGTTCGCTTATTAAATGTCAATCATTGCAAAGGGCAAGGAATCTATAATTAAACCATGGTACTATAATACAAAAAGTTACTCCATCTGGGTAAGAGAGAGCTGTCAAGTCCTGTACTTTTTATTCATGGTATGTGGCATAAGCAGCTTATACCATGATGCTAATAACGCTTAAGCATTGGAGCCCTCACTTACCCAGGCTTCTTCCAAGATCTTGGAAGGGGACCCTAGCGTTGTGTACACATGCCATATCTTTTTTTCAGTAACATTTGCAAAAGTAGGATATTTTTGTAAAAAAGTAGGTATTTTTTTCTCAAAGATGGAGCCTAAATTGCATAAGCTTCAGGTTCTAAAATTCTGGATTTGCCACTGAACTTACACACAAAAAACTGTAGCTATCTGTTATGTTCTAAGTCATATTTCCCTGTATGTCATTGCTCTGTGTGTGTGTGTTTAAATCTTTATAAGTGCATGTATTTGAAAACATCAAGTTATCCAATGTTCTCATTTGTATTTGAAAACACCAAGTTATCCAATGTTCTCATTTGTAGGATGGGAGGAAAAAAGAAGCTCACAATAACTACCACACCTCAATTATTTTTCTCAAAATAATCATGGTATTGGTTTGATCTCATGGTGTATGAATCATTCATATTTCCAATATTCAACAGTTTATTTGACAGATAATAAAATGTAAGCTCTCTATATAGCAATTCTCTGTCAGATATGATTTACAAACCTTTACCTTTTTCTCATTAAAATTTCTTTTCATCCAAGTAAGGACTGTATCTTTAAATACTGAACATTTTAGAATCTGGTAAAAAAATATATACTATCTTTAGTTCAAGAACCTAAAGTGTGATTTGCTTAGGTGAAATAATTTAAACCCCCCCCCCCGCCCCTTTTATTGCTCCAATAGCAAAGATTGTCTCTTTTCCTCATGTGGAAATTTTCTGTGCAAAAAATCTTGAGACAAACTTTACCTTATGAAAAAAAGCCATAGTTATCCCAAAAGGCTTTTAAAAGTTTACAGGTGAATTACTTTTTATCACTTACTAAGAGCACACAGTTATTAAAATTGGACCCTATCATGCTAAGTTTTTTCTTAGGCCAACTGGCTTTGACAGTGAGTCCTCTTAAGAGAGTCTAAAAAGTGATGATTCTACAGGTGCAACATCTAGAAATTCAAGGCATGCATAAACTAGCTGATTTAAAACAAGATTCCATATTCATACATTTCATACAGCTTTTTAAAATCATTACTCAAAATGTTTGCTCTGAAGGTTATCAATTCATGTGTTTTTTAATCAATTTTATCTTAAAATAGAAACTATAATGAGCAACGCTATTTTTCCAAAGATAAGTGTTACTTCTTAAATCTATGTCATGTAGTTTTATTTTCTGTAATTCACCAAGTCTGATAGTCCTATCACTTCTGAATGGTAATGGAATTAAATACAGCCTTTACCATTTCATTCATAATCCTTTGGCAAGTGAAATGCCTTTTTCATTGGGTCTAATTCTTCTTGATACCACATTGCTAGGCAACTAGAAGGAAATTTAAGAACTGGTTTTTTAAAATCTACTTTTACAATTCAAATGAAGGCGCTGCATTCATTGAGTGACCAACAGCAGCAGGTAACAATAGTTGGCGTCTTTTTTCTCCCTTTTAAAAATAAACCATGAACGAGAGAATGAAGCAAGAAGCATGCTAGTCTGAGGGACTGAAACTAAAAGGAACCTCTGTTTTCTTTATGTACGAATTTGAATTTGCTTTTCATTCCAACCCAGTCATGCCTTCACCAACATTCCAAAGTTACATGGTTTTGAAGACCGCTTAGTTAGGAATTCTTTCACTACACACACACGCACACACACACACACTTTTCTCCCTCAACGATTAAAATTAAAGTTTAGCAGAAAGCAACACAAACTTACCTTTAACAGAAGCTGAATATGATGAAATGAAGCAGAGAAAAAACACAGCAAGAAGAATCATATTGACTAGCTGCCCTCTAATGCATCCAGTTCCCAGTTAGGAGTCACTGAGAAGTGGACTCTTCCAGTGGCAGCGAGGGAGTGACCCTCCTCAGAACCTGCAACAATAATGGTTATCTTTGGGGGAAAGGTCAGATTCCAAACTCCGAAATCAGGACCTAAGTTCACAGAAGGGCTCACTATTAATGATTAAACTTAGGTGGGCTGTAGTTTTCAGTCTCTCACTCTTTTTATTTATTTTTTACTCAATAAGAAAAATCAAGAAAATTTTCACTTTTGAGAGCTAAACTAAACCAGTCTACCATCCTATAAATTTAGAAGTACTGAGGGGCATTCAAGGAAAACTGGTGGTGATACTTTTCTGCTCAGTACATAATTATCATCATGCCTATAACATTAAATGCCTGTCTTCACATTTACCACTTTATGTGGGACGATGGTGAGGATTTGCAAACTCAGATAAATTTGAATTTTATTGTCTTGTATGGTCATCTGAATATTTTTATACCATGTGTATGCTATTATTAAAAAATCACTCTGAATTTTAGAATTTAAATTTTAAAATTTTAACTTGTACCACCACCAATCACTTCAAAATAATGTTAGATAAAACATTCAGTTCTGAAACCTAGATGGTTCTCCTTATGTGTGAGTCAGCATTGTCTACCATTAACTTACTAGCAGGCAACTGAGTTTATCATAATAGACCTCTAGCTATATCTATGACAAGAAACATTTGTCTGAGTCCCCAGAATGGTGGGATGGAGTCCCCTGTGCTTTCTGAATCCCATTTCTAAGAAGAAACTCAGAGGGGGGATTCCAGCCCTTAACACTTTTGCTACAGAAAATTAATTACGACGCTTCTCTAGAGTTAAAGTGAATACCCTAGTATGGCTAAGGCCACACTAACTAAACCGACTCTGTCCTTGTAAACTTGTGCAAGATAAACCTGATATGAATAAAACCTACTAAAATGAGGTGGTTTGCGGGGGCACGTGGGGATGTTTTGGCAAGGGAAGGAATAAAGTGCTGGCGAGGGCTTTTTTGAATGAACTTGAAAATACTTATGGCCGTGTTTAAGCATAAAATGGGTTCCTAAATCTACCCTCATCTCTCTCCAAACCCTTTTCTAGAATCCTAACCTTAAGCTTAAATCTTCTAGACAACCCAGGTAAAAGACAGTCAACTTTATAGACAGGGCCACAAGATGAAATCTAAAATTTAAAAATCTCACAGTTAAGCATATTTCCTCTTGAAATATATTTTTGTATAAAGAACTGAAATGTGAAAATTGTTTGTCTTTATCATCTATTGAGATTAGAACTTCATTTCTTATCATGTTTTATATATAAATCATGGCTAAAATACCTATACAAAAATAAAATATTTGGTTATGACAATCACTTTAAAGTTATATATAATAAGTTATCCTGGGGTAAATAGAAAAGGCTATTCTTAGAAAAATAACTGTTGAAGAAATATAAGTTTTTATGAATAGTAGGTATTATAAATACAAGATAATGTAAAAGTGCTTTATTGCTTTACATTTGAATAGATTTCTATGTATTCCCACAATTTCTGCATTACATACATAGTGACATGAAGCCACTATAGTTACTTAAACTTTACATACTTATTTATTTAAATTAAGGACTAGTTTGAATCTTATGAGAACTTTGTATTTCCATTTGAGGCTCACAGCTACATGTTTGTGGTTAGACCATGTGGTGCATGATACATGTCTATTTGGGCAAAGGACTGTTCGTTGTCAGGCGTTTACCAGAATCCAACCAGTAAAAGGCATATCACTATTGCCTAACAAAATCTGTTTCATTGAGCATTTGCTTTTCACTAGAAAGCTCCTATGAGTCACTGTATTAAGTTGTCATTTCAACATAGGGTGTTCAAATATGGCTGCTTCTCTTGGTAATAAAAAACCATCATCCTTTTATATTTTGCTTGTAACTTTTTACAAAGACATTTGAAAGACTTCTTAAGATTGTTTCACAGAGAAGAAATAAGAATGTCAAAGTCTTCATATTCAGTGAATTCTGGGTACCAAAGGAGAGGCATTCTCCTCGGTTGCTCTGTTAATCAAGCAGAGCAAACATTGTACAATATATGTGGGAGATACCTCCAAATCGCATCACAAGTAAATCAGCTATTTACATGGCATGTGAAGCAGGACAGAAGCACAGCACAATACAAAAATAAGAGCTTCCACCTATGGAACAATTACTATGTACAATACACTATGCTAAGCACTGAACATTTTGTAGTATATCCTAACAACAATCATTTCACATGTTAGCAAAATGATATTCAGATTTATTTAGTAAAATGATTTAGGGACCATAGAAAAACAAGCCTTGAGACCTAGATCCAATATTCTCCTTAAACAATATTAGAGATAGGAGGTAGAAAAAATTGATTTCTTATGGATGACATAGAATTATTAATTGGGGCTCTCTTTTAGAAGGTTCATCACACTTTTGTATGGAGGCTAAAAGAGCACTTGATTGCTGTGGTTAGATGTTCCAGGCTGAACAGATTGTTCCAGGGGAAAAAATTGATCTGTGCTAGCCAGGTCAAAATCAAATAACAGATTTTAAAACAATGCTATTGCAATGAAATTCCGTTGGTAAGTACATGACACTGTGGAATATTTGCTATACTATTTTGCAGTAATATTAAGAGACTATGAAATAAAGACGGCTGACTGATTCCAAAGTACAGTAGTGTTTCTGTTGAGTATCAGAGGTTGTTAGGAGTTAACTCATTTCCTAGATTAGAAGATAAATGAACTTCACCCCACTGAAGGTTAGAAGGAAAGGTATTAACCTATTATATATAGTAAGTCAGAATGTATGATAGCTATAGACAAAAAAAAAAAAAAGTCTTTATAACATAAGAACACTTTACTCTGTTCCAGAAAGAAGCACATTAATGAAAAAAAAATTCTTAGAGGGACTCTTCAAGTTATCCCTAAGCGGTCATAATAAAGTCTAATAGTGTTTTCAATTCAATGAGGGAGTTAGCATTTTCAAGGAATCCTGAAAAAATATTTTTGGCAGGTTAAGAATACAGTCAGCCTTCTGTATCAGCAGATGCGGAACCAGGGGATACCCAGGAGGGGCAAACTGTAAGGGACTTGAGCATCCGCAGTTTGGTAACAGCGGGGGTCCTGGAACCAGTCTCACATGGATACTGAGAGAGGGCAGTATTTTTTTTTTTTTTTTTTGCCTTTTGTCAGTTAATATTCTCTCAATTTATTTGTTTGTTTGGTTTTTTCTTAATTTTCATTGGAGTATAGTTGATTTACAATGTTGTGTTAGTTTCAGGTGTACAGCAAAGTGAATCAGTTACACATACACATATATCCACCTTTTTTACATCCTTTTCCCATATAGGTCATTACAGAGTATTGCATAGAGTTCCCTGTGCTATGCAGTAGGTCTTTATTAGTTATCTACTTTATATATAATAATGTGTATATGTCAATCCCAATCTCCCAATTTATGGGACTGTATTCTTATGATGTGATGCTCTCTTTCATGCCAAGGCAAAAATTACAGAATACATATACTATTTTTTAAGGTATTGTTTAAGAATTCACTTTGAGAAAATACAAATGCACTAAGTGCCTTTCCTTAGAAAGAGTAAACAAGACTTAGGTTTGAAAAGTTTGGAATCTAAGACTCTCCAAAAAGGATAGTCATTTTCCATAATGGAGTTATTAACCAAACTTTACCTCCACCTCCCACCCCTCCACACACATGTATTTGACAACAACCAAAAAAATCCTTATGGGTCAATAATAGTCACCCTAAGAGGAGTCTAACTTTACACTAATTTTGGCAGCATAAAACCGAATTTCTAGCATTTAAAGGAGAAAATTGATGGCTTTCTTTCAATGAACTGTTGTAAAGAAAACAAACTTAAATTTTGATCAGAATCGTTTTATTTACTAAGACATTCCAGAGGTTTCCCATATAGACTGCACCCAGTTGTCCTCATTATTAATATCTTACATTAGTGTGGTATATTTATTAATAATTCACATATTAACTAAAATCCTTACTTTATTTAGATTTCCTTAGTTTTAATCTAATGCTTTTTTTTTCCTGTTCCAAGATCCCACCCAGGTTACATTAAAATTAGTTGTCATGACAGTTTCTGTGATTTCCCTCATTAAAAAAAATTTTTTTTATTGGAGTATAGTTGATATACAATGTTGTCTTAATTTCAGGTGTACAGCAAAGTGAATCTGTTATACACATACATATATCCACTCTTTTTTAGATTCTATTCCCATATAGGCTATTACAGAGTACTGAGTAGAGTTCCCTGTGCTATACAGTAGGCCCTTATTGGTTATCTATTTTATATATAGTAGTGTGTATATGTCAATCCCAATCTTCCAGTTTATCCCTCCCTGCCCCTTACCCCCTGATAACCATAAGTTTGTTTTCTATATCTGCAACTCTATTCCTGTTTTGTAGATAAGTTCATTTGTACTCCTTTTTTTAAGATTCCACATATAAAGATTTTCCTCATTTTTGATGACATTGACAGCTTCGAAGTGTTCTGCAGGATCAGGTCAGGTGTTTTGCAGTATGCTCCTTTATTGGAGTTTGTGGAATGCTTTTCTCATGATTTGAGCGGGCTTGTAGGTTTGGAGGAAGACCCCAGAGGTCCCATTTTCATCACACTATATCAAAAGTACATACTATCAATGTGATTTATCATTGTTGATGTTGACCTTGATCACCTGGCTCACAAGTGTCGTCAGGTTTCTCCACTGTAAACTTACTGTTTTTTTTACCTTCTTTTCCATACTGTACTCTTTGGAAGAAAGTACTAGGAGCAGCCCGTACTTACGGAGTAGGGAATTATGTTGCTCCTCCTTGAAGGTGGAGCATCTATATAAATTATTTGGAATTTCTCTGCATGAGAGGTTTGTCTCTTCTCCCCCATTTATTTATCATTTATAGCTGTATAAGCACATGACTATTTATTTTATATTTGGGGTTATAATCTAATACTACTTTTAAATTTACAATTTTTCCAGCTTTAGCCATCGGGAGCTCTTTCAGTTGGCTCCTGTGTTCCTTTGACATACCCCATCCGTGTGTGTGTGTCTGTTTAAGCATTTCCTTCATTTCTGGCACTACAAGATGCTCCAGGCTCATCTTGTATGTTTTCACCCCAATCCTAGAATCAGCCCTTTCTCCAAGTGGCTCCTTTTACTGAAGAATGGTATTAGAAACCAAGATCTGAGCACAAAGTGTGCTTGTCCATACAATATTGAGTCTTTTAATCCATGAACACAGGTATCTTTTATTTATTTAGATCTTTATTTCCTTCATCAGAGTTTTGTAGTTTCACTCGTATAGATACTGTACATATTTTGTTAGACTTATACCTTTCTTTTTGTTGCTAATGTTTTCTTGAATTTTAAGTTCCAATTGTTCGTTGCTAGTAGATAGGAAATCAATTGACTTTTGTATGTTAACCTTGTCACCTGTGACCTTGCTATAATCACTTATTAATTCCATGAGGGGTTTTTTGGTTGATTTTGGGGGGATGTTTTTCATAGACAATCATGTCACCTGAGAACAGTTTTACTTCTTCCTTTTATTTCCTTTTCTTCTTATTGCACTAGCTCACACTTCCAGTATGATGTTAAATATATATGTGTACTTTTTATATTTCATATTCTTTTCTGATTTGTTACTGCTATCCAAATCTTTTTTCCAGTCACTTTATTTCTGAGTTTTTCTGTTTTATGTTGTTCTATCTCCTAGCATTTAAAAAATTTCTCATTTTGAAATATTGGGTTAGAGTTTTCATCTTTTTTTCTGCTTCATATTCTCTTTTTTATTATAACAGCTTTAAATAGGATTCAATTACGATTCTTTTCATGGCATGTTTTTAGGCTAAATAAGTTATTCTATACATGTAAGAGACAGAAGTGGTTAGAATAGCTTTTCTAGCTTCCAGAGCTTCGTTTTCTGATGTTTTCATAAAATGACACCTACATATCCTGGTCATTTCTTAGCTCCGTCTCCTCTTCTTTTCTCCCACTTTTATCTGGACCTTTTTTCTTTGCCTCTGTTGTCCCTGTCCTGTTCAATTTGGATTCTACTCCCAGAAGTTTCTTCTTAGTGTTGGGCTTTTTTTCAGGTTCATTAGGTTTTGAGAGTTCTTGGACCCTCACACCCCACAAGCACTTCCAGACCTTCCTGTTCATACTTTTGTATTCACTCTGAAATTAGAGTCTGTCAGTTTTACTGCGAATCTCACATCGATCTCCCTTGCTTTTCAGTGAATACCTGTTGGCAGTTTGAAGTCCTCCCATTCTCATGGCCTTCAGCTGCTCTGTTGTCTTCCCACTATTTCCTCTTACACAGATGCTGATACTAAGTTGGTGGTTTGCTCCCACCTGTTCATAGTTTGAGCTTTATAAGGACTCTTTCTTGTTGTAGCCATGATTTGTTCTTGTAATTAGCGTCGTTTTGCTATCCTAGATGTTCTACCTGTTTTATGAGGAGATTCAGACTACACTGTCTCCATAGTCATCTTCCTAGAGTCTTCAATAACTTAAGAGGGGGGAATAAGGCATTTTTAAAAACATTTTAAAAAACTTTTTCTATATTTTTGAAGGCAATCCAAATGCAAGTTGAAATGATTATAGATGATAGGTTGATTTTAGATACCTTTCACATCATTTAAAAGAAATTAGGTTCTTTTTGGCTTTCTTAGCCTCAGATTAATTACCCACAAGTGTAACTCTATTTCCAGACCTCCCCAACCTGATGAAGAGTACTCTCAGACTTAATAAAACATCAGAACTCGGCTTAAAGTAACTTGTGATGACTGCCCTATGTTTTCAGGCCAAGCATCTTAGAGGATCTCATATTTTATTTATTACCACATTTTTGTGTCCTAAAACTCTGTTTTTATCTGTACTACAATCTACAGTCTAATTTAACAAACTGGCTGCCAATTGTCTGATTGTGGTCCAAGACATGTTTTGTTTAGCCTGCTCCGTACTTAAAAACAAACAAAATAGTTGCCAACACTTAAAAATCAGATTTCACGTAAAAATCCAGATTTCTGGCTGCTGTTAAAAAAATTGAGATCTGATGTCATTAGGCTTACTACTTGGAACTTGTACCCTGATTAAACAGAGAATATGCTCTCAGGTTTGTGACACTGTTCTCCTAGATAGCTCCCCTCATTTACCTTCTAGTCCTAATTGATATGATAGGTTTGTAACCCATGGTCTAGCATCTCTGATCTCAACCTCTTGTGTTGGCTTAAAGTACTAAATATGTGCTGATAATTTCTAGATCTGTTTCTTCCTAGATGTTCTGCAGACTCCCCAGAACCCACATATTCAAAACCAAACTAATTTTTCCAAAACCTAATTTTCTTCCACTATTCTCCAAATGACCCAGTTAACAGAACTACATTCCTACAGTTGTCCAAATTACAAAAACTCTTAGGGTTATTCTTTCCTCTTTCTTTCTCATCCTACCCACAGCTTATCAGTCATGTAACAAACTATGACATGTCTTTGCTTTCACTATTCCCAATATTTAATTTAATTTCCCAGTATATAAATTTTCCCTTCTTGATCTCTGGAAAACTCCTATTTACTTTCCAAGATGGAGCAAATTATTCAATTTCTGAAACTATGTCCCCCACCTCCAGGAACATTTAGTTGCTCCTTTCCATGTACAGGCATCTCAAGTACATTATATGTTGTATGATATGTAACACTGGCTCTCCCACTAGACTAGGGATTCCTCAAGAACAGAGATCATTATTTAGTTATCTTTGTATCAACAGTACTAAAACAAACAAAAAAAATGGAACTCAATGAATATGTCAAATTAAACACGAATTTTACAAATCAATGAAAATAAGATTATTTCATATTATGATTTTTACCTTCCTATATTTTCTGAATGCTTTCTATATCTTTGGTTAAATTGTCCATTTTTTGCTGGTGCTTGGTTTGGATTGATACTAGAATCATTTTAAATTTCGCACCCTATGATTATAAAGTTAAATGGCTATCTCAAAAGAAAACATTGACCCCACTGTTAAAATATGAGGGTTTTTAAAGTAACTTAAAATTTTTGTTTTAAATATCTAAGGATATCAGGTATTAACGCTGAAAAAAATATATAATTATTCATAAAACAGATCCCTGAGGGGCAACTGAACAGCTGTTGAAAGTTCTGGCACATCACTATGGCCAGCCTGAGTTTAATGACCTACATGTGAAGGGCTACATATCCAATTACTAATCCTCCCTCAGCTACTCGTTGGCCTGATATGGAGGCAGCTGAAAAAAGATGCCCTACTAACAGATCAGAAATGGATCCAGACTTCTCTGCCAATGCTTAGTTAAAAGACCTTTTGGACTGGAGATAATGAAGAAACAGACATGGCTTACAACCATGTTACAGCTGACATAGTTTTTCAAGTAAAATTTGATGGTTTAAAGCAAGAGTGACTTCTGTTTTGTAACTAAATTTAGGGAAACCTCAATTCTTTAAGAAAACTCAAATTCAGAATTTAATTTTCTGTTCACTGAAACCTTTAAACATGTTAAGATGTTTTCAAATATCAAGAATAATTTACTTCAGAGTTCTTTCCATACTGAGATGGCAGTCTTCTATTCATTGAGTCAAACAACATTCTTATCTTCAAATTCTGCAATAATCACCTTGTAGAAGTAGGAGCAGGGACTTTCCCGGTGGTCCACTGGCTAAGACTCTGCCCTTCTATTGCAGGGCCCGAGGGTTCGATCCCTTGTTGGGGAACTAGGCTCCCACATGCAGCAAGGCACAGCCAAAAAAATAAATAAATAAAACAAAACAAAACAAAACAAAGGAGGACCAAATTAAAAACTAAATAGAAAATGACAATATACCGGATTATGTTTCAGCCCTCCCTCAGTTGACTTGATCTATATATAGCAAAAAGATTTCATAAGGTCAGGTATTATAAACAATGAAATGTCACCTGATGTTTTGCAAAACAGCATATGAAAAACCGCTCAAGAAATGAATGGAGAGTAAGACTTGCGGTTGTAAGCAAGAAAAACCTTAAACATTCCAGGTTTACACGCATCTTATTGGGAGTTTGACTCACTTTTAAAATTTGATTTTCTATTTGAGTTGTGTGAAATCATGTGCTACTGACAACCTTCTTCTGTATTAGTTACAAATAGTTTAGGCAAGAGATGCTTTCATCTCCAACACAGAAGAATTAAGAGCCCTTCATCAGTATCTCGCACTTGTAATTTTTAAGAGTAGTAATGTCTTAACATCCCCCGCCATCCCCACAGAAATATGAGTGAATATATGCCGCAGGTATAACCTTGCCTTTAAGTGGAAAAACAGGCACCACGCAACTACCTCCCACTCCACAAACCCTAACTCCAGACCCCGCCCCACATAAACTCCCGCCCCTTTCTCCCACTGCGGGTACGGAGTTGGCGCAGTTAGCTGACGTAAGACGTAACTTCCGTAGCCTCCTACGCGTAGCTACCGTGTCTGCCTCTGGGAGTTGAAGTTTCCGAAAGAGGACCTTCTGGAGTGGTAAAGACCACTACAAAAAGCTTTCTGTGCGGGCTCTCAGGTTCCCCGACAACTCCTCCGTCCGGTAAGTCTCTTGGCATGGAGACTATCGCTCGCCTACCCTTTGATATAATCCGAGCGCGTGCCACTGCCGCCTTCCGCTAGCAATAGGGCTTCCGAGGGAGAGGGGAGTGGGACATTAGAAGCAGCAGCCGAGACCCAGCTTCCGAAGGAAGTGTCGTCATAGAGAGCGCGCCCCCTCGCCTTGCCAAGCAGATTTTTGATTCGTCGGCTACAGTTTAATCCCGCCTCTGGAATGCGTCCGCCCGCGGGCGGCCTGGAGGGAAGAGTGGGGCGCGGCTCTGCCCACCAGCGTCGGGGCTGTGGTTGTCGATGTTTGCTTGGGGGTAGCGATATGGTCTCTAGCGTGTGAAGGGTGTGCGCTTCCCAAGAATGAAGGGAGAGGGAAATCTGGACTTTGAAGGGCCGGAAAACGAGTTGTGGTTTGCCACTTGGTGGCTAGAGAGCGTGAGCAAGTCGCTTCACTTGTTTAAACCTGCCTTACCTCAGTTTTCCAAAGAGGGCTGACGTCGCTGAGCGCTCTGCAATGTGGGGAGAGCCCAGGGCGAAGTTGCTGCAGGTGCTGTCAGCCCCACATTGGTGAGCTGAGGACGATTTTAAGAAGTCCGTGGTGTTACTGGATTTCACTGAAATATTTTGTGTTAAAATTCGGGACTTTTTCTAGAGATATAAAGAGGATAGCGACAGAAGACTTTCTCAATTTATTTTTCTTTGTTTTGAATCTTGCCCCGTCTCCCCAGCCCGGCCCAGCCCAGCCCTCTGCCTAAGGGCCTCATAGCTGAACCGAGCTATGCAAATTTGGCCCGCGCGTTTTCAAAAGGATATTCTTTCTCTATCACCGTGAGGTCGTTTAATTCCATTCTGCAGTTATTCCGACATTCATTTGGATCTTTCTGGAAGGGAGGCTGTGTCATAAATTATGAAGACTTTAGCCCAATCAGTAAAACCATGAAAAAAAATTTTTTTTTTTTAACTTTTGGCCGGTCACTCATTATGATGTATGTCCTCCTTGCCGGCAGTTGTGCTAAGAAGTGGGAATACAAGGACGATTGAGATACTATTTTTTTAATGTATTTATCCCATACTAAATTGCCTTAGTCATCCTTATCCAGTTGTTAATTTTATAAGACCATCAGATAACCTGGATCTGCAACTAAATGAAACATTTTTTAAAAATTCAATGCCCAGGTAAACTAAATTTCACGCAGTTATTTCTATAATTGCTACAAAATTTGTTGAACGTGGTGAATGAATGAAAATGAGCTGTGAGTATCACTGCACGTGAGGGAGGAATGCAAAACTACATGGAGTTTATATTTTGCTTAACACGTTAATCCAAACAAGCTAATACATAGTGAAATGCTTATTGTATGTTGTAGGCAGTAGGAGTTGGTACGTATCTTTGTATGTAAAGTATGCTGCAAGCAATAATTTATGGGATCTCAAGCTAGCATCATTTTTGTTGTGCAATGTGCAATGTATCTAGCTTATTCAAAGCTTAAAAAAATTCTCTTACTACAGTGCATTTTCTTAATTGGGAATAAGTTTAAAAATAGTAGTGATAATGATGTTGACTAGCTCATGACCTTTCTCTGTATTTGATAGGCTGTTTAAAAACATTAGTGTGCAATGATAAGCAAATTAGATTTAACTTAGACTTCTTAGGTAGGAAAGGCGAAAGCTCCCCCTGGTGTGCAGGAGCTGTAAAACATTGCTATACTTTTCTAAAATTTTCACATGATAAAGCAAATCAACACTTGCAGTTTGGAACAGAGTAGAGAACTAACAAAAAATGCCACTGATAATAGAAATATTCTCTCTTAGAATATTAATCACTGTTTCATGAAGAAAGCAATTTGTCTCCTCTGAATTTTAATTGTGCCTTTAAGTTTGCACATTCAGCTTAATGGGCAGGTTTGGCTTATGTTTTCTCCACCCTATATTGTTTTGAATACATTCATTGCCCATTTTTATTAACGTACTATCTATGGAAAGGAAATAAAAGTGATCCTAGGGGTCACAATATATATTTAAATTTTTTTCTTCTGATCTTTTCAGGTTTACTGTGTTTCTCCTGTCTCCTGTTTCTTAAATTGAATGATAACCTTATTTTCCAGATTAAAAAAAATATTAGTGAATGCACTCAAGGTTATACATTTATCTTCAGTTACTTTTTTGGCCTGTAGTTCTCTCATCCTGTTATTTGTATCTAAATGCTCGGACATACTATTTTTTCATTCTATTTTTCTGTCTGAATTCTGAGTTAGAGTCTGAGGATGTCTTCTAATTCATCAATTACCTCTTGGACTCCAGGTAATCTGGAGTTTGTCTCATATGTTGAAATTTTTATATCTTCATTTCCTGGTTTCCAAATTGGTTCTTTTTTACAGATTCTTGTTTTCCTATTTTTATGCCTGCTTTTGTGTCCCAATTTCCTGTTTTGTTTTTATGGTTATTACTCTTCATGAGCTCTGAAAGATTTCAACCAAACTTATTTTAAAGTCATTTTCACATTGCTCTATTCAATTTTTATAGAGTGAATTTATCTCCTGCTTGTTGATTTAGCTGGGGTTTTTTTTCATTTCTGTCTTTTTGTAATTTTGCTTTGCAGACTCATCTTGAATGGAATTATAACTTTCCTCTCCAAACTACTTCTCTCTGTACTACTGATTTTGTGGTTTCTCTCACCCATGGCCCTTTTCAGTGCTTCAGCCCACAGCAGAGCTTATATATGTGGTTCAGAATTCTAATCATGTAATAATATAAGTTCATATGTCACCTCATGCTCGACCCAGGTTGTAGCCAAGAGGCTGTGTCTGTTTCCTTCAGGTTTCCCCCGAGTAGTCAGTTTTGTATAAGCTATAGTCTATAATTTTACCTGTTTTCAGGCTTTTTTCATGGAAGGAGGAGCCCCACCCGTAACACTAGTTTAAGGGTTTGTCTTAAACTGTCTCCCATCTTTCTCCCATCCTCTGTCTTGTATTATTCTTCTTCTCTTTACTTTAAAGCTAGGAAAACTTCTATCTGCCTTTACACAGAAGACCCAGTTCTTAACTTGGATTTTGAGAGAGGCTGTACCTTTTTTGTTTCCCCTTTTTATATTTTATCTAGATTGGGAGGCAGAGTGCATCAAAACATGAACTTTTGGCAGTGATCTCTAGGAAGTCTGTCCCAATTTTTTTGGTGCAGAAGCATAAGAATAGAACTGGAGCTATTTTTTTTTTCCGTATGTTTCAGTGACACAGGTCTTTTCAGAGCCCTCCAACAGCAGGGTTAAAGCAACACAGCTCTTTAACATTCTTTGGAAATCTTCATTTTCTAAATAAGACTTTGGATTTCTGGGACATGGTAGAGTTAGATGTGGGTTGGAATCTTAGCTCCATCACTTCATTTGTCTATTCAAGTATTTTGAGGACCTACTTTGTGTGACATTTGCTCTAGGTGCCTTGTTTCTTAGGAATTATTTAATAGCTTTCTAACTTTGGGCAAGTTATTTAACCTTTGTACCTCTTCCTTTGCAAAGTAGGTATATACTATCTACTTCATAGGGTTTTTATAAAGAGTAAATTAGATAATAAGTTTTTTATTAAGCATAATAAGAATTAATAAATGTTTGCTCTTACTATTTTCATTACTTTAAAAAGTCCTTTGTAATATCATATTCACTCGTTTGTTTATTCTACCAGTGTATAATAAGCATCTACGAAGTGCCAAGCACTGTATTAGTATTGGCAATATAATGTTGGGCAAAATCAGACTTATCCCTTACCCAGTGGAGTTTCCAGTGTAGAGTCAAAGTTGAGTTGTCATTTCTAGGAGATGTTCTCCCTAAGGAGAACTGTTTGGTTGGTGGCATTAGGAAAACTTGTGAATTCTTACTTGTATTACTAAATGATTTTTTTCCCCTCTTAGTAATTTTGTGACCTAGTAAAATGCCAGGGCTTTTGCTGCAGCCCCTAAAGCACGCATCTTAAAATTTCTTGTCTTTCAGTCAAAATTCGGTAAATTTTCTAAGTTTGCTTTGGTTATCCTCGTATGTCCTGTTATATCATTGCACTTTTAAAGAAAGCAAGAACCATATAATAAAACTACTGCTCAAATTATGTTCTGCAAAGGTTTTTTCCTTCTACTGTCTGAATTGTGGGGATTGTTCTTTTTTCTTTTAGATGCTAGCTTCTCTGCACAGACTTGTTAGCTACCTCTGTAAGAGGAAAGAATCATATATTTTTCTATAAGGCCAATAGAACATTTGCAAGCTTCGTGCTTAGTCTTTGGTAGGGATAAATAACATATATTCTTAAGCTTTGATGTTAAGAATCAATTAAAGAGAAAAGATATCTCATATTTCTAGCCCTTTCCGTAATCTGAAAGCAAGTTCAGTTCTAGGCAATGGATATGAAGATGTGGGTGTTTAAATCCAAATAAAGATGTTTGAGTTGGCCCTAAGTGTTCCACAGCTGATTACAGAGTCAACTTACGTATTTTGTTTTTCAGCTGTGACTTAAGTGGAAAATTTACAGTTACATATTTACAATGAAATATATTGGGGTGGGGGCAACCAAATTTGTTCTCTGCACTGGCCAAAAGATAGAAATATATAGCATGTCTGTTGTCAAGAACCAATTGTTGAGGGTACGCCCAGATAGTGAAAGTAATATTTTTCTTGTATAGACAGCATTAAAGACAAGTACAAAAAGGTGTCTTCCATCTCTTTTTAAAAAATAGTATATATTTTTCTATAAAACTATATTTTCATTATATAAAATTTAGAAAATGCAGAAAGCCGTGGGTGGGTCAGAGTTAAAATGTGTGTATGTATTTTTTTAAAACAAAATTGGACATTATGTATTGTTTATTGCTTTGATTTTCTTATTTAACATAACCATTTCCCTTTATCATTAAATAATTTTGGGAAACATGATTTCTCTTGGCTGCTTAGTATTCCAAGCCAGTGTTACAGATGAACTTTAATTTATATTTAGTCCCCATTTGCTGACATTCAAGTAGTTTCTAATTTTTTATTGTTAAAAATAACAGCAGTACATATCCTTTTGCATTAATTTTGTGTGTATTTCTAATTAATTTACAGGAATTTATTCTAAGGAAGTAAATTACTATGTGAAAGAGTATCACCATTTTAAAGCTTTTCAAACATACAGGTCTGAGTAGTCTTCTGGAAAAATTGTGCAATGGCCACCAGTACTGTATGAAAATATCCCATTTCATCAAATGATCTTTGCCAGTAAATGACAATTAATTGCCCAAATTTGCATTTTTATTCATTACTAATATGGTTTAATTTTAATCACATCCTTCAGTCTTTTTTTTTTTTTTTTTTTTACTTTTTTTGTGTTTGTAAGTCATCTGTTCATGTCAAAGTTGCTTTTCAATTTTTCAGAGGCATCAAATAATGTCATCTGAAATATTGCCAGCATTTAGTGAGACTTCTAATGTTGAAAGAAAGCAAGACTTAAATGAAGACCAAGAGGAGAATCAGAAACCAGGATTAGGTGAAGGGTTTGAACCAATATCTAAACGGCAAATGAAGAAACTAATGAAACAGAAACAATGGGAAGAACAAAGAGAACTCCGCAAGTATGTATCAAAATGCATGTATTCTACCCCTATTCACAGGGGTATATTCCAATATACCCCTATTGGAATGTTGGACCTTGCAGTAGCCCTTTGACACATTAAAAATAATTGTGTTAATTAAAATTCGGGCTATACATATTGTTAGCTAACATTGTCAATTGGCTACTAAAACTGTATGTGTTTTAAATTATTTTTTTAGCAGTGTTGATGAATTTACACCGTACACTTTTCTCACTCAGAACCTGTTGTGAGTAGCAGCACAATTTCTAAAATAACTGATTTACAAAAGGGATATAGTTAGCATCCATGGCCTAGATATGGAACAGAAATAACCACTTCAGAAAGATCAAATTTGGGCCTAACATTGATTTTGCTAGAAGAACGATTGCAGGTTTTGGTGAGAGCAGAACTAACATTGATTTTGCTAGATGAACTATTGCAGGTTTTGGTGAGGCTGAAGCTGTCACTGTATAAAGACAAAATTTACTAGAAGAAAATAAATTTTTGTTGATGCAGATGAGAGAAAAAAATATGGCTTTCTTTTCACAAACAATTTTACTTTTTTTTAAATGAGAATAGTTTTTAAAAAAACATGTTATTTTTATTGAGGTATAGTTAATTTACAATGTTGTGTTAGCTTCAAGGTATACAGCAAAGTGATTCAGTTATATGTATATGTATAAGTATATACATGTATATATATTCTTTTTCAGATTTTTTCCATTATAGGTTATTACAAGACATAGAATATAGTTCCCTACGCTATACAGTAGGTCCTTGTTTATTTTATACATAAGTAGTATGTATATGTTAATCCCAAACTCCTAATTTATCTCCCCACTCCCCTGCTATCCACTCTTATAACCATAAGTTTGTTTTCTGTCTCTGAGTCTACTTCTGGTTTGTGAATAAGTTCATTTATATCATTTTTTTAGATTCCACATATAAGTGATATCATAAGATATTTGCCTTACTCTGACTCACTTCATTTAATATGATAATCTCTAGGTCCATCCATGTTGCTGCAAATGGCAATATTTCATTCTTGTTTATAGCTGAGTAATATTCCATTGTATATATATACCACATCTTCTTTATCCATTCATCTGTCGATGAACATTTAGGTTGCTTCTATGTCTTGGCTATTGTAAATAGTGCTGCTGTGAACATTGAGGTGCATGTATCTTTTTGAATTAGAGTTTCCTCTGGATATGTGCCCAGGAATGGGATTGCTGGACCTTATGGTAACTCTGTTTTTAGTTTTTTAAGGAACCTCCATACTGTTTTCCATAGTAGCTGCACCAATTTACATTCCCACCAACAGTGTAAGAGGGTTTCCTTTCTCCACACCCTCTCCAGCATTTGTTTTTTGTAGACTTCTTAATGATGGCCATTCTAGCTGGTGTAGGGTGATACCTCATTGTAGTTCTGATTTGCATTTCTCTAATAATTAGCGGTATTGAGCTTCTTTTCCTGTGCTTCTTGGCCATCTGTATGTCTTCTTTGAAGAAATGTCTATTTAGGTCTTCTGTCCATTTTTTGATTGGGTTGTTTGGTTTTTTTGATATTAAGCTGTATGAGCTTTTTGTTTATTTTGGAAATTAATCCCTTGTCAGTCGCATCGTTTGCAAATATTTTCTCCCACTCCATAAGTTGTCTTCTTATTTTGTTGATGGTTTCCTTTGCTGTGCAAAAGTTAGGTCCCATTTGTTTATTTTTGTTTTTATTTCAATTACTTTAGGAGATGGATTCAAAAAAATATTCCTTCTATTTATATCAAAGAGTGTTTTGCCTATATTTTCCTCTGGGAGTTTTATAGTATCTGGTCTTACATTTAGGTATTTAATCCATTTTGAATTTATTTTTGTATATGGTGTTAGAGAATGTTCTAATTTCATTCTTTTACATGTAGCTGTCCAGTTTTCCCAGCACCACTTATTGAAGAGACCATCTTTTCTCCATTGTATAGTCTTGCTATCTTTGTCATAGATTAGGTGACAATAGGTGCATGGGTTTATCTCTGGACTTTCTATCCTGTTCCATTAATCTATATTTCTGTTTTTGTGCCAGTACCATACTGTTTTCATGACTGTAGTTTTGTAGTATAGTCTGAAGTCAGGGAGGATGATTCCTCCAGCTTCATTCTTTTTTCTCAAGATTATTTTGGCTGTCCAGGGTCTTTTGTGTTTCCATACAAATTAAAAAAAATTTTTTCTAGTTCTGTGAAAAATGCCATTGATAATTTGATAACGATTGCACTGAATCTGTAGATTGCTTGCGTAGTATAGTCATTTTAACAGTATTGATTCTTCCAATCCAAGAATGAGGTATCTTTGCATCTATTGTGTCACCTTCAGTTTCTTTCATCAGTGTCTTAGAGTTTTCAGAGTACAGGTCTTTTGCCTCCTTAGGTAGGTTTATTCCTAGGTATTTTATTCTTTTTGATGAGATGGTAAATGGGATTGTTTCCTTAATTTCTCTTTCTGATATTTCATTCTTAGTGTATAGAAATGCAACAGATTTCTATGTATTAATTTTGTATCCTGCAACTTTACTGAATTCATTGTTGAGCTCTAGTAGTTTTCCGGTAGTACTTTAGGATTTTCTATGTATACAGAATTATGTCATCTGCAAAGAGTGACAGTTTTACTTTTTCTTTTCCAATTTGGATTCCTTTTATTTCTTTTTCTTTCTGCCTGCTGTGGCTTGGACTTAACAAAACTATGTTGAATAAAAATTTTACTTTTTTTATATGGTTATAAACGTAACTCAAAAATCATGTAGGAGAAGAATGATAAAAGTAAAATTTATCATAACTCTCAAACTCAGTATTTTAAAAGTTTTGTAAGTACGTCTAACATGCTACCAATAGTAAATAAAATTATTAGTATAGTTCGAATTTGTGTAAAAAGTACTATACTGTTTTTGCAAACTCATTTATTAGATAAAGCTTTTAGATAGATTATATAAAATTGCTGATATCTGACAATTTTTGATCCATGGAAGTGGCAATTTTGTTATGGTTTAGTCTGCTAATTTTAAAAAGTAATTGTTTCTTTGTCTATTTAGAATAGTATTGTAAATGTATGAATATACAAATAATGAAAAGTTATTTTCAATTACTAATTTTAGACAAAAGAGGAAGGAAAAACGCAAGAGAAAGCAATTAGAGCGACAGTGTCAACTGGAATCAAACTCAGAAGGAAGTGACAGAAAACGTATTCGAAGAGATGTTGTTTACAGCCCACTCCGCCTTATCATTGACTGCAGTTTTGATAGCCTGATGGTATTAAAGGTATCATGAATCATTGTCAGAAAAATCCTGTAACTGAACTAGGCTGAATAATTTTTGCTTTAATATGTAATATGACTTTGATGTAACTTTATGTACTAAAATGCATCTTTTTTTTTCTTTTTAATTGTGGTAAAATACACGTAATGTAAAATTTACCATCTTAACCATTTTTAAGTGGACAGTTCAGTAGTGCTAAGTACATTCATGTTGTTGTGCAGCCAGTCTCCAGAAGTCTTTTCATCTTGACAAACTAAAACTCTATCCCCACTGAATGAACAACCATTTCCATTCCCCCTCCCTCAGCCCTTGGCACCACCATTTTGCTTTCTGTCTCTATGAATTTGACTACTCTGTGTACCTTATGTAAGTGGAATCCTCCAGTATTTGTCCTTTTGTGACTGGTTTATTTCACTGAGCATTATGTCTTCAAGGTTCACCCGCATTGTAGCGTGTGTCAGAATTCCCTAATGTTTTAAGGCAGAATAATATTCTAGTGTATGTATAGACCATGTTTTGTTTATTCATTCATCTGGTGTCGATGGACATTTGTGTTGCTTCCACCTCTTGGATATTTTGTTGTTTTTTTGTGTGTGTTTTAAATTTATTTTATTGAAGTATAGTTGATTTACAGTGCTGTCTTAGTTTCTGTTGGGCAGTAAAGTGACTCGGTTATACATTTATATATATTCTTTTTCATATTCTTTTCCATTATGGTTTATTACAGGATATTGAATATTGTTCCCTGTGCTATACAGTAGGACCTTGTTGTTTATCCATTCTATGTATAATAGTTTGCATCTGCTAATCCCAGACTCCCAATCCATCTCTCCCCCACCTCTCCTCCCCTTTGGCAACCACAAGTCTGTTCTCTGTGTCTGTGAGTCTGTTTCTGTTTCATGGATAAGTTCATTTATGTCATATTTTTAGATTCTACATGTAAGTGACATCATATGGTATTTGTCTTTCTCTGACTCACTTCACTTAGTATGATAATCTCTAAGTCCATCCATGTTGCTGCAAATGGCATTATTTCATTATTTTTTATGGCTGAGTAGTATTCCATTGTATAAATATACCACATCTTTATCTATTCACCTGTTGATGGACATTTAGGTTGCTTCCATGTCTTGGCTGTTGTAAATAGTGCTGCTATGAACATAGGGGTGCATGTTTTGTTTCGAATTATAGTTTTCTCTGGATATATGCCCAGGAATGGGACTGCTGGATCATATGGCAACTCTATTTCTAGTTTTTTGAGGAACCTCCATACTGTTCTCCATAGTGGCTGTACCAATTTACATTCCCACCAACAGTGTAGGAGGGTTCCCTTTTCTCCACACCCTCTCCAGCATTTATTATTTGTAGATTTTTTGATGATGCCCATTCTGACTGATGTGAGGTGATATCTCATTGTAGTTTTGATTTCCATTTCTCTAATGATAAGCGATATTGAGCATCTTTTCATGTGCTTTTTAGCCATCTGTATGTCTTTGGAGAAATGTCTGTTTAGGTCTTCTGCCCATTTTCTGATTGGGTTATTTTTTTTTTATATTAAGGTGTATGAGCTTTTTGTTTATTTTGGAAATTAAGCCCTGGTTGGTCGCATCATTTGCAAATATTTTCTCCCAGTCCATACGTTGTATTTTCATTTTCTTCATGGCATCCTTTGCTGTGCAAAAGGTTATAAGTTTGATTAGGTCCCAATTGTTTATTTTTGCTTTTATTTCTATTGCCTTGGGAGACTGACCTAAGAAAACATTGGTAGGATTTATGTCACAGAATGTTTTGCCTATATTCTCTTCTAAGAGTTTTACGATGTCATGTATTGTATTTAAGTCTCTAAGACATTTTGAGTTTATTTTTGTGTATGGTGAGAGGGTGTGTTATAACTTCATTGGTTTACATGTGGCTATCCAACTTTCCCAACACCACTTGGTGAAAACACTTTGTTTTCCCATTGTATATTTTTGCCTCCTTTGTTGAAGATTAATTGACCATAGGTGCGTGGGTTTATTTCTGGGCTCTCTATTCTGTTCCAGTGACCCATATGTCTGTTTTTGTGCCAGTACCACACTGTTTTGATTACTGTAGTTTTGTAGTATTGTCTGAAGTCTGGGAGGGTTATGCTTCCTGTTTTGTTCTTTTCCTCAGGATTGCTTTGCAAATTCTGGGTCTTTTATGGTTCCATATAAATTTTAGGATTATTTGTTCTAGTTCTGTGAAAAATATCATGGGTGATTTGATAGGGATCACATTAAGTCTGTAGATTGCTTTGGGTAGTATGGCCATTTTAACAATATTAATTCGTCCAATCCAAGAGCATGGGATATCTTTCCATTTCTTGGAATCATCTTCAGTTTCCTCAGTTTCCTTTATTGATGTTTTATAGTTCTCAGCATATAAGTTTTTTACTTCCTTGGTCAGGTTTATTCCTAAGTATTTTTTTTTTTTTGGATGCAATTTTAAAAGGGATTCTTTTTTTACATTCCCTTTCTGAAATTTATGGTTAGTGTAAAGAAATGCAACTGATTTCTGTATGTTAATCTTGTATCCCGCTACCTTGCTGAATTCATTTATCAGTTCTAGTAGTTTTTGTGTGGAGTCTTTAGGGTTTTCTATATATAGTATCATGTCATCTGAATATAATGACAATTTTACCTCCTCCTTTCCAATTTGAATACCTTTTATTTTTTTTCTTGTCTGATTGCTCTGGCTAGGATTTCCAATACTATGTTGAGTAGAAGTGATGAGAGTGGGCATCCTTGTCTTCTTCCAGTTTATAGCAGAAAGGCTTTCAGCTTTTCACTAGTGAGTATTATATTGGCTGTGGGTTTGTCATAAATAGCTTTTATTATGTTGAAATATTTTCCCTGTATACTCATTTTCATAAGAGTATTTATCATGAATGGATGTTGAATTTTATCAAATGCTTTTTCTGCATCTATTGAGATATCATGTGGTTTTTGTCTTTTCTTTTGTTGGTGTGGTGTATCACATTGATTGATTTGCATATGTTGAACCATCCTTGTGACCCTGGGATGAATCCCACTTGGTTATGGTGTATGATCTTTTTTATGTGTTCTTGGATTCAGTTTGCTAATATTTTGTTGAGAATTGTTGCATCTATTTTCATCAGAGATATTGGCCTGTAATTTTCTTTTTTGTTATGGTTTGTCTGGTTTTGGTATCAGGGTGATAATGGCTTCATAGAGTGTCTTTGGGAATGTTCCCTCCTCTTCAGGCTTTTGAAAGAGTTTGAGAAGGACTGATAGAAGTTCTTCCTTGTATGTTTGGTTGTTATTTAAGTCTAACTGTTCTATTTTATCATTTACGATATCTGTTGCCCTACTGATTTTCTGTGTAGAAGATCTGTCCATTGCTGTGAGTAGGGTGTTAAAGTCTCCTGCTATTACTGTTTTCCTGTCAGTTTCTCCCTTAATGTCCATTAGTATTTGTTTTATGTATTTGGGTGCTCCTATGTTGGGTGCATATATGTTGAGGAGTGTAATATCATCTTCTTGTATTGATCCTCTCATCATTGTATAGTGTCCTCCTTTATCTTTCTTTATGGCCTTTGTTTTAAAGTCTATTTTGTCTGATATGAGTATTGCAACCCCCGCTTTCTTGTCATTTCCGTTTGCATGAAATATCTTTTTTCATCCCCTCACGTTCAGTCTTTGTGTGTCCTTTGCCCTAAAGTGGGTCTCTTGTATGCAGCATATTGTAGGCGCTTGCTTTTTTATCTAGTCTGCCACTCTAGGTCTTTTGATTGGAGTACATTGACATTTAAGGTAATTATTGATAGGTATGTATTTATTGCCATTTTAAACCTTGTTTTCCACTTGATTTTGTATTTCTTCTTTGTTTATTTTTCCTTTTTGTATTTCCTTTTGTGATGTGATGATTTTTTTTTGTATTATGCTTGTGTTCTTTTTGTTTTCTTGTGAATCTGTTGTATGTTTTTGATTTGTGGTTACCCTGTTTTTCAAGTGTGTTAACCTCTTCCTATATCTACTGCCTTTAAACTGGTAGTCATATAGGCTAAAACACATTCCAAAAAAAACCCCCTACATTTTGTTACTCTCCTTCCCCACATTTTATGATTTCGGTGTCCTCTTACATATTCATGTTCATCCTTTTGCTGTTCATTGTGGTTCTCTTGCTTTCACAGAAATTTTTTCTTTCTTTCTTTCTTTCTTTTTTTTTTTTAATCTGTATACTGGCTTATTTAAGTGATTTACTTTCCAATTGTGATTTTATCTTTCGAATAGATTCTTACTTCTCTATTTAGACAAGACCTTTTAATATTTCTTTTAGGATATGTTTAGTATTGCTTTTTTCTTTTAGTTTTTGCTAGTCTGAGAAATTCTTTATCTCTTCTTCTATTCTAAATGATAATCTTGCTGGGTAGAGTATCCTAGGTTGCAGACTTTTCCCTTTCAGGACTTTGAATGTATCTTGCCATTCCCTTCTGGCCTGGAACATATCTGTAGAGAAATCAGCTGATAGCCTAATGGGGGGTTCCCTTGTAATTAACTCTTTGTTTTTCTCTTGCTGCCTTTAGAATACTCTATCTTTTACTTTTGCCACTTTTTAATTATAATACATCTTGGTGTAAGTCTGTTTGGGTTCATCTTGTTTGGGACACTCTGTGCTTCCTGTACCTGTATAACTGTTTACTTCTTTAGGTTTGGGGAGTTTTCAGCCGTAATTCCTTCAAATATATTTTCGATTCCCTTTTCACTTTCTTCTCCTTCTGGGATCTCTATTATGTGTAGATTGGCGTGCTTTATATTACCCCATACGTCTTATATTGCTTTAATTTTTTTCACTTGGCTTTCTGTTTGCTGTTCTGATTGTGTGATTTCCATTAGTCTGTCTTCCATATCGCTTACTTGTTCTTCTGCATTATTCAATTTGCTGTTCGTTGACTTTAGCTCAGCTTTTGTCTCAGCAAATGAGTTTTCTAATTTTTCTTGTCTCCTGTTTATATTTTCTAGTTCCTTTTCTTGGTAATCTGCATTTCTGTCAATAGCCTTCCTTACTTCCTTCAGTATTTTCATTATCTCCTTTTTGAACTTGATGTCTATTAGACTGAAGGAGTCTGTTTCATTGTCTTTGACTGGCAATCTCTTGATCTTTTCATTGGGAGTGGTTCCTCTGTTTTCTTCATTTTACTTATAGTTCTCTTACTCTATGACTTTAGGAGAAACAATTATTTCCTAAATAGTTGGAGATATTTTTATGTGGGAATGTCCTTGTGTAGCCTGCATGGGTTTAATATTTTTGGTGAGAGAGCTGTTTTTTGTATGGATGCCTGCTGTTATCTCCTCGATAGGGGGTGTGACTGGGGTTGTGGTGGCCAGAGCCTGCACTGAATATTGAGCAGGGCCTCCTCTTTGCTCTGTGGTTGTCAAAACCCTTTTGGAGGCAAGGTCTGCTCCCCAGTTGTTGGAGTAGAAGCCCCCAGATCCATTTCTGAGCTGTAGTGTGAGGTAAGCAGTATTGGAGCACTCCCACTGGGAGAGGAGCTACTGAGTATTCCTCTGCCAGACCTGTCCGCTGAGAAGTGTGCTCCGTTGTGTCATCTGTCACCCGTTGTGCAGGCTCACAGAGTACACTGTTGTTGGCACTGCCCTCAGCCTCACCTCAACCATGGGAATGCAGGCAATTGGCCCTGTTGTTCCTCAGGTGCTGGGTTCACAAAGCCACCAGCGCAGATCCGCTGGTGCAGATCCACTGAAGTCAGGTACCAGGACTGCAGTAGTTGCACACCTGGACCTGCCGTGGGAGCTATGGATGGAGCCCAGACCCTGGCCCAACTCCATATGCACGCACCCACAAAGCCCACAGCTGCTAAGGCCAGACCCGCCCCAGCCATGGGAGCACCTGTAGCCCACTTGGATGTTCTGCAGGCACTGAGTTTACAAAGCTGGCAGCAGTGGCCTAAACCCACAGATCGCACAGCCACAGGGAGAGGGCTCAGATATCAGCCCTGCTTCCTAAGTCACATGGTCCCTGGGGATCAGCTCTGATTTCAGCCCTTCCTCTGTGTGTGGGCAATTCGCTGGCACTTGCGTGCTCCCAGAGCTCGTAGAGGCAGCGCTGAGCCTGCTGAGCTCACTGAGAAAGAGGCAGCTTTGGCAGGCACTGCCCCTTAACAGTGGGGTTTCAGTGGCAGCAGCACACCTGCTGTGAGTGCACCAAGAGTGAGGCTGCTATGGCGGGCCCTGCCCTTCCCTTTGTGCACCCCTTAACGATGGTGCTTCACTTCTGTGGCAGGCCTGAGCCACAGTCCAGCCCCTTCAGGCTGTCTCCGTGCAGCCAACCCCCGTCCTCTCCCTGGGTCTGTTCTCTGAAGCCCGAGCTTTAGCACCCAGCCACCGTACACAAAAGCAAAAGCACATCTCAGACTGGGGAGTGCAGGGCGGTGGCAGGGACCATTTGTGCAGGTCTCCATCTGTTCTGCTTGCTGCAAACCAGCTGCTGCGCTCTCCTCCAAGCCTCTGAAGCTCCCTTTCTGTCCCAGCTGATCTCCCTGCCAGTGAAGGGGCTTCCCAGGGTGCAGGAACCTTTCCTCTTTCACTCTTCCCACCCAGGGGCTCAAGTCTTGTCCCGATTCCTTTTTTTTCTTTCATCCTACCCAGTTACATGGAGATCTTTCCTGCAGTTTTGGGTGTCTGAGATCTGCCGGTGTTCAGCAGGTATTCTGTGAGAATTGTTCCACATGTAGATGTATTTTTGATGTATTTGTGGGAGGAGGTGAGCTCTGTGTCCTTCTACTCCGCGATCTTGATTGGAGCCCTCTAAAATGCATCTTTTTTTTTTTTTTAATTTTTGTTGGAGTATAGTTGATTTATAATGTTGTGTTAGTTTCGGGTGTACAGCAAAGTAAATCAGTTATACATATACATATATCCACTCTTTTTCAGATTCTTTTCCCATATAAGCCATTACACAGTATTGACTAGAGTTCTCTGTGCTATACAGTAGATCCTTATTAGTTATCTATTTTATGTATAGTAGTGTGTATGTCAGTCTCAGTCTTCAAATTTATCCCTCCCCCACCTTACCCTCTGGTAACCATAAGTTTGTTTTCTACATCTGTAACTCTATTTGTGTTTTGTAAATAAGTTCATTTGTACCCTTTTTTCAGATTCCACATATAAGCGATATCATATGATATTTATCTTTCTCTGTCTGACTTACTTCACTCAGTATGACAAACTCTAGGTGCATCCATGGTGCTGCAAATGGCATTATTTTATTCTTTTTTATGGCTCAGTATTATTTTATTGTATATATGTACCACATCTTCTTTATTCATTCCTCTGTCAGTGGACATTTAGGTTGCTTCCATGTCCTGGCTATTGTAAATAGTGCTGCAATGAACACTGGGGTGCATGTATCTTTTTGAATTATGGTTTTCTCCAGATATATGCCCAGGAATGGGATTGCTGGATCATATGGTAGCTCTATTTTTAGTTTTTTAAGGAACCTCCCTACTGTTCTCCATAGTGGCTATACCAGTTTACATCCCCACCAACAGTGCAGGAGGATTCGCTTTTCTCCACATCCTGTCCAGGATGCATTGTTTGTAGATTTTTTAATGATGGCCATTCTGACTGGTGTAAGATGATACCTCAGTATAGTTTTGATTTGAATTCCTCTAATAATTAGTGATGTTGAGCATCTTTTCACGTGCTTTTTAGTCATCTGTATGTCTTTGGAGAAATGTCTATTTAGGTCTTCTTACCAATTTTTTGATTGGGTTGTTTGTTTTTCTGATATTGAGCTGCATGAGCTGTTTGTATATATTAGAGATTAATTCCTTGTCAGTTGCTTCATTTGCAAATATTTTCTCCCATTCTGAGGGTTGTCTTTTCATTTTGTTTATGGTTTCCTTTGCTGTGCAAAAGCTTTGAAGTTTAATTAAACTTAAAAGGTTAAGTTTTAATTAAACTTTAAGCTTAATTAAACTTAAAAAGTCCCATTCGGACTTCCCTGGTGGTCCAGTGGTTAAGACTCCACACTTCCAATGCAGGGGGCGTGGGTTTGATCCCTGATTGGGGAACTAAGATCCCATGTGCATGGCCAAAAAAAAAAAACAAAAAACTGAAAACAAAAACAATAATTTGTTTGATTTTTGGTTTTATTTTCATTACTCTAGTTGGTGGATTGAAAAAGATCTTGCTGTGATTTATGTCAAAGAGTGTTCTGCCTATGTTTTCCTCTAAGAGTTTTATAGTGTCCAGCCTTACATTTAGGTCTTTAATCCATTTTGAGTTTATTTTTGTGTGTGGTGTTAGGGCATGTTCTAATTTCATTCTTTTACATATAGCTGTCCAGTTTTCCCAGCACCACTTATTAAAGAGACTGTCTTTTCTCCGTTGTATATTCTTGCCTCCTTTAGGTAACCATAGGTGCATGGGTTTATCTCTGGACTTTCTATCCTGTTCCATTGATCTATATTTCTGTTTTTGTGCTAGTTACCATACTGTTTTCATGACTGTAGCTTTGTAGTATAGTCTGAAGTCAGGGAGCCTGATTCCTCCAGCTGCGTTTTTCTTTCTCAGGATTGCTTTGGCTATTCAGTCTTTTGTGTTTCCATACAAATTTTAAAATTTTTTGTTCCTATTCTGTGAAAAATGCTATTGGTAATTTGATAGGGATTGCATTGAATCTGTAGATTGCTTTAGGTACTAATATTTTGACAATATTGATTCTTCCAATCCAAGAATATGGAATGTCTTAGATCTCTCTCCATATGTTTGATTTCTTTTATCAGTATCTTACAGTTTTCTGAGTACAGGTCTTTTGCCTCCTTAGATAGGTTTATTCCTAAGTATTTTTATTCTTTTTGATGTGATGGTAAATGGGATTGTTTCCTTGATTTCTCTTTCTGATCTTCTGTTGTTAGTGTGCAGGAATGTGTACTCCACCCAGCAAAGCTCTCATTCGTATTAGATGGAGAAATCAAAAGCTTTATAGACAAGCAAAAGCTAAGGGAATTCAGCACCACCAAATCAGCTTTAAAATGCATCTTAAATAAAGTTTTTCAAAATCTGTGACCCGAAATTAAAGTAGCTAATAAGTTGCTTTTATTTATATGTATATGTATAGACAGAGGGAAAGACAGATACCATAATAGATTATGAAACTCAGTAACTGCATATTAATCATAAAGAGCTGTGGGGGGTGTTGTTATTTATCCTAATCAAAAGGAAGAAAATAAGAAATATGATGGGCTTAATAGAATTATTTCTTATTTAATAGTTTGAGAAATCTGGTTGTTTAAACAATGCTACTAAAAGGAATGTGTTTATAACCTTTGGTAGTTATAAAAATTGTAATAGCATGACTATAAGAGAGTTCTTTTTTTCTTTTGTTGTCTCTTAAGAAGAGTGAAAGTTTTCCTGAACTTGCATTTTAAGTGGCTACAAAATGTGAAATAATGGGTCACTTATAGAGTATTGACTTATGGTAATTATTTTATTAGTATGTAAGAAAACTGAATGGAAATTATCAGAAAAGACTTGTATTTCAAAAGAAAGAATGTCCCTATCTAGTCATGCCTTCTGCTTATTCTATTCCACTCGGATTGTGGAATGGCCATAGATAATTTTGAAAATATTGCTTTAAAAATTGCACTCTTTTATAGGACATTAAGAAACTTCATAAGCAGATTCAACGATGTTATGCAGAAAATCGACGAGCACTGCATCCTGTGCAGGTATGTTTGGGGAATTTAAAACAAACTTCCAGTTTCCTTTTATATCTTATTTCGGAAAAGGCGTAGATAATCCTCATTGCTTTTACAAGAAAGAGTCTTACAGGTAATCTTTCTTAGAGAACAAAATGCCTATTTGTAAAAATGTTTTATTTTTCTACAAAAATAAAATATTTTAAACATTTTTTCACCTCATTCTCAAACACATTGTGCCCATTCATCATTAGTCTTGTACACACTGACCTGTTCATTGCTGTGTAGTTGAACATCTTCATTAAAGGACATATGCGTATTTTCATACCAGTTTCTCAGCTCTCAATTCCTTCCTTTCTGGGGAATAGGGTAACTGCCCCTTGCTGATATGTGCCATTGTGTCTGTTGGCTAGATTTTTTCTACTTAAAGGATTTTGAGTCACTAATAATTTTGAAAGGTACTTTATTAGCTAGAATGAGGAAGTGATTTGTGAGACTAGTTGGCTGCCCTTAAGAGCAGGGTCATTTTTCTTACTGAATTTGTTTGAATTCTAGGTGACCTAAAAATTAACTCTGGCTCACTGATGTTAAAAACCAGAAAATCTTAATATACTTTTGGTTAGATATTTTCTTCTTATCAAGTGATAGTAATATTATATTTTTACATTCTATATTCGTCTCACCCTTGATTAGATTTGAAATAGGTTTCAGGGTTTAGAGTCAAAGCAAAATTATGAAGATTTTGGACTGGTAAAAAATAACTGTAGTGGCAAAAGAAGGGGAAGGGAAACTTCACATGGAAGCAGGAAGTTTATAGAAAAGTGATCATTAAACAAGAGGCAGATTATAACTACTTAGAAAACAGGATGAAAATGTAGATGGAATACAGAAGTTAGTGGGTTAGGAGATACACAAAAATACACGTCGCTTGTACCACAAATTTATTCTTGCATGTTTAAAGCATGCCATAAATTTATTTTTTTCCAGAATGAAAATATTTTGTGTTTCATTGATAATCAGATGAGTGTATGAGGGAATAAAATATTGACTTTAATAGTCATTTGCTCTCTCTTTCTATACCTGCCAATCTCTTTATCAGTTTTACTTGACAAGCCATGGAGGCCAGTTGAAAAAGAACATGGATGAAAATGACAAAGGATGGGTCAACTGGAAGGTAACTAAACTAGATTAACTCTCACATAATTCAAGGTATTTTTATGCTTAAAGGTCTACATTTTTTACCTAAGTTCTACACAATGCTAATAAATATAAGAGTCAGCAGCTACAAACCCTGCGTATCACTGTACCTAAGTTTACCAGTGGGAGAAGCAAGAGCCTTGAGATATAATCTGTACTTGCTTTCATGAAATCTCACTTCCTGTTTTACTGCCAACTTTAAAACATATTTTTTAAAAAAGGAAAAAATTTAAAGGTCTGTATGCAGTCTCTACCTAGCAAACTGGCTATACATTATTTATAAGAGTGAACTGGCTATACATTATTTATAAGAGTGAAATCACTCTAAAATTTGGAAATGTACTTGCATTCTCTTTCTTCTAAATCTGTGCTATACCATATGGTGTCCACTTCCACATGTGGCTATTGAACTCTTGAAATGTGACTGGTCTGAGTTGAGATGTACTATAAATGTCAAATAGACATTGCATTTCAAAGACTTAGTACCAAAAAAAAAAGAGAGAATGTAAAGTATCTCCTTAAAATTAAAAAAAAAAAACCCACAGTTATTATAAGTTGAAATGATAACATTTCAGGTATATTGTGTTGAATACAATGTATTATTAAAATTAATTTCATCTATTTCTTTTCACTTTTTTTTAATGTGGCTATTAGAAGATTTCAAATTACATATGTGGTTCACATTTTTTTTCTTTTGGACTAAACTACTCTCAGTCATTTGCAAAGATGACTAATAGATTGGCTTTAGTACCAGTCCCTAAGGAACCTTAACCCTATTCTACTCAGAGAAGTAGTGGGTTATTCCTACACTTTTTTTCCTTTCTCCAAGCCAGTTCTCAACGTGACAGACTTTCCCTCTCTCACTCACTAATCCCATGACTGCATTTATTTTATTAATAGTCCATAGTATAAAACATTTTCAAAGGTTTTTTAAGTTTTAAAGTACAGTACATTTACCAAGTTTTATGTTCATGCCTATTTTCCTAAGAAATAATGTAATAAGTTAGAATAGGCATACTTTCAGTTATTTTGTGGCTTGTTAAATTTATTATTTCATACCACCAGTTTTCCAGAGAGATGTGAGTTCGCTGGTCTCTAATTATGCACATTCCTCTTGGGGCCCTTATTAAGCATAGGGACCAAGTTTATAATATACCATTTTCCAGAAAAATGGCTGTTTATTAATCAATAAGGTATACATCTTAGCTGAGAGGTCTCCCGCTTCATTTTTGATTTCCACAAAAATTATTGAGAAATGCCATCTGAGCCTGGTGACGCATCTTCCTTTATTCTTTTGGTGCAATTTGCAAAATTCTGACTGCCAACTGTTGTTCAGTCTTGTACCTCTGACCTGACAGTTTTGGTGAAGAAGATTTCAAATGTGTATCTTTGTGGAAGCAGATGCACGGAATTTATTAAATCTGTAAGCCCTTTCCTTTAGATGATTCATGTAGATGGAGAAGGAAGTAATTGGAGAAGGCATTCTTTGGCTGGAGAACAATGTGAGCAAATACATGACAAAAATGCATTTGTTTTGTTGGAACAGAGAAAGTTAGATAGGTTAGTGCTATATTCAGGAAAGAATTACTAAGTTAAGGAGTTTGAATTTTATTCTACAGATAAAGATAAAACATGAGAGTAGTGTTTTCAGAAAATGAGTGCACCATCCATGTGTGGAAGTAAATTGGAGAGATCTGAGGCTAGAGACAGGGAAATAACATCAGGAGGCTACTTAAATAATTGAGATGTGAGGTGAAAAGATGCTGGGGTAGTAGATTCTAAATAAATAATACATTGTTATAATATTCTTTCAAACTTCCTTTCATGTATTTTTTGGATGGGTTTGTCTAGGGAAAAGAAAATAATCATTTTTAGCCAATTTTCACAAAATCCTATTAATAACATCTTTCCCCTTGTGTTTTAAAGGATATCCACATCAAACCAGAGCACTATAGTGAATTCATACAGAAAGAAGAACTGATTTATCTTACATCAGATTCACCTAATGTACTAAAGGAATTAGATGAATCAAAGGCCTATGTGATTGGAGGATTAGTAGATCACAACCATCACAAGGTACTATTAAGTTTTTATTTTTGCTTTTGCTCATACTTAAAATTGACATATCAGTTTTCTTGATAGTAATATCAATTTTCTTGATAGTAAATACTTTGATAGTGATGTTTGAGTGCCTACACTATTTCAGTCACCTTTCTAGCTAAGCAAAGCATTTTGCATATATTAGTTTGCTTTATCCTCACTGCAACCCAGTGAGGTCAGTGCTATAAAAATTTAAAAAATCATGCAACCTATTGGTTGAGAAGTTTAGCTCTTCTTCCTCCTTCACTCTGTCTTTTGGCTCTTTCAGTCCTGATTAGACCCAGGCTTTAAGGATTTTAATTTTGAGAAGAGAGAAAATTTATATTCAGCATTCTTTTAATTGACAGAATGGGAAAAATAAAATTTATAGGCAGTTGAACATTTTTTTTCAATTCAGGTTTTTATTTAATTTGTGTTTGCCATTTGTGCCTCTTAGTGTTATGTAATTGAAACATAGTTTTATCCTTTAAATTCATGGGAAGAATGATGATGCTTCTCTAGGAATTCAGTTTGTGTACTTTAAGAGAGAAAGGCAGTGTGGAGTGATGAGAAGCTATTTGAGTCAGGAGGCATGAGCCAGGTTTTTCCTTTGGTTCTGCCACTGAGGAACTTTGTGATGGGACAGAGAGCATAATGTCTTTGGTTTCCTCATTTGTAAATTGGTTAAGACAAATGCCAGCAACATTCTAACTATACTTATTGTCAAGAGAATGTTTCCAAATTAGTGGTTAAACGTACGCACACACTTTTTCAGATTATATTCTCTGAACTAAAGTCTTTCCTAAAAATTATTTATTCTTTCATAGACTTTAAGTTTAATGTAATGTTCTAGCCCAAGTTACAGTATCTTTGTTTTAGGGACTCACGTATAAACAAGCATCAGAACATGGAATTGATCATGCACAGCTCCCCCTTGGAAATTTCGTGAAGATGAATAGTAGAAAAGTTTTGGCAATTAATCATGGTAAGCTATAAGGGGATAAACTGAAAATGTACCTGAGTGAACACTGTGAAAAAATAACATTACATTTACATTTTGGACAAGTAGAAAACATACACCTTTGGAAAACACACAATTTGGGGTACAAAATTATAAAATGTAATCATTTATGATTTGTTTGAATAATACATGCATACTTTAGAAAATTTTGAAAATGTACACGAGTATAAAGAAAAATAAATAGGTGTAATTTCACTATGCAGAAATACTTTGTAGAAACTTTTTGGTCTGTTTTCTTCCAGTTCTTTTCCTATGCATATATAATATTATTTATTACATAATTGGATTCTTACTCTATTGCATAAAATGTTATAAATCCGGGGTGTTTCCCCCCCCATTTATTATTATATTTATTGAATCATTGTTAGTGGCTATGTAATTTTCCATCATCTAAGTACACAATAATGTAACCATTCTCCTGTTGTTATTTTTTTTCTTTTTACTATTATAAATATCGTTGTAATAGACATCCTCAGGCTTAAGTCTTTGCCTGGAGTTTTGCTTTTTAAAATTTTTTTAGTAGAGATTTTTGTTAGTACACAACTACTAATTGGGCTTTTAAAATTTCTCTATAGCAGGCTCTAGGGAGTTATAGAAACAAACTTATTGATTCAAGGAATGAACTTCTTCTAAGACTTTTGCTAAATTAGTGGAAATTACTTTTCTCTCATAAAGTAATCCAGATTTCCCCCCAGCAGTGTATTAAAGTGAAAGGACATTGGAGACAGTATGTATGTATGTATGTATGTATGTATGTATTTATTTATTTATGGCTGTGTTGGGTCTTCGTTTCTGTGTGAGGGCTTTCTCCACTTGTGGTGAGCGGGGGCCACTCTTCATCACGGTGCGCGGGCCTTTCACTGTCGCGGCAGCTCTTGTTGTGGAGCACAGGCTCCAGACGCGCAGGCTCAGTAGTCATGGCTCATGGGCCCAGTTGCTCCACGGCATGTGGGATCCTCCCAGACCAGGGCTCGAACCCGTGTCCCCTGCATTGGCAGGCAGATTCTCAACCACTGCACCACCAGGGAAGCCCTGGAGACAGTATTTTTTAAAAAAAAGCAGGCAAGACACTCCCCAGAGTAAGTGGCACTATATAGGAAAGATAGAAGAAATTTAGGTTAACGCTAACCCTTTTTTTCCCCTAGTTTTATGTTAGCACAATAAAGAATAAAGAAGTAGAAGGGAACAAAGAATAGGAAGGAAACAAAAAAGGTCCTCTGTCTATTATAATTGACAACAGATAATGGTAAACCTCTGAGTGCTTAAGAACTGAAATGAGAAAAAGCTACAAAAGAGGTAGCAGCCTTGAGAGCCTTAGGCTTATTGGCTCTGACAGCTAATACAGGAGAAAGAAGTAATAAGAACAAAGTAGTTATTAGGACATACTAGCACTCTTAACACAAAAGCAATGTGTTTTAAAGTATGCACCATTGTGATGGACTAGGTTAAGAAACACATGGAGTTTGTCTTTGTTGCAGTGTTTGAGATTATTCTGGAATACCTAGAAACAAGAGACTGGCAAGAAGCATTTTTCACTATCTTACCCCAAAGAAAAGGAGCTGTTCCCACAGACAAAGCCTGTGAAAGTTCTTCACATGAGAAGAAGTTCGCCAGAGTTGAAGGTGGATTGAACAGTGATTCCAGTGAGGAGGAAAATAGAAATGAACTAGATTCACCACATAAGGAAGAAAAGCAGGATAAAGAAACTAGCACTGAATCTACAGTGACCTCTATACTACACTAATGTCATCTTTTTTTTTTTTCTTAAGTTTAAGGAAAATTAGGAGAAAATGAATATAGAATTTCATAGAATATTTTATAGAATATTTGAAATGGAAGAAACTTTCATTTTCTCTTATTTCTGTTGTGAATTTTTTAAACTTTTTTTAGAACTAAGTGATAAAAAGCACTAAAAAAGCATTCTTTTGTTTTTGCATAAGATTTAAATGTGTAATTTAAAAAATAATTTTCTAAACCTCAAATAAGCATTCCTTGAGAATTTTACCTTATTAGTAAACCTTCATTCTCTTTTATTTACAAGATTGTATTCTTCAGAATGTGCCTTCTGACCTTTCAGTTTTATTATTATATGTGTATATCAATGTCTTTCTGATTTATTGCCTACTTATTTATGGAGGCAGATATCCTAAAACTCCTTTAAGTCTACCAAAATGTCTGTATGGGTGGTTACCTTCTATTTGCAGCTTTTATATTCAATTTAGTTACTTCAAAGGAATATAGTAATTTTAGGAATAAGTATTGGATTGAGAAACTCAAGAATTGATTTCTGTTGGACTACGGAGCCCGTCTCTGTTCTTCCTTTGTAATGCTTTTGTGGTTCTAAAGCAATCACTGAAGAGTTAAGACTCTCTTTAATATATTTTCTTAATTTCAATAATGATGGTAAATTATTTCAATTACAAAATTTAATTTTTCAGGCTATATTATTTTAAAAGGCTGTTGAAGGATCAATTTTGTCATTACCCAAATTTAAAAAGAAACAGTTCTTAAAAAAAAAAAAAAAAGTAGCTCTTAGCAGCTATTCTTTTCCTTCCATATGTACTTCTTTACAATAAAATATGTTGGTTCTTAAGCAAATAAGGTTAACTTTATATGTGCATCTGTCTACTATCATATAATAATATTCAAGCTAATGTAAATGTATGTTTCTATAAATAATGTAAGCATATATGAAAATATGCATGTAATTGTATATACATCTATTTGTCCATATCATGTATGATTCTCAGTTGTTAATCAATGATAATAGGATTGAGTTGCCATACATCTGTTTTATTTGTGTGAATGATTGTGCTGAAAATCACTAAGGAATTTCAATTTCATAAAGTGCAAAAATCCATAACTCAACATTTGTATGAGGGCATTGGCAAGGGAAGATGGGGCTCGAAAGAGATATTTTAGTTCCTATCAGTAAATGTAGAGCAATTACGTTTAAAGTGATTATTCTCTGTCACAGCTAAAGTAACATTTCAGAAGCCTTTTCTGAGTTTGCATAAATTAAGTTTCTATTCTTTTTACTCATTGGCATCTCAGATTATATATATATTTGGTAGAAATTTCATTGAATTTAACATTGATGTTCACTGTCTCTTACGTTGCTTTATTCTTAGTGATCTATTATAGTTATCCATCTAAGGTCTGTGAGCAACGTATGTAAACAAAGAAAAGCCCCCACAATGGTAGGAGAACAAAGCTTAATGTCTTAAGTTGTATTTTTCAAAGTTCCAGGTTTTTCTGAGTAAATCTAGTTGGTGGCATGGAACATTATGCCTTTTCCTTAAATTACTCCATATGGAATAAGGCACAGTTTAATATTGAAAGGTGGAGAAAGATCATTACAAGCACTACACAGTTTAATTTTCACCGATTATAAAAGCCCTGTAATTGTTTCCTAGGGCTGCCATAACAAACTGTTGCAAACCAGTGGTTTAAAACAACAGAATTTGTTACTCTTTAAAAAAACAAAAACAAAAACAAAGGACATGGAAAAATGCTCAAAATCACGAATAATTAGAGACATGCAAATACAAACAACAAAGAGGCATCACCTCTCACCAGTCAGAATGGCCATCAGCAAAAAGTCTACAAACAAGAAATGCTGAAGGGGTGGTGGAGAAATGCATACCCTCCTATGCTGTCGGAGAGATGTAAACTGGTAACAGCCAATAAGGAGAACAGAACGGAGGTGCCTTTAAAAAGTAAAAATTCCATATGATCCTGCAGACCCACTACTGGGCCTATAACCTGAGAAGACCAGAATGGAAGAGACACAGGCGCCCAAACGTCCACTACAGCAAGATTTACAATAGCCAAGATATGGAAGCAACCAAAATGGCCATCAACAGATGAATGGACAAACAAGAAGTGGTACATGTAGCCAGTGGAATATTAGCCACGGAAAAGAATGAAACAATGCTGTTTTCAGCACCGTAGATGAGCTTAGAGATAATCATACGTGAAGTAAGAACGAGAAAGACAAATATCCTATGATATCATGTATAGACCTTATCTAAAAATTGATACCAATGAATATATTTCCACAGAGAAAGATACTCACAGACTTAGAAAACAAACTTATGGTTAACCAAAAGGAAAGGTGGGAGGAACGGATAAATTAGGATACGGGGGTTAACATACATATACTAAAACAAATAAAATATATAATCACCAAAGACCACCATATACAAGTGAGGTCTACTCAACACTCTGTAATAACCTATATGGGAGCAGGATCGAAGATGAATAGATATATGTATATGCATAAATGAACCAGATTCTGTACACCTACAACAAACAACATTGTAATGGAATTTACTCCGATAGAAAATAAAAATTAAATTAAAAAAACAAGAAGTAATGAGACATAAGCTTTTGGGGGTTTGTCCTGGCACATTCCACTCTGATTTACAACCTAGGAGCATGTCTTCCGAGAAGGCTCTGTTGCCTTAGTAACCAGAGTTGGGGATGTAGATATTGTGCCGCCTTGTGGCCATTTCCTGTAACAGCATCTTTAAACCTAGTGCTAATGATCACTTAACATTCACAGGGGACTGCAGGGCTGTAAATGACACCTGCCCTCCAAAAATGTCTGACAGTCTGAAATTGACAAAAAAATTCAACACGGGGCAAATTTTCAAGAAGAAAATTTCACAAGGTAAAGTTTACTCACTCTTTTTTTTATTAAAAAAAAAAAAGACATGGAAAAATGGTCAACATAATGAATAATTGGAGACATGCATATCCAAACGACAAAGAGGTATCACCTCACACCAGTTAGAACAGCAATCAGCAAAAAGTCGACAATAAATGCTGAAGGGGTTGTGGAGAAATGCATACCCTCTATACTGTTGGTGGGATGTATACTGGTGGCAGCCACTAACGAGAACTGAATGGAGGTGCCATTAAAAGGTAAAAATTGAGCTACCATATGATCTGGCTGACCCACTACTGGGCCTATCAACCGAGAAGACCAGAATCTAAAAGACACAATCACCCAAACGTCCACTGCAGCAAGATTTACAGTAGCCAAGAAATGGAAGCAACCAAAATGTCAACTGACACGTGAATGGACAGAAGTGGTACATGTACACAATGGAATATTAGCCACAAAAAAAGAATGAAACAGTGCCCTTTGCAGAACCATAGATGAGCCTAGAGATAATCATACTACGTGAAGTCAGAAAGAGAAAGACAAATATCCTATGATGTCATTTATAGGTGTTATCTAAAAACGGATACCAATGAACATAGTTCCACAGAGAAAGACACAGAAAACAAACTTATGGTTAACCAAATGGAAAGGTGGGAGGAATGGGTAAATTAGCATGTTGGGGTTAACATACATATACTAATACAGATAAAATAAATATATCAAAAAGGACCTACCTCATTGCAAGGGAGTTCTACTCAACCGTCTGTAATAATCTACACGGGAACAGGATCGGTAGATGAATAGAGATATGTATATGCATAAATGAACCAGTTTCTGTACACTGAGAACAAACACAACACTTGTAATCAATTTACTCTGATAGAAAATAAAAATTAAATTAAAAAAACAAGTAATGAGACATAAGCTTTTGGGGGTTTGTCCTGGCACATTCCACTCTAATTTACAACAAAGGAACAGGACTTCCAGGAAAGGCTCTGTTGCCCTAGTAACCAGAGTGGGGAATGGAGAAATCCTGCCGCCTTGTGGCCGTTTCCCGCAACAGCAGCTTTAAACCTAGTGCTAATGGTCACATAATATTCACAAGGACTGCAGGGCTGTAAATGACACCTGCCCTCAAAAAAATGTCCTGCGGTCAGGAATGGAAAAGAAAATTCCACACAGGGCAAACTTTCAAGAAGACAATTTCAAGAGGTAAATTCTACTCACACCGTTTTTTTTTTTTCTTAAAGCACATGGAAAACTGCTCAGCATCAATAATTATTAGAGTCAGGCAAATCCAAAATACAAAGAGGTATCACCTCACACCAGTTAGAATGGCCATCAGCAAAATATCTACAAACAAGAAATGCTGAAGGGGTGGTGGAGAAATTGGTACCCTCTTATGCTGCTGGTGGGATGTAAACTGGTAGCAGCCACTAATGAGAACAGAATGGAGGCGGCTTTAAAAGGTAAAAATTGAGCTATCATATGATCTGGCAGTCCAATTGCTGGGTGTGTATCTAAAGACCAGAATTCGAAAAGATGCACCCAAACGTGCACTGTAGCAAGATTTACAATAGCCAAGACATGGAAGCAACCAAAATGTCCATTGAACAATGAATGGATAAAGAAAAAGTGGCACATGCCCACAATGGAATATTTGTTCAGGCATGAGAAGAATGAAATAATGCCAATTGCAGCAACATAGATGAACCTAGTTGTAATCATACTAAGTGAAGTAAGTCAGAAAGAAAAAGACAAATATTGTATGATACCACTTATAGGTGGAATCTAAAAATTAATACCAGTGAACCAATTGACAAAAGAGAAACAGAATCACGAAAGTAGAAAATAAAATTACGGTTACCAAAGGGGAAAGATGCGGGGAAGGGATAAATTAGGAAGTGGGGATTTACAGATAGAAACTATTACATATAAAATAGATAATCAACAAGGACCTACGTATAACAAGGTAGTTCTACTCAACATTCTGTAATAACCTATATGGGAAAAGAATCCGGAGATGAATAGATATATCTATATGTATAAATGAAAAAGATTCTGTACACCTTCAAAACACACAACATTGTATATCACCGTTACCCCAAGAAAAAATAAAAATTAAATAAAAAAAAAAAGAAGTGATGAGACACAAGTTTTGGGAGTTTTTTCTGGCAGATTCCACTCTAATTTACAACCCCCAAACAGGACTTCCACAAAGGCTCTGGTTGCCAGAGTAACCAGAACTGGGCTTGGAAGAAATCCTGCCACTCTGTGGCCATTTCCACAGACAACAACTTGAAAACCAGTGCTTAGGGTCACTGCATATTCGCAAGATCCTCCAGCCTGTAAATAGCACCTGCGTCTTGGGCTAAGTAATGGAAAACGACTTCAAAACAAGGCAGAATTTCATGAGCTGGACTTGAAGAGGTAAATTTTACTCACACTGTTTTAAAAATGACAACATGGAAAAGTGCTCAACATTGCAAATTATGAGGGAAACGCAAATCACCACTACAACGAGGTATCACCTGTCACCAGTCAGAATGGCCATCTTCACAGTCTAAGACAAGAAATGCTGGAGAGGGCGTGGAGAACAGGGAACCCTGCTACACTGCTGGTGGGAATGTACATGGCTAACAGCCACTCTAGAGAACACTATGGAGGTTCCTTAAATATCTATAAATAGAGCTACCAGAGGATCCAGCAATTCCACTCCTGGGCATATATCTGGGGAAAACCATAAATCGACAAGACACATGCACCCCAACGCTTGTTGTAGCACTGTTTACAAGAGCCTAGACTTTGAATCAACCAAAGTGTCCATGGAAGGATGAATGGATAAAGAAGATGTGGTACATATATACAATGGACTATTACTCAGCCATGAAATGAATGAAATAAGGCTATTTGCATCAACTTGGATGGACCTAGATATGATCATGCTAAGTGACATAAGTCAGACAGAGAAAGATAAATATCATATGATATCACTAATAGGTGGAATCTAAAAATTGATACAAATGAACAAACTTACAAAACAGAAACAGAGTCAGAGACTTAGAAAACAAAGTTATGGTTACCAAAGGGGAAAGGTATGGGGGTGGCTTAAATTAGGAGGTTGGAATTGGTATATACAAACTTACATATAGAAAATAGATAATCGTCAAGAATCTGCTGTATAGCACATGGAACTCAACACACTGTAATAACCTCAATGGGAAAAGAATTCGAAAAAGAATATATAGACATCTCTGTATAAGTGGATCAAGTTGCTGTACACCAAAAAGAAACACAACATTGTAAATCAACCATACTCTGTTATAAAATTAAATTCAATTTAAAAAAAAGAGAGAGAGAAATGGTCAATAAATTCGTTCAGGTGTGGTGAAAGGGCTGGTGTCACATCCCTGGAGACAGACCCATTTGGGTCCCAGGGCTGGACTGCTGTGGAGCTGGGGGAGCCGGGGAGGATGTTCCAGCCAATGCAGCCCCCTGGGACCTGTACTGCCTGCTCCCCACTGCATGGGCCACAGTCTCCACGTACAGGTGAGTCCCCCTACAGCTAAAACATGCTTGGGGCACTCAAAGGATGGTGGCCCCCTGCTCTGGTTGAGTTTTGAAAAGTCACCTGGTCTCCACATATTCTGGTGGTGCGGTTCCCACCTCCAGCCTTTTTCCTAGGAGTTGCCCCACCTCCGGAAGACAGCACCCTCAATAGTCGGTTTGGCAAAGCTGGGATTTGTCCAGGGAATAATGGGTAAGTCGTGAGAAGGAATGAGACACCAGCCCTTGGGTTTTGGACACGCACATTCCACTGAAATTTACAGCCCAAGAACAAATCTTTCCAAAAGGCTCAGGTTGAAGAAATACTGCCCCCTTGTGGCTGTTTCCCAAAACAACAACATGAAAACCGGTGTTCAGGGGCGCTGCATATTCCCAGGGCCTGCAGCACTCTAAATGATTCCTGCTCTCAAAAAATGTCTTGTGGTAGGTAATCAAAACTGACTTCAAAATAGGGCAGAGTTTCAGGAACCGAATTTCAAAAGGTAAAGTTTACTCACACTGTTTTAAAAAGAGCACATGAAAAAGTGCTCAACAGCGCTAATACTTAGGAAGATGCAAATCAACACTGCAAGGAGCTATCACCTCGCACCATTCAGAATGGCCATCTTCACGAAGTCTAAGACAAGCAATGCTGGAGAAGGCGTGGAGAAAAAGGATCCCTGCTCCACTGTTGGTGGGAATGTAAATTGCTAACAGCCCCTGTGGGACAGTATGGAGGTTCCGTAAAAATCTAAAAATAGAGCTACCGGAGGATCCAGCAATTCCACTCCTGGGTGTATATCCAGGAAAAACCTTAAATCGACAAGACACATGCGCCCCAACGTTCATTGTAGCGCTGTTACCAAGAGCGAAGACTTGGAAGCAACGAAAGTGTCCATCGAAGGATGAATGTGTAAAGAAGACGTTGTACATACATACAAAGGAAGATTACTCAACCATGAAATGAATGAAATAAGTCCATTTGCTGCAACTCGCAGGGACCTAGATACGATCGTACAAACTGACACAAGTCACACAGAGGAAGATATGTCGTATGATATCACTTATAGGTGGAATCTAAAAATTGATACAAATGAACTAACTTGCAACACAGAAACAGAGTCACAGACTTAGAAAATAAACTTATGGGACCAAAGGGAAAGGTTGGGGGAGGCATAAATTAGGAGGTTTAAATTAGTATCGATACCCTTATATAGAGAAAATAGATAATCAATAAGGACCTACTGTAGAGAACAGGGAACTCGACTCAACACACTGTAATAACCACAATGGAAAAAGAGTCCGAAAAAGAATATATAGACGTCTCTGTATAAGTGATTCAAGTTGCTCTGCACCAAAAAGACACACAACACTGTAAATCAGCTTTACTCCATTATACAATTAAATTGCAAAAAAAGAGAGAGATGGTTACTAAATGGCTTGTGGCGCAGTGACCCAACTTGGCGATACATCCCTGGAGCCAGAGCTGGCTTGGGTTCCAAGGCTGCACTGTCATGGGGTTGAGCGAGCCGGGGAGGATGTGCCAGCAATTGGAGCCCCCTTGGACTTGTACTGCCTGGTCCCACTACATGGGTCCAAAATCTCCAGGTCAGGTGGCCCGCCCACCAGCTAAAACATACCTCGGACACCCAAAGGATGGTGGACCTCTGGGCTGGAAGAGATTTGAAAAGATACATGGTTTCCACAACTCCTGGTGGTGGGATTCCCAGCTCTGGCCTCTATTCCTGAGAGTTGCCCCACCTGCAGAAGACATCACCCTCAAAAGGCAGTTTTGCACGGCTTGGAATTCATCTGGGGCATGATGGGTTAGGGGGGAGAAGGAATGAGACACAAGCTCTTTGGTGTTTGGACAGTCACATTCCACTCTCATTTCCAGTCAGGAAGAGGATTTCCCCTAAGGCTCAGGTGGCCCCAGTAACCAGAGTGGGGCTTGAAGAAATCCTGCCCCCTTGTGGCCGTTTCCCCAAACAACAACTTGAAAACTGGTGCTTGGGGGCACTGTGTAATCAAAAGGCCCTGGAGGCTGTAAATGACACCTGCGTCTTGGGGTTAGTAATCGAAAATGACTTGAAACAAGGCAGAATTTCGGGAACCAGCTTTCAAGGGGTAAATTTCACTCAGTGTTGCGTTTTGTTTTAAAGGGAAAAAAAAGGTCTATGAAAAGCTGCTCAAGATCCCAAATTAGAGGGAAATGCAAAAAACACAACAATGAGATATCACCTCTCACCATTCAGAATGGCCATCATCACAAAGCCTCAAAAGAAGAAATGCAGGAGAGGGCGTGGAGAAAAGGGAGCCCTGCTACGTGCTTGCTGGGAATGTAGATTGCTAACAGCCACTCTGAAGAACCCTAGGGAGGTTCCTTAAGAATCTAAAAATAGAGCTACCAGAGGATCCGGCAATTCCACTCCTGGTTTTATATACGGGGAAAGCTATAAATCGACAAGACACATGCACCCCCAGCAGTCACTGTCGCACTGTTTACAAGAGCCTAGACTTTTAAGCAACGAAACTGTCCATCAAAGGATGAATGGATAAAGAAGATGTGGTACATATATACAATAGAATATTAGCCATGAAATGAATGAAACAAGGCCAGTTGCAACAACTCCAATGGACCTAGATACGACCATACTAAGTGACATAAGTCAGACAGAGAAAGATAAATCATATAATATCATTTATAGGTGGAATCTAAAAATTGATACAAATGAACTAACTTACAAATCAGAAACAGAGTCACAGACTTAGTAAAGAAACTTATGGCTACCAGAAGGAAAGGTGTGGGTGAGGCATCAATTAGGCAGTTGAATAAGCACACATACCCTTATATAGAGAAAATAAATAATCAATAAGACCTATTCTGTAGCACACGGAACTTGACTTAACACATTGTAATAACCAAAAAAGAATATATAAGAATATGTAAGAATCCGAAAAAGAATATATAGACGTCTTTGTATAAGTGAATCAAATTGTTGTACACCAAAAAGAAACACAACATTGTACGTCAGCTATACTCCATTATATAATTATACATATACATATATATACATATACATATACTCCATATACATACATACATATACATATATACAGCTATACTCCATTATATAATTAAAATTAAATTAGAAAAAGAAACAGGAAGGGTTACGAAATTTATTCAGGGGTGGTAACCCAAGCTGGTGTCACATCCCTAGAGCTAGAGCTGTTTTGGGTCCAAAAGGCTGGACTGTTGTGGAGCTGGGGGTGCCGGGGAAGATGTTCCAGCAAATGCAGCCCCCTTGGACTTGTACTGCCTGCTCCCCACTGCATGGGGCCACAATCTCCAGAACCAGGCAAGGCCCGCTACAGCTAAAACATGCCTCGGACACCCAAAGTATGGTGGACCTTCTGGGCTGGAAGAGGTTTGAAAAGTCACCTAATCTCCACTCACCTGGTGGTGTGGTTCCCACTTCCAACGTCTTTCCTTAGAGTCTCCTCACCTCCAGAAGACAGCACACTCAACAGGCGGTTTTGCAAGCCTTGCGATTCGTCCGGGGGATGAAGGGTAAGGGGGGAGAAGGAATGAGACACAAGTCCTTGGGTGTTCAGACAGGCACATTTCACTCTAATTTCCAATCAGGAGCAGGACTTTCCCTAAGGCTCAGGTTGCCCCAGTAACCCAAGTGGGGCATGAAGAAATCCTGTCGCCTTGTGGCCCTTTCCTGAAACTACAATGTGAAAACCTGTGCTTAGAGGCACTGCATAATAACAAGGCCCTTGAGACTATAAATGACAGCTGGCCTAGAAATATGTCTTGGGGTAAGTAATTGAAGACGACTTCAAAACAAGGCAGAATTTCAGGACCCCGATTTTTTCAAAGGTCTTCTGAATTTATTGATATGATAAAAATTGTCTCCATTAGGGTGTTGTTAATGGATATAATTATTTGATTTTAGACTGCTGAACCAACCTTGCATATCTGGGATTAATCACTCTAAGTAATGATATACAATTCTCTTAAAACATTGTTGGATTTGATTTGTTAGTATTTTGTTAAGGATTTTTGCATCAATGTTCCTGAGAGATATTGATTTACTCAATAGTAAATAGTTTATTTACTATTCATATTTTCCTCTCTGTTTTGATGTTGTGATTTTGGTGTCAGACCTTCATTTGAGGAAATTCTCAGTCATTATTTTTTTTTAATATTCTTTGTTGTTATCTTTTTTTCTAACATCTTTACTGGAGTATAATTGCTTTACAATGGTGGGTTAGTTTCTGCTGTATAACAAAGTGAATCAGCTATATGTATACATATATCCGCATATCCCCTCCCTCTTGCATCTCCCTCCCACCCTCCCTATCCCACCCCTCTAGGTGGTCACAAAGCACCAAGCTGATCTCCGTGTGCTATGCAGCTGCTTCTTACTAGCTATTTTACATTTGGTTGTGCATATATGTCAATGCTACTCTCTCATTTCATCCCAGCTTACTCTTCCCCCTCCCCAAGTCCTCAAGTCCATTTTCTACTTCTGCATCTTTATTCTTGTCCTGCCCCTAGGTTCATCAGAACCATTTTTTTTTTTTTAGAGTCCATATATCTGTGTTAGCATACAGTATTTGTTTTCCTCTTTCTGACTTACTTCACTCTTTATGATAGACTCCAGGTCCATCAAACTCACTACAAATAATTCAATTTCATTTCTTTTTATGGCTGAGTAATATTCCATTATATATATATATATATATACCACATCTTCTTTACCCATTCATCAGTCGATGGACACTTAGGTTGCTTCCATGTCCTGGTTATTGTAAATAGTGCTGCAATGAACATTGTGGTACATGTCGCTTTTTCAATTATGGTTTTCTCAGGGTATATGCCCAGTAGTGGGATTGCTGGGTAATATGGTAGTTCTATTTTTAGTTTTTTAAAGAACCTCCATACTGTTCTCCATAGTGGCTGTATCAATTTACACTCCCACCAACACTGTAAGAGGGTTCCCTTTTCTCCAGATCCTCTCCAGCATTTATTGTTTGTAGATTTTTTGATGATGGTCATTTTGACCAGTGTGAGGTGACACCTCATTGTGCTTTCAATTTGCATTTCTCTAATGATTAGTGATGTGGAGCATCCTTTCATGTGTTTGTTGGAAATCTGTATGTCTTTTTCGGAGAAATGTCTATTTAGGTCTTCCGCCCATTTTTGGATTGGGTTGTTTGTTTTTTTGATATTGAGCTGTATGACCTGCTTCTGTATTTTGGAGATTAATCCTTTGTCAGTTGCTTCATTTGCAAATATTTTCTCCCATTCTGAGGGTTGTCTGTTCGTCTTGTTTATGGTTTCCTTTGCTGTGCAAAAGCTTTTAAGTTTCATTAGGTCCCATTTGTTAATTTTTGTTTTTATTTCCATTTCTCTAGGAGGTGGGCCAAAAAGGATCTTGCTGTGATTTATGTCACAGAGTGTTCTGCCTATGTATTCCTCTAAGAGTTTTATAGTGTCTGGCCTTACATTTAGGTATTTAATCGATTTTGAGTTTATTTTTGTGTATGGTGTTAGGGAGTGTGCTAATTTCATTCTTTTACATGTAGCTGTCCAATTTTCCAAGCACCACATTTTGAAGAGACTGTCTTTTCTCCATTGTATATTCTTGCCTCCTTTATCAAAGATAAGGTGACCATATGTGTGTGGGTTTATCTCTGGGCTTTCTATCCTGTTCCATTGATCTATATTTCTGCTTTTGTGCCAGTACCATATTGCTTGGTTACTGGAGCTTTGTAGTATAGTCTGAAGTCAAGGATCCTGATTCCTCCAGCTCCATTTTTCTTTCCCAAGATTGCTTTGGCTCTTTGGGGTCTTTTCTGTTTCCATACAAATTGTAAAATGTTTTGTTGTAGTTCTGTGAAAAATGCCATTGGTAGTTTGATAGGGATTGCATTGAATCTATAGATTGCTTTGGGTAGTATAGTCATTTTCACAGTGTTGATTCTTCCAATCCAAGAACATGGTATATCTCTCCATCTGTTTGTATTGTCTTTAATTTCTTTCATCAGTGTCTTATAGTTTTCTGCATACAGGTCTTTTGTCTCCTTAGGTAGGTTTATCCCTAGGTATTTTATTCTTTTTGTTGCAAAGGTAAATTGAGTTTTTCCTCAATTTCTCTTTCAGATTTTTCATTGTTAGTGTATAGGAATGCAAGTGATTTCTCAGCATTAATTTTGTATCCTGCTACTTTACCAAATTGATTAGCTCTAGTAGTTTTCTGGTAGCATCTTTAGGATTCTCTATGTATACTATCATGTCATCTGCCAACAGAGACAGTTTAACTTCTACTTTTCTGATTTGGATTCCTTTTATTTCTTTTTCTTCTCTGATTGCCGTGGCTAAAACTTCAAAAACTATCTTGAATAATAGTGGTGAGAGTAGGCACCCTTGTCTTGTTCCTGATCTTAGAGGAAATGGTTTCAGTTTTTCACCATTGAGAACGATGTTGGCTGTGGGTTTGTCATAAACGGCTTTTATCATGTTGAGGTAGGTTCCCTGTATGCCCACTTTCTGGAGAGTTTTTTTTTTTCTTTCTTTCTTTATTTATTTATTCATTCATTTATTTATTTATTTTTGGCTGTGTTGGGTCTTCATTTCTGTGCGAGGGCTTTCTCTAGTTGTGGCGAGCGGGGGCCACTCTTCATCGCGGTGCGCAGGCCTCTCACTGTTGCGGCCTCTCCCGTTGTGGAGCACAGGCTCCAGACGCGCAGGCTCAGTAGTTGTGGCTCACGGGCTTAGTTGCTCCACGGCATGTGGGATCTTCCCAGACCAGGACTCGAACCCATGTCCCCTGCATTGGCAGGCGGATTCTTAACCACTGCGCCACCAGGGAAGCCCTCTGGAGAGTTTTTTATCATAAATGGGTGTTGAATTTTGTCAAAAGCTTTTTCTGCATCTATTGAGATGATCATTCTGTTTTTATCCTTCAATTTATTAACATGGTGTATCACATTGATTGATTTGCATATATTGAAGAATCCTTGCATTCCTGGGATAAACCCCACTTGATCATGGTGTTTGATCCTTTTAATGTGCTGTTGGATTCTGTTTGCTAGTATTTTGTTGAGGAACTTTGCATCTATGTTCATCAGTGATATTGGCCTGTAGTTTTCTTTTTTTGTGATGTCTTTGTTTGGTTTTGGTATCAGGGTGATGGTTGCCTCGTAGAATGAGTTTGGGAGTGTTCCTCCCTCTGCTATATTTTGGAAGAGTTTGAGAAGGATAGGTGTTAGCTCTTCTCTAAGTGCTTGATAGAATTCACCTGTGAAGGCATCTGGTCCTGAGCTTTGGTTTGTTGGAAGATTTTTAATCACAGTTTCAATTTCAGTGCTTGTGATTGATCTGTTCATATTTTCTATTTCTTCCTGGTTCAGGCTTGGAAGGTTGTACTTTTCTAAGAATTTGTCCATTTCTTCCAGGTTGTCCATTTTATTGGCATATAGTAGCTTGTAGATCCTTTGTATTTCTGCAGTGTCAGTTGTTACGTCTCCTTTTTCATTTCTAATTCTGTTGATTTGAATCTTCTCCTTTTTTTTCTTGATGAGTCTGGCTAATGGTTTATCAATTTCATTTATCTTCTCAAAGAACAAGCTTTTAGCTTTATTGATCTTTACTATTGTTTCCTTCATTTCTTTTTCACTTATTTCTGATCTGATCTTTATGATTCCTTTCCTTCTGCTAACTTTGGGGATTTTTTTGTTCTTCTTTCTCTAATTGCTTTAGGTGCAAGGTTAGGTTGTTTATTTGAGATTTTTCTTGTTTCTTGAGGCAGGATTGTATTGCTATAAACTTGCCTCTTAGAAGTGGGTCGTCATGTTTTCATTGTCATTTGCTTCTAGATATTTTTTTATTTCCTCTTTGATTTCTTCCATGATCTCTTGGTTGTTTAGTAGCATATTGTTTAGCCTCCATGTGTTTGTATTTTTTACAGTTTTTTTCCTGTAATTGATATCTAGTCTCATAGCACTGTGCTCGGAAAAGATACTTGATATGATTTCAATTTTCTTAAATTTACCGAGGCTTGATTTGTGACCCAAGATATGATCTATCCTGGAGAATATTCCATGTGCACTTGAGAAGAATGTATTATGTTGTTTTTGTATGGAATGTCCTATAAATATCAATTAAGTCCATCTGGTCTAATGTGTCATTTAAGGCTTGTGTTTCCTTATTTATTTTCATTTTGGATGACCTGTCCGTTGGTGAAAGTGGGGTGTTAAAGTCCCCTACTATGATTGTGTTACTGTCGATTTCCCCTTTTATGGCTGATAGCATTTGCCTTATGTATTGAGGCACTCCTATGTTGGGTGCATAAGTATTTACAATCATTATATCTTCTTGGATTGATCCCTTGATCAGTATGTACTGTCCTTCTTTGTCTCTTGTAGTAGTCTTTATTTTAAAGTCTATTTTGTCTGATATGAGTATTGCTACTCCAGTTTTGATTTCCATTTGCATGGAATATCTTTTTCATCCCCTCACTTTCAGTCTGTATGTGTCCCTAGGTCTGAAGTGGGTCTCTTGTAGACAGCATATATATGGGTCTTGTTTTTGTATCCATTCAGCCAGTCTATGTCTTTTGGTTGGAGCATTTAATCCATTTACATTTAAGGTAATTATTGATATGTATGTTCCTATGACCATTTTCTTAATTGTTTTGGGTTTGTTTTTGTAGGTTTTCTCCTTCTCTCATGTTTCCTGCCTAGAGAGGTTCCTTTAGCATTTGTTGTAAAGCTGGTTTGGTGGTGCTGAATTCTCTTAACTTTTGATAATCTGTAAAGGTTTTAATTTGTCCATCAAGTCTGAATGAGATCCTTGCTGGGTAGAGTAATCTTGGTTGTAGGTCTTTCCCTTTCAACACTGAAAGTATATCCTGCCACTCCCTTCTGGCTTGCAGAGTTTCTCCTGAAAGATCAGCTGTTAATCTTATGGGGATTCCCTTGTATGTTATTTATTGCTTTTCCCTTGCTGCTTTTAATATTTTTTCTTTGTATTTAATTTTTGATAGTTTGATTAATATGTGTCTTGGCTTGTTTCTCCTTGGAGATACCCTTTATGGGACTCTCTGCACTTCCTGGAGTTGATTATTTCCTTTCCCATGTTAGGGAAGTTTTCAACTATAATCTCTTCAAATATTTTCTCACAGCCATTCTTTTTCTCTTCTTCTTCTGGACCCCTATAATTCGAATGTTGGTGTGTTTGATGTTGTCCCAGATGTCTCTGAGACTGTCCTTCATTCTTTTCCTTCTTTTTTCTTTATTCTGCTCTGCAGCAGTTATCTCCTCTTATTCTATCTTCCAGGTCACCTATCCGTTCTTCTGCCTCAGTTATTCCGCTATTGATTCCTTCTAGAGAATTTTTAATTTCATTTATTGTGTTGTTCAACATTGTTTGTTTGCTCTTTAGTTCTTCTAGGTCCTTATTAAACGTTTCTTGTATTTTCTCCATTCTATTTCTGAGATTTTGGATCATCTTTACTATCATTACTCTGAATTCTTTTTCAGGTAGACTGCCTATTTCCTCTTCGTTTGTTTAGTCTGGTGGGTTTTTACCTTGCTCCTTCATCTGCTGCTAATTTCTCTGTCTTCTGATTTTGTTGAACTTACTGTGTTTGGGGTCTCCTTTTGGCAGGCTGCATGTTCGTAGTTTCTGCTATTTTTGGAGTCTGCCCTCAGTGGGTGAGGTTGGGTCAGTGGCCTGTGTAGGCTTCCTGGTGGAGGGGACTGGTGCCTGTGTTCTGGTGGCTGGGGCTGGATCTTGTCCTTCTGGTGGGCAGAGCCACTTCCGGTGGTGTGTTTTGGGGTGTCTGTGAACTTTGTATGACTCTTAGTATGACTCTCTGCTAATGGGTGGGGCTGTGTTCCTGTCTTGCTAGTTGTTTGGCATGGGGCGTCCAGCACTGGAGCTTGCTGGCCATTGGGTGGAGCTGGGTCATAGTGTGAGACGGAGATCTCTGGGAGACCTCTCACTGATTAATGTTACGTGGGGCTGGGAGGCCTCTGGTGGTCCAATGTCCTGGACTCAGCTCTCCCACCTCGGAGGCTCAGGCCTGACACCCTGCCTGAGCACCAAGACCCTGCCAGCCACACGGCTTGGAAGAAAAAGAAGAAAAAAAAAAAAAAGAAAATAAAAACAAACAGATAGAATCCCAAAACAGATGGTAAAAGCAAAACTGAAGAGACAAAATCAGACAAAGAAATATACACACACACACACACACACACACACTCATAAAAAGAAAAAAACAAAACAAAAAAACGAACAGACAGAACCCTAGGACAAATGGTAAGAGCAAACCTAAACAGACAAAAATCACACAAAGAAACATACACCCACACACTCACAAAAGAGGAAAAAGAAAAACAAAAAGGAAGAGAGCAACCAAACCGAAAAACAAATCCACCAATGATAACAAGCACTAAAAACTAAACTAAGATAAACATAAAACCCAAAACAAATCAGAAGCAGAAAGCAAACCCCAAGTCTACAGTTGCTCCCAAATCCACCACCTCAATTTGGGAACATTCGTGGTCTATCCAGGTATTCCACAGATGCAGGGTTTATCAAGTCAATTGTGGGGATTTAATCTGCTGCTCCTGAGGCTGCACTGAGAAATTTCCCTTTCTCTTGTTCGCACAGCTCATGGAGTTCAGCTTTGGTTTGGGCCCAACCTCTGCATGTAGATCGCTCTCAGGCATCTGTTCCCACCCACACAGGACGGGGTTAAAGCAGTGGCTGATTAGGGGGCCCTTGCTCATTCAGGAAGGGGGGGGGAGGTGTATGGTAATTATAATTGGAATGTGGGGTGAGCCTGCAGCAGCAGAGGCCAGTGTGACGTTGCAACAGCCTGAGGCATGCCATGTATTCTCCCAGGAAAGTTGTCCCTGGATCACGGGACCCTGGCAGTGGCGGGCTGCACAGGCTCCCAGGGGGGTGTGGGTAGTGACCTGTGCTTGCACACAGGATTCTTGGTGGCAGCAGCAGCAGTGTTAGCTGTCCATGCCCACCTCTGGGGCCTGAGATGATAGCCATGGCTCACGCCTATCTCTGGAGTTCGCTTAGCCAGTTCTCTGTCATCTGTGGGCACATGAAGCAGGAAGCCCCTCTCCTCATGCACCCCAAAACAGTGGTCCCTTGCCTCTTAGGCAGTTCCAGACTTTTTCCCAGACTCCCTCTGGCCAGCTGTGGCACACTAGCCCCCTTCAGGCTGTCTTCACGCAGCCAACCCCAGTCCTCTCCCTGGGATCCAATCGAAGCCCGAGCCTCAGCTCCCAGCCCCCACCCGCCCCGGCGGGTGAGCCGACAAACCTCTCAAGCTGGTGAGTGCGGGTCGGCACCGATCCTCTGTGCAGGAATCTCTCCACTTTGCCCTCTGCACCCCTGTTGCTGCGCTCTCCTCCGTGGCTCTGAAGCTTCCCCCCCTGCCCACACCCCTGTCTCTGCCAGTGAAGGGGCTTCCTAGTGTGTGGAAGCTTTTCCTCCTTTACAGCTCCCTCCCAGAGGTGCAGGTCCCGTCCCTATTCTTTTGTCTCTGTTTTTTCTTTTTTCTTTTGCCCTATCCAGGTACGTGGGGAGTTTCTTGCCTTTTGGGAAGTCTGAGGTCTTCTGCCAGCATTCAGTAGGTGTTCTGTAGGAGTTGTTCCACATGTAGATGTATTTTTGATGTATTTGTGGGGAGAAAGGTGATCTTCACGTCTTACTCTTCTACCATCTTGAAGGTCTCTCCCTGTCGTCATTATAATTACTATTATTATCCCAATTTCTTAAACAATATTTCAATACTTTATCTATTTGAAAAAATATTTTAATTTTTTTCCTTTGCCTTTTTGTGGTCTAATACATGGTAAATATTTAGGTGCTAACATAATCTAAAAATGCTTTTTTTTTAACAGCCAACAAAAATGGAATCAAGAAGAAATAGATGACTTGAACAGCCTGATCATTAGAAGTGAAATAGAATCTGTAATAAAAAAAAAAAACTCCCTACCAACAAAAGTCCAGGATCAGATGGTTTCACAGGCAAATTCTACCAAACATACAAAGAAGAACTTATACTGATTCTTCTCAAACTCTTTGAAAAGATTGAAGAGTAAGGAATACTTCCAAAGACATTCTATGAAGCCACCATCACCCTGACACCAAAACCAGATGAAGACACTAAAAAAAAGAAAATTACAGGCCAATATCTTTGATAAATATAGATGCAAAAATTCTCAACAGAATTTTAGGAAAACTAATCCAAACGACACATAAAAAGATCATAACCATGACCAAGTTTGATTCACCCCAGGGTCACAAGGATGTTTCAACATATGCAAATCAATCAATGTGATACACCCCTTCAACAAAGGAAAAACAAAAACCAAATGATCATCTCAATAAATGTCAAAAAAGCATTTGATAAAATTCAATATCCATTCATGATAAAAACTCTTACCAAAGCAGGTATAGAGGGAACATATCTCAACATAATAAAAGCTATTTATGACAAACCCACAGCCAATATAATACTCAATGTTAAAAACGTGAAAGCCTTCCTGCTAAAATCTGGAACAAGACAAGGATGCCCACTCTCACCACTTCTCTTCAACATAGTATTGGAAGTCCTAGACACAGCAGTCAGACAAGAAAAAGAAATAAAAGGTATCCAGATTGGAAGGGAAGAGGTAAAATTGTCATTATATGCAGATGACATGATAATATATATAAAAGAAACCCTACAAATTCCACACAAAAACTACTAGAACTGATAAACGAATTCAGCAAAGTAGCAGGATACAAAATTAACATACATAAATTGGTTGCATTTCTTTACACTAACAATGAAATATCAGAAAGGGAATGTAAACAAATAATCCCTTTTAAATAGCATCAAAAAATAAAATATTTAGGAATAAACCTCACCAAAGAGGTGAAAGACTTATATGCTGAGAACTATAAAACATTAGTAAAGGAATTTGAAGATGATTCAAAGAAATGGAAAGATATCCCACACTCCTGGATTGGAAGAATTAATAGTGTTAAAATGGCCATACTATCCAAAGCAATCTACAGATTTAATGTGATCCCTATCAAATTACCCATGACATTTTTCACAGAACTAGAATAATCCTAAAATGTACATGGAACCATAAAAATTCAGAATTGTCAACACAATCCTGATGAAACAGAACAGAGAAGGAGGCATAACCCTCCCGACTTCAGACAATATACAAAGTTACAGTAATCAAAACAGCATGGTATTTGGCACAAAAACAGATATATGGATCAATTCAATAGAATAGAGAGCCCAGAAATAAACCCACACACCTATGGTCAATTAACCTTCGACAAAGGAGGCAATAGTATACAATGGGGAAAAGACAGTCTCTTCAGCATGTGGTGTTGTGAAAGTTTGACAGCCGCATGCAAATCAAGGAAGTTAGAACACACCCTCCCACCATACACAAAAATAAACTCAAAATGGTTTATATGCTTATATGACATGACACCATAAAACTCCTAGAAGAGAACATAAGCAAAACATTCTCTGACATAAATCATACCAAAGTTTTCCTAGGTCAATATCCCAAGGTAGTACAGATACACTAAGTCCCCTACATAAGAACCTTCAAGTTGCGAACTTTCAAAGATACAAACGTGCATTCGCATGTCCAATCACATAAGTTAGTTCATGTGTCTGGTGTACACTGTCACAGGCGTGCATCCTCTACAAGTGGTTGTGCTTTTGTGTACTTTACTGTACAGTACCGTATAGAGTACAGTACCGTACCTTTACTTCAAGCCCAAGATGTCTGGAAGCAAGCACAAAAGCAGTGGTGATGTAGCTGGTGCTGCTAAGAATCGTCAAGTGATAACGATGGAAACAAAAGTGAAAATAATTGACAGAGTGGAGAGAGGTGACAAGATGGTAGACGTCGCTCATTCTTATAACCTGAACTGTTCAACCATTGGCACAATTCTGAAGAACAAGGACAATATCATGGAACATGTGAAGTCTGCTGTGCCGATGATGTCGACAATAATATTGAAGAAGCATGGAAAAGTGATGGAGGAGGTGGAGAAACTTCTCAGTGTGTGGATGCAGGATCAGCCTCAGCGTCCAGTCCCGCACAGCTTAATGCTGATTCAAGAGAAAGGTAAAACCCTCCATGAAGACATGAAGAAGAAAAAAGGCGAAGAATCAGAGGGTGCATCTTTTAATGCCAGCCATGGCCGGTTTCATCAGTTCAAGGCTAGAGCCAACCTTGACAACATAAAAGTAAGTGGAGAGGCAGTGAGTGCAGATACAGTAGCTGCCTGGGAATTTCCTGAAATGCTTCGAGAAATTATTGATGTATTGTATTTACCCGAACAGGTTTTTAATGTGGATGAGACAGGACTGTACTGGAAGAGAATGCCAGACTGAAGTTACATCAGTAAGGAGGAAAAGTTGATGCCAGGCTATAAAGCAGCAAAGGATAGGCTAATTCTGCTGTTTGGTGGCAGTGCTTCCGGCAATATGAAGCTGAAGCCTCTCTTAGTTTATTATTCAGAGAACCCAAGAACCCTTAAAAACATAGCCAAGTGCTCTCTTCCTGGTGTGTGGAAGAGTAACCCCAAAGCCTGGGTTACACAGGACATTTTCCAGGACTGGTTCTTCCACCGCTTTATCCCAGAGGTAGAAAAATATTGGTTGGAGAAGGACATCCCATTCAACATTCTTTTGCTGCTCGACAATGCTCTGGACCATCCCCCTCCATTCATGGGTGTCTTTCATCCCAACGTCAAAGTAGTACATCTGCCACCGAATACTACGTCGCTCATCTAACCTATGGATGAGGGAGTTATAGCGACTTTCAAGAAATATTATTTACGTCACACTTTTTGTCAGGCAGCAAAGGTGAGTGATGAATCAGGAACAACCTTGTGACAATTTTGGAAGGACTATAACATCTACAAAGCCATAAAAATCATTGATTTTGCTTGGCGTGAAGTTACGGCCATCACCATGAATGGGGTTTTGAAGAACCTTTGCCCACAGTTTGTTCGTGATTTATGTGGATTTGAGAAGGTGGATGAAGAGTCCAAAGGGGTCTTCAGCAACGTAATGACCCTCAGCGAGAAGCTGGAGCTAGATCTGCAAGAGGACAACTTCACTGAACTCCTTGCTGTACAACACGAGGAGCCTACTAATAAAGACCTGATGGAACTGGAGGCCCAGACAAAGGATGAAGAGGGACAAGAGGAAGAATAACTGAGGAACCGAAGAGATTCATGACACAGGAAATGGCAAAGGGATTTTCTTTATTTGAGGAGGCACTGTTAGTTTTTGAGGTACTGGACCTGAACATAGAACAGTACATGAACGTTGCAGCAGCTCTACCATTTCCCACCTCCTTTCCCTCCTCCAGTCAGTAACTCTTCTTGCCTGGTTCACTCGATGCCAGCCCCAGCATGCCAGTTGTTGTACTATACTACTGTACTTTTCAAGGTACTGTACTGTAAGTTTAAAAATGTTTTATTTTCTGTGTTTGTTTTTTATGTATTGTTTGTGTGAAAAGTAGTATAAACCTATTACAGTACAGCCAATTGTGTTAGTTGGGTACCTAGGCTAACTTTTCTGGACTTAACAAATTGGAGGGACTTCCCTGGTGGCGCAGTGGTTAAGAATCCACCTGCCAATGCAGGGGACACGGGTTCAAGCCCTGGTCTGGGAAGATCCCACATGCCACAGAGCAACTAAGCCCGTGCATCACAACTACTGAGCCCGCACTCTAGAGCCCACGAGCCACAACTACTGAGCCTGTGTGCTACAACTACTGAAGCCGGTGTGCCTAGAGCCCATGCTCTGCAACGAGAAGCTACCTCAATGAGAAGCATGCGTGCCGCAACGTAGGGTAACCCCTGCTCGTCTCAACTAGAGAAAGCCCATGCGCAGCAACAAAGACCCAACGCAGCCAAAAATAAATAAAATAATAAATTTATAAAAAAAATAAAGAAACTGCTGTAAACATTAATTAGGGTTGTCTTCATGTATTTCTCAGTGTTCTTTTTAGATAAATTCTAGTTCAGGTAAACTGGAGTAAAACCCAAGCTCTAATATTTATTGAGTGTTTGACAAAGTATCTCAAAAAAGAGGAACCTGCTCTCCTTGGGTGAGGATACATTCCTTCCAAAATTCCTTATCCACCCACAGGGTTTAGAGTCCACCCTTCATTTGTAGAATGTCTCCTGGAATCTTCTGCTTCCTACAATAGGGTTTCAGATTGCAACATTCCAGGAAAGATTGGGAGTTTGTGGGTATAATTTATCTTATTCTTTTAAAATTGCAGCCTCCCTTTTAATATACTTTGTAACTACTTGGGATGTGTCTATATGAACTGTGTACTATATGCTTCTGTTATAGTCCTTACAATATTTTATTGTCTTATTTTCTGTAACAATTTTCCATGGATTCTTTGGGCTTATGGTATATTAAAAGCAAGACTGCAATTTTAAAAGAATAAAATAAAATAAAAATAAATCTAACAACACATGTGAAAAGCCTATATGAATAAAATTATCAAGTACTCTTTATATAGATAATGCAGATTTGAAGAAAAGAAAAATTAAACTATTTCCTTAAATGAAACAATAAAACTTACATAGAGAGATAAAATATACCAATACCTATATGAGTGTATATGTATACATATGTAAGTATATTGGTATATATATATGCATATAACATATATATGTGTATATTTGTATATATATGTATGTGTATACACACAGCTATTTTTCAGGGGATAGATAATTTATTGTTTACATAAAATAATGAGAAAATACATATAAAATATATGTAAAATAATGAAAAAAAATTATAAAATTAAAATTTCATTATTATTAACTTCAGTATATTTTACATACAAGATATTTTATATAAATTTCATGGAAACTATGGAAAACAAACTAGTGTAGTTACACAAAAGATAAAGTAAAATAATGAGCACATACCACATCAAAAAAAAAATACAAAGGAACAATAACAACAACATTAATAAATGGAAAACCATGAAAGGGTAATTGTAAGTCCTTATCAACAATTAAGTTAAACTTTAACAGACTAAATTCTCCAATTAAAAGGTAGAAAGTGGTTGAATTAATTTCACAAAAAGAACCTACAGTATGCTGTCTAGAGACCACTTTACCTTTAAGGACATATATATGTTAAAGTGAGAGGATATAAAAAAATTTCATGCAAATGGCAACCAAAACTATACTTATATCAGCTAATACATATTTTCAATCAAGATTAGTCATAAGAGAGAAAGAATGTTACTGTACAGTGATAAATGGATCAAATTATCAAGAAACTATTCTAAATATAAATGTATATGCACTCAACACTGGATATGTAATATTTAAAGCAGATATTAACAAAACCGCATGGAGGGATTCCCTGGTGGCGCAGTGGCTGAGAATCTGCCTGCCAATACAGGGGACAAGGGCTCGAGCCCTGGTCTGGGAAGGTCCCACATGCCGCGGAGCCACTAGGCCCGTGAGCCACAACTACTGAGCCTGCGCGTCTGTAGCTTGTGCTCCGCAGCAAGGGAGGCCGCGACAGTGAGAGGCCCGCGCACCGCGATGAAGAGTGGCCCCCACTCACCGCAACTAGAGAAAGCCCTTGCACAGAAACGAAGACCCAACATAGCCAAAAATAAATAAATAAATTAACTAATTAAAAAAAAAAAACGCATGGAGAAAAAGCAAAAAAGCAATAGTCAAACACTTCAATACCCACTTGTAAACACTGGATAGATCATTCAGACTGAAAATTAATGAGAGAACATTGACCTGCATAACACTTCAGAAAGGTAAACAGAACAGATATATACAAAACATTCCATCCGAGGACATCAGAAAACACATTCTTCTCAAGGGCACAGAAAATATTCCCCAGGATATGTCATTCCTTGGCCACAAAGCCACCCTTAACACATTTAAGATTAACATCATAGCTCATAACTTTCCAACCACAATGATATGGAACTAGAAATCAGGAGAAAAAGCTGAAAATTTTACAAATACATGGAAATTAACACACTCCTTAATAATCAAAGGGTCAATGTAGAAACTGAAAGAAAATTTCCACAGTATCTTGAGAAAAATAAAAATAAAAATTCAAACTACCACAATTCAGGAAATACATCAAAAGTAGTTATGTGCTTACATTTTATTTATTTAAAAAAATTTTTTTTCCTATTTATTTAATTTATTTATTTATTTATTTTGGCTGTGTTAGGTCTTTGTTGCTGCGCGCGGGCTTTCTTTAGTTGTGGCAAGTGGGGGCTACTCTTCGTTGCGGTGCGCTGGCTTCCCATTGCAGTGGCTTCTCTTGTTGCGGAGCACGGGCTCTAGGTGCACGTGGGCTTCAGTAGTTGCAGCATGTGGGCTTAGTAGTTGTGGCTTGCGGGCTCTAAAGTGCAAGCTCAGTAGTTGTGGTGCACAGGCTTAGTTGCTCCGCAGCATGTGGGATCTTCCCGGACCAGGGCACGAACCCATGTCCCCTGCATTGGCAGGTGGATTCTTAACCACTGGGCCACCAGGGAAGCCCCATGTGTCTACATTTTAAAAAATGAAAGTTTTCAAAAAAATAACTGAACTTTGTCTGTGAAGGAAGCAGGAAAAAAAAAAAGAAGTAAGCACAAAATTAGGAGAAGAAAGGACAGAGCAAAGATTAGAGAATAAACAGTGGATAAAAGACTAAAAAAAACAGAGAAAAAAATCAACTAAAAGTTTGGTTTTTAAAAAATAAAGCAACTTGACAAAGTTTTAGCTATGCTAACCAAGGAAAAAAGAAAGAAGTCCAAAAATCTGATCAATAAGAGACATCAAAGAAATACAAAGGACCATAAGAGTTTATTATTAACAATTATACAGCAACAAATTCGATAAATTAGAATAAATGAATAAATTCCCAGAACTACCAAGACTGAATCACAAATAGAAGCCAGACCAGACAAATAATAAATGAGGACACTGAAACAATAAACACAAATCTCCTGACAAAGAAAAGCCCGAGACCAGATGGTTTCACTGGTGAATCCTACCAAACATTAAAAAATAATGCCAATCATTATCAAACGCTTCCCAGAAAACTGAGGAAGAGGGAACACTCACAAGCTCTTTTTGAGGACAGCATCCCACAGACACCAAAGCCAGATAAAGAACACTACAAGAAAATAAATCTATAGGCAGATATGTCTGATGAAAATAAATGCAAAATATCTCAGCAAAAGTCTAACCAAACTCAACAGAAAAATAAGAAGATCATACACCATGATTAAATGAAACTTATCCCTGGCATGAAAGAATGGCACAATATCACTCTATTATATATAATTATATATAACATAACATATGAATCAATAAAAATTATATATATATAAATTGATAAGGGTGATCCACAATGATAATAGAAAGAAGAATAAATATATGACCCTTTCAACTGATGCAGAAAAAGAAATCAACGAAATTCAAAACACTTTTATGACAAAAGCTCTCAACAAGTTGGGAACAGAAGGAGCATACCACAAAATACACAGACTAATGCACACCCACTACTAACCTTGTACCCAATGATGAAAAACTGAAAGCTTCTCTTTTAAAATCAGGAAAAAGATAAGGGTATCCACGCTCACTACTCTTATTCAAGACAGTACTGAAGTCTAAGCCAGAGCAGACTGAAACAAAAACAAGAAATAAAAAGGTAACCAAAGTGAAGAGGAAGAAGTAAACCTTTCTCTCTTTTCAGAAAACATGGTCTTATATATGACTACCCCCCAAAACGGTAGAACTAATAAATTAATTCAATAAAGTTACAGGATACAGAATCAACATACAAAAATCTGTGGCATTTCTATACCCTTAACCACACAGTATCTGAAAGAAATAAAGAAAATAATTCTACTTACAATTTTATGAGAAAAATATGTAGAAATAAATTTCACTGAGAGAGTGAAAGACCTGTGTACCGAAAACCACAGGATATTAAGGAAAGAAACTGAAGACAACACAAATAAACGTTAAGATAGTCTTTGGTCACGAATTAAAAGAATTAATATTGTTAAAATATCCATATTTCCCAAAGCAATATACAGATTCAATGCAATCCCAATCAAAATTTCTAGAGCATTTTTCACAGAAATAAAACCAACAGTTCTAAAATGTTCATGGAACCCCAAAAGAATCCAAATAGCAAAAGCAATCATGAAAAAGAAGAAAAACAAAACTGGAGGCTTCATGCTTCAAGATTTCAAACTCTATGACAAATCTATGGTCCCCAAAACAGTATGGTATTGACATAAAAACAAACACATACATCAATGGAAACAATAGCACAAAAATAAACCTAAGAGTATATGGTCAGTTCACTGAGGACAAAGAAGCCAAGAATATACAAGGGGGAAATATTAATAATCTCTTTATTAAATGTTGTTGGGAAAGCTAGGCAGCCCCATGCAAAAGCATGAAACTGGACCACAATCTTCCACCATACACAAAAAATAACTTCAAATGGGTTAAAGACTTGAATTAAAGAGGGAAAACCATAAAACTTCTAGAAGAAAACACAAACACAGCAAGTTCCTTGACAGGTCTTGGAGATGCTTTTTTGAATCTGACAAAAAAAAGCAAAACCAACAGAAGCAAAGTAACAAAAGGGAGGATATCAAACGAAAAAGCTTACGTACATCCAAGGAACCATCAACAAAATAAAATGGCAATCTACCGGAAAAGATGAATAATACCTTAATAAACCTACCTTTGGAAAAAACTTTGTAGCAAGATTAAATGAATCTTACACCAAAACTCTACTGTTTTGGTTGTTAGGAAATATATTAATATAACTCATCAAATTATATTGACACATTTAGGAAAGGCATGTGATCAACTTCATAGATGCAGACAAAGGAGCATGGGAGAACTCTACAGGTAATAATGATAAAAATAAAGATGATATTAATGCATAGGTACTCAAAGAAACATCACATACCCCTAGCATTAGTTCACCTACAGAGAAATAATACATTTACGTCCTCTAATTGTCAGAAAGGTCACTAGGAGATATGAACACCTAACTGATTTAGCACTTTGAGGTATCAGTAAAACAATTAGTATTGGAAAAGAAGGATTACAATCATCTCCATTTGCAGAGCATATGGATATATGTATTTAGTAAGCCCAAAGAGTCCATGGAAAATTGTTACAGAAAATAAGACAATAAAATATTGTGAAGATTATAACAGAAGCATATAGTACAGAGTTCATATAGACACATCCCAAGCAGTTACAATGTATATTTAAAAATAGGCTGCAATTTTAAAAGAATAAAATAAAATAAAATGAGAATAAATCTCACAACACATGTGAAAAGTCTATATGAATAAAAATTATCACAAACTCCTTATATAGATAATGCAAACTTGAAGAAAAGAAAAATCAAACTATTGATATTTCCTTAAATAAAATAATAAAACATATATAGAGAGGTAAAATGTACCAATACATATATTTGCATGTACATGTATACATATGTATGTATGTTTGTATATATATATATATATATATATATATATATACATACACACATATATACACACATATAATATATAGAGGTATATATTTGTACATATATGTATGTATATACACACAAGTATTTTTCTGGGGATAGATAATTTATTGTTTACATAAAATAATGAGAAAATATATATAAAATGTATGTAAAATAATGAAAAAATTTATGAAATTAAAGATTCATTATTATTTACTTCAGTATATTTTACATATAAGATACTTTATGTAAATTTCATGGAAACTACAAAGAAAAAAATCTACTGTAGTTACACAAGTGATAAAGAAAAAGAATGAACACATACCACATCAAAAAAAATTACAAAGGAATTACAACAGCAACAATAACAAATAGAAAACCAAGAAAGGGGGACTTGCCTGGTGGTTCACTGGTTATGAATCTGTGCTTCCACTGCAGGGAGCACAGGCTCCATCCCTGGTTGGTGAACTAAGATCCCACGTGCCATGTAGGCATGGCCAAAAGATTAAAAAAAAAAAGAAAGGGTAATTGTAAGTCCTTATCAACAATTAAGTTAAATTTTAATGGACTAAATTCTCCAATTACATGACAGAAAGTGGTTGAATTAATTTTAAAAAAAACCTACAATATGCTGTCTACCAGATACTCACTTTAACTTTAAGGACATATATAGGTTAAAGTGAGAAGATGTAAAAAGATATTCCATGCAAATGGCAACCAAGACTATACTTATATTAGAGAATACATATTTTCAATCAAAATGAGTCACAAGAGACAAAGAATGTTGCTATGCAGTGATTAAAAGGTCAAATTATCAAGACACTATTCCAAGTATAAATATATATATGCACCCAACACTGGAGCATGTAAATATTTAAAGCAAATATTAACAAAATCACATGGAGAAAAAGCAAGAAATTAATAGTAGGGCACTTCAGTAACCACTTGTAAATGTCAGATAGATCATCCAGACAGAAAATTACTGGGAAAACTCTGACCTGCAATAACACTTCAGAAAAGTAACATAACAGATATATACAGAACATTCCATCTAAGGACACAAGAAAACACATTCTTCTCAAGAGCACATAAAATATTCCCCAGGATAAGTCATTTCTGGGCCACAAAGCCACCCTTAACCCATTTAACTTTAAAATCACACCTCATAGCTTTCCAAATAGAAGCAATACTCTCAATATTACTAACAATAAGTATTTCACCTTGCATAAGCTTATATCAGAACAGATAACCCACTGATAGTTAACAATAAAATAAACCTAAAGTAATACTTAATCTAGTCAAACATCGTTAACCCAACACAAGTGTGCATTCAAAAAAAGATTTTTTTAAGAAGTAAAAAGTACTCGGCAATCACAAACCCTGCCTGTTTCTTAAAAACTTTGCCTCTAGCACATCTGGTATTAGAGGCACTGCCTGCCCAGTGACATCTGTTTAATGGCTGTGGTACCCTGAGTGTGGAAAGGTAGAGTAGTCATTTGTTCTCTAAATAAGGACTTGTATGACTGGTCACACAAGGCTTTTACTGTCTCTTTTAATCAGTGAAATTGACCTTCCTGTGAAGTGGCAGGAATAATATAAGAAGAGAAGACCCTATGGAGCAACAATTAACTAATTAATCCAGAGAAAAATAAACAACTGAACTTTAACATAGCTTTTAATGAATTAACAATTTTTAAAGCAACTATAGTCCAATAAAAATTAATTTTAAAAAAGTGGGCAGAAAAGAAAAAAAAACAATTTTGATTGAGGTGACCTTGGAGAATAAAACTACCTCTGAGTGATTAAAATTTAGACCAACTAGTCAAAATGCTTTATCACCTGTTGTTCTAAAACACTGATCAACCGAACAAGTTATACTAGGGATAACAGTGTAATTGTATTCTAGAGTTCATATTGACAATTTGGTTTATGACCTTGATGCTGGATCAGGACATTTCAATGGTATAACTGCTATTAATGGTCTGTTTGTTCAACGATTAAAGTCCCACATGATCTGAGGTCAGACTGGAGTCATCCTGGTCATTTTCTGTCTATTATAGATTTCTCCCAGTATGAAAGGACAAAAGAAATACGGCTTACTTTACAAAATGTCTTCAAACTAAATGATATAATCTACATTCAATTAATTTATACATACCCTACTGTAAAACAGGGTTTGTTTCGGTGGCAGAGCCCAGTAATTATGTAAAACTGAAACTTTTATCTGCAGTGGTTCAAGTCCTCTTCCTAAGAATATGTTTATAATCAACATTCTTTCACAAATTACCCAATTTAACTCACCATAGCATTCCTCATATTAACTAAACGGGAAATCCTAGGCTATATACAAATCCAGAAAGGGCCAAAAATCATCAGCCCCTATGGATTATTACAACTCATTGCTGATGCATTCAAATTATTTATTAAAGAACCACTATGACCATCAACATCATCAATTTATATATTATTGCCCCAATGCTGGCCTTAACCCTGGCTCTCACAGCATGAATTCCTCTTCCCATATCTTATCCATTAATTAGTATAAATGTAGGCATACTATTTATATTAGCCATATCAAGCCTAGCCATTTATTTTATCCTCTGATCTGGATGAGCTTCAGATTCAAAATACTCACTCATTGGAGCTCTACGGGCAGTAGCACAGACAATCTCATATGAAGTAATATTAGCAGTAACTCTCTTCTCAGTCTTACTGATAAATGGATCATTTACACTTTCAACAGTAATTATTACACAAGAACATCTATGACTAATTTTCTCCTGACCACTACCCAGAATTTATCTCTTTACTAGCAGAAATCCAATGAAACCCCACTTGATTAAACACAGTAGAATCAAAGCCTGTATTTGGCTTCAATGTAGAAAACATAGTGGGCCCATTCACCCTGTTCTTCCTAGAGAATATGTCAATATCATTATAATAAACATTTTCACAACAATCTGTTTTTAAGAGCATTTGACCATCCCTACCTGCCAGAATTATATACAGCCCAAGTCATCATTAAAACATACCTAACAATCTCCTTTCTATGAATTTGAGCATCCTACCCACAATTTTGATATGATCAACTATACATCTCTTATAAAAAGTTTTTTACTACTAACATTAGCCCTATGTATATGAGAGTTTTCACTACCTGTCGTCATACCAGGCAACCCACCACAAACTTAAGAAATATGTCTGACAAAAGACTTTGATAGAGTAAATGATAGAGGTTTAAATGCTCTTATTCTTGGAATTGAACTTATTCTTAAGAATTTTACATTCTCCATGCTACCACATTATACCATGTGCTACAGTAAGGTCTGCTAAGTAAGCTATCAGGCCCATACCCCCAAAATGTTGTTGTATATCTTTCCCGTATTAATAAACTCTATTGTTTTTACTATCATTCTACTGACCATTATCTCAGGAAATATAATTGTATAACAAGCTCACACTGGTTAATGGTATCCCCATTCTAATAAAAAACATGAACCCATAAGCTATAGAAGCATCCAACAAATATCTTCGAAAACAATCCTCCACATTAATACTGCTTATGATGGCTATTATCATTAATCTAATATACTCTGGTCAAGGAATACAATGAATTACAAAAACCTTTAATCCAGCAGCATCCACCATCATAATAGCCCTTGTCACAAAAGTAGGACTTTCCCCATTTCACTTCTGAGTGCCTGAAGTAACACAAGGCACTCCATGAACAGCAGGCCTGATACAGTTAATGTGACAAAATTGCACCCCTATCAGTTTTATACCACATGTCACCATCCATCAACCTAAACATACTATTAATCACAGTGATATTATGAATCATAATTGGAGGCTGAGGCAGACTTAGCCATACTCACCTGGAAAAAATTACACCCTCCTCATCAATTGCCCATATAGGATGAATAACAGCTATTATAATGTATATTCCAATTATAACAATCCTAAACATACTAATTTATATCATAACAACACTACCTTCTTACTATTTATGCCCACCTCATGTACTACAACAGTATCATTATCACACACATGAGATAAAACACCTCCCATCACAATCCTTTTCCTCACCATTATAGTATCATTAGGACATCGCCCATCGCTATCAGGGTTTTTACCCAAATGAATAATTATCCAAGAGATAACAAAAATGACAACATCATTCTACCAACACTAATAGCCATCACAGCAGTCCTCAGCATATATTTCTACTTGCAGCTAATATACTCCACATCACTAATTATATTCCCTTCATTAAACAACACAAAAACAAAACCGTCTGAACATACAAAGAAATAAACTTCCTATCATTACCAATCATAATACCCACACGATTACTACCCTTAAAACCCATTCTATCAGTGCTGGACTAGGAAATTAGGTTAGTTTAGACCAAGAGCTTTCAAAACCCTAAATAAGTACAATTTACCTAATTCCTAAAAATAAGGATTGCAAGACTCTTTCCTACATCAATTGAATGCAAATCAAACATTGTAATTAAGCCAAATCCTTACGAGATTGATGAGCTCTGACCTCAGGAAATTTTAGTTAACAGGTAAATCCTCTAGTCAACTGGCTTCAATCTATTTCTCCCACCTTCAAGAAAAAAAAGGCAGGAAAATCACTGGCAGAATTGAAGCTGCTTCTCTCAAGTTACAATTCAATTTGTTGATTCACCACAGGGCTTGCCAGAAAGAGGGCTCAATCTCTGTCTTTAGATTTACAGTCTAATGCTAGCTCAGTCATTTTACCTCTGTTCATAAACTGCTGATTATCTTCAACAAATCACAAAGATATCGGCATTTTATATTTACTATTTGTTGCCTTGAGCTGGAGTAGCAGGCAGCACCTTAAGTCTATTAATCCAGGCTGAGCTATGCTAACCTGGAGCGCTACTTGGAGATGCCCAAATCTGTAAGGTAGTCAGAACAGTCCCTGGACTTGTAATAATTTTCTTTATAGTTGTACCCATTATGATTGCAGGCTTTGGAAGCTGACTTGTCCCACTAATAAGTGGGGCACCTGACATAGCATTTCCCCGAATAAATCATATAAACTTTTGACTCTTCCCCCATCATTCTTACTCCTACTCATATCACCAATAGAAGCTGGTTCTGGTACCAGTGGAAACGTACATTCAGCTCTAGCCCGCAATCTGGCCCACGCAGAAGCCTCTGTCGACCTAACCATTTTCTCCTTACTTTTAGCAGGTGTCTCTTCAATTCTTGGTGCTACTACTTTTATTACTATAGTCTTTAGTATAAAACCAGCAGGCATACCCCAATACCAAACACCATTATTTGTTTAAACTGCCCCAACTATAGCCATATTACTATAATTATCACTCTCAGTCCGAGCAGCCAGAATTGCCATACTGTTAACAGATAGAAATCGAAACATTACTTTCTTTGACCCTGCAGGAGGAGACCCAATCCTATACCAACACCTAATTTTGAGTCTTTGGTCACCCTGAAGTCTGTATTCATAGCCTACCAGGGTTTGTTATAATCTCACATATCATTACATACTATTTAGGACAAAAAGTGCCTTTCAGCTATTTGGGAATAGTATGAGTCATGTCCACTGCTTTTTAGGATTTATCTTGTGGGTCCATCATATGTTTACCATAGGGATAGATGTCGACCAGTGAGCATACTTTCCATCAGCTACCATAATTACTTCTATCCCTACAGGATAGAAGGAGTAAAAATATTTAGCTGATTAACAACTCTTCACGGAGGTAATATTATGTGTCCTCCCACTATATTATGAGCTTTAGGCTTTATTTTTCTTTTTGCAGTAGGTGGTTTGACAGGAATCATCTTAGCAAATTCATCCCTTGACATTGTCCTCCACGATACATACTATGTAGTAGCACACTTCAATTACATAATGCCAATGGGAGCAGTCTTCACTATGATAGGAGGCTTCCTACACTGATCCCCACTATTCTCAGGTTACACAGTTAACTCAGCATGAGCAAAAATTCACTTCACAAGTATATTGGTAGTAGTAAATATGACTTCCTGCAGCACTTTCGTGGCCTCTCAGGGATGTCACTACGTTAGTCTGAGTACCCTGAGGCACACACAACATGAAATATTTTGTCTTTAGGCTCATTCATCTCTGTAGCAGCAGTAATGCTAATAATCTTCATACTTTGCTTTTGCATCCAAACGAGAAGTCTCAGTAGTGGAAACTGCTACTCCTAACCTAGAATGGTTACACGGATGCCCTCCACCATATCCTATGTTTGAAGATCCTACCTATGTAAATGTAAAATAAGGAAGGAAGGACTCAAGTCCTTTTCAACCAGTTTCAAGCCAACACCATAACCATTATGTCTTTCTCAATAAATGAGATAAAAGTAAAAAGTAACTTTGTCAAAGTTAAATCATAGGCTAAAATCCTGTATATCACTAAGGCATATCCATTTCATCTAGGCTCTAAAGATTCAACATCATCGATTATGGAAGAACTTTTACATTTTCATAATCACACATTAATAATCATTTTTAAAATAAGTTCTCTAGTCCTCTATATTATTTCACTAATATTGACAACTAAACTCATATACGTACAATAGATGCACAGGTAGAGAAAATTTGAACAATTTACCAGCCATGGTTGTAATCTTAATTGCCCTATCATCATTGTGAATCCTTTACATGATACATGAAATCAATAACTCTTCCCAAACCATAAAAACTATGGGTCAGTAATGATCCTGAAGCTACGAATACACAGATTATGAAGATTTAAATGTTGACTACTCTATAATCCCCACATCAGAGCTAAAACCAGGAGAATTATGACTAATAGAAGTCAACAACCAAGTAGTATAGAGATGGTCACTGAAAATGTTTTACACTCCTGAGCTGTTCCTTCTTTAGGCCTAAAAAGAGCTGCTATCCCAGGATGCCTAAATAAAAGAATCCTGATACCGACAGGACCAGGCCTATGTCGTGGACAAGAGAGCTCGTTTTCCTGAGTTCAAAGACAGGACCGAGGGATACGGCTGAGATATGGGGTGAATCTGGAGCCCATGGGGATGCTCTCTCCAAGCTCCGGGATAGGAACAGGGCCTCTGGGGTCCCAGGTCACCCACCTCGCCCTCCAGAGCGGGATCTTGGCAACATTCCCTGTCAGTGATGAGGCAGCCCTAGCACTTGTGATGTCACTACGCTGTGTCCTATGTGGACCCCATGCTCTTGGGACCACACCCCACACTCTGCAGGTCCATGCTACAGGGTCCTTCGTGCCTCAGGAGTAGAGACCATACAGCAAGCAGTTCCGTCCCCAACCAGCAGGAGGAGGGGAGGAGAGCAGGGACACCAGGGGAATCTCACTCAGACAACAACACCCCAGGGGTGCCAGCGGGGACACTGATGGTGCAGATGAGGCACAGACCAAGAGATGGGACCAGAGGACCCAAAAGGCAGCTGGTCAGGTCCTGGCTCACCTGCACCCTGGACACCCTTGTCCCTCGTACACCCCCTTCCTCATACACCCTCTCCTTAAATGCAGATTCTTCAGATGCAAACAGGCAGAGCTTCAGACTGAAAGTCAGCTCTTCCAAAATGACCCGTCAGCAAACACTGCAGGATTCCACTCCAGTGGGTGCCCTGGAGTCGACAACTCAGGGACTGAAGTGGATATCGGTGCCAGGGGCAGTGGGAGGGAATGGGGAATGAGACTTTCATGGTTGTGGAATTTTGGTTTTGCAAGATGAAAAGTTCTAGGGATGGTGGTGATGGCTCCACGAGAAGGTGAATATATCTGATGCCTCAGAAACGTGCACTTAAAATGGTGATGATGGTAAAGGGTATGTGATGTGTGTTTTATTTCACTTAAAATAAATTCTTAATGTCTTGTTAATTGAGATTTTGACTCCCCTTTATAACAAATGTGGGAGGCCCAAGCACAATCCCCCACCTCAGCGGCCATCATGGTGCCCTCCCATGGCACATGGGGGACCATTCTTAGGGGGGGCTAGTCTGTGCTCACCTGACCTCTGTCCAGAGGAATCCAGACAGTGGTGACCCCCATGGATTAGATATGTGATATGCTATGATATTAATATGATACCACCAAGGGCTGTCACTCACCAGAACACAGAGCAGCTACCCATTCAAACGTGCCTGACCTCATATGAATGTGACAAGATTAAGAGAAGAAAAGGAACCACAGGTTAATCAGGGCAACACCCTCAATTCAGAGGTTGGAAATCTCAGAGGGGACAGGACACACTGCAGGCAAAGAGCAGATTTAGGGTCTCCACGTACACATGATCTCGACCCATGCAGATGGGGTGCGACCCACACAGTCCCCAGACCCTGCACCTGGGGTCACACATCCACACTCACCAAGGTGACCCCAGCTCCCCAGACCCTGCACCTGGGGTCACACGTCCCCTTGGTCACGACACCGTGGCTCTGCTGGTTGGCCCCCTAATGTGGAAACAAGCTGGGTTCCTGGGACCTCCTGGGATGGCAGAGAGAAGTGTAGGGTCGGTCTCCCCTCCCCACACTTGTCCCAGAGAAGTCCTCCTCTTTTCACTTTGGTTCTGTCTGATTTTAACTGTTTTTAAAGCTTTCATGCTAGAGTTGAGCACACTACCTTGGTGCTGGCAGGCTCAGTCCTTTCTCGTCTCGCTTACATGTTGAGAAAACTCACAGGACAGCAGGGCTGAAAGCCGAGGGGCAGCTCTGGACTCTGCTGAGTAGGGACGGTAGACTGGAAGGAGAGTTCAGCAGCAGCCGCAGCTGTTACCCATCGGCCTTTTGCCCGATCTGCGTGCCCTGCAATCAATTCACCAGCTAAACCTGCCTCCCTACGCATAATGCATGTGCTGGTAAATTGGAATTATTGCCAGGTAGCCCTCCTGAGGATTCTCCATGAGCCCCAGGGAAGGTGAACCTTGCAGGGATTAAGACTAAGGCCCCGATTATAGCACTGACCCTTGGGAGGACCAGGTCACCACACTCAGAAGAGAGGCTGTTACGTAGACAAGCCCACCTCAGCTCCAGACCCCAGACATCTAAGCACTGACATTCAGATGCAGGCACGGAGCTTCCCAGTACTGAGGCCAGGCTGGGTCTCTACCCAGGTCCTAACGTACACAGAACACGGTCAGGTCTAAATGTTCTTATTATAGACAACACATGGTCAGCTCTAAACATAAGTAGACAGGACATGCAGAGGTCTAAACCTACCGTGTAGACAGAACTTGATCAGGTTTAAAGTAGCTCAGGGCTGATCTCCTAGGAGGTAGAGGTCACACCCATGGGGTCTCTCATCTTTGGACACAGGGCTCACCCCCTTGCGGGAACTAGGATGTACATTTCTTGGAGAATAAATCAACATCAGACTCCACCCTTCACCCACATCAAGAAACAGAACAAAATCTTTGTCATTAAACATTTCAACAGGCAAAACAGAAATATTACCAATTATTTCTCTGGCCACGTGATGGTCAGGATCCAGGGGTGAGCCAGAAACTTCCTGTAGTGCAGCCCAGTCTGCTGCCAGGACAGACAAGAAGTGGCCTGATTCCAGCCTCCCAGGCTTCCCGCACGAGGCGGCCACGCTGGAAGCCCAGGCAGGACAGTCCTGGACGGTCCGGGCAGGGAGAGCCGGTCCGTCCTTTCCGCGGGCTGATTCCAGGCGGGGCGCTCAGGGCCGCTGAGAGCTCTGCACTCAGGTGCTGCTTCCCTGCAGCGTGCGCGTGCGTGTGTGTGCGTACGTGCGTGTGCGTGCGTGCGCGTGTAGAGGGGGCGGTGGCTGACGGCTCCCATGGCTCCCGTCCGGGGCACCGCACTGTCTTTGAGAGGAGGCACGGGGAGAGGTAGGGGCACAGAAGCCGTTGGAGAGGAGAACCCACTGCGGAACTCCTTGCACACTGGCTCGCCCCACCCGGAGACCCGTCTGCCCATCGTGGGCCGCATGTCACCCCCCAGCCCCCCACCCCCCGACCCCCCGACCCCCCGACCCCCCAGGGCAGGGTGCCTGCTCTTTCAACAGCACAGGGTCTCACATGAAGGAGACCCAGTGGGGACTGTCACCCCCCACTCCTGAAGCTGTGTTTGGGGAGAATGAACCCCCATGACTGGGCGATGGGACCCTGTGAGGAAAGAGGTGGCGGCCCCATCCAAGTCGGGGCCTGACTGAGAGATGGGAACACAGGAGCCAAGTGCAGGGCCTGGGAGGGGCACCCCCAGCCTTGGCCAGGCTCTCCAACTAAGACATTGTAGTTTAGGGGACCTGGGGCAGGTGACTGAATGTAATGGGAGTCTAAACTGGACCCTGAATGGGGCTTAAAGAAGGTGTGAAGGATGTTACTGAGACAGTGACAGTCATTGGAAGACACACTCTGTGTCAGGATATCCTGCTCCATCCATTTAAATCCCTGAGATCTGTGACCTTTACGTGGCTACGCAGGATTGTTAGAGCAGCTGCGTGCGGATATATCTGGGGCACAATTCAGTCTGCAGCCAACTTGCAAGTGGTTCCAGCAAACACGCAGGTGTGCGCACAGGCAGGCACAGCACACACACAAACATATGCACGTGCACAGCACAACTATATTCACACACTAGCATGTGAACACACATGCACGCATATGCCCATGCACACACTAATGTGTGCAAGTGCACACACCTATGCACATGCACAGCATAGGTATGCAAACAGGCACATGCACACGCATAGCACACACACGGGGAATAAAGGGAATCCGTAAAGCATTAATTCCTGAACACAAGTGAAGCTGACATGTATTTCTCCCTTTTCTTAGCCTTGATGTTTTTCACAATAAAATGTTTAAGAAAAAAGTTAATGGCAAATGACTTTTGATTCATAGGACTTTCTGATGTTATTCCACAAATATTATGACAGGAGAAATGAATGTAGATATTACATGTGTCCATTGTTGGATGAATGGAAAAGCAAAACGTGGTCCATCCATACAATGGAATGTTATTCGGCCTCAAAAGGAAGGCGATTCTGACACAGGCTGCAGCAGGGATGAACCTTGAGGGCATCATGCTCAGTGACATAAGCCAGACACAAAAGAACAAATAGTGCCTGATGCACCCATACAAGGCCCCTAGAGCAGTCAGAACCATAGAGACAGAAAGCAGGGTGGTGGGTACCAGGGGCTGAGGGAGGGAGAATGGGGGGTCAGTGTTTAATGGGGACTGTGTCAGTTTTGCAAGATGAAAAAGTTCTGGAGGAGAATGGCGGGCAGCGTTGCACAACAGTGCAAATTACTTCATGACCCTGAAATGTGCACTTAAAAACGGTTAAGATGGTAAATTTTATGTTATGTGTATTTGACCACAATTTTTAAAACTTGTTAAAAAACAACAGGAAATAATCCATGAATGCAAGAAGATGCACAACTTCACTAATAACCCAGGGATTAAAACCATAAGAAAAAACTGTGCGTACACCTACCAGACTGGCAGACATGAAAGACACAGTATCAAATATCAGCAGGATGTGGAGCAATGGAAAGCCTGGTACGCAGCGGCGGGTGCAACCACTTCTGAAACAATCGGGCCTCAGATAGCGAAGTCCGTGCACACAGACCCACAGTGCTCCTCCCAGGTGAACACAAACCCACCAGCCCTGCACCAGGACACACGGACATGGACTCCGCAGCCACAGGAGCCAAACCTGAAAGAACCTGAAGGCCATCACAGGCGGATGCAGAAATGAACCATGCATGCTCCTATGAAGGAATATTCCACAGCAACGGAGTACATTTTGTTTAAAGTTAGTAAAACTATAAAAAATTTTTTAAGAAACTGTATTTACAAATGAAAGAATCTCATGGACACAGTGCTGAGCCATCAAAAGCAACAAAGTAGCACGCATGGTACACCCACTTACAGAGTTTGAAACTAGGCAAAGCTGGGCTGCATCATTCAGGGATGCATGCTTGGGCGTAAACTATGAGGACAAGATCGTGGCGCAAAATCAGGAGAACAGCTGCCTCACGGTGGGCAGGAGGCTGGGACGAGGGAAGGGCACTCCTGGGTGCCCACTTGCCATGCTCTATTTCTTGATCTTTATGATTATTCTTTACATGTATATAACCTAATCCTTTTTTTTTACTCTTCACACCTCTTTTTTTTTTAACATCTTTATTGGAGTATAATTGCTTTACAATGGTGGGTTAGTTTCTGCTGTATCACAAAGGGACTCAGCTAAACGTATACATATATCCCCATATCCCTTCCCTCTTTCGTCTCCCTCCCATCCTCCCTATCCCACCCCTCTTGGTGGTCACAAAGCACTGAGCTGATCTCCCTGTGCTATGAGGCTGCTTCCCACTAGCTGTCTATTTTACATTTGGTAGTGTATATATATATATATATATATATATATGTCCATGCCACTCTCTCACTTCGTCCCAGCTTACCCTTCCCCTTCCCCGTGTCCTCAAGTCCATTCTCTACATCTGCATCTTTATTCCTGTCCTGCCCTTAGGTTCGTCAAACTTTTTTTTTTTTTAATTCCATATATATGTGTTGGCATATGGTATTTGTTTTTCTCTTTCTGACTTACTTCACTCTGTATGACAGATTCTAGGTCCATCCACCTCACTGCAAATAACTCAATTTTGTTTCTTTTTATGGCTGAGCAATATTCCATTGTATATATGTGCCACATCTTCTTTATCCATTCATCTGTCAATGGAAACTTAGGTTGCTTCCATGTCCTGGCTACTGTAAACAGTGCTGCAATGAACGTTGTGGTACATGACTCTTTTTGAGTTATGGTATAACCTAATCCTTAATATGTACTTACAGCTTATCATTTTTGTGTATTAAAAAGGGGGTCTCCCCATCAAAGTAGAAGGAGACCTGCTTCTCCCAGGGAAGTAAAGGAATAGTTTCTATCAGTTAAATCTCAATACCATGGCTTCTTCAACCATCAAGCCTGACAACAACTCCTGTGAGAGAGGCACTGGGGCCACGACACTCAGAAGGAGGCTCTGGGACCTCAGTCCTGGGTCACTGCCTCTGAGGAACCCACGGCACCTGGTCAAACTTCTCAGTCATTCCGTGCATGACGCTTTTGCCTTGGTTGCTCCGGCACAGCTCGGCTGGCACCATCGCTGGGAGAGAAAGAAGAAACGTGCAGAAGAGGGAACCAGGCTTCAAGCTGACCCACCTCCTTCTACGGAGACAATGCCACAGTCCCTAAGAGAGGACAGCAAGCACGGAATCCAGCCTCTCTGCCTGAGGCCTAGCACACTAGCGCCCCACGCTTCTGATGCCACAGGGAGAATTTCGCAAGGTGCCTTCAGACCACCTGGTTGGACACATGGGGCTTTCAGACACGCAGGTCCTGTCCGACCCCGCACCTCTGGTGTCACATTCTGGAGGTGGGCCTGCAAGCCTCCAGGTTTTCGCTTTTGATAACATCTTTGTTGACATTGAATTTCTGTACCACACAGTTAGTTAACCCATTTTAAGTATTAAGCTCGGTGGTGTTTTGCATATTCACAGGGTGTGCAGCCACCAGCACAATGCATTTGACAACATTTCCACCAGAAGCCCACTCTTTAGAGGTCATCCCTCATTTCCCACAGCCCTGGCATCCGCAGTCCACTTCCTGTCTCTGTGGGCTTGCCTGTTCCGGATGTCTCATGTAAGTGGAATCCACTAATTGTCTTTTTGTGTCTGGCTTGTCTCACTGAGCATCATGTTTTCGAGGTTCATCCACATCATAGCCTGTGTCAGTGCTTCACTCCTTTTCCATGGCTGAGTCACCCTTAGCCTCTCTGCTTTTAACTCTATAATTAATTGTGACTCCCTGCCTGCGCTGCACAGGGCTGATGAGAATTTCACCTTCTGTCATGCTTGGGGTGTAAGCTGAACTTTTAACCAGCACCAAGGGGTCCTGTGCAGAGGCTGAAAGCCCAGCCCCACACGATGCACAGTCGCCGTGTGTGACTAGAGCCCAGGAGGAAGGGTGAGATGGGCCTGCCTGTTTACAGGACCAACATCCTACAGTCTCATGTGAAACCAACTCGCTGGTCAGCCTCCCGTGAGAGCTGCTCCCCACGTGCCAAGCGGGCAAGACAGAATGGTCAGGGACCGCGGCGCTGCCTTCAGTTCAGGCACTCATGGTAACTGGCTAGCTGGAAAGTACTGAGGCTCCAGGGGAGGGTCCCTCCTGCCTCTTCCAGCTTCTGGGGGCTCCAGGCATCCCTGGGCTTGTGGCTGCATCCCTCCCATCTCTGCCTTCATCTTCACGTGGCTTCCCCTCTGTGTGTCTGTCTCTGCTCACCTTATAAGGACACAGTTACACAGGATTGGGGCCACCCTGAGGCCCTTGTCTTACCTACTTACATGACCAGGCCCTACTTCCAAATGAGGTCATGTCCTGAGGCCCTGGGGTCAGGACATGGATGTCTCTTTCGCTGGGGGGTACATAATCCCCCTTCACTCTGAGATAACAGATAATATTGCCCAGAAAACAAGCCAGCTCCTTACCTAAGCCAGCCCCTCGAAGAGGTCTGAGCCTGCCTGGTCTCTTGGAAACTGACTGGGCAGGAGAGTGCAGCTCAGGACCCGAGTGTGAAGGACACCAGGAAGCACCCGTGTGAGTCTCCCCTTCACAGCTGCAGCACGGGACCAGCTGAGGAGGTCCAGCAGGGCGACCCCGAGCTCCTTAGAGGACTCGACCCACGTGGTCTGGGGGCGACAGGCAGCCGTGAGCGGGAATGTGATTAAGTGTATGTGATGGGCCTGCAGTGAGCAGGTGAGCACACGCGTGCGTGTGACTTGAGGCACACGTGATGGGTCAGCAGTGAGCCCACACGTGTGAAAGATCAGGTGCATGTGATGGCCAGCGGTGCACACACACACACACACACACGGGATCAGGTGCACGTGGCATCTTAGCGGGCAGGGCACCACAGGGCTGCAGTGCTGCCAGGGGCTCGAGCCACCGACCCTGCCCGGTGTGGAGCATCCCTCCCCCGACCCCCGTGTCCCTCCCCCATCAGGTGCCCCAGCAGCTCCCATGTCCCCAACTGCCCCCCCCCCCCAGTGGCTGCACCTGCACAGAATACTTCCCCTGGGCAAGTACTCCTTGAAGAGGGTCACCTCCGTGGTGACGGCGACCTTCCTCTTCTGCTGCTTCAGCGGGAGCTGCCCCCACCAAGGCATCCGGGCCGCCAAGGGGTGGTCCCTGCACCTGAGACCAAAGCGAAGGACTTGAGGGGCTGCGTTTTCCCCCACCGGGAGCCCCATATCTGGGGGGGGGGGCAGCGGGGCATGTCAGGCACACAGTGCCGGACATTCCGGTTCATCTTCCCTCAACACAGTGGGTGAAAGGAGAGCCACGTGGGACCTCCGACCACACAGGACAAGACGCGTGCCGAGGACCATCTCCCCACTGTCAATTGGCCCATTCAGTTTGCTCTCCTGTGAAATGCTGTTCGTGACTGGCCCAGTTTTCTGCTGGGCTATGTATTATTGGGACATATGTGTGGGTATTGATGATTGGGTTATTTTACATATGTGTGTGTGTGTGTACACATCAACATTTATATATATATATATTTAGACAAATTCATAATGTCATGTATCCACAATTATAGTATCATACAGAGTATTTCTCTGCCCTAAAAATCCTCTGTGCTTTGCCTATTTGATGCCCCCAGCCCCTGGCAACACCACCCTTTTACTGTCTCTGTAATCTGCCCTCCCCAACATGTCATTTGGTTGGAATCACACAGGACATAGCGTCCCAGACCAACTTCCTCTTCTTTTTTTATTTGAACTTGTCTTTTCATTCCACTTCACTCAAAGAATGTTATTCCAGTGGAATGAACTTTGTTGCCTAAAAGTCTCATTGATTACCCAGCATATCTATGCTTATATTTAGATAATTAAATTTTTGTTTTACTTTTTATGACCATAGAGTTCTAAGGGTTACATTTTTTTCTGAATTATTATTACAGTTATAAGTAGTTCCAACTCATTAAAACAGTATATATATGATTACATTCTTATATTCTTAAACAAAGATAAATACTTATTTGAAACCTATCTTTTAATAGAATGAATGTAACTTTTCCTTTTTATTTTTTATATGTATTCAAGAATGACCATGACTAATTGCTAGGAAGAGAAAAGATTCAATAATTGGATCTATTCCTAGTTTGTATTTTTCAGATATTAGCACTGAGACACCTTGTTCAGATAAGAGTGGGAGTTTTGCTTTAAAAATGTCACTTATTCTTTCAATTCCTTCCCAATTACATACCCAAATATTATACAATAGGTTTGGTAACCTATCAGCTGACAATGTGATTAGCTTTTCTCTCAATCTTGTTGAAAGCAAACCATGGGAAACTTTCAAAAGGATTTATGAGAACCCCTTTTCAGTATCTGGGAAGCAGGACAAAGGCTTCACCAGGGTCAGCAACTGAGCAACTGTGGATTTGATCAGCTACTCTTTCACTGAGAAAGTTTTGCTTAACCTGATTGCCCAGGAAAGTTGCAACACTATCCATCTTATTCTGCCTTTGTGCATGTGGCATTTTATTTTAATAAAGGTCTCTTACTACAGGATGTGCTTTAAGTGCATTTTCTTCAAATCTGCATATTTAGCTTATTCTGCTTGTAGAAGATGATTGGCGTGTCCATCCTCCCTGCTTGGCCCACCAGCCTGGTTGGATTCTCTGATAGTCAAGCCTCATTTCAATGTTCACTGCAAGAAAAAGGTGTGTGTGTGTGTATGTTGAGAGGAGGCTCACCAAACCGGTGAGAGGCAAACTGCAGGACGCATCCCTGAAAGCAGCCTCGCCGGGATCAGAATAAAATGGAGCTGGGGTGAACACGGTTCCTATTTAAGTCCCCAAAACAAGAGAGATCAAAACGCCGCTTCTCATTAAGCCGCTTCTTATGCAATGATACATTATTACCGAAAACTCTGGGATATTTTAACAGCTTTATCGAGGTGTAATCAACATACGACAAACGCACACGTTTGAAGTGTACAATTTGATAGGTCTTAAAACAAGTGTACCCCATCAAGATAATGATTATACCGTCGATGAAAAATTAATCAATGGTCAATCTAAGAAAGAAATGGAAATTTTTTTTTGTGCCAACCTGAATATTATAACCCGGGACACAGTTTTTCAGAAAGCTCTGAGGACTGTTCTGAAAAGGTGAGGGGGGAGGCCAGTATACATGTGAATTTGACGAAGGGGTACGTGCAACCAAGCACGCAGCTTGGTAGGATGTTACTTCTATTCACGAGGAACAGATACCTTAATGGTTTTAGTGCTTTTCTAAGTGTGGGAAGAGGCAAGAATCCAGGTTCATAAAAATTTTCTCCTGAAAATATCTAATTCTCTGAGGGCCAGTTCTGCCAGTTTTCCCAGAGCACAAAGTGCCTCACCCTGATCTTCACCCTGAATTCCTTTCAGGGTGTCTTGTAAGTCAGCGACTGTGGTGGCTGATGACTTAATTCTTGTAGAACTGGACGGTGGGCAACATTCTTTATGTAACAATCCCCTCCCTTTCAGCCTTAATTTTGACCAAGGTTTAGGAGGCATTTCATGACCAATTTATCCCATGGCGCTAGGAATGCTCATTCCCAGGTCAGGCGAGGATTTCCTTGATAGGCCGCTCAGTGTGCTGTTCCTGGGCCCTGTTAACAGTAGCCCAAAACCTCTGGGCCGCCTGTCCTACTAGTCTGTTATGGTCCAGGAAATGGTTCCCTCTTGTGGCTTCTTCCCATATCTAGAGTTACACTGTTACAATCACTGATCTTATAGACCTATGTATTTGACAATTGTTTTAGGTCACCTAGTCATCATTATTTTTAGCCAAAACTCCATCACACGTTTGGTAATGCAAGAAACAAAAATCTTGCAAAATAGGTAGAATACAAATAATATAGCTAGTGACATTAATAAGGTCATAAGTAAGTATTTAAGCTAAGAACTTCTTTTAGGTGCAGCCCAGTATCTCCCCAGGTCATCTGACCAGTCTGTTCTGCACCAGTCATTATCTTTAAGGGAAGTGATATAGTGGCCTTGTCCATAACGTCCACCAAAGATGTCTGCACATACAAGGTGAGTGGTGGGTCATCGTGTTCTCAATCTCAACAGGATCGAGAAAGGAATGTTGTCTTCTAAGGAGTTACGTGGCTGTCACCAGAAGGAGAAAAATTGATTTTTGTGGCTGAGCAGATATTTCTGCCATTGGGGAGGTCAGGCGAACACATAATGCAGATGCCCATGCACACTAGTGGGGAGGGAGGAGGCCGAAGGGCAGGGGAAAAGTTTATGTTTTAAATTTTTCTTGCCTTGCCTTAACATATGAATTTTTATTTCATCCATACCCTCATCCCCAGAACTTTCCTCCTGCTCTCCCCAATCCAGGCAAACTTGGATCTGCTTTCTGTCACTACAGATTACTTTGTATTTTGTACTTTGTAAATGTACATGCGAGTGTGTGTACGTGTGAGGGGGGGTATCAAACTTTGGTTTTCAGCTTCAGAATAAGTAACTAAGAAGACATAAAGATTAAAAAATGCCTTCAATGACTTTATCACAGTCAAACTTCAAGGTAATAGAAAGGTATTTACTGGGGGTGGGGCAGGGCAGATCAGGTCAGCAGGGAGGATATGCTGTATTAATAGAAAAGTGTACAGACAGATACTGTATTAATAGAAAGTTATAAACATTTTCGAAGGTTTGATGAGGACCAGCCACACGCGGAGTAAACAAAAGAAGCTCTGGCTGCTCCAGGACAGCACGCCCACTGGGAAGAAGTCACAGGGCGCTTCCTCCAGGGCGCAAGGCCAGCCCTGGACAGCGTGACAGATGACCCCATCCTGTCCTGACTTTCCCGGGGTCTTTCTTTTCACGTAGAGAAAAGCTGAGAAGAACTGCTAGTATTAAAAAAGTGACACATTTTTGTGATCACCGCTCTCACCGGCACTGCGGACACCTTGTCGTCGTGGGCTCCCACTCGGGCGCAGTGGTTCTCATGTGGTTGGAGGATGGACGAGGCACGAGTGCAGAACTGTCCTGGCTCCACCCACAGCTGATTTCCCGCTGCCTGGTGAGGCCACCTGCCCCGTCTCCTGTCCTCGCCCTTAACACAAACATCCCCAGGCCAGGAAAGGCAGGCAGTCTTGTGTTACAGGCATGCCTGCTGTGGGCGGAATCGTGTCCTCAAAATTCACATGCTGAGTCCTGACCCCCAGGACCTCAGGATGGGACTGTGTTTGGAGACGAGGTCTTTAAAGCAGTGATTAAAGTAAAATGAAGTCACTAGAGTGGGCTATACTCCAATGTGACTGGTGCCCTTATAGGAAGAGGAGATTAGGACACAGACAGACACAGAGGGATGACCATAGGAGGACACAGGGAGAAGACGGCCGTCTACACACCAGGGAGAGAGGTCTCAGCAGGAACCAGCCCTGCTGATACCTTGGTCTGGAACTTCCAGCCTCCAGGACTGTGAGAAATAAACGTCTGTTGTTTAAGCAGCCCTGTGTGTTGTGTTTGTTATGGTAGCCAAGTTAAGACGTCTTGCATTTATGGGTCCTTCAGGATTTAATGTCCTAGGAAGAGGGGACTGCACCAGGGTCCCTCTGCATGTGAGCTGCTCTGAGTGCAAGGGCTCCAGGCAGGCCAGTCTCAGGGGCAGCTGCAAAGTGACTCCTTCCAAACCACACACTGTCCTGCGCCCTGGACAGGGGGGCACGTGTCCCTGTTTGGGAACCTCTGGTCTCAGCTGGGTTCTCCCAGCTGGTACTGTGTATTTGTGGTTGACACAAAGGTTGGGGTTCTCGGGCACGTTGCGGTGGTGCCCTGATCTGCCAGGCCTCCTGCAGGAAGGGCTGCCTTGTGCCTGCCCATGATTGACTGGGAAGGACCTGCTCGTGATTTTCTGAGCTGAGAATCCGACTCTGTGCTGCTTTACACACAAGTTATTTCTATACGGCTTTAAGAAATGCTAAATTTTGCAGGAATATAACAACGATGTGATTCTAGGGAAGCTTGTTCTCACAGTTATTCAGAACTTTACCAAGAATTCTCTGATATTTTGGAAAACAAAATCTCCTGGTAAAGTGGCTCAGAGTTTCTGAATTGGCAGTAAATGCACCAAGATTGCTGTCACCACCGTAATTGGAATTATATACAACGATGCCTATTTGTCCTCATTTAAAAACATTAAATATAAAGTTTGAATCGAGTTGAATGTTATCTGCCTTTTCTTAAATTTAAACTGAAGAAAAATTTAAGCAAACATCTGATTACTTAGTGTAGTTGAAGCCAAGTACTTACCTATTAAATTATGTATTATTTCATTAAAATGTATTTATCTTTAATTCTCCTCTCTATTGTAACTATAGCTGCATACCCACATATACAAAATTATACTTAAATTATATGTGTAGAGAGATTATCTTATCTCTTCCTTATAAGAAGAGAGAAATCTGGACACAGACACAGAGGAGAAGCCACGTGACGATGGAGGCAGAGGTGGGGGTGATGCAGCCCCAAGTCCAGGGGCGCCAAGGATTTCTGGAGACCAGAGAAGCCGGGAGAGGCCAGGGCAGATTCCCTGAAGTTCTAGCAGGAACCAACCACACCTTCATTGTGTATTTCCAGCGTCCAGAGCTGCGAGAGAGAAATCTCTGCTGTTGTGACCTTCCCCCCCCCCACCCCGGCTTGTGGCATGTTGTCACGGTCGCCCCAGGATCCCCACACCTGCCAGATGATGAGACACGATGCATCGGAGGAAAGAGCCCCTCGGTATCTGGACGAGCATCTCTACACACACGTCTGGGTGCTGAAGATGGAGGACACGCAGCCGCCTCCGCACCCGAGCCGGACGTCGGGCTGCCCTGCTGTCCCGCTCGCTCCTGTCGTATGTCCAGTGGATGACCAGCCTCTGCTGATGCAGGCGCCCCACCGCTGTCCTGCGACCTCCCCACGCACATCCCACCCACAGGCCGTGCTCCGGCCCTGGCCTCTCAGCAGCCTCAGCTTGGCTGCAGTGACGGGTCAGGGGACCCGCTGACCCCTCCCAGCCCAGGGGCGGTGCCCGACGCAGGAGGCCCTGGGCAGCCGCCCTCCGTCCGGGACCAGGGGAGGCCTGGAGCGGGCACCTCGAGCTCCTCAGGGCCCTGGATGCAGCCCCACGTGCCACCAGCCCCACACACTCCCCGGCAGGCTGGAGGCTCCGTGTCCCCAGGCACAAGGCACTTCTCGAAGGCGGCCCTGGGGTGTGTCTTCAAACCGCTCCACGTTTGGCCCAACCTGGCAGGGAGCCCGCGGCCGGCCGCCTTCGCAGGAGCAGACAGAGGGCATCCCTGAGGCCCCCGTGCCTCTGCCCCTAAGTGACCCCGCCCGTCACAGACCAGGCCGCCCGCCTCTGACCGCCGCATCCCCCCCACCAGCTCCGGCCCGGCCCTCTAGAGACTCCTCACTCCCCGGAGGGCAGGGCTGACCGCCCCTCGGCCTCCCTCCCGCCTCTGCCTGTCCGTCCATCCTCCCTGAGTCAGGACACCGCTTCCTCCGTGAGGCTCCTGGATTCCGGCCTGGGGGACCCACATGTCCCCACTAGCTGTGTTGACCACGAGGATTGTCACCTCAAGAGGCCCCGGAAGACGGACCCCCGGGACGTCAGAATGGGACTTTGTGTGCAGATGGGCCACCGCAGAGCTGCCCGGGCTGAGACGAGGTCCCTGACCTGTGTGCGGGCGTCCTCATGGGGGACATTTGGACCCAGACACACGGGGGAGAAGGCGATGTCACGGCAGAGACAGAGACGGGGCTGGGAGTGGCCTGGGACCGACTGACCCCAGAACCCGCGGCGGAGCGGGCCCCCAGCACCTTGACCTCGGGCTCCAGGCCTGAGAGGAAGCGTCACCTGTCCCAACCCCACCCCCCCGTCTGGTGTCCTGTGCCGGGGCCACAGGAATCCCACACCCGGCCTGCGGGGCGCGGCGTGGTGCTTGCTGACACCCAGGACCGTCACTGGCCGCCTCCCCTCTGGGCATGATGCCCACTCCTCCTCGGGGAGGGACCCAGGGCCCAGGACCCCCGTCCCACACGTCCCCATCACGGCGACCTCTCCCCCTCCCCCAGCCACCCCTGGGGCATTTCAGGACCCCGAAAGGAGCCGCAGCGGTGTGGTGACCTCGGCGAGTGGCCACAGGCCACCACACCCATCCCCAGACCTGAGTGTGGCCATCTGAGAAGGGATCCACCAGCCCCCCACCAGCCCCCCGACCCAGGCGCCCCGTTTCACAGGGCAGGTCCTCTTGCCGAGTCTCTGGAGGGAGCTGTCGAGCAGGGGTGACGGAGGCCTGTGAACATGTGGGCCGGAGAGGTCCTCCCCAGGAGCCCAGCCACAGTGAGCCCAGGACGTGCCCATCCCTCCCCTGCTGTACCCCACGGGGTGAGGAGAAAGCCCCAGTGACCCCCAAGAAGAGACATGACACCCAGAGGACTAGACCATCCACAGACCGGGGACTGAGTGTCCACCTCATTCCCCCGGAGAGAACGATGTCTTCACCGGGGCTGCAGACTGGCCCATGTGCCCACAAACACCCAGCTTCAGGGAACCAGCCACACAGAAAACCCCCTTCCAGGGTCCCCTGTGTTAATAGACCCAGCCTTCGGGGGGGGGGGCCGGCCCGAGCGAGGATGCACGTGCTCCAGCGCCGGACACTCACTGCCGGTCGCGCTGCCCGTCCCCCGTCCCTCTCCTGCTGCCTGTGCTCTCACCCCCTCAGGGACCCTCCTCTCCAGGCTCCGAGCACCCACGTTTCCCACCTCCACCCCGTCACTCTCCACTTCAATGTGCCTGTTCCCCCGCCAGGTGAAGGGGAGGGTGAATGCCCGGCACCTGTGTTTCCAGCGGTGTAGACGGGGCTTCTCTTCTCTTGGTGGCTGGGGTCTGGCCGGACACCGGGTGGTTTCCAGCGGTGCGGGGCTAGGCGCCGCCCAGCCGGAAGCAGCCCTGATCCCCGCGCCTGCAGCGCCGCCTGCTGGTCTCTCCGTCCTCCAGTCGGGCACCGTCTTCGCCTTCCCCGCTGCCTCGGAGGGTCCGCCTCCTCCCTGTCCGGCGATCAGCCCCTCCTCCCCACCGCCATCACCCCCAGCTCCACACCCCTCGTCCAGCCTCAGGGATGACCCAGGACCCTCCCTGGGCTCCCCTGCCTGCCCACCCTGAGTCGGTGTCCTCAATCCACCTGCGCGGACAGGTGAGGGTTCCTTCCAGAAGTTCCCAAAGGCTTCACGCCAACATCCTCCCCGAGGTCAATCCCGTTTCCTGTCGGGATGTTCCACTGTCACCAAGCCCCCAACTCCATGGCGAGGGCAGGCATCAGGGCTGCTGCATGCACTGCTATGGGTCCTGCTGTATACACAGGCGTGACCCTGCCCCAGGATGCAGGAAAGGCAGCCCTACCGCGGGATGTGGGGAGACGGGCTGACCGCCGGGTGGACGTCCGCTCTCGGCTCACCAGGCAAGGGCAGCCGTGTTCTTGCTCCTTAGACCCTTTCTCACCCGACCTGACTGAGACCGGCTTTGTTCCCACCCCCGCTGTCCCTCCATTGGCCTCGCTCTTGTCGTGAGCAGAGTGGGACAGTGTGGTCAGCGGTCACAGGCTGAGGCACACGGGCACTGTGCAACCGCGTGCACCCACGCTGACCACACGCAACGGGCACTGCACCAGGGCCTGTGCACTACAGGTTCACCTGCCCACAGGGAGGCCGGGCCTCTGCTCCTGACTCCGGGAGGTCACCTTGAGTCTGACGGGAGTGTCTGTGCTCTGTGGGCCTCCGCCTCACTCCAGGCTGGTCTGCGCTGACGGCATGATGCATGGTGGGACATCCCTTCCTGAGTCCCGAGGCAGCCCCTCGGGGGCTGGAGGCTGAGGTCAGGCACATGGTGGTCCCCATGCTGACGTGACAGACCCCAATAAATCCTGCACATGACTCAAGTGGGCTTCCCTGGGCTGCCACAGGAGAGGACGCTGGACCCTGCTCCTCACCTCTGTCCTCGCTGGTTTTAATCTGCATCCTTCACCATAATAAACCCTGATTATAACATCTTCAGGGAGTTCTGGGAGCCTCCAAGAAAAAAGAAGCCAGGGAAGGGGTCTCTGGGTCCCCAGTGCTGCAGTGGGGGTCAGAAGTGGGGGGAGGTCTTGGGCCCTGGAATCTGAAGGGCCCCTCTACCAGGGGAGGGTAGGAGACCCCGGATGGAAGTTTAACTGAGTCCAAGGCCCTCCTGGGTAGGAGGCATCCTAGCCCCGGGGATCACAAAGAGGCCGGCTCCCTCCCCTCAGCCCGCAGGCCTGGTCCCTGCTCTTGAGAAATTCCCTAGGGTGTAGTCCCGGTGCTGGAGGTGCCCTGATGCTGTGGCCTCCTGAGCCTCCAGTGAGGATAACGGGAGCGGGGGAAGACTTGTTCGCAGAAAGGGAGCTTCTGCCAGAACGAAGCCTGGGTCTGCTGCCCCCGACCCCAGGTGCACTGGGGCAGGAATGTGAGGGCGAGGTTCCTTCCCCTCCCAAGACACACAGGCCACATGGGCGCTGGTCACTGGACTCCCACACAATACTAAAATCTCCCACGCAGGCCTGTTGGGTGAGAGACACCATTTAAAGACTATTAATGGGGCCGGGGGGGCCCAGGGGGAGAGGCTGGGGGCGGGGAGAGTTGGAAAATCACCCAAGGATGCGCTCTCCCTGCAGCAACCCTCCAGGTGAGCCCAGGTGGAAGTGGACCCCTCAAGTCAGAGCCCTCACGGCTCAGACACCCCCATTCTGGGCCTTTGGGGGACAAATACCCAAGCACCCGCAGTACTTGCTTACCCTGCTGCAGTTAGGGCCTGCCCTGTCTTCTTCATGGCCAAGTTCCCAGCCCTCCCAGAAGGCCTCTTGGGGGCTAATGGGATGGGGGTGTCTATGGCAAGAGCAGGGGTCCTTGACTGGATGGGGGTGTCCACAGCAGGGCTGGAGGCCACGTGGCAGGCAGAAGGGCGTCCACCCATCTTGCCGGTCCACACGTCATGGTCATAGGCCCGCACACAGCACCAGGCTGTGGACGTGGTAGACGGTACAGTGGTCAGGGACTGGTCCAGCGCATGCAGGCGTCTGACAGTCACGTGGTCAGTGTGGAGTGTTCACAGGGAGCCCTGGCCGTGCTCCCACACTCCCGGGAAGGACACGTCAGCATGGTCCCTGGAATGACCCTCCCGGGGAGGTCAGCCAGCAGTGCCCCTCACCCAACCTCACTAAGATACCACAAGAAACAAGAGACAACTCCGTGCAGAAAGACAGAACATCACCAGCCTGATGCTGCCTGAGGAAGGTCAGCTGGCATCTGGGACCTGGGTGCTATAGTGGGTTGAATGGGGGGCTCCCAAAAGTTATGGCCACGTCATGCCCCCAGAATCTGAGAATGGAACCTTATTTGCAAGTAGGGTCTTTGCAGGTACAATTAGTTATGGATCTGGAGATGAGGTCATCCTGGATCAGGGTGGCCCTAAATCAATGACAGTGTCCTTCTAAGAGACAAGAAGAGAGACACAGAGGAGACAGCAGGTGAAGATGGAGGCAGGATGGGAGAGATGTGGTCACAAGCTCAGGGATGCCTGGAGCCCCCCAAAGCTGGAAGAGGCAGGCAGGACCCTCCCCTGGAGCCTCCGGAGGGAGCGCGGCCCTGGGACACCTTGACCTCAGACGTCTGACCTCCAGGACTGAGAGAGGACAGGTTTCTGTTGCTCTGAGCCTCCGTTTTTGGTCGTTTGTCACAGCTGCCCCGGGAAGCTAATGCAGCTGGTGAGCAGCTCCCTGCCCTGATCTAAACCCTCCCGCCTCCCTTTAGGGGCAGCCCCCTGTGCCCGTGCTGTTTGCACAAACCGTGTGGTTCATGCTGAGCCCCGGCTCCCCTTCTGGGCACTGGCATTTTGGAGGGTGGGGGCAGACAACACCACGTGACCAGCCCCCAGCCGGGTGCCAAGTCTATAGTGAACTTCCCTGGGGGGACCGGGGGTGGGTAACTGTCATGGTTCTGCCCTTCGTCGCTGGGGGAAGAGACACCCTAGAGACCCTCGAGGGAAGGAGGGGGCATGAAGGGTCATGAGGTGAGTGGAGCAGGGGCCCTCCCTCCCGTGCATCCCTACTGCATGCTGTGACCCATCTCAGCTGTGAGCACACAAGCCACAAGCATGTGCTGGGTCCTGTGAGCCTCCCAGCCAGTCCCTGAAGGTGAGGGCGGCCCTGCAGACCCTAGCCCTTTCCTCCATGTCGAGTAGGTGGAAGACCCACTTCTCCTTGCCATTCCAGAAGCGGTTCTGGAGCTGATCCGGGAGGGGTTCTGGGGTTTTGCAGGCTGAGCCCTGTTGCTATGAACCCACTTCCCCACAGGAGCATCCAGAGCAAGCTGTTTGCCCTGTTGCCTGAATGCCCTCCACCAATATCCTCAGGAAAGAATCAGAGAGGACGCTCACGCACCTGCCCCTCCCCGCGCATGGGGCTCTCGTGGGCAGGCCCCTCCCAGGGCATGGGACCCACCCGGGCAGGCACCCGGCAGGACTGGGCACACAGGAACCGTGCATGTAGCCCTCGTGGCAGAACACCCCCTGACCACCTGCTGGTCAGAGCTGACCCTGAGCACCCCAGGGCAGGACCTGAACTAACAAACAGCAGCTCCTGGACAGGTCTGTGACCCTGGGCTTCACTCGCGTGGCCTCCTTCCACCGGGGTTTCCAGAGGCTTCCGCTGCACCTGGGGCACTGGGCTCCTGTCTCCACCCACCAGCCCTCCTCTCCCTGACTCCTGGGTGCTTCTCAGTAGGGGAAGGTCTTCTTGAAATTGTCCCCCACTCTTGGATGAGATAAAATGATTAGAAAACAAGCCAGAGCTGCAGCCCCTTGTCTATCCTGACCCTCAGGACGCCACGCATGTTCCTTGGACCTGGCCGGTGCGGCAGGGCCCATTTTCTGCATCTACGAGCCCCTGATCAGTGAGGATTGGCTGACCTGGGCAGCCTGACCCGGCCGGCCAGCCCTTCCCAGGTGTGCCTGGGTTGAGCTCTGTATGGACAACCCTCCAGGCAGCAAGAGACCCTGCAGCTGTGCCTGAGGCCATACTCTCTGGCCCATCAGCGCTGTGGGGCTGGGCTGGTGGGAGGGAGCGAGGGGCCGCAGCCTCGTGGGTGGCCCGGTGTGAGTGGGGCTCTGCCGCACCCTCTGCAGGAGCTGCCGGGCTGCTCTGCTACGTAAGGAAGAGGATGTGCCGCCCGTACCTGCCACTGGAAGTTCTTCCCGGGCAGAGGTGAGGAAGCAAGAGAAAAGGCAGTGGGGGCCTGGAGAGGAGGGGTAGCTCAGGTAGGGAAATGGAAAGCTTCCAGAAGAGCGCCCAGGGCCAGGACCATCCCGCATGGCCTGTGGGAGCCAACTCAGCAAGCGTGCTGTCGCTGGCGTGGCTCGAAGCCCTTTCCTCCAGCCTGTAAGGCCCTTGTGCATGTTTATTTAGGTTTGCTTCCCCGGGATGGGCGGATAAAGTTCAGGAGCAGCTGGCCGGGGGGCTCAGCGAAGGTTTGCTCAGAGACGCCTCCGCTCCAGCTTTCCAGTGAGGACGCTTCTTGGTGGAGGTTGCTGGCTGCGTGTGAGAAAATTCCCCACTTCTGACCAACCTCAGAATTGTTCATCAGTGTAGCGAGTGTCCTGATAGGGTTTTCATCTGTGTAACTGGCAGGTTCTTAATTAGCAGCGTGAATGGTGACATCAAAGGTCCTGAATCAGGATGGAAATATGTACCCCTCACATGTACAGGTGTAAGAACCTGGGGAGGCCGGGTGCAGCCGGCACCCTTAGGGATGGGCTTCCGACTGACCCTTCAACATTCTGGTGTCCAGCGACTGCTTTAGGATTTCTGGGGCCCAGTGCTGGCTCTAAGGGTTCTGTAATCCAGCGTCTGTCTGCCTTTAGTGAGAGCCACACTTCGAGGATCCTACAGAGCAGGGTCTGTGTGACCGTTCTGTGGCTTCTCTAACAAATGACCACAAGCTGGGTGTTTAAAACAACAGGAATTCATCCTCCCCCAGTCCTGGAGACCAGGCATCTGAGATCAAGGTGTCGCAGGACTGAAGTCCCTCCAGAGCCTCCAGGATAGGGTTCTTCCTGCCTTTTCCAGCTTCTGGGAGCTCCAGGCGTCCCCAGGCTTGTGGCTGCATCCCTCCCGTCTCTGCCTCCGTCTTCACGTGCCTTCTCCTCTGTGTCTGTGTCTCTTCTCTTCTGTCTCCTACAAGAACGCTGTCATTGGATTTAGGGCCACTCTAACCCAAGATGACCTCATCTCGAGATCCTTAACTACATCTGCAAAGACCCTTTTCCCAAACATGGTCCTGTTCACGTGTTCTGGGGGGGACACATCTTTTGGGGTCACCATTCAACCCATTATCTGTGTGTGAAATAACCCTGTCATTTTAGGAGATTACCAAGGTCCCGTATAGACTGGCACAGACAGCAGCCATGTGGGTAGGGGTCTGGGGAGAATGAGGACCCTGGAATCACCTGGAAGGGATGAAGTCCTGGCTGCATTAGGTGAGCTCTTCCACCACGGGGCCCGTGGAAACAGCCACTCCACTCTGTCCATGGAAAGGGGCCCAGTGCCGAGTCCAGAAGTGGTTACCTTGCAAAGCTGGCTCTTCTGGGATTTCATCATCAATAGCATCATGTAACCAATAACTACGGGCTTGGAGAAATCGCTTTCTGGTGTGTGATGATGGCACTGTCACTTTAAGCTCATCAAGCCTAGAATAGGAATGTTTGAAGGAGAAGAGTTTGGGAGACTCTGAAGGAATCCTCTTCGGGAGATGGTGAACCAATCCTCCTTGGTTGTCAAGGAAACTGCTTTGAAGCACCATCACCAGAGTGGTGGTCTCAGCGTGAGCTGGGGTTTGAGAAAAGTGTGATGAGATTAAGCCTTACTTTCTGTAACAGCTGGGGATGGGTTTGTAAAGCACCTTGGCTTTTAGGGCAAAGGTTCTTTGCTGGAACAAAGTGTCTCCCAAAATGGGCTGAGGCTCAAGGTGTCTCTGCCCCCTTCATGCGAGAGTCCAGGGCAGGTGGGTGTCAGGGCCCAGGTTCGGTCCACCTTGTTTCTCCCCCCTGCTTCCGGGTGGAGAGCTCCAACCAGCTGGGTGTGGTGACCACATGGGCACCAAGCCCTCCATCCTAGGATGCAGGCTGGCCAAGGCCCTCACCACCTCCACCCCTTCCCCTTGGTGACAGGAGACACTGTGTCCCAGCTGCAAGGGGTGGGAAGGCTGGGACGTGCAGGGGAGCCATGAGCAGGTGAAAGGAAAATGGGTTCTGATGGGCAGCTGGACGGCTCTGCTGTGAGGGTCGCCCAGACACCAGCACACAGTCTCTGGGTCCTGTGAAATGTGATTACACATCAGCACGAGCTCTTCCATGCTTTGTGGTTCTGGAAATCCTATAGCAGGTGGTTCACAGCAGGTGAAGCTAATGCTCTCACTGAAGGTGGTCAAGCCAAAGGTCTGCAGTTCAGACTGAAGGTGCTGATGTACATACAGGACAAAACCATCTCGTGTGAATGTAGTTCAGGCATGTTTAACGTGAATGCAATCGTGTTATGCCTAAATCTTCTATCTTGTGCCTCTCCTCAGGGATCCCCTCCTCAGTTCCTGAGGTTCCTGTAACTCACGTACGGGGGAATGGAGAGTGGCCCTGTCCAGTCTGAGCGCTGAGTTACCCTGTCTGTGAGTCTGCTCGGGGCTGCCATAACGAGTACCACAGACAGGGCAGCTTAAACAACAGACCAGTCTCCTAGTCCTGGATGCTGTCTGAGATCAAGATGCCTGCAGGCTGGTTTCTCCTGAGGCCTCTCCCCTTGGCATATAGACAGCCATCTCTTCTCCCCATGTCCTCACATGGTCTCCCCCTGTGCCTAAATGTGTCCTAATCTCTTCTTGCAGGACATCAGTACTATTGAATTAGGATCCACCCTAGTGACGGCATTTTACCTTGATCACCTCTTTTTTTTTCTCTGTAGAAATACTTTTACTCAGTTGAATGACTCTTACATTTTCAATATCTACAAGCTTCCATTAAAGAAAATATCTAATTGTTTTTTCAAACATAATGAAAAACTGCCTATTATCCCCCTGTGCCCTTTACACAGTAAGTCCCCTACATATGAACGAGTTCCTTTCTGAGAGCGGGTTCGTTATTAGGTTACCCAACCAACACAATCGGCTATACAGTACTGTACTGTAATAGGTTTATAATACTTTTCACACAAATAGTACATAAAAAACAAACACAAAAATAAAGAAAACATTTTTAATCTTACAGGGCAGTACCTTGAAAAGTACAGTAGTACAGTACAACAGCTGGCATCAGGGGCTGGCATCGAGTGAACAGGCAAGAAGAGTTACTGACTGGAGGAGGGAGAGGAGGTGGGAGATGGTAGAGCTGAAGGATTATCAGCAGTAGAAAACAGAGGGCAAGCTGCAATTTCACTCACTCCTGACGTGGATGGCACAGGTTCTGGTTCCTTGCTGGATTCAATTCTATGTACCCTCTTGAAAAATGATCCAGTGATGTCTGGGTAGTAGCTCTTTTTATCTCATCATAGATGACACGGTAGCACTGGACTGCATTCTGAACAGCTGCTGCAACCTTTGTGTACCGTTCTACATTCAGGTCCTTGCCTCAAAAACTAACAGTGTGTCCTCAAAAAAAAAAAAATCCCCTTGCCATTTCCTGTGTTGTGAATCTCTTTGGTTCTTCAGTTATTCTTCTTCCTCTTGTTCTCTTCCCCCTTCCTCTGGGCCTCCAATTCCATCAGGTCTTCATTAGTAAGCTCCTCATGTTGCACAGCACGATCGCGTCTTTGAAAGTTTGCAACTTGAAGGTTTGTACATAGGGGGCTTACTGTATAAGAATGCCCTGTGTGTCCATTACATAAAACTCCTATAAAACATTTTATTGGTATTCAGAGCTGAATTGTGTGTTATATTTTGTTGGATAATATAAGCTACATATAATAAACCGTTTATGTCTCCACATAGCAAAGAATTTGTTTCTCCTTATTCACTGAGTGTACAAACAGTAGTTACTGTATTGTAGTTCCTACTATGTGCCAGGAACTGTGTTAGTCACTGAGAGTAAAGGAGTCATAAAATAACAGATACAGGCCATTCTTTCATAAATACGGTGTAGTATAGTACATAAAAATAGACTGTGAACATTCTATGAATGAAAATTTATAAAGTTGTAAGTTCATAGAGCCTAGGAATTCATTATAGTCATGCTAGTTAGGGAAGGGCTCTTGATTAAGTAATATAAAGCAGATATCTAAAGAAGGAAAGTTAGGTAAGTAGGAAAATGATTAAGAGGGGAGAGAAAACAATAGAAGGGAAAAGCCTTCTAAGCAGAAGATACAGTATGAAAAAAGGAACATAAAAGTTTGGGGTAAATTTATGAAATATTGTCTTTTCAGCTCTGGTATCTAAGAGTTGCAAGTAGATCAGTTAGAAGATAAGTCGATAGTAAGAAAGCGGGGAGAGTGTGATGACTACTTGAGCAAGCATGGTGACAGTGGAAAGGAAATAAAGTTGTTCTTAGTGGAATTTTGGAGAGAGATAAACAGATACGACTTAGAGGTACATAGGATATAATATGTGAGGGCAAGTAAGTGTGACTTCTCAGTATCTGTCATATTCATAAAGATGAATAGTGGTATCAGTCACTGAGATGATACAAACCCTAGAGGAGACACAGTTAATTTTCTTGCTGGGGAGGACAAGGGAAGAGATTCTGAACTTATTTGGAATATGTTCAATTTGAGGTAACTTTGGCCTTGATTTAACATATTTCAAATACTCTACTTTGTGCCAAGAAAAGTTTTAGTTCCTTTAGGTATTAAGTGAACAATTAGAGATGTGAGTCTGGAGCTCAATGAAGAAGTTTAAATATAAATTTGCAAATAATTGGCATATAGATGATATATAGATGATGATGGAAGCTTTTTAACAGGAATAAGGTGAGAGTGAGAAGAGAAAAGATACAGCACTGAGTCTTGAGGAACTCCAGTGTTGAGAGGGAGAGAGGTGATAATCTAGAAAAAGATCGAGAAACAGGAGCCAGATATAGCAGAATAAGATACACACGGCTTGAGCGGCAAAATCCAAGGAAAATGTTTTGCAAAGGAAGTAATTCACCAGACAATTAAGAAACCTAAAAATATGCCTCTGAATTAACCTCCAGGAGGTCCTCAGTAATTAGAGTGAGTGTTGTTTTGATGGAATGATTGGAGCACAAGACACCTGAATGGGGTTGAAGAAAAAAAAAAAAGTGAGAAAGTGGATACAGTGTATGTCAACCACTCTAAAGAAACTTCATTGTGAAGAAGGAACTGATGTTGTAGTTTCGGAGGTTACATATGGCCCAATCGACTATTTTAAAGATAATTCGACAATGCTTCATTGACAGTTGAAAGGTTTTATTATACAGTAAGTAGTTGACAAAATAGATTGTGTAGGATTCCTGATAAGGAGGGTGGAGACAACATTGCTGAGGTTCTGAACAGTATGTATAGCGCTGATGCTCCAATATTCTCCAGTAGTACATGTGACCCTTTTTGGAAATGGAGAAAACAGATGATCAAGCTTTAGAATTTGTCCCCTGGGTGCAATGAGAATAAAAAAGTGAACGAGGTTTAAGCATATTGGCATGAGAGTTATTAAAATGAGCCATGGAGCAAAGACTGAATATGGAGGGGTAAATGATGAGGGCAATGGATGGAGATATGGAAATACGGAAAAGTGGAGATTCGCGTGGGATCAAAAGAATGTATGGATGGAAGTAATTCACAAGGGAGCTGAGAAGGTTGGTCTAGAGAGCAAAGGTGAGTGGTAGGAGTCCTATCAGGTGGAACAAGACTTACCTTATGATGTAGGATTATGTGGCTGAGGAAAGAGGGGGAAAAATCATTGGAGATGAAGATATTAAAGAACGGAGAGGCTGAATGTTAGGGTGCTCACCTATATGGAAAGTGGGGTCACCCAGAATATTGGCAATAAATGGGGTGAGAGGAATACCAGAGTTAGATGCTGACATGCTACAGATAATAGCAGGAAGAGGAATGTTGGGTGGTATAGCACAAGGACACATGCCTCAAAGTGCAGAATATCTACAAGATCTACAAGATTAGTGAGTATAGATCTGGACCTTATACCAACGAACAAACAGAACATCAAGCACAGCAAACAAAGTTGAAGTGCATATGGGGTGAGTGAATAGTCACCACTGGGTAGGGTTACATATAAAGTAATTCTCAAGGAAGGGGACATACTTCAGTTAAGGCATGAAATACTTAAAAACACATTGATAGTGACAGTATATAACGTTTAGGTGAAGAGCAATAAGGTTACTCAATTAAATCTTATTGAGATGAAGTTGGAGTAGATGATGGATTGAAAGGGGAGGGTGTGGAATTTTGAGTGGGGAAAAGAGGACACTATATGATTTTCAGTGAAGCCAGTTTTTGGGTAGTGTGCATAAAATTTAAATAGAGGTTACCATCTGTTTTACATTCCATTCCATTCTGTGGTTCAAGATCCTACAGGGACAACAGGCTCACGTCTCCTACCCACTCCCTTAACTCTGACAAAACAACAACTATAATCATCAGGCTTGTTTTTTTGTTTTCCTTTCTTAAGCTAACAGAGGTGAGGATAATTACCAACATGGTAGCAATCCTTAGCCACTGCCTACAAGCATAATTCCTCCTCCATTATTTCAAAAATTGTCATTTTATGAATACATCAGATACTATGCTTGGATACTACAAGACTGGAGCAAGTTAAAATACAGATGGAATCATTTGTGCATATTCATGATCGTTTCTCATTACTGGAGGCTGCCCGTCACTGTATTTTCAAACACATCAGCTTGAAACATTTGGTATTTGCATAAATAGTGTTCATCATGAAAGCATTAACATTGTGTTAGAAGGTGAAGTAAGTGCAATAAATGCATCTGTTTTAACATTATTGATCTCCTCTTTAAAAACTCCATCACCAAATACAGCCACATCCTGGGGTCCTGGGGGTTAGGGATTCAGCATATGAATTTTGGGGGACACGACTGAGCCCACACCATCCTGCTTAGGAACCGACATGTGCCTTGGTCCCTCCTTCCCTCAAGTCACACAGGGATCATGCAATGGCCCAGGGAGAGGCCACTCCTGCAGTGTTTGTGTCCCAGCTGGGGAACCCTTCTCTGCTCTCTTTAATCACGCAGCGGCAGTGCCAGCCCCCTCCTGAGGTGAGCAGTTCTGGAATTTTGTACTGTGTTGCCTGGCCGGCTGAGGTGCTCATTGTCAGGGAACCCAGGAGCCAGCAGCCTAGTAGGGATACCGGGGACTCTCAGGGCCTTGGCATATGTCTCTCTCACCAGACACCCCAGCAAATGAGGGAGAATCTTTGGGGGGTCACAGGAAGGAGAGAGTCACAGTCTCATTTATGCTTCAGAAAGACCATGTTGGGGTGGGATGTGAGATGCACTGGGGGGCAGGGAACTTTGTCAGAGCCTGATTGAGGAACCTGGCACAAGATCGGGCTTGGGCCAGGGCTGTGGGTGTAGAGGGGAATTAGCCTGGGGACTGGCCACAGACTCTGGAGGACGAGCTGACAGTCACTGGAGCACAAGGAGAGTGGGAGCCTGGGAGGCCCCAGCGTTACCAAACCAAACTCGATTCCACGTGCCCATGCGTGGTAAAGCCAGTCTACTGACACCGGGGTGTGGTGAAGGAAAGTGCAGCATTAATTGTAAAAGTGCCAATACAAGCAGGACAGGTGGCTTATGCTTTAAAAACCCCAAACTCCCTGAAGGGTTTCAGCAAAGCAATTTTAAAGGCCAGGTGAGGGAAGGGGGTCGCAGGGTATGTGATCAGCTGGTGCACAGTTCTCTGGCTGATGGTGAGGTAACAGGGCCATTAACTTTATAAATTCTTAGGCACCAGTAGCTCTGGGGCTACGTGTTCATGATCGTCAAGTAGTTAATTTCTTCCATTTGTTGGTGGTTTTAGTGTCTGTAAAACAGTTCGGGAAGAGTGCATCAGATACTATTATCCAGGTACTTCAGAGAGGAGTTACAACAGCGGATATGAAGGAGGGGTCTGTCCTGGGAAGGCCCCAGAAGGTCCTGCTCGGTTACAGCAGGTGTCTGGGCTCAGCAACCAGGGGCACCTCCTGGGCTGGGGAGCTGCAGGATCCCAGCCCTCTGAGGGGCCTGTTAGCCCCCAAGGTGAGATGGGGGTGCAATGGCTGGACAGAGGCGTCTGGCCTGGGAGAGGGGTCCAGGTTGGAAACGTCACTGGAATCATCGCAGGGAGGAAGAGGAAAGGCCAGGAGGGAGTAGGTGGGTCATAGCAGACTATGTGCAGGTGACGGCGGTCCTGATAGAAGCAACCCAGACCCAGAAAGGAGTGGCTATCAGGGGCTCAGCTTCATTCTCTTGTTCCTTTGCGAAACTGCTATGACAGCTTGAAACACCGCCAGGAGACTTCTGGTCCCAGCTCTGCCATGGCTTCATGAAAGGGGCCCGGGTGGAAAACAGAACCACTGTAGGCCCTGCTCGTGTCCCCACTGGGAATGAATCCCATCAGGGCACCGGGGCTCACAGACTTCAGGGAACCCCTGCCCTCAGGACTGGTCTTCCTCCTTGCTCTCTCCTGCTGGTCAGAGGCCCAGACACCCACATCCTGGCTCCACCCACCTCAGGGACTGAGTAATATTCCATTGTATATCTGTACAACATCTTCATTTTTCTGTCAATGGACAATTTGGTGGTTTCTCTGTCTTGGCTATTGTAAATAGTGCTGCCCTGAAAATAGGGGTGCATGTGTCCTTTCGAATTACGATTTTCTCTGGATTTAAGCCCGGCAGTGGGATTGCCAGATCCAATGGGAACTCTGTGTTTTGGTTTTTAAGGAACCTCCATACTGTTCTCCACAGTGGCTGCACCAGTTTGCACCCACACCAAAAGTGTAGGAGGGTTCCCTTTTCCCCACGCCCTGTCCAGCGCTTATTCCTTGTAGATTTTTTGATGATGGCCATTCTGACCTGTGTGAGGTGATACCTCATTGTAGTTTTGATTTGCATTTCTTTCATAATTAGTGATGTTGGGTATCTTTCCACGTGCTTATTTTTTTATACAGTGTGAGTAAAATTTACCTCTTGTAATTGGCTTCTTGGAAGTTGGCCCTGTTTTGAATTCTTTTCCAATGATCTACCCCAGGGCATTTCTTGAGGGCAGGTGTCATTTCGAGCCCTGCAGGCCTTGCGAAGATTAAGTGCCCATCAACACCGGTTTTTAAGTTGTTGTTACGGGAAACGGCCACAAGGCGGCAGCATTGGGCATTTCTTCATGCCCAACTCTAGTTACTCGGGCAACCGGAGCCTCAGGGAAAGTCCTCTTCCAGGGTTGTCAATTAGAGTGGAATGTGCCTGAAGAAACACCCAAGGCTTGTGTCTCATTGCTTCTCCCCCATTACCCTTTAACCCCGGGACACATCCCATCTCCGGAAACACCACTCTGCTGAGGGTGCTGTCATCCGTAGGTGGGGCGACCCTGAGGAAGGAGGCTGGAGGTGGGAACCGCACCACCAGGAGACACGGATCCCAGGATACTTTTTAAAGCTCTTCCAGCCCCAAGGCTCCACCATCCTTTGGGTGCACCAGGCTTGCTTTCGCTGTAGAAGGGCCCGCCTGGATCTGGGGATTGTGGGCTCACGCAGAGGGGAACAGGCACTCCAGGTCCATCGGGGGGGCTCATTGGCTGGCACATCCTCCTCAGCTCCCTCAGCCCCGTGACAGTCCAGCTTTGGGACCCAAGCCTCCTCAGGCTCCAGGGATGTGACACCAGCCCAGGTCGCCAAGCACTGAGGGGAATAGTCAGCATTTCTTTTTCTTTCTTTTTTTTTTTTTTTTTTTTTTTTATAGCTACTTTATTTATTTATTCATTTATTTTTGGCTGTGTTGGGTCTTCGGTTCGTGCGAGGGCTTTCTCCAGTTGCGGCAAGCGGGGGCCACTCTTCATCGCGGTGCGGGGACCGCTCTTCATCGCGGTGCGCGGGCCTTTCACTATCGCGGCCCCTCCCGTTGCGGGGCACAGGCTCCAGATGCGCAGGCTCAGTAGTTGTGGCTCACGGGCCCAGCCACTCCATGGCATGTGGGATCTTCCCAGACCAGGGCTCGAACCCGTGTCTCCTGCATTAGCAGGCAGATTCTCAACCACTGCGCCACCAGGGAAGCCCTCTTTCTTTTTTTTTTAATGTTTATTTTGAATTGGAGTATTTAGGTTGTGTGGCTTTTTTTAGGTGTACACCAACCTGATTCACTTGTATATAGATGTATGTATGTTCTTTTTTGGGTTCTTTTCCATTATCAGTTATTACAAAGTGTCGAGTAGGGTTCCTTGTGTTACACAGTGGGTCCTTGTTGATTATTTTATAAATAGAACTGTGTATATGTTAATCAAAAACTGCTAATTTCTCCCAGCCCACCACCTTTCCCTTTTGGTAACCATAAGTTTCCTTTCTAAGTCTGTAAGGTTGTCTCTGTTTGTGAAGAAATTCATTTGTATCCATTTTTAGATTCCACCTAGAAGTGATTCATATGATACTTGTCTTTCCCTTTTTGACTTACTTCACTTAGTATGATCATCTCTACTTCCTCCCATGTGGTTAGAAATGGCAATATTTCATGCTTTTTTATGGCTGAGTAATATTCCATTGTGTTTGTGTACCACATCTTCTTTATCCATTCATCTGTCCTTCTACACTTAGGTTGCTTTTGTGTCTTGGCTATTGTACCTAGTGCTTCCATGATCATGGTGGTGCAGGTGTCTTTTAAAATTTTGATTTTCTCTGAATCTATGCTCAGGCATGGTTTTGATGGGTCACGTGGTACTTCTATATTTAGTTTCTTAAAGAACCTCCATACTGTTCTGCATAGTGGATGCACCGATTTACATTCCCACCAATAGTGTAGGAGGGTTCCCTTCTCTCCACACTCACTCCAGCATCTGTTGTTGTAGATTTTTTGATGATGGCCATTTTGACTGGTGTGAAATGATACCTCACTGGACTTTTGATTTGCATTTCTCTAATAATTAGTGATGCTGAGCATTTTTTTCATGTGCTTTCTGGCCATCTGTATGCCTTCTTTGGAGAAATGTCCATTTAGATCTTTGGCCCATTTTTTTATTGGGTTGTTTGTTTTCTTGATATTGAGCTGCTTGAGCTGTTTGTATGTTTCAGAGATGAATTCCTTGTGGGTATCTTCGTTTGCAAATATTTTTTCCCATTCTGAGTGTTGTCTCTTTTTTTTCATTTATGATTTCCTTTGCAAAAGGAAAACATTTGAAGGTTAATTTGGTCCCATTTGTTTATTTTTGTTTTATTTTTCATTATTCTAAGAGGTGTATCATAAAAGAACTTGCTGCGATTTATGTCAAAGCCTGGTCTGCCTATATTTTCCTCAAGAGTTTTATAGTATCCGTCCTTACATTTAGGTCTTTAATCTATTTGGAGTTTATTTTTGTGTATGGTGTTAGGGAGTATTCTAATTTCATTCTCTTTTTAATTGTTTAAGGAAACTCCATGCTGTCTGCCACAGTGGCTTTTACCAATTTACATACATTACCAGCAACAGTGTAAGAGGGTTCCCTTTTCTCCACACTTTCTCCAGCATTTCTTGTTTGTAGACTTTTTGACGATGGCCATTCTGACCAGTGTGAGGTGATACCTCGTTGTAGTTTTGACTTCCACTTCTCTAATATTTAGTGATGTTGAAATCTTTTCAGGTGATTTTTTTTTAAACAGTGTGAGTAAAAGTTACCTCTTGCATTTGTCTTCTTGAACATCTGCCCTGTTTTGAATTCTTTTTCGATGACCTATCCCAGGACATTTCTTGAGGGCAGGTGTTTTTTCACTTACAGACCAGCAGGCCTTGTGAATATTAAGTGCCCATCAGTACATTTTAAATTTGGTGTTAACAGATAACGGCCACCAGGAGGCAGCATTTCTTCAGGCCCAACATTTTTCTTTTTTGTAATTTCATTGTTATTTTATATTGAAGTAGAGTTGATTTCCAATGTTGTGTTTGTTTTAGGTGTACAGAACCTTGATTCAGTTATACATAGACGTATATCTGTTCTTTTTCAGGTTCTTTTCCCATATAGGTTATGACAGTGTTTTCAGCAGAGTTCCTTGTGCTCTTCAGTAGGTCCTTTTTGATTATCTGTTTGACATATATTAGTGTGTATCTGTTACTCCCAACCTCCTAATTTATCCCTCTCCCTACCTTTCCTTTTTGATAATCAGAAGTTGGTTTTCTAAGTCTGTGAGTCTGTGTCTATCTTGTTAATTAGTTAATTTGTATGAATTTATAGGTTCTACCTGTAAGTGACATCTTAGGATATTTGTCTTTCTCTTTCTGACTCACTTAACTTACTAAGATTATCTCTAGGTCCATAGGTGACTGCAAATGGCATTATTTCATTTTTTTCATGGCTGAGTCATATTCCCTGTGTACACATATCACTTCTTTATCCATTCATCTGTTGATGGACATGTTGCTTGCTTCCACGTCTTGGCTATTGTAAATAGTGTTGCAGTGCCCGCTTGGGTGCATGTGTCTTTTTCAATTCTGGTTTTCAAACCTATACTCATAAAAGTGGGACTGCCGGATCATACGGTAGCCCTATTTTTACCTTTTAAAGCCACGTCTATAATGTTCTCTATAGCAGCTGTTACAAATTACATCCCACCAGCACCACAGGAAGGTCTCCTTTTCTTAACCCTCACTCTAGCACTTATTGTCTGTAGTCTTTGAGATAATGGCCATTTTGACATGTGCATGGGGGTGTCTCTTTGTAGTTTTTTTTTAAATTAATTAATTAATTAATTAATTTTTGGCTGTGTTGGGTCTTCGTTTCTGTGCGAAGGCTTTCTCTAGTTGTGGCAAGCAGGGGTCATTCTTCATCACGGTGTGCGGGCCTCTCACTATCGTGGCCTCTCTTGTTGCGGAGCACAGGCTCCAGATGCGCAGGCTCAGTAGTTGTGGCTCACAGGCCTAGTTCCTCTGTGGCATGTGGGATCTTCCCAGACCAGGGCTCAAACCCGTGTCCCCTGCATTAGCAGGCAGACTCTCAACCACTGCGCCACCAGGGAAGCCCCCTCTTTGTAGTTTTGATTGGCGAGTCTCTAATAATTTGCCATGATGAGCATCATTTCATGTGCTTTTTTTAAAAAATGGAGTGAGTTGTATTTATTTGTTGATATTTTCTTCTTGACAGTTTGCCCTGTTTTTAATTATTTTCGATTATATGCCACTGGAAATTTTTTGAGGGTAGGTATAATTTAGAGCCCAGCAGTCCTTGTGAATATTAAATACCCATAAGCAACGGTTTTCAGGTTGCTGTTGCCAGAAATATCCACAAGGCAGCAGGATTTCTTCACGCATAACTCTGGTGAGTCCGGCAACCAGAGCCTTAGTAGAAGTCCTATTTTGAGGTTGTAATTGGAGTGGAAATTTCCAGAAAAAACACCCAGTAGCTTGTGTCTAGTTAGGTCTTCTATCTATTAAATTAATTTCTATTTTTTATTGAAGTAACATTGATATACAATGTTGTTTGGGTTGCAGGTGTACAAAAACATTCTCATTTATACATACACATATATCTAATCATCTTTGGATCCTTTTTTCATATAGGTTATTAGAGAGTGTTGATAGACATCCCTTGGTATATATAGGTCCTTGCTGAGTATCTATTTTATATGAAAGAGTTTGTGTTTTCAATCCAATCTTCAGAATTTATCCCTTGCCCACTTCTTTACACTTTGGTAAACTTAGGTTGTTTCTTTTTTTTAAGTCCCTGAGAGAGTTTATGTGTTCTCAATTATTTTAATGGTGTGTATTTTTAGACTCCACCTATAAGTGATATCATATAATACTTATCTTTCTGATTCTGACTTACCTTACCTAATATGATTATCTCTAGGTTTATCTATGTTCCTGCAAATGGCATTATTTCATTCATTTACATGGCTGAATCATATTCCACTGCTTACATGTATCACTTCTTTTTATCTGTTCATTGGACATTTTGTGTGTCCATGGACATTTTGTGTGTCTCCACATCTTGAGTATTGTAAATGGTGCCGCACTGCACAGTGCATGTGTCTTTTCAATTCTGTTTTTTTCCACATATACTCTTAGGGGTAGCACTGCTGGATCATGTGGTAGCTCTGTTTTTACCTTTTAAGGCACTTCCTTAAACTTCTCTGTAGTGGCTGTTACCATTTACATCCCAGCAGCACCATAAAAGGATTTCCTTTTCTCCATGCCCTCTCCACCATTTATTCACTGTAAATTTTGGTGATGGCATTTTAGACCAGTGCAAGGTGATCCCTCGTTGAAGTTTTGATTTGCATGTCTCTGCTAATTGCTATGTTGACCATGTTTTTATGGGCTGTTTTTCTTCATAATCAGTGTGAGTAGAATTTACCTGTTGAAATTGCCTTCTTGAAAGTCTGCCCTGTTTTCAATTATTTTCGAGCACTTACTCCTGGACATTTTTTGATGGCAGGTATCATTTAGAGCCCAGCAGTCCTTTTGAATATTAAGTACCCATAAGCAATTGTTTTGAGGTTTCTCTTGTGGGAAATGGCCACAAAGCTGCAGGATTTCCATGGGGCCAAACTTTGTTATGCTGGCCAACAGAGCCTTTTGGGAAATCCTGTTTGTTGCTTGTAAATTAGAGTGGAATGTGCCAGAACAAACCTCCAAATCTTGTGTCTCATTGCCAGTTTTTTAATTAGATTAATTTTTATTTTTATTGGAGTAACATTGATATACAATGTTGCATATGTTGAAGGTTTACAGAATCATTTTCAGTTATACATATACATATATATATAGGCATGCTCAGCTTCTTTTCCCCTGTAGGTTATTAGAGAGTGTTGATAGCCCTTCCTTGGTATACATAGATCCTTGTTGAATATCTGTGTTATATGAAATAGTTTGTATTTGTTAATCCCATCTTTGTAATTTATACCTTGACCCCTTGTGTCTCCTTTGATAATCATATGTTGGTTTCTAAGTCCCTGAGTCTGTTGATTTTTTCTCCATAATTTCAGTGGTGTGTATTTTTAGATGCCACTTATAAGGGATATAATACACTATTTGTCTTTCTGATTCTGACTTACTTTACTTACTATGATTATCTCTAGGTTAATCTATGTTCCTGCAAATGTCATAATTTCATTCTTTTACATGGCGGAGTCATATTCCATTGTGTACATGTATCACTTTTTTTATCTGTTCATCTGTCCATGGACATGTTGTATGTCTCCACGTCTTGGGTATTGTGAACGGTGCTGCAGTGCACTCTTCGGTGCGTGAGTCTTTTTGAATTATCTTTGTTTCCACGTATACTCTCAGGGGTAGCACTGCTGGATCATGCGGTAGCTCTATTTTTACCTTTTAACGGCACTTCCACAATGTGCTCTATAGTGCCTGTTACCATTTAAAGCCCACCAACACCATAAATGGATTTCCTTTTCTCCATGCCCTCTCCACCATTTATTCATTGTAAATTTTGGTGATAGCATTTTAGACTGGTTGCAAGGTGATCCCTCGTTGAAGTTTTGATTTGTATGTCTCTGCTAATTGCTATGTTGAGCATGTTTTCATGGGCTGTTTTCTTCATAATCAATGTGAGCAGAACTTACCTGCTGAAATTGCCTTTTTGAAAGTGTGCCCTGTTTTCAATATTTTTGAACAATTACCCCTGGACATTTTTTTGAGGGCAGGTATCATTTAAAGCCCAGCAGTCTTTGTGAATATTAAGTGCCAATAAGCAATTGTTTTGAGGTTCCTTATGCAGGATACGTCCACAAGGCACAGGATTTCCTAGGTCCCAACACTCCTTACTCTGGCAAAAAGAACCTTAAGGGAAATCCTGTCTGGAGATGGAAAATTGGAGTGGAATGTGCCAGAACAAACCCCCAAAGCTTGCATTTCATTACCACTTTTTAAATTAGATTAATTTTTATCTTTTATTGGAGAAACATTGATATACAATGTTGTGTTTGTTGCAGGTATAGAGAATTTGTTATACATATACATATACATATCTATGCATCTTCGGTTTCTTTTCCGATATAGGTTATTAGAGAGTGTTGGTAGCCCTTCCTTGGTATACATAGATCCATGTTGAATATCTGTTTTATAAGAAATAGTTTGCATTTGTTAATCCCAACCTCCTTATTTATCCCTTGACCCCTTCTGCCTCCTTTGTTAACCCTATGTTTGTTTTCTAAGTCCCTGAGCCTGTGTATGTGTTCTCAATTTGCTAAATGGTGTGTATTTTTAGATTCCAACTATATGTTATATCATATGATATTAGTCTTTCTGATTCTGACTTATTTATTTAGTATGATTACCTCTAGGTTTATCTATGCTCCAGCAAATGGCATAATTTATTCATTTACATGGCTGAATCATATTCTGTTGCATACAGGTGTCATTTCTTTTTATCTATGCATCTGTCCATGGACATTTTGTGTGTCTCCACATCTTGGGTATTGTGAATGATGTTGCAGTGCACACTTGGGTGCACGTGCCTTTTCAAATTCTGGTTTTTCCGCATATACTCTTAGGGGTAGCACTGCTGGATCATGTGGTAGCTCTATCTTTACCTTTTAAAGGCACTTCCATAATGTGCTCTACAGTGGCTGTTACCATTTACATACCACCAGCACCATAAATGGATTTCCTTTTCTCCATGCCCTCTCCACCATTTATTCATTGTAAATTTTGGTGACGGGGTTTTAGACTGGTGCAAGGTGATCCCTCGTTGTAGTTTTGATTTGCACCTCTCTGTTCATTGCTTCTTGAGCATGTTTTTATGGGCTCTTTTTCTTCATAATCAGCCTGAGTACAATTTACCTGTTGAAATTGCCTTCTTGAAAGTCTACCCTGTCTTCAGTTATTTTCGAACACTTGCCCCTGAACATTTTTTGAGGGCAGATATCATTTAGAGCCTAGCAGTCCTTGTGAATATTAAGTACCCTTAAGCAATCGTTTTGAGGTTCCATTTCCGGGAGATGGTCATAAGGTGCAGGATTTCCTCAGGCCCAACTCTGGTTACCCCGACAAACAGAGCCTTAGGGGAAATCCTATTTGGGGCTTGTAAATTAGAGAGGAATGTGCCAGAACAAACCCCCAAATCTTGCATCTCATTACCACTTTTTAATTAGATTAATTTTTATTTTTTATTGGAATAACGTTGATATACAATGTTGTGTATGTTTACAGAATCATTTTCTGTTACACATATACATATATCTATGCATGTTTGGCTTCTTTTCCCATGTAGGTTATTAGAGAGTCTTGATAGCCCTTCCTTGGTATACATAGATCCTTGCTGATTATCTGTTTTATACGAAATAGTTTGTATTTGTTAATCCCATCTTTGTAATCGATCGCTTGACCCCTTCTGTCCCCTTTGGTAACCATATGTGTGTATTTTAACTCCCTGAGTCTGCTAATGTTTTCTCAATAATATCAATGGTGTGTATTTTAGATTCCGCCTATAACTGATATCATATACTATTTGTCTATCTGATTGTGACTTACTTTACTATGTATGATTATCTCTAGCTTAATCTATATTCCTGTAAATGTCATAATTTCATTCTTTTACATGGCTGAGTCATATTCCATTGTGTACATGTATCACTTTTTTTATCTGTTCATTGGTCCATGGACATTTTTTATGTCTCCACATCTTGGGTATTGTGAACGGTGCTGCAGTGCACGCTTGGATGCAGGAGTCTTTTCGAATTCTGTTTTTTTCCACGTATACTCTCAGGGGTAGCACAGCTGGATCATGCAGTAGCTCTATTTTTACCTTTTAACGGCACTTCCATGATGTTCTCTATAGTGGTTGTTACCATTTAAAGCCCACCAACACCATAAATGGATTTCCTTTTCTCCATGCCTTCTCCACCATTTATTCATTGTCAATTTTTGATGATGGCCTTTGAGACCGGTGCAAGGTGACCCCTTGTTGTAGTTTTTATTTGCATGTCTCTGATAATTGCTATGTTGAGCATGTTTTCATGGCCTTATATATATATATATATATATATATATATATATATATATATATATATATATATATATATAAACAGTGTATATGTTTTTTTTCTAAGTCCCTGACTCTGTTTCTCTGTTCTCAATTTGTTCAGTGGTGTGTATTTTTAGATTCCACCTATAAGTGATATCATATGATGTTAGTCTTTCTGATTCTGACATACTTTACTAAGTATGGTTATCTCCAAGTCTATCTATGTTCCTGCAAATAGCATTCTTTCATTCTTTCACATGGCTATGTCGTATTCCATTGCGTACATGTATTACTTCTTTATCCATTCATGTGGCCATGGACATTTTGTTTGCCTTTGTCTTTGTAATCACATTTACTCTGTAAATAATAAAAATTAAATTAAAAAAAACAAACAAGAAGTTATGAGACATAAGCTTTGTGGGCTTGCCCTGGAACATTCCACTCTAATTTACAACCTAGGAACACAACTTCAAGGAAGGCTCTGTTGCCCTGGTAAAAAGGATTTGGGAATGTAGAAATCATGCCAATTTTTGGCCTTTTCTGTGACAGCAGATTTCAATACAGTGCTAATCGTTGCTTAATATTCACAAGGTCTCCACGGCTGTAAATGACACCTGCCCATCAAAAATGTCCTGGGGACAGGAACTGACAAAAAATTTCAAAACAGGGCAAACTTTCAAGAGGTAAATTTTTTTCTTGTATTTTTTAAAGAAATAAAAATAACATGGAAAAATGCTCAACATCATGAATTATTAGAGACATGCAAATCCAAACTACAAAAACGTATCACCTCACACCAGTCAGAATGGCCATCAGCAAAAAGCCTACAAACAGTAAATGCTGAAGGGGTTGCAGAGAAATGAGTACCCTAGATGATGTTGGTGGGATGTAGACTGTAAGAGCCACTAATGAGAGTAGAATGGAAGTGCCATGAAAAGGTTAAAATTGAGCTGCCATATGATCCTGCCAACCCACTCCTGGGCCTATAACATGAGAAGAGCACAACTGAAAAGACACAGGCACCCAAACGTCCACTGCAGAAAGATTTACAATAATCAAGACATGGAACTAACCAAAATGTTCATCAACACATGAATGGATGGACACTGAAGAAGTGGTACATGTACACAATGGAATATTAGCCACAGAGAAGAATGAAACAGTGCCCATTGCAGCACAGTAGATGAGCCAAGAGATAATCATACTATGTGAAGTAACTCAGAAAGAGAAAGACAAATATCCTATGACATCATTTATAGGTTTATCTAAAAATAGATAACAATAAACATATTTCCACAGAGAAAGACACTCACAGACTTAGAAGACAAACTGATGGTTAACCAGAAGGAAAGGTGGGAAGAATGGGTAAATAGGATACCGGTATTAACATACATGTACTAAAACATATATAATCAGCAAAGACCTCCACGTACCAAGGAAGGTCTACTCAACACTCTGTAATAACTTATATGGATACACGATCCAAGGATGAATAGATATATGTATATGTATATGTATAAATGAACCAGATTCTGTATACCTAGAACAAACACAACATTGTAATCAAATTTACTCCGATAGAAAATCAAAATTAAATTAAAAAAAACAAAGAAGTAATGAGACATAAGCTTTTGGGGGTTTGTCCTGGCACATTCTACTCTAAATGACAACCTAGGAACACAACTTCCAGGAAGGCTCTGTTGCCCTAGTAACCAGAATTGGGAATGTAGAAATCCTGCCACCCTGTGGCCTTTTCCCGCAACAGCAGCTTTAAAACCAGTGCTAATGTTCACATAATATTCACAAAGATTGCAAGGCTGTAAATGACACCTGACCTCAAAAAAGGTCCTACGGTCTGGAATCCACAAAAAAATTCAAAACAGGGCAAATTTTCAAAAGGACAATTTCAAAAGGCAAATTTTTCTCATTTTCTTTTTTTAAAAAAGACATTGAAAAATGCTCAACATCACGAATTATTAGAGACATGCAAATGAAAACTACCAAAAAACTTTCACCTCACATCAGTAAGCATGGTCATCTGCAGAAATCTACAAACAATAAATGCTGAAATTGTTTTGGAGAAATGCGTATCCTCTATGCTGTTGGTGGGGCATTAACTGGTAAGAGACACTAATGAGAACAGAATGGAGATGCCTTAAAAGGTTAAAATTGAGCTACCATATGATCCAGCAGACCAACCACTGGGCCTATAACCAGAGAAGACCAGAATCGAAAAGACACAGGCATCCAAGCGTCCACTGCAGCAATATTTACAATAGCCAAGACATGGAAGCAACCAAAATGTCCATCAACAGATGAATGGACAAAGAAGAGGTGGTACATGTACACAATAGAACATTAGCCACAAAAAAGAATGAAACATTGCCCTTAACAGCAAAATAGATGAGCCTAGAGATAATCATACTATGGCAGTAAGTCAGAAATAGAAAGACAAATATCCTATGATATCATTTATAGGTGTTATCTAAAAATTGATACCAATGAACATCTTTCCACCGAGAAAGACACTCACAGACTTAGAAAACAAAATTATGGTTAACCAAATGGAAAGGTGGGAGGAATGGATAAATTAGCATGTTGGGGTTAACATACATATACTAATACAGATAAAGTACATAGATCCAGAAGGACCTACCATATTCCAAGGGAGGTCTACTCAACACTCTTTAGTAACCTACATGGGAACAGGATCCTTAGATGAATAAATTTATGTATATATATATAAGTGAACCAGACTCTGTACGCCTAGAACAAACACAACATTGTTATCAAATTTACTCCGATAGAAAATAAAAATTAAATTAGAAACCAAACAAGAAGTAATGAGATATAAGTTTTGGGGGTTGTTCTGGCACATTCCACTCCAATTTACAGCCTAGGAACACGACTTCCGGGAAGGCTCTGTTGCCCTAGTAACCAGAGTGGGAAATGCAGAAATCCTGCCGCCTTGTGGCCGTTTCCCGCAACAGCAGCTTTAAACCTAGTGCTAATGGTCACTTTATATTCACAAGGACTGCAGGGCTGTAAATGACATCTGCTTTCTAAAAGTGTCATGAGGTTGGGAATTGACAAAAAAGTTCGAAACACGGCAAATTTTCAAGGAGACGATTTCAAGAGGTAAATTTTACTCACACTTTAAAAAAAAAAAGGACATGGCAAAATGCTCAACATTACCAATTATTAGAGACATGCCAATCCAAACTATAAAAAGGGGGGGGGGGAGAAGGAATGAGACACAAGCCCTTGGGGGTTTGGACAGGCACATTCCTCTCTCATTTCCAGTCAGGAAAAGGACTTTCTCTAAGGCTCCAGGTGGCCCCAATTACCAGAGGGGGTCATGAAGAAATCCTGCCACCTTGTGGCCGTTTCCTGAAACAACAACTTGAAAACTGGTGCTTGGGGGCACTGCATATTCACAAGGCCCTTGAGGCTGTAAATGACACCTGCGTCTTGGGGTTAGTTATAGAAAACAACTTCAAAACGAGGCAGAATTTCAGGAACCAGATATCAACATGTAAATTTCCCTCACAATGATATTTTTTTAAAAAGTACTCCAGAAGCTGCACAATATTGGAAATTATAGGCTAATTCAAAAAAGACTACAATGAGGTATCACCTCTCACCAGTCAGAACGACCATCACCACAAAGTCTCAAAAGAAGAAAACCTGGGGAGAGCATGAAGAAAAGGGAACCATGTTACATTGTTGCTGGGAATAAAATTTGCTAACAGGCCCTCTGAGAACAGTATGGAAGTTCCTTAAAAATCGAAAAATAGAGCTACCAGAGGATCCAGCAATTCCACTGCTGGGCGTAAATCCAGGGAAAGCCAGAAATCGACAAGACACATGTACCCCAGCGTTCACTGTAGCACCGTTTACAAGAGTCTAGACTTGGAAGCAACGAAAGTGTCCATCGAAGGATGAATGGATAAGCAAGATGTTGTACATATATACAATGGAATATTACTCAACCATGAAATGAATGAAATAAGGTCATCTGCAGCAACTCAGATAGACCTTGAAACACTCAAGTCAGACAGAGAAGGTAAATTTCATGTGATATCACTTATAAGTGGAATCTAAAAATTGATACAAATGAACTAACTTACAAAACAGACACAGAGGGACAGACTCAGAAGATAAACTTATGGCTACCAAAAGGAAAGGTTGGGGGGAGGCAAAAATTAGGGGGTTTTAATTCGCATCCATACCCTTATGTAGAGAAAATAGATAATCAATAAGGACCTACCGTTGAGCACAGGGAACTCAACCCAACACACTATAATTTCATAAATGGAAAAAGAATCCAAAAAAGAATATATAGATGTATCTGTATAAGTGACTCCAGCTGCTGTACAACAAAAAGAAACACAACGTTGTAAATCAGCTATACTCCATTATAGATTAACAATTAATTAAAAAAAAACAAAGAGAAAGGGTTACTAAACTGGTTCAGGCGCAGTGACGAAACATGGCCTCACATCCCTGGAGCAAGAGCTGGCTCAGGTCCCAAGGCTGCACCGTCAAGGGGCTGAGGGAGCTGGGGAGGGAGAGCCAGCAAGTGCAAACCCCTTGGATTGTACTGCCTGGTCCCCACTATATGGGTCCAAAATCTCCAGGTCCAGGGGAGCCCCCCCCCCACAGCTAAAATATGCCTCGGACACTGAAATGATGGTGGACCTCTGGGCTGGAAGAGATCTGGTCCCCTCATTTGCTGGCATAGGGGTTCCCACCTATATCCTTAAATTTTTAGATTTGTCTCACCAGCGGAAGACAGCACCCTCAAGGCGGATCTGCATGTCTTGGAATTGGACCAGTTGGATCTGCGTGACGGGAACTGGGGGAGAAGGAATGAGACCCAAGCCCTTGGGTGTGTGGACAGGCACATGCCACTCTAATTTTCAATCAGGAAGGAACTTTCCCTGCTCAGGTTGCCACATTAACCAGAGAGGGGCTTAAAGCAATCCTGCCGCCTTGTGGCCGTTTCCTGAAACAACAACTTGAAAACCGGGGCTTAGAGGCACTGAAATTCACAAGCCTGCAGGTGTGTAAATGACACCTGTACTCGAAAAATGTCTTAGGGTAAGTAATAGAAAAGGACTTGAAAACAAGGCAGAATTGCAGGAACCAGATTTCAAGAAATAGATCTGACTCACACGGTTTTAAAAAGAAAAAGCACATGAAAAGCTGCTCAACATCGTCAATAATTGGGTTGCCCAAAAGGTGCATTCGGTTTTTCCATAACATATTATGGAAAAAGCCGAACGCACTTTTTGGCCAACCAAATATGTGGGAAATGCAAATCATCACTTCAAAGAGGTATCACCTCGCGCCAGTCAGAATAGCCATCATCACAGTGTCTGAAAACAAGAAATGCTGGAGAGGGAGGGGAGAAAGGAGATCTCTGGTCCACTGATGTAAATTGCTTTCAGCCACTCTGGAGAACAGTATGGAGTTTCCTTAAAAATCTAAAAAGTAGAGCTACAGAGCATATGGCACTTCCACTCCTGGACGTATGTCTTGGAAACCCATAAATCAACAAGACACAGGTACTCCAGGGTTTAACGCAGCCCTGTTTACAAGAGCCTTGACTTGGAAGCAACCTAAATGTCCTTGGATGGAAAATATGGATAAAGAAGATGTGGTACTTATGTACAATGGAATATTACTCAGCCATGAAATGAATGAAATCAGGCCAGTTGCAGCAACTCAAATGGACCTAGATAACGTTCATACCAAGAGATGTAAGTAAGGAAGAGAAAGAGGAATATCATATGATATCACTAATAGGTAGAATCTAAAAATTGATACAACAAACTAACTTACAAAACAGAGAGTCAAAGATTTAGAAAACAATGTTACGGCTACCAGAGGGCAAGTGGGGAGGAGGCATAAATTGGGAGGTTTAAATTAGCATAAATATTCTTATATAGAGAAAATAGATAATACATAAGGACCTACTGTATAGCTCAGTGAACTCGACCCAACAGATTCTAAGAACCAAAAAAAGTTATATAAGAATATGTAAGGATCCGAAAAATATATATATATAGACGTCTTTGTATAAGTGATTCAAGTTGCTGTACTCAAAAGAAGAACACACATTGTAAGTCATCTATACTCCATTATACAATTAAAATTAAGTTACAAAAAAGAAAGAGAGAGAGAAAGAGAGATAAATGGTTTTGAAATAGCTTCAGGTGCAGTGACCCAAACTGGCATCACATCCCTGGAGCCAGTGGTGGCTTGGGTTCCAAAGCTGAAAAGTCATGGGGCTGAGAGAGCTGGGGAAGTAGTGCCAGCAAATGAGGCACCCCTGGAACTGTACTGCCTGACCCACTGCATGGATCCAAAACCTCCAGGTTCAGGCAAGCCCCTTACAGCTCAAACATGGCTCAGACACCCCCTGGGCTGGAAGAGATTGAAAAATTCATCTGTTCTCCACATCTGCTGGTATTGGGGTTAACACCTCTAGCCTTTTTTTTTTTCAGAGTCACCCCACCGGATGAAGACAGAATCCTCAACAGCCTGTTTGCACGGCTTGGAATTTGCCCGGGGTTGAAGGGAAAGGGTCGGGGGTGGGGGGGGGGGAAGGAATGAGACACAAGCCCTAGGGTGTTTGGACAGGCACATGCCACTCAAATTTCCATTCAGGAAGGGATTTCGCAAAAGCTCAGGTTGCCCCAATTACCAGAGAGGGGCTTGAAGATATCCTGCCGCTTAGTGGCAGATTCCCAAAACAACAACTTGAAAACCAGTGCTTGGGGTCACTGCAAATTCACAAGACCCTTGAGGCTGTAAATGACACCCACATCTTGGGCTTAGTTATCTAAAATGACTTCAACACAAGGCAGAACTTCGAGAACCAGATATCAAGATGTAACTTTCACTCACAGTGTTAAAAAAAAAAAGCCCATAAAAAGCTGCTCAACATTGCACATTCTAGGGAAATGCAAAACACACTACAACAAAGTATCACCTTCAAGTCAGAATGACCATCAGCACAAGGTCTAAAGGAAGAAATGCTAGAGAGGGCGTGGAGAAGAGGGAACCTTGGCACGCTGTTGCTGAGAATGTAAATTGCTAACTGCCACTCTGAAAAACAGTATGAGGTTCCTTAAAAATTGAAAAATAGAGCTACCAGAGGATCCGGCAAACCCACGCCTGGGTGTAAATCCCAGGAAAATCAGAAATTGAAAAGACATCCACCCCAACATTCACTGTAGCACTGTTTCCAAGAGCCTAGACTAGTAAGCAATGAAAGTGTCCATCAAGGGATGAATGAATAAAGATGTACATATAAACAATGGAATATTACTCAACCGTGAAATGAATGAAATAAGGCCATTTGCAACACCTCAGATGGACCTAAAACGAACATATTAAGTGATATAAGTCAGACAGAGAAAGAGACTTATCATATGATATCACCTATAGGTGGAATCTAAAAATTGATACAAAAGAACTAAAGAGAGACAGAGTCACAGATTTAGAAAACAAACTTATGGCTACCAATGGGAAAGGTGGGAAGGGAGGCATAAATTAGGAGGTTTAAATTAGCATACATACTCTTATGTAGAGAAAATAGATAATCAATGAGGACCTACTGTATAGCACAGAGAACTCGACTCCACAGATTCTAATTACCGAAAAATAATATATAAGAATATGTAAGAATCCGAAAAAGAAGATATAGACGTCTTTGTCTAAGTGATTGCAGTTGCTGTGCTCAAAAGAGGAACACAACACTGTAAGTCAGCTATAATCCATTATACAATTAAAATTAAATTACAAAAAGAAAAAAGGGAGAGATTGACAAATGGTTTCTAAATTGCTTCAGGCACAGTGATCCAACCTGTTGTCACATCCCTGGAGCCAGAGGTGGTTTGGGTCCCAAGGCTGCACTGTCATGGGGCTGAGAGAGCTGGGGAGGTAGTGCCAGCAAATGAGGCGCCCCTGGAACTGTACTGCCTGACCCACTGCATGGATCCAAAACCTCCAGGTCCAGGCAAGCCCCTTACAGCTCAAACATGGCGCAGACACCCAAAAGATGGTGAACCCTCTGGGCTGGAAGAGATTTAAAAAGTCACCTGGTCTCCACATCTGCTTGTGCTGGGGTTCACACCTCCAGCCTTTTTCTTAGAGTCGACCCACCAGCGACTCTAAAAGTGCGTATTTTATGGAAAACCCCGAACGCACTTTTAGCCACGCCAATCATTGGCGATGTTGAGCAGCTTTTCATGTGCTTTTTCTTTTTAAAACTGTGTGAGTCAAATCTACCTCTTGAAATCCGGTTCCTGCAGTTCTGCCTTGTTTTCAAATCCTTTTCAATTACTTACCCCAAGACATTTTTCGAGGACTGGTGTCATTTACAACCCTGCAGGCCTTGTGAATTTCAGTGTCCCTGACCACTGGTTTTCAAGTTGTTGTTTCGGGAAGGACCCCAAGGCAGCAGGATTGCTTCAAGCCCCATTCTGGCTACTGGGGCAACCTGATCCTTTGGGAAAGTCCTCTTCCTGATTGGAAATTAGAGTGGCATGTGCCTGTCCAAACACCCTAGGGCTTGTGTCTCATTCTTTCACCCCCTTCCCCTTCATGCCCCGAAAAATTCCAAGCCGGGCAAAACCGGCTGTTGAGCGTGCTGACTTCCCCAGGTGGGGAGACTCTAAGGAAAGAGGCTGGAGGGGTGAACTCCACCACCAGCAGATGTGGAGATGAGGTGACTTTTCAAACATCTTCCTTCCCAGAGGTTCCATCATCCTTTGGGTGTCCCAGAATGTTTTAGCTGTAGGTCAGCTCCCCTGCACCTGGAGATTTGGGGCCCATGGAGTGGGGATCAGGCAGTACAACTCCAACGGGGCTGCGATTGCTGCTGGCACATCCTCACCAGCTCCCTCAGCCCCATGACAGTCCAACCTTGTGACCCAAGCCAGTTCTGGATCCAGATGATGTGACACCAGTTTGGGTCACCGCCCCTGAATGTATTTAGTAACAATTTCTCTGTTTTGTTTTGGGTATTTTTTGTAATTTAACTTTATTTTTATAATGGAGCATAGCTGATTTTCAATGTTGTGTTTCTTTCTGGTATACAGCAATTTGATTCACTTACACAGAGACATCTATACATTCTTTTTCAGATTCTTACCAGTCATATATTCTTGTTTGGTTATTACAGTGTATTGAGTCTAGTTCTATGTGCTGCACAGTAGGTCCTTACTGATGACATATTCTCTCTCTGTAAGTGTTTGCATGCTAATTTAAACATCCTGGTTTATGCTTCCTCCCGCCCCTCACCTTTCCCCTTTGGTAGCTGTTTTCTACATCTGTGAGTCTGTTTCTGTTTTGTTAGTTATTTGTATCAATTTTTAGATTCCACCTATAAGTGATATGATATTTCTCTTTCTCTGTCTGACTTATGTCACTTAGTATGATCATATCTAGGTCCATCAGAGTTGCTGCAAATGGCCTTATTTCCTTCTTTTCATGGCTGAGTAATATTCCATTGTACATATGTTCCACATCTTCTTTATCCATTTTTTCCTTCCAAGGACATTTAGGTTGCTTCCAAGTTGAGGCTCTTGCAAACAGGGCTGCACTGTACGTTGGGGTGCCTGTGTCTTGTCGATCTGTTGTTTTCCCAAGATATATGCCCACGAGTGGAATTGCCGTATCCTCTGTAGGACTAGTTTTTAGATTTTAAAGGAAACTCCATACTGTTCTCCAGGGTGGTTGTTAGCAATTTACATTCCCACCATCAGCGTAGCAGGGTTCCCTTTTCTCCACGCCCTCTCCAGTATTGCTTGTTTTTTTTTTACTCTCTTACAGTTCTGGAGACTAAAAGTCCAGAATCAGTGTGTTGGTAGGATCATGCTCCCTCAGAAGGCTAGGGAATATTTCTTCCTAGCCTCTTCTAGCTTTTGGTGGTTGCCATCATTCCCTGGAGTTCCTTGGCTTGCAATTGCATGACTCCAATCTTTGCTTAGTTGTCACATGTACTTCTACCCTCTGTATTTTGTGCTTGTATCTGTGTCCTTTTAAGGATGCCAATAATTGGATTAGGGTTCACCATTATCCAGTGTGACTTCATTTTAACTTGATTATATCTGCAAAGACTATTTTCAAATAAGTTGACATCCACAGTTACCAGATACTAGGACTTGAATGTATCTTTTGGTTGGATACAATTCTATCCACTCCAAGTCCATTTTTAATTTGGGCTGTAAATGACAAGAAGGTGAAGATTACAATTGGAAATGACTAATTTCTGAGGCATTTAACATTTTTTAAAAATAATTGTAATATTTTTTCTTATTTTAATGTGTTCTTTTCTCTCAACATTGTTTTCGTTTATTTGAGGAACCTTATTTAAAATCTTAAGTAATAGTAAAGTCACTTGTATTGGAACATAGTAAAGTTAGGGAATTTTTAGTACTTAAATGCATCAAAAGGAGATATGTCTGCTGAAGTTATAGGATTTTCTCTTATTTCATTCTTTCTTTTTAAAAAAAAATTATTTTTATTGAAGTATAGTTGATTTACAATGTTTTGCGTGTACAACAAAGTGGTTCATTTATATATGTACTATATAAATATGAAATATATGTATATATATTCTTTTTCAGATTATTTTCCATTATAGGTGATTAGTATCTGTTAAGCCCAAACTCCTAATTTATCCCACTCCCCACCTTTGCCCTTTGGTAACCATATGTTTGTTTTTTGTGTCTGTGAGTCTGTTTATGTTTGTAAATAAGTTCATTTGTATCATTTTTTTAGATTCTGCATGTAAGTGATATCACATGATATTTGTCTTTCTGTCTGATTTATTTGACTTAGTATGATAATCTCTATGTCCATCAATGTTGCTGCAAATGGCATTATTTCATTCTTTTTTATGGATGAAGAACATTCCATTGTGTATTTACCACATCTTTATCCATTCATTTGTCAATGGACATTTAGGTTGCTTCCATATCTAGGCTACTGTAAATAGTGCTGAAATAAACACTGGGGTGCATGTATCTTTTCGAATTAGAGTTTTCATCTTTTCTGAAAATATGTCCAGGAGTGGGATTGCTGGATCATATGGTACCTTATTGTTGCCTTATTTTGTCTTAGTTGCTATTTGTATTTTTATGTATGTGGTAGGTTAGTTACATTTCTTGACCTTGGAAAAATAGTCCTCTGTAGGAGGTATCCTAGGCATCCCTGCAGTGGACTCCCCTCTCATCACCCAAGCTATATGTTCTAGGGATTCCCCCTAAGAGGGCTGCATGTGTTCTTCTGCTGTGGAGGGCTGACTATGTGTGTGGTTTGGTAGGCTTGGTTGGCCCTTAGTCTGGTTGGTTACCAGGCCCTACCTTGTGCAGATGCTGTTGTTTAGCAGGGACTGGTCACAAGGTGGCTTGTTGCAGAATCCTAGGGACCCTGAGGCTAGTGCTGGCTCACTGGTGGGCGGAGTCAGGGACCCAAAGACTCTGGGGCTATTGCTCACACACGGCAGGTGAAGACAGATCCTGGGGTTAGTGCCAGTCTACTGGCTGGCAGAGCGAGTTCCTGGAATCTGGCTGCAGGGCCCAGGGATCCCAGAGCTTGTTTCAGATCATTGAGGGGGTGGAGGAGTCAGTTCTTGACACAGTTGGGTATGGCATCTGGGGTGTCCTGAAGGTTTTGTTGGCCTGTTAGTGGGCAGGGCCAAGTCCCAGCTGGTTCCAGGGTAGGTTCTCACCTGCATTGCAAGATTGTAGTTTTCTTGCTTCTGGTGCCTGCTCCCTTTGGGTGAAGCTGGTCTAGAGGTTTATGCAGGCTTCCTGGTGGGAGGGGCTGGTGCCTGTCCACTGTTGGGTGGAGCTGTGTCTTGGCCCTCTGGTGGGCTGGGCAGTGTCTAGGGGTGAGCCCAGAGGAGACTGTGGGCTCTTTATTCTTTAGGCAGCCTGTTTGCTGATAGGTGGGTCTGTGTCCCCACCTAGTTTGTTGTTTTGCCTGAGGCATCTCAGCACTGAAATCTATAGGCTGTTGGGTGGGTCTAGGTGTTGGTGCTAATGACCCAAGATGTTAGCCACCAACAGCAGCAGTGTTCACCAGGCTGAATATTACTTAATATGTCCACCACCAGTGTCTGTGTCCCCAGCGTGAGCTGCAGCCACCCCCACCTCTCCAGGAGACTCTCCAAAACCAGCAGGGAGGTCTGGCCCAGGCTCCTCTCAAATTACTGCTTTTGCCCTGGGTCCCGGTGTGTGTGAGATTTTGTGTGTGTCCTTTAGGAGTGAAGTCTCTATTTCTCCCAGTCCTGTGGGGCTCTTGAAATTAAGCCCTGCTGGCCTTCTAAGCCAAATGCTCAGTCTTCCCAGTGCTGGACCCCTAGGCTGGGGAGCCTGATGTGGGGCTCAAAACTCTCACTCCTGTGGGAGAAACTCTCCAGTATAATTATTCTCCAGTTTGTGGGTCACCCACCTGGGGGGTACGGGATTTGATTATATTGCAAGACTGCCTCTCCTACCCATCTTGTGGTTACTTCTTTATGTCTTTAGTTGTAGAATATCTTTTCTGATAGGTTCCAGTCTTTTTCATCAATGATTGTTCTGCAGATAGTTGTGATTTTTGTATGCTCATAAGAGGAGGTGAACTTAGAGTCTTTTTACTCCTCCATCTTGGCTGCTCTCTCATTTTTTTTCTTTAAAAACCCATGGTCTTTATAAAGCAAGCTCATATTTAAGGGAAAGGACATTCTTCAGACTGATTCGCCAGAGATCAGAGTGTTTCCACCTTGGAGCATTTGAAAGTACTTGGAATTGGAAAAGCAAAAAGGAAAAAAGGAAGCAATTCTGAAGACTCCTTTAAGGAATATTTTAGGAGGTGAATGAACAATTATGAAATCCACCAATTACAATCACAAGGTAAAGTAATGTATTATTTCACTAAGAAAGTGTCACTAAGATGATATAGATAGAAGGACAGAATTGTCCATAGAGCACCAAGAACACTACAGACAACTGTTGTAAAAAATGAATAAATAAGTAGAAAAAATGGTAGGGGTTAGAATTAATGACAGCAGTGTCCTACAGTGCTCATTAAACTTTGATCTCAATTAGCATAGAGATGTTTATCTCTGGTTTCCTAGCTTCTTGCCAGACACATATAGTAGGCACTTAAACAGGAAGAAGAGAACTAGTGACAGAGTCAAGAGATAATACAGTTAGTGGAAAGAGTTGGCTTAAATCTCCCCACTGCCATGTGATAGTTGTGTGACTCTGGGCAAGTTATTCAATCTTTGTAAGTCTCACGGTCCTCATTTGTAAAATGTGAATGTTATCCCATTTATCCTACCCCTTAGGGTTGAGCAATCAACTGGTTTGAAACCAAGCAGCAGCTAACTTGATAATACTTTCTCATATTGACAGTCCTTCATTTCTTGTCTCATTTTCTTTGTTTCTCACTCTTCCTTTTTGACATTGCCTGCTCCCCCAAAAGGAGTAATGTATAAGTATTTGTTTTAGGTTCTGCTTTAAGGATTCTAAGTATGATTAGATTAGATTAGATTATAAATATTCAAACTTTCTAAATTATCAGAATTGACAGTTATCAAAGTATGGAAATCAAAGGTCCTTTAGTGAAACATTGAAAAAAGCAATAAAAACAATGTTAACATAAAACACAATAACCACACAAGACCATATCTCTCTGTCCTATCAGCAGATATAGTCTAAAATCACTCAGATTAAAAAAAACTCAAAACCTGAATGTATGCTGTATTTAAGTAAATTTGCTCAGCAATGTTGAAAATAAAAGAATAGAGAAAGGCATATCAGGCTAATAATAAAAGAAAAAGAAGACAGAAGTCACAATTTTAACATTGGGGAAGGTTCAACACATTACAATGAAGGAAGGAAAAGAAAGTCATGTTGTAGTGTTCAAGAATGCAATCCTTAGTGAACATCTGATAGTTATGAATACCTATGCACCAAACTGCATAAAATTCAAATTCATTGAGAAAAAGCTTTGAGAATTACATGAAATAATAAGAAATGCATTATATAAGGAGACTTTAATTCATGTTTCCCAACGCATGACAGCTCAAGTGGACAAAGGATAAATCTATGGGAGATGTAAATGCTATAATTAACAAGACAGATATCATTGATTTATATCCAGTTCTATAGGTTGAAAGCAGTTTTCCACTGCATAAAGACTTTTCATAAAAGTATATATGAAATCACAAAGGAAAATAATTTCAAAAGTGGAAATAATAAAGCAACTTCTCTGATGACAATAAAAATAGAAAATAAACTTGTAGAACAGGAGGAAAGGCTTACAACATAGAACCGTAAAAGCAGTGTTGGAGATAAAGTTGGTTATGACTTAATTATGAAATTCTAAACTATATTTACACATCATTTCAAAATACATGAAACAAAGTGGACAAAATTACAAAGACCACAGAACTACATCATTCAGCATAATAGCTGGAAAATTTTAATTGGTAAATCAAGCACAAAGAGAAAAATTAGATAGGATATATCAGATTTAGACAGCACAGTTAACAAGCTTGGTTTAATGGATATATCTATACACAATGGAATATTACTCTAATAAAAAATATAAATTAAATTTAAAAAACAAACAAAACTAAGGAGACATCAGATTTTGTGAATTTATGTGGGCACATTCCACTCTAATTTATAACCGAGGAACACCACTGGCCGGGAGGTCTGTTTCCCTAGTTACCAGAGTGGGGAACGTAGAAAGGATGCCTCACTCTGGCCGTTACCTGCAAAAGCAGCTTTAAAGCCTGTGTTAATGGTCACTTCATATGAACAAGTACTGCAGGGCTGTAAATGAAACCTGCCCTCAAAATATCTTGAGGGAGGTAATGGCCAAAACATTTCAAAATGTGACACATAATTTAAGAAAACACTTTGAAGAACTAAGCTGTAATCACAGTTTGAAAAATAAAAAGGACATGCCTTAAAGCTCAATTTCAACGGAGTATGAGACACATGCAAATTAAACCACAAAGGGGCATCAGCCCACACCAGTCAGAATAACCATCAGCAAGACAACTATAAACAATAAATGCTGAAGGAGTTGTGGAGAAATGCATACCCGCAACGTTAAGAGGGACGTAACCTGGAAAGAGCCACTAATAAGAATAGAATGGAGGGACCTTTAAAAGGTAAACATTGAGCTACCATATTATGCAGCAGGTCCATTCCTGGACCTATAACTTAAGAAGACAGAATTGGAAAGAGACAGGCAGGAAAATCTGCATTGCAAAGTATTACAATAGCCAAGATAGGGAAGTAAAAAAAAGTCCACCGACAGATGGGTGGACAAAGAAGAACTGCTACATGTACCGTTGGAATATTAGCTAGAGAAAAAATGAAACAATGCCACTTGCAGAACCATAGATGAGTCTAGAAGTAATCACACAACTTGTAGTAAGTGAGAAAATGAAAGACACATATCCTATCATATCACTTATAGGTGTTACCTAAAAATTGATAACAACAAAGATATTTCCACAGAGAAAGACAATCACAGATTCATTAAACAAACTTATGGTTCACCAAATGGAAAGGTGTGAGGATTGGATACATTATGATATTGGGGTTAAGAGAGATATACAAACACATATGAAATATATAGTCACCAAAGACCTACGGAATACCAAGAGAAGACTACTCAACATTGTGTCATAACCTACATGGGAAAAGGATCCGAAGAAGAATAGATATATGTATATGTATGAAAGAACCACATCTTGCACACCTAGAACAAACAAAACATTGTAATCAAATTTGCTGTGATAAAAAAAAAAATTAAGTTAAAAATACGAACAAGAAGTAATGAGCCATAAACTTAAAGGGCTTTTTCCTGGCACATTCCATTCTAATTTACGACTACAACACCACTTCCATTAAGGCTCTGTTGCCCTAGTAACCAGACTTGGTAAAGGAAAAATGCTGCTGCCTTGCGGCCATTTCCCGCAAGAGCGGCTTTAAACCCACAGCTAATGGTCACTTAACATTCACAAGGACTCAGGGCTGTAAAGGACACCTGCCCTGAAAAATTGTGCTGAGGTAGGGAATGGACAAAAAAATTCAAAACAGGCAAATTTTTCAAGAAGATAGTATGAGGAGGTAAGTTCTACTCACTCTCTTTAAAGAAAAGGAAAATGGATAAAAGCTCAACCTCAGGAAGTATTGGACTCATGCAATCTAATCGACAAAAAGGTTTCAACTCTCACCAGTTGACTGACCATCAGCAAAACGTCTACAAACAATAAATGCTGAAGGGGTTTTAGACAACTGTGTACCCTCTACCTGCTGGTGAGATGTAAAGTGGTAACAGCAAATAATGAGAACAGAAAGGAGCTGTGTTTAAAAGTGAAAATTGAGGTACCATTCAATCCAGCAGGTGCACCACTGGGCCTCTCACCTGAGAAGACCAGAATCGAGAAGTCACAGTCTGCAAAAGCTGCACTGCAGCCTTATTCACTATAGCCAAGACAGTGAAGCAACCAAAATGTCCATCAACAGGTGAATGGATAAAGAAGAAGTGGTCCGTGTACACGATGGAATATTAGCCATGGAAAACAATGAAACACTGTTCTTTGAGGCACTACAGATGAGCCTGGAGATAATCACAAAACATGAGGTAAGTCGGAAAGCAAAAGACATATATCCTATGATATCACTTATAGGCGTCATCTAATAACTGACACAAATGAACATATTTCCAAAGAGAAAGACACTCACAGACTTAGAAAACAAACTATGGTCATCTAAAAGGAAAGGTGGGGGGAATGGATAAATTAAGAGTAGTGTTACTATACGGATACAAATACATATTATATATATATATCAAAAAGACAGACCTTATAGCAAGGGAGGTGTATGGAACACTTCGTAATATTTTACATGGGAAGAGGATCTGTACATGAATAGACATATATAATGAACAAATGAACCAGACTGTGTATACCTAGGACAAACAATATTCTAATCTTTACCCCGATTAAAAAAAAATTTTAAAAACCAAGAAGAAGTAATGAGACATAAACTTATGGGGGTTTCTCCTGGCACATTCCATTCTAATTTACAACCTAGGAACACGACTTCCAGAAAGGCTCTGCTGCCCTAGTACCCAGATTTGGGAATGGAGAAATGCTGCATCCTTGTGGCATTTTCCCACAACAGCAGCTTTAAACCCATTGCTAAAGGTCACTAAATATTCACAAAACTTTCAGTTCTGTACATGACACCTGCCCTCCAAAACAATCCTGGGGTCGAAAATCGACCAAAAAATTCAAAAGAGGGCAACCTTCCAAAAAGACAATTTCAAGAGGTATATTGTACTCACACTTTTTTCTTTTTCTCTTAACAGAAAAGTAGAAAGCGTGGAAAAATAATGAATTTTAGGAATTTTTAAAGACATGTAAACTCAAATTACAAAATCATATGCGCTCACACCAGTCAAAATGGCCATCAGCAAAAATGCCGCAAACAATAAATGCTGAAGAGACTGTGGAGAAATGCATACCCTCGGTTCTAAGGGGGACGTGGTAAGAGCCACTAATGAAAGCACAATGGAGGTGCCTTGAAAAGGTAAACATTGAGTTACCAGTCAATCAGTCATACCCACTGCTGGGCCTATCAACTGAGAAAATGAGAATCAAAAAGTCACAGGTTGGCAATCCTGCACTCCAGCAGTATTTACCATAGCCAACACTTGGAAGCAATGAAAATGTCCATCAACAGAGGAATGCACCAAGAAGAAGTGGTCCATGTACACAATGGAATATTACTTCAATAAAAAATATAAATTAAATTTTAAAAACAAACAAAAGTAAGGAGACATCAACATTTGTGGGTTTATCCGGGCACATTCCACTCTAATTTATAACCGAGAAACACCACTGGCCAGAAGGTCTGTTTCCCTAGTTACCAGAGTGGGGAACGTAGAATGGCTGCCGCCCTCTGGCCGTTACCTGCAAAAGCAGCTTTAAAGCCTGTGCTAATGGTCACTTCATATGAACACGTACTGCAGGGCTGTAAATGAAACCTGCCCTCAAAATGTCTTGAGTGAGGTAATGGCCAAAACATTTCAAAATGTGACACATACTTTAAGAAAACACTTTGAAGAACTAAGCTGTAATCACAGTTTGAAAAATAAAAAGGACATGCCTTAAAGCTCAATTTCAACGGAGTATGAGACACATGCAAATTCAACCACAAAGAGGTATCAGCCCACACCAGTCAGAATAACCATCAGCAAGACAATTACAAACAATAAATGCTGAAGGTGTTATGGAGAAATGCATACCCTCAACTTTAAGTGGGGCTTAACCTGGAAAGAGCCACTAATGAGAACTGAATTGTGGTGTCTTTAAAAGGTAAACACTGAGCTACCATATGATACAGCAGGCCCACTCCTTAGCCTATAACATAAGAAGATAGAACTGGAAAGGCACAGGCAAGCAAATGTGCATTGCAGCAGTATTACAATAGCCAAGTCATGGAGACAACCAAAAAGCCCATCAAGAGGTGAGTGGACAAAGAGGAACTGGTACATGTACAGATGGAATATTAGCCAGGGAAAAAAAATGAAACAATGCCATTTGCAGCACCATGTATGATTCTTGAGGTAATCAGGCAAATTGTACTAAGTCAGAAAGCAAAAGACACATATCCTATAACATCACTTATAGGTATTGGCTAAAAATTGATACCAATGACGATATTTCCACAGAGAAATGCAATCACAGATTCATTAAACAAACTTATGGTTCACCAAATGGAAAGGTGTGAGGATTGGATATATTAGGACATTGGGGTTAACACAGATATAGAAACACATGTGAAATATATAATCACCAAAGACCTACGGAATACCAAGAGAAAATTACTCAACATTGTGTCATAACCTACATGGGAAAAGGATCCAAAGAAGAATAGATATATGTATGTGTTTAAAAGAACCACATCTTGCACACCTAGAAGAAACAAAACATTTTAATCAAATTTGCTGTGATAAAAAATAAAAATTAAATTAAAAAAAGAACAAGAAGTAATGAGCCATAAACTTAAGGGGCTTTTTGCTGGCATATTGCATTCTAATTTACAACCAGAGCATGACTTCCATTAAGGCTCTGTCATCACTAATAATGCAGCTTTATAATTAATGTTGAAGGTAGCTTAAAAGAAGTCTACTAATTATTGATAGTAACAAGAAAACAAACAAAAGTAAAAATCTCACTGAAAAAACTATACATAGAGTAAGGATAGTAGCTCAAACACTTATTAAACTTCTGTAAAGAATAAAAGACAACAATAGTATGTTTTTTTAAAAAGAGAGGACCCAAATAAATCTGAAATGAAAGAGATGATTTTACAACAGACACCACAGAAATACAAAGTATCCTAAGATACACACAGGGTAACTCAGGGCTCAGACTGGACAGAGCCAACTCTCCATTCCCCTGTTCATGACTTACAGGAGCCTCAGGAACTGAGGAGGGGGTCCCTGAGGAGAGGCACAAGATAGAATATGTTAGGCATTAACATGACTGCATTCATTTTAAACGTGCCTGAACAAGATTCACACGAGATGATTTTGTCCTGTATGTACATCGGCACCTCTAGTCGGAACTGCAGATCTTTGGCTTCACCACCTCTACTGACAGCATTAGCTTCACCTGCTGTGGACCGTCTCCTGTAGGATTTCTACAACCACAAAGCATCGAAGCTTCACAGGACCCAGACTGTGTGCGACTCCACTCAGAGTCTCAACTCCACTCAGAGACTCAGAGTCTCAACAGAGACTCCACTCTTGGAGGGCACACACAAAGTAGTGTGCACAACAGCACCCAGGGGAAGGAGCAGTTACCCCATAGGAGAATGACCAGACCTACCTGCTAGTTTTAGAGGGTCTCCTGCAGAGGCAGGGTGTGGCTGTGGCTGTGGCTTACCATGAGGACAACGACACTGGCAGCAGAAGTTCTGGGAAATACGACGTGAGCCCTCCCAGAGTCCGCCATTAGCCCCACCAAGAGCAAGGTAGGCCCAGTGCTGGGTCGCCTCAGGCCAAACAACCAACAGGGAGGGAACCCAGCCCCATGCATCAGCAGACAAGTGGATTAAACTTTTTATTAAAGCTTTATTTAATCCACAGACAAGTGGCTTAAAGCTCTGCCCACCAGAGCAACACCCAGCTCTACCCACCACCAGTCCCTCCCATCAAGAAGCTTGCACAAGCCTCTAAGATACACTCATCCACCAGAGAGCAGACAGCAGAAGCAAAAAGAACTACAATTCTGCAGTCTGTGGAAGGAAAACCACATTCACAGAAAGATAGATAAAATGAAAAAGCAGAGGACTTTATAACAGGTCAAGGAAAAAGATAAAACCCCAGAAAAAAAACGAAATGAGGTGGAGATAAGGAACCTTCCAGAAAAAGAATTCAGAATAATGATAGTGAAGACGATCCAAGACCTTGGAAAAAGAATGGAGACAAAGATCGAGAAGATGCAAGAAATGCTTAACAAAGACCTAGAAGAATTAAGGAACAAACACCTAGAAGAATTAAAGAACAAACAAACAGAGATGAACAATATAATAACTGAAATGAAAAATACACTAGAAGGAATCAGTAGCAGAATAACTGTGGCAGAAGAATGGATAAGTGACCTGGAAGACAGAAAGGTGGAAATCACTGCCATGGAACAGAATAAAGAAAAAGAATGACAATAAATGAAGACACCCTAAGAGTCCTCTGGGACAACATTAAATGCAACAACATTCGCATTATAGGGGTCCCAGAAGGAGAAGAGAGAGAGGAAGGACCCAAGAATGGATTTGAAGAGATTATAGTTGAAAACTTCCCTAGCATGGGAAAGAAATAGCCACCCAAGTCCAGGAAGCGCAGAGAGTCCCAGGCAGGATAAACCAAAGGAGAAAAATGCCGAGACACATAGTAATCAAACTGACAAAAATTAAAGACAAAGAAAAAATATTGAAAACAACAAGGGAAAAATGACAAATAACATACAAGGGAACTCCCATAAGGTTAACAGCTGATTTCTCAGCAGAAAATATACAAGCCAGAAGAGAGTGGCATGATAAACTTAAAGTGATGAAAAGGAAGAACCTACAACCAAGAGTACTGCACCCAGCAAGGATCTCATTCAGATTCGACAGAGAAATCAAAAGCTTTACAGACAAGCAAAAGCTAAGAGAATTCAGCACCACGAAACCAGCTCTACAACAAATGCTAAAGGAACTTCTCTCAGTGGGAAACACAAGAGAAGAAAAGGACCCACCAAGACAAACCCATAACAATTAAGAAAATAGTAATAGGAACATACATATCGATAATTACCTTAAATGTGAATGGACTAAATGCTACAACCAAAAGACACAGGCTCGCTGAATGGATACAAAAATAAGACCCATATATATGCAGTCTACAAGAGACCCATTTCAGACCTAGGGACACATACAGACTGAAAGCGAGGCGATGGAAAAATATATTCTATGCAAATGAAAATCAAAAGAAAGCTGGAGAAGAAGATGGCAGAAGAGTAAGATGCGGAGATCACCTTCCTTCCCACAGATACATTAGAAATACATCTACACGTGGAACTGCTCCTACAGAACACCCACTGAACGCTGGCAGAAAACGTCAGACCTCGCAAAAGGCAAGAAACTCCCCACGTACTTGGGTAAGACAAAAGAAAAAAGGAATAACAGAGACAAAAGAATAGGGATGGGGTCTGCACCAGTGGGAGGGAGCCATGAAGGAGGAAAGGTTTCCACGCACTAGGAAGGCCCTTCCCAGGCAGAGACTGCAGGTGGCGGAGGGGGGAAGCTTCGGAGGCATGGAGGAGAGTGCAGCCACAGGGGTGCGGAGGGCAAAGCGGAGAGACTCCCGCACAGAAGATTGGTGCCGACCAGCACTCACCAGCCCAAGAGGCTTGTCTGCTCACCCGCCGGGGGCGGGCGGGGCTGGGAGCTGAGGCTCGGGCTTCGGTTGGATCGCAGGGAGAGGACTGGGGTTGGCAGCGTGAACACAGCCTGAAGGGGGTTAGTGCGCCACAGCTAGCCAGGAGGGAGTCAGGGAAAAAGTCTGCAGCTGCCGAAGAGGCAAGAGACTTTTTCTTCCCTCTTTGTTTCCTGGTGCGCGAGGTGAGGGGATTCAGAGCGCAACTTAAAGGAGCTCCAGAGACGGGCATGAGCCACGGCTATCAGCGCGGACCCCAGAGACGGGCATGAGATGCTAAGGCTGCTGCTGCAGCCACCAAGAAGCCTGTGCAAGCACAGGTTACTATCCACACCACCCGTCCCGGGAGACGGTGTAGCCCACCACGGCTAGGCTCCCGTGATCCCCGAACAACTTCCCCGGGAGAACGCATGGCGCGCCTCAGGCTGGTGCAATGTCACACCGGCCTCTGTCGCCGCAGGCTCACCCTGCATCTGTATCCCTCCCTTCCCCCGGCCTGAGTGAGCCAGAGCCCCCGAAGCAGCTGCTCCTTTAACCCCGTTCTGTCTGGGCGGGGAACAGACGCCCTCAGGCAACCTACACGCAAAGGCGGGTCCAAATCCAAAGCTGAAAACCAGGAGCTGTGCGAACAAAGAAGAGAAAGGGAAATCTCTCCCAGCAGCCTCAGAAGCAGTGGATTAAAACTCCACAAACAACTTGATGTGCCTGCATCTGTTGAATACATGAATAAACAACGAATCATCCCAAATTCAGGAGGTGGACTTTGGGAACAGGATATATTAATTTTTCCCCTTTTCCTTTTTTTGTGAGTGTGTATGTATACGCTTCTGGGTGAGATTTTGTCTGTATAGCTTTGCTTTATAATAGCTTTATTTTACTTCACTATATTTTATCCTCTTTCTTTCTTTCTTTCCTTCTTTCCTTCTTTTCTTTCTTTCTTTCTTTCTTTCTTTCTTTCTTTCTTTCTTTCTTTCTTTCTTTCTATTTTTTCTCCCTTTTACTCTGAGCCGTGTGGATGAAAGGCTCTTGGTGCTCCAGCCAGGCATCAGGGCTGTGCCTCTGAGGTGGGAGAGCCAACTTCAGGACACTGGTCCACAAGAGACCTCCCAGCTCCACGTAATACCAAACGGCGAAAATCTCTCAGAGATCTCCATCTCAACATCAAGACCCAGCTTCACTCAACAACCAGCAAGCTACATTGCTGGACACCCTATGCCAAACAACTAGCAAGACAGGAACACAGCCCCATCCATTAGCAGAGAGGCTGCCTAAAATCATAATAAGGCCACAGACACCCCAAAATACACCACCAGACGTGGACGTGCCCACCAGAAAGACAAGATCCAGCCTCATCCACCAGAACACAGGCACTAGTTCCCTCCACCAGGAAGCCTACACAACCCACTGAACCAACCATAGCCACTGGGGACAGATACCAAAAACAACGGGAACTACGAACCTGCAGCCTGTGAAAAGGAGACCCCAAACACAGTAAGATAAGCAAAATGAGACGACAGAAAAACACACAGCAGATGAAGGAGCAGGGTCAAACACACCAGACCTAACAAATGAAGAGGAAATAGGTAGTCTACCTGAAAAAGAATTCAGAATAATGATAGTAAGGATGTCCAAAATCTTGGAAATAGAATAGACAAAATGCAAGAAACATTTAACAAGGACGTAGAAGAACTAAAGAGGAACCAAGCAACGATGAAAAACACAATAAATGAAATTAAAAATACTCTAGATGGGATGAATAGCAGAATAACTGAGGCAGAAGAACGGATAAGTGACCTGGAAGATAAAATGGTGGAAATAACTACTGCAGAGCAGGATAAAGAAAAAAGAATGAAAAGAACTGAGGACAGTCTCAGAGACCTCTGGGACAACATTACACGCACCAACATTAAATTATAGGGGTCCCAGAAGAAGAAGAGAAAAAGAAAGGGACTGAGAAAATATTTGAAGAGATTATAGTTGAAAACTTCCCTAATATGGGAAAGGAAATAGATAATCAAGTCCTGGAAGCACAGAGAGTCCCATACAGGATAAATTCAAGGAGAAACACGCCAAGACACATATTAATCAAACTGTCAAAAATTAAATATAAAGAAACCATATTAAAAGCAGCAAGGGAAAAACAACAAATAACACACAAGGGAATCCCCATAAGGTTAACAGCTGATCTTTCAGCAGAAACTCTGCAGGAGTGGCAGTATATACTTAAAGTGATGAAGGAGAAAAACCTACAACCAAGATTAATCTACCCAGCAAGGATCTCATTCAGACTTGATGGAGAAATTAAAACCTTTACAGACAAGCAAAAGCTGAGAGAGTTCAGCACCACGAAACCAGCTTTACAACAAATGCTAAAGGAACTTCTCTAGGCAAGAAACACAAGAGAAGGAAAACACCTACAATAACAAACCCAGAACATTTAAGAAAATGGGAATAGGAACATACATATCGATAATTACCTTAAATGTAAATGGATTAAATGCTCCCACCAAAAGACACAGACTGGCTGAATGGATACAAAAACAAGACCCATATATATGCTGTCTACAAGAGACCCACTTCAGACCTAGAGACACATACAGACTGAAAGTCAGGGGATGGAAAAAGATATTCCATGCAAATGGAAATCAAAAGAAAGCTAGAGTAGCAATTCTCATATCAGACAAAATAGACTTTAAAATAAAGACTATTACAAGAGACAAAGAAGGACACTATATAATGATCAAGGGATCGATCCAAGAGTAAGGTATAACAATTGTAAATATCTATGCACCCAACATAGGAGCACCTCAATACATAAGGCAAATACTAACAGCCATAAAAGGGGAAATCGACAGCAACACAATCATAGTAGGGGACTTTAACACCCCACTTTCACCAATGGACAGATCATCCAAAATGAAAATAAATAAGGACACACAAGCTTTAAATGATACATTAAATAAGATGGACTTAATTGATATTTATAGGACATTCCACCCAAAAACAACAGAATACACATTTTTCTCAAGTGCTCATGGAACATTCTCCAGGATAGACCATATCTTGGGTCACAAATCAAACCTTGGTAAATTTAAGAAAATTGAAATCGTATCAAGTATCTTTTCTGACCACAACGCTATTAGACTAGATATCAATTACAGGAAAAGATCTGTAAAAAATACAAACACATGGAGGCTACACAATACACTACTTAATAACGAAGTGATTATTGAAGAAATCAAAGGGGAAATCAAAAAATACCGAGAAACAAATGACAATGGAGACATGACGACCCAAAACCTATGGGATGCAGCAAAAGCAGTGCTAAGAGGGAAGTTTATAGCAATACAAGCCTACCTCAAGAAACAAGAAACATCTTGAATAAACAACCTAACCTTGCACCTGAAGCAATTAGAGAAATAAGAACAAAAAACCCCAAAGCTAGCAGAAGGAAAGAAATCATAAAGATCAGATCAGAAATAAATGAAAAAGAAATGAAGGAAACAATAGCAAAAATCAATGAAACTAAAAGCTGGTTCTTTGAGAAGATAAACAAAATTGATAAACCATTAGCCAGACTCATCAAGAGAAAAAGGGAGAAGACTCAAATCAATAGAATTAGAAATGAAAAAGGAGAAGTAACCACTGACACTGCAGAAATACAAAAGATCATGAGAGATTACTACAAGCAACGCTATGCCAATAAAATGGACAACCTGGAAGAAATGGACAGATTCTTAGAAATGCACAACCTGCGGAGACTGAAGCAGGAAGAAATAGAAAATATGAACAGACCAATCACAAGCACTGAAATTGAAACTGTGATTAAAAACCTTCCAACAAACAAAAGCCCAGGGCCAGATGGCTTCACAGGTGAATTCTATCAAACATTTAGGGAAGAGCTAACACCTATCCTTCTCAAACTCTTCCAAAATATTGCAGAGGGAGGAACACTCCCAAACTCATTCTACGAGGCCATCATCACCCTGATACCAAAACCAGACAAAGATGTCACAAAGAAAGAAAACTACAGGCCAATATTACTGATGAACATAGATGCAAAAGTCCTCAACAAGATACTAGCAAACAGAATCCAACAGCACATTAAAAGGATCATACACCATGATCAAGTGGGGTTTATTCCAGGGATGCAAGGATTCTTCAATATATGCAAATCAATCAACGTGATACTCCATATTAACAAATTGAAGGAGAAAAACCATATGATCATCTCAATAGATGCAGAGAAAGCTTTCGACAAAATTCAACACCCATTTATGATAAAAGCCCTGCAGAAAGTAGGCATGGTGGGAACTTTCCTCAACATAATAAAGGCCATATATAACAAACCCACAGCCAACATTGTCCTCAATGGTGAAAAACTGAAACCATTTCCACTAAGATCAGGAACAAGACAAGGTTGCCCACTCTCACCACTATTATTCAACATAGTTTTGGAAGTTTTAGCCACAGCAATCAGAGAAGAAAAAGAAATAAAAGGAATCCAAATCGGAAAAGAAGAAGTAAAGCTGTCACTATTTGCAGATGACATGATACTATACACAGAGAATCCTAAAGATGCTACCAGAAAACTACTAGAGCTAATCAATGAATTTGGTAAAGTAGCAGGATACAAAATTAATGCACAGAAATCTCTTGCATTTCTATACACTAATGACGAAAAATCTGAAAGTGAAATTAAGAAAACACTCCCGTTTACCATTGCGACAAAAAGAATAAAATATCTAAGAATAAACCTACCTAAGGAGACAAAAGACCTGTATGCAGAAAATTATAGGACACTGATAAAAGAAATTAAAGATGATACAAATAGATGGAGAGATATACCGTGTTCTTGGATTGGAAGAATCAACATTGTGAGAATTACTCTCCTACCCAAAGCAATCTACAGATTCAATGCAATCCCTATCAAACTACCACTGGCATTTTTCACAGAACTAGAACAAAAAATTTCACAATTTGTATGGAAACACAAAAGACCCCGAATAGCCAAAGCAATCTTGAGAACGAGAAATGGAGCTGGAGGAATCAGGCTCACTGACTTCAGATTATATTACAAAGCTACAGTAATCAAGACAGTTTTGTACTGGCACAAAAACAAAAATATAGATCAACGGAACAGGATAGAAAGCCCAGAGATAAACCCACACACATATGGTCACCTTATCTTTGATAAAGGAGGCAAGCATATACAGTGGAGAAAAGACAGCCTCTTCAATAAGTAGTGCTGGGAAAATCGGACAGGTACATGTAAAAGTATGAAATTAGAACACTCCCTGACACCATTCACAAAAATAAACTCAAAATGGATTAAAGACCTAAGTGTAAGGCCAGACACTATCAAACTCTTAGAGGAAAACATAGGCAGAACACTCTATGACATAAATCACAGCAAGATTCTTTTTGACCCAGCTCCTAGAGAAATGGAAATAAAAACAAAAATAAACAAATGGGACCTAATGAAACTTAAAAGCTTTTGCACAGCAAAGGAAACCATAAACAAGACCAAAAGACAAACCTCAGAATGGGAGAAAATATTTGCAAATGAAGCAACTGACAAAGGATTAATCTCCAAGATTTACAAGCAGCTCATGCAGCTCAATAACAAAAAAACCAACAACCCAATCCAAAAATGGGCAGAAGACCTAAATAGACATTTCTCCAAAGAAGATATACAGATTGCCAACAGACACATGAAAGAATGCTCAACATCATTAATCATTAGAGAAATGCAAATCAAAACTACAATGAGGTATCATCTCACACCCGTCAGAATGGCCATCATCAAAAAATCTAGAAACAATAAATGCTGGAGAGGGTGTGGAGGAAAGGGAACACTCTTGCACTGTTGGTGGGAATGTAAATTGATACAGCCACTATGGAGAACAGTATGGAGGTTCCTTAAAACTACGAATAGAAATACTATACGACCCAGCAATCCCACTACTGGGCATATACCCTGAGAAAACCATAGTTCAAAAAGAGTCATGTAACAAAATGTTCATTGAAGCTCTATTTACAATAGCCAGGACATGGAAGCAACCTAAGTGTCCATCATCGGATGAATGGATAAAGAAGATGTGGCACATATATACAATGGAATATTACTCAGCCATAAAAAGAAATGAAATGGAGGTAGGTATTTGTAATGAGTTGGATGGAGTTAGAGTCTGTCATACAGAGTGAAGTAAGTCAGAAAGAGAAAAACAAATACAGTATGCTAACACATATATATGGAATCTAAGGGGAAAAAAAGGCCATGAAGAACCTAGTGGCAAGACAGGAATAAAGACACAGACCTACTAGAGAATGGACTTGAGGATATGGGGAGGGGGAGGGGTGAGATGTGACAGGGTGAGAGAGTGTCATGGACATATATACACTACCAAATGTAAAATAGATAGCTAGTGGGAAGCAGCCACATAGCACAGGGAGATCAGCTTGGTGCTTTGTGACCACCTAGAGGGGTGGGATGGGGAGGGTGGAAGGGAGGGAGATGCAAGAGGGAAGAGACATGGGAACATATGTATATGTATAACTGATTCAGTTTGTTATAAAGCAGAAATTAACACACCATTGTAAAGCAATTATACTTCAATAAAGATGTTTAAAAAAAAAGAAAGCTGGAGTAGCAATACTCATATCAGATAAAATAGACTTTAAAATAAAGAATGTTACAAGAGACAAGCAAAGACACTACATAATGATCAAGGGATCAATCCAAGAAGATATAACAATTATACATATATATGTACCCATCATAGGAGCACCTCAATATCTAAGGCAACTGGTAACACCTATAAAAGAGGAAATCGACAGTAACACAATTATAGCAGGGGACTTTAACAGCTCACTTACACCAGTGGAGATCATCCAGACAGAAAATTAATAAGGAAACACAAGCTTTAAATGACACAATAGACCAGATAGATTTAATTGATATTAGGGGACATTCCATCTAAAAACAGAAGATTACACGTTCTTCTCAACTGCACACGGAACATTCTCCAGGAGAGATCACATCTTGGGTCACAAATAAAGCCTCAGTAAATTTAAGAAAACTGAAATCATATCAAGCAGCTGTTCCGACCACAATGCTATGAGATTAGAAATCAATTACAGAGAAAAAACCGTAAAAAACACAAACACATGGAGGCTAAACAATACGTTACTAAATAACCAAGAGATCACTGAAGAAATAAAAGAGGAAATCAAAAACTACCTAGAGCCAAATGACAACAAAAACACGATGATCCAAAACCTATGGGATGCAGCAAAAGCAGTTCTAAGAGGGAAGTGTATAGCAATACAAGCCTACCTCAAGAAACAAGAAAAATCTCAAATAAACAATCTAACCTTACACCTAGAGGAACTAGAGAAAGAAGAACAAAATCCAAAGTTAGTAGAAGGAAAGAAAAGATCAGAGCAGAAATAAATGAAATAGAAATAAAGAAAACAATAGCAAAGATCAATAAAACTAAAATCTGGTTCTTTGAGAAGATAAACAAAAATGATAAACCTTTAACTGGACTCAAGAAAAAGAGGGAGAGGATTCAAATCAACAAAATTAGAAGTGAAAAAGGAGAAGTTACAACAGACACCACAGGAATACAAAGCATCCTAAGAGACTACTACAAGCAACTCTATGCCAATAAAATGGACAACCTGGAAGAAATGGACAAATTCTTAGAAAGGGATAACCTTCCAAGACTGAACCAGGAAGAAATAGAAAATATGAACAAACCTATCACAAGCAATGAAATTAAGACTGTGATTAAAAATCTTCCAACAAACAAAAGTCCAGAACCAGATGGCATCACAGGTGAATTCTATCAAACATTTAGAGAAGAGCTAACACCCAACCTTCTCAAATTCTTCAAAACAATTGCAGGTGGAAGGAACACTCGCAAACTCATTCTATGAGGCCACCATCACCCTGATTCCAAAACCAGACAAAGATACTACAAGGAAAGAAAATTATAGACCAATATCACTGATGAATATAGATGTAAAAATCCTCAACAAAATACTAGCAAACAGAATCGAACAACACATTAAAAGGATCATACACCATGTTCAAGTGGGGTTTATCCCAGGGATACAAGGATTCTTCACTATACACAGATCAATGAGATACACCATATTAACAAACTGTAGAATAAAACCATATGATTATCTCAATAGATGCAGGAAAAGATTTTGAGAAAATTCAACACCCATTTATGATAAAAACTCTGCAGACTGTGGGCATAGAGGGAAACTACCTCAACATAATAAAGACCATATATGACAAACCCACAGCAAACATCATTCTCAATGGTGAAAAACTGAAAGCATTTCCTCTAAGATCAGGAACAAGACGAGGATGTCCACTCTCACCACTACTATTCAACATAGATTTGGAAGTCCTAGCTGCAGCAATCAGAGAAGAAAAAGAAATAAAAGGAATACAAATTGGAAAAGAAGAAGTAAAGTTGTCACTGTTTGCAGATGACATGATACCATAGATAGAGAATCCTAAAGATGCCACCAGAAAACTACTAGAGCTAATCAATGAATTTGGTAAAGTTGCAGGATACAAAATTAATGCACAGAAATCACTTGCATTGCTATACACTAACAATGAAAGATCAGAAAGATAAATTAAGGAAACAATCCCATTACCACTGCAACAAAAAGAATAAAATACCTAGGAATAAACCTACCTAAGGAAGTAAAAGACCTGTACTCAGAAAACTATAAGACAGTGATGAAAGTAACCAAAGATGATAAAAACAGATGGAGACATATACCATGTTCTTGGATTAGAAGAATCAATACTGTGAAAATGACTATACTACCCAAAGCAATGTGCAGATTCAATGCAATCCCTATCAAATTACTGGTGGCATTTTCTACAGAACTAGAACAAAAAATCTTAAAATTTGTAGGGAGACACAAAAGACCCCAGATAGCCAAAGCAGTCTTGAGGGAAGAAAAAAAGAGCTGGAGGAATCAGACTTCCAGACTTCAGACTATACTACAAAGCTACAGTAATCAAGACAATATGGTACTGAAACAAAAACAGAAATATAGATCAATAGAACAGGATATAAAGCACAGAGATAAACCCACGTACCTATGGTTAACTCATCTACGACAAAGGAGGCAAGGGTATACAATGGAGAAAAGACAGTCTCTTCAGTAAGTAGTGCTGGGAAAACTGGACAGCTACATGTAAAAGAATGAAATTAGAACACTCCCTAACACCATACACAAAAATAAACTCAAAATGGATTAGAGACCTAAATGTAAGACCAGACACTATAAAACTCTTAGAGGAAAACATAAGCAGAACACTCTATGACATAAATCACAGCAAGATCCTTTTTGACCCACCTCCTAGAGAAATGGAAATAAAAACAAAAATAAAAAAATGGGACCTAAAGAAACTTAAAATCTTTTGCACAGCAAATAAAATCATAAATGGACAAGAGGGGGCTTCCCTGGTCGCGCAGTGGTTGAGAATCTGCCTGCCAATGCAGGGGACACGGGTTCGAGCCCTGGTCTGGGAAGATCCCACATGCCATGGAGCAACTAAGCCCGTGAGCCACAACTACTGAGCCTGTGTATCTGGAGCTTGTGCTCCACAACAAGAGAGGCCGTGACAGTGAGAGGCCTGCGCACCGCAATGAAGAGTGGCCCCCGCTCGCCGCAATTAGAGAAAGCCCTCACACAGAAATGAAGACCCAACACAGCCAAAAAATTAATAAATAAAAAATAAATAAATTAAAAAAATAAAAAATGGGACCTAATGAAACTTAAAATCTTTTGCACAGCAAAGGAAAACATAAGCAAGACGAAAAGAAAAACATCAGAATGGGAGAAAATATTTTGAAATGAAGCAAATGGTAAAGGATTAATCTCTAAAAAACAGCTCATGTAGCTCAATATCACAAAAACAAACAACCCAATCCAAAAATGGGCAGAAGACCTAAATAGACATTTTTCCAAAGAAGATATACAGGTTGCCAACAAACACATGAAAGGATGCTGAACATCACTAATCATTAGAGAAATGCAAAGCAAAACTACAGTGAGGTATCACCTCACACCAGTCAGAATGGTCATCATCAAAAAATCTACAAACAATAAATGCTGGAGAGGCATTTATTGGAGAAAAGGGAACCCTCTTGCACTGCTGGTGAGAACGTAAATTGATATAGCCACTAGGGAGAACGGTATGGGGGTTCCTTAAAAACTAAAAATAGAACTACTGTATGACCCAGCAATCCCACTACTGGACATTTACCCTGAGAAAACCATAATTCAAAAAGAGTCATGTAGCACAATGTTCATTGTAGCTCTATTTACAATAGCCAGGACGTGGAAGCAACCTAAGTGTCCATCGACAGATAAATGGATAAAGAAGACGTGGCACATATATACAATGGAATATTACTCAGCCATAAAAAGAAACGAAACTGAGTTATTTGTAGTGAGGTGGACGGATCTAGAGTCTGTCCTACAGAGTGAAGTAAGTCAGAAAGAGAAAAACAAATACCGTATGCTAACACATATATATGGAATCTACAAAAAAAAAAGTTTATGAAGAACCTAGGGGCAGGAAAGGATTAAGGACACAGACGTACAGAAAGGATTTGAGGACACAGGGAGGGGGAAGGGTAAGCTGGGACACAGTGAGAGAGTGGTATGGACATATATACACTACCAAATGTAAAATCGATAGGTACTGGGAAGCAGTCCATAGCACAGGGAGATCAGCTCGGTGCTTTGTGACCACCTAAAGGGGTGGGATAAGGGGGTGAGAGGCAGGTGCAAGAGGGAGGGGATATGGTGTTATATGTATACGTATAGCTGATTCACTTTTTTATACAGCAGAAATTAACACACAATTGTAAAGCAATTATAGTCCAATAAAGATTAAAAAAAAAAAAAAAAAGAAAGCCCAGAGATAAACCTACACACCTATGGTCCACTAACCTATGACAAAGGAGGCAAAGATATACAATGGAGAAAAGACAGTCTCTTCAATAAGTGGTGCTAGGAGAAATGGACAGCTACATGTAAAAGAATGAAATTAGAACACTCCTTAACACCATACACAAAAAAATAAACTCTAAATGGATTAGAGACCAAAATGTAAGACCTGACACTATAAAACTCTTAGAGGAAAACATAGGAGGAATACTCTTTGACATAAATCACAGCAAGATCTTTTTTGATCCACCTCCTAGAGTAATGGAATAAAAAACAAAAATAAAGAAATGGGAGCAAATGAAACTTAAAAGCTTTTGCAAAGGAAAGGAAACTACAAACAAGATGAAAAGACAACCCTCAGAATGGGAGAAAATATTTGCAAACGAATCAACGGACAAAGGATTAATCTCCAATATATATAAACAGCTCATGCAGCTTAATAGTAAAAAAAAAAAAAAAAACCCAATCTAAAAATGGGCAGATGACGTAAACAGACATTTGTCCCAAGAAGACATACAGATGGCCAAGAAGCACATGAAAAGTTGCTCAACATCACGAATTATTAGAGAAATATAAACCAAAACTACAATGAGGTATCACCTCACACAAGTTAGAATAGGCATCATCAGAAAATCTAGAAACAACAAATGCTAGAGAGGGTGTGGAGAAAAGGGAACCCTCTTGCACTCTTTGTGGGAATGTAAACTGATACAGTCACTATGGATAACAGTATGGAGGTTCCTTAAAAAACTAAAAATAGAATTACCATATGACCCAGCAATCCCACTACTGGGCATATACCCAGAGAAAACCGTAATTCAAAAAGACACATTCACCACAATGTCCACTGCAGCACTATTTACAATAGCCAGGTCATGGAAGCAACCTAAATGCCCATAGACAGACGAATGGAAAAGATGTGGTACATATATAAAATAGAATATTACTCAGCCATAGAAAGGAATGAAATTGGGTCATTTGTAGAGACGTGGATAGATCTAGAGACTGTCATACGAGTGAAGTAAGTCAGAAAGAGAAAAACAAATATCGTATATTAACGCATACATGTGGAACCTAGAAAAATGGTACAGATGAACCGGTTTTCAAGGCAGAAATAGAGACACAAATGTAGAGAACAAATGTATGGACACCAAAGGGGGAAAGGGCAGGGTGGTGGTGGTGGGATGAATTGTGAGACTGGGATTGATATATATACACTTATATGTATAAAATAGATAACTAATAAGAACCTGCTGTATAAAAAAATGAATAAAATAAAATTAAAAACTTAAAACAATAGGGCTTCCCTGGTGGTGCAGTGGTTGAGAATCTGCCTGCTAATGCAGGGTACACAGGTTCGAGCCCTGGTCTGGGAAGATCCTACATGCCGTGGAGCAACTGGGCCCATGAGCCACAACTACTGAGCCTGCGCATCTGGAGCCTGTGCTCCGCAACGGGAGAGGCCACGATAGTGAGAGGCCCGCGCACCACAATGAAGAGTGGCCCCTGCTTGCCGCAGCTAGAGGAAGGCTTTGCACAGAAACGAAGACCCAACACAGCCAAAACAATGAATAAATAAATAAATAATAATTTTTTTTAAAAAAATTAAAAAAATAAATAATATTAAAAAAATAAAACAGAAAAAAAGTTCTTTCCTTCCCATAGACGTATTTATATGAATGAATTATTTCCATGCTTATATCTATAAATACAAAAAGAGGAATAAAACATACCTTGAACCAAAAAAGAAAAAAAAAAACAGAACCCACTGGCCATACAGAGGAAAACCCTATCAGGGCACTTGCTCCAGTGGTAAACAATTCTGAAGTTGGTCAGAGGTGAGGAATCGTCTCCCATGCAGCCAACAGCCCCCCCCCCCCCGCAAGTAGCGTCCTCATTGCAAAGCTGGGGGACCGTGAGGAGGCGTCTCTGAGTAAACGTGAGCTGTGCCCCAGGCCAGCTGTTGCTGAACTTTTCCCACCCTTCCCAGGTAAAACACCTGAATGTGTGCAAAGACTTTAAAGCCTAGAGGAAGGGGCTTGGAGTCACACCAGCGACAGCACGCAGGCCGACTTGGTGCCTGCAGGCCAGTCAGGACGGTCCTGGCCCCGGGCGCTCTTCTGGAAGCTTTCCATTTCCCTGCCTGAGGTACCCCTCCTGTCCTGGCCCCCACTGCTTTTTTCCTTCCTCACCTGTGCCCGGGGAGAAATTCCAGCAGCAGGTATGGGTGACACATCCTCTTCTTTAGCAGGTGGCAGCCCGGCAACTCCTGCAGAAAGTCCAGCAGAGCCCCACTCACACGGGGCCACCCATAGAGCTGTGGGCCCTACTCCCTCCCACCAGCCCAATCCCGAGACTGCTGACGGGACAGAGAATATGGCGTCAGGCACAGCTGCAGAGGCTTTTGCTGCCTGGAGGGGTGTTTATATTGACCTCAACCCAGGCACACCTGGGAAGGGCTGGCCGGCCGGGTCAGGCTGCCCAGGTCAGCCAATCCTCGCCCCTCAGGGGCTCAGAGTTGCAGAAAATGGGCCTTGCTGCACCAGCCAGATCCAAGGAACAGGTGTAGGGTCCCGCGAGTCAGCATAGACAAGGGGCGGCAGCCCTGGCTTGTTTTCTAATCATTTTATCTGGCCCATGAGTGGGAGACAACTTCAAGAAGACCCTCTCCTAATGAGAGGAACCCAGGAGTCAGGGAGAGGAGGGGTGGTGGGTGGAGACAGAGGTCTGGTGCCCCAGCTGCAGTGGAAGCCCCTGGAAGACCAGGCGGAGGGAGGCGGCACAGAGTGAAGCCCAGGGTCACAGACCTGTCGGAACTGCTGTCTGTTAGTTCAAGCCCTGCTCTGAGGTGCTCTGTGTCAGCTCTAACCGACAGGTGAGCTGGGGGTGCTCTGTAATGAGGGCTATGTGCATGGTTCCTGTGTGTCCAGCCCTGCCAGGGTACCTGCCCAGGGGAGCTCCGTATCCAGGGAGGGGCCTGACCACTTGAGCCCTGTGGGCTGCTGGGTACCTGCCCAGGTGAGCTCCATATACTGGGAGGAGCCTGACCACGAGAGCCCCGTGAGCTGCTGGGTACCTGCCCAGGTGAGCTCCATATCCTGGGAGGGGCCTAACCACGAGAGCCCCGTGGGCTGCTGGCTACCTGCACAGGTGAGCTCCATATCCTGGGAGGGGCCTGACCACGAGAGCCCCGTGGGCTGCTGGGGACCTGGTAAAGGACGTCAGGACAGTCAGTGAAGCCACCGAGGATATACATCCAGTAGTTCCTAATTCCTACACCCTGCTGGTCATTCTACCATCCACCAGGACATGGTATTCTGTATTAGACTTCAATGATGCCTTCTTCTGTATTCCATTAGTCCCAGAGTCACAAGAAATTTTGGCTGTGAGTGGCAGGCCTCAACATACAACAAAAACAATACTGCTGGGCCGTCCTGCCCCAAGGGTTCAAAAATTCCCACAGCATCTTTGGGGAAACGTTAGCTAAAGACCTAAAAGATCTACCTGTGGAGAAGGGAACCCTCCTTCAATATGCAGACGACATTCTGATCGCCAGCCCTACTAAGGAGGCCTCTGAACTACCTAGACAATAAAAGATAGAAGGTGTCCAAGAAAAAGGCTCAAATATCACAGACTAAGGTGACCTGCCTGGGTTTCATTCTCACAGAAGGTCGGAGAAGCCCATCCCAGGAAAGGGAAGAAGCCATTTGCAGCCTCACCCTTCCTAAAACTAGAAGACAGCTTAGGGGTTCCTGGGGAGACCGGGGTTTGTTGCATCTGGATCCCTAACTACAGTCTAATAGCTGGGCCTCTATATGAAACACTGAAAGGAAAAGATGATGATCCTTTTGAATAGAATCCAGAAGCGGCCTTTCAAGAATGGAAAGAGCAGTCAATTCAGACCCTTGCCCTGGACTTCCCTAATTTAGCTAAACCCTTTGACCTTTAAATTCCTGGTCATTACATTCCCGGTCATTACATCACCCTTGGAGTATTAGTGCAAAAACTGGGACCACTTGAAATGGAACAATGCATGAATGCCCTCCAGGCATTGGCCAGCCACCCCATCCGACCAGGATACTGGGGGTATCTAAAAACCTGGAAATCAGCAGCCCACAAGGCCAGCTCCCTTCTAAGGGAAAAGGACCCCACTTGGTGATCCTAAGCACCCACCATGCCCTGAAGTTGCAGGGATTGCTCCGTGGGCACACTGACCTCGAGTGAGGAGGCCCTCCAACTCCAACCTCCAGACAACCTGGGGCAATGGGCCCCCATGACGACTCATGTGACCATCACTTGACCTGGAGCTTCTCTCAGAAAACAACAAGAGTGTGCCCCAAAAGAGCAGACTATTGCTTGCAGGACTTACTGAACCCAGAGCGGAGCTAATAAACTTGGCAGGGGAACCGTAAATAACGCTGTCACCATAGAAAAGTCTACAGACACCGCGGTAACGGGGGCCAATGAGACCGGCTGGACTCCTGGCTACTTCAAAAGGCCATTGACTCAGTGGCCGTCATGGTCCTGGATCACCACTGGCCCTGGACCGTCTGGGAGTTGAGCAGGCAGGGCTCTGACACCTGGTGCTGTTTGTACGTAAATTCAGTGGCCTAATTGAAGAAAGCGCAGACTATTGGTCAGATCATCTAGGCTGGCAGAAACCGTCAGCCTAAGGGGGCCGAACCAATGTGGAACAGGGTAAAACCTGCCCCCCCCAGGGTCTCTGCGCATCTCTTTCCTGGACCCTTAAAGGTCATTAGAATCTATAAAACTTCCAATGCTGGTGCTCAGGTGAATAAGCAGTGAGGGAGGAGGCCTGGGGACAATCAACCTCACCTGGAGGCTGCTGGGGAGGAGTCCTGCCCCTCCCCCCGGGTATGAGGACACCCAACTCAGCACGAAGCATTTACAGAAGAGGCATCTGCACCCTCAGCGCCCCAAGAATGAGGAATGGGACAAAAGGTAGAGGAGAGGTTTGTCACCATCAAAGCCCATTAAAAATTCCTGAGAGATAAAAATAGAATCTGGGCAATAAAATAAAGTCTAACATTTTTTACCTTTGTGCTTTCTCTAATTTCACTTGCTCTTAGGTTTCCACATGCAGAAGTCCCACACTGGGCACTTCAGACCCGATTTCCTAGTGCAAAATGGCTGAGCCGACACCTCAGCTCGCGGGGCCCTGAGCAGACTCCTCGACATAGAGCCTGAGCTCCAGCCAACCCGGCCCTCGAGAGCTCCGCCCCGTCCCTCCCGCTGACGCTGACGGGATCCCTACACAGCAGCCCGGCCCACAGCCCGCGGGGGAGCGCACGCCCTCACCTCTCCATTCTCTGATCAAAATATAAAGTTTTCCTTTGCTTCTGAACCAAAGTCAGTCTCGATCTGTTGGCTCCAATGACACTGGGCAGGGGGACCCTTGTTGGGGCCCACTCTGGAGGATCAGTAACAGAAATTGAGAATATTGTAACTTCCATGAACAGGTGTGTGAGCCAAACTGTAATTAACATAGAGCAGTGTATAAGGCTCATGTAAAATAAGATGTTTCTAACAATTCCATTTGATATTTCCATCACTTTATTATAAGCAAGTTCTGTGGAGGGGTTTGTCTTATTTGTCAGGTCAACATTAGAGAAATGCAGTGATTTCTTTCCAAGGATGTACATCTAATAATCTTGGCTGAAGTTTCAATCTTGTTTTGAATGATTTTCCATTGAAAATGATACCTCTCTTTCAGCTCCCGGATTTCTGAGAAGTATAAAATCTTATAAGTTTTTATTCCCAAAAGGGAAACGTGGGAGGAGGGATAAATTAACAGTTTCGGATTAACACATACACACTGCTATGTATAAAACATATCATCAACAAGGAACTACTGTATAGCACACGGAAATATACTCAATATTTTGTAATAAGCTCTAAGGGGAAATAATCTGAAAAACAATAGATATCTATATCAACATCATCTATCAACTACCGATAAAATGGAACATAAGGAGGCTGATGGTGAGCACTTCTGACCCTGAAGACTTCAATCATCTAAAGTTCGGACTCTGCATATGGCCCAAGTTCCTTAATGAACATACATGTACCCGTAGCTTAAAAATTCTCAAGATTGGGGTTCGGGGAGACACTGATTTGTAAAAATCACTGGTGTTCTCCATACATGCACGGGACATTTCCTAAGGCTAAAACATGCCTGTGACACGCAGAAGATGGTACAAGGTTTGATCGAGAAGAGTTTGGAAAAGGCACCTCATCTCCCAATCTCCTGGTTGTCGGGTTCACCCATCCAGCCTCTTTCCTAACAATCTCCCCACTTGGGGATATCAGCACCTTCAACATCCTGTTGCGCACAGTTTGGAATTAGTCCAGAGGATGAAACGGAAGGAGGAGAAACAATGAGAGACAAGCCCTAGATGTTCGGACAGGCACATGTCACTCTAATTTCCAATCAGGAAAAAGAATTAACCAAAGGCTTAGCCTGCCCCCGGAACCAGAGTAGGACCTGAAGCAGTCCTGCGGTATGTGGCCAGCTCCCAAAAAAGCGAGTTGATAAATGGAGCTCAGGGGCACTGCAATTCACAAAACTTCAGGGTTATAAATGATAAGCATTCTCCAAAAATATATTGAGGTAAGGCAACGAAGAGGATTTCAAAGCAAAGCAGAATTGCAGGAAACAGTTTTCAGGAGGTAGATTCGACTCGTCATTAAAGCACATGGAAAGCGGCAGAACGTCAACAATGATGCAGTTGGCTAAAAAGGGCGTATGCGCTTTTTCCTGAATATACTCAGGAAAAAGCGCATACGCCCTTTTTCCTGAATATACTCAGGAAAAAGCGCATACGCCCTTTTTGGCCAACCAAGCAAGCAGGAAATGCAAATCAGCACTACAAAGAAGTCTCACTTCGAATCGGTCAAAAGGGACTTCCTGGAAAAGTATATAGCACAGAAATGCAGGACAGGCCATAGAGAAAAGGGAGCCTTATTACTTGGGTGAGAGGGATGTGAAATGCCAATGACCACTCTGGAGAAGTGTATAGTGTTTCCTAAAACATCTAAAAAACAGAGCTACGGAGCATATGGCACTTTCAGTCATGGGCGTATATACTCGGAAAACCAAAAATCGACAGGACACAAAACCCCAAGTTTAGGGCTGCTCTGTTTACAAGAACCTCGACTTCGGAACACCTTACATATCCCAGGAACGAGAAAAATGGATAAAGAAGTTGTGGTACTTATGTACAATGGAATATCACTCAGCCATAAAATCAATGTCATAAGGCTAGTAGCAGCATAATGAGTGGATTCAGGTACGATGATTCTAAGTGAAGTAAGTCACACAGAAAAAGAAACATATCATAAGATGTCACTTACAGAGGGAATGTAAAAATCGCTAGACATGAACTGAATTGCAAAACAGAACAGAGTCACACATTTAGCAAACACATTATGGCTGCTTAAGGGGAAAGGTGAGGTGGGGAGATGCATAAAACACGGGTTTGAAATTAGCACAGATACCGCTCCATGAACCAACTCTGTAATAGACAAGACCTACCTGTTGCTTCATGAACTGGACTCAACACCCCCTATTCACCGCAGAAGAATATATCTGACTAGTAAGAATCTTAAAACCTATGTATTTATATCTCTCTGTAAGTGAAACATGTGGGTGTAAATCGGCGTAAACACAGCAGTGAAAACCAGCTAAACCCCATTAAAAAAATAAATTACAAAAAAAAAAAAAAAAACAAAGACACTGAAAGAGAGCGACATTCTTACAAAATTCGTTCAGGGGCTGTGATGCAACCTGGATTGACCACATCTAGACCCACAGATGGATGAGACATAAGGACGGATACCCTTGGGGATGAGAGGAGTGGTGAACCTGGGTGAGCAAATGCAGACCCTTTAAAGTAATACTGCGCGACACCCATTCCATGGGTCCCAAATCTCCAGGGTTAAGGGACTCTTCCTGCAGCGAAAACATGCATGGGAAACCCAGAGGATGGTACACCGTGTGATCGGGAAATGTTTCTAACACGCACCTCGTTTTCCATCTCCTGGTGCACAGGCTCGCCATTCCAGCCGCTGTACTGACAATCTCCCCACCTGGAGAATCAGCACCTCTAACCTCCGGTTTCGTACAGTTTGCGATTTGTCCGCAGGCTGAAAGGGAAGAGGGGGAACCAATGAGAGACCAGCTCTAGGTGTTGGGGCAGGCACATGTCACTCTAATTTCCCATCAGGAAGAAGAATTAAGCACAGGCTCAGCCTGCGCCCTGGAACCAGAATAGAGCCTGAAGCAATCCTGCGGTTTTGCGGCCAGCTCGCAAAAAAGCAAGTTGAAAAATGGAGCTCAGGGGCACTGAAATTCACAAACCTGCAGAGTTATTATTGAGAAGTATCGTCCAAAAATATATTGAGGGAAGGCAACGAAGAGGGTTTGAAAGCAAGGCAGAATTGCAGGAAACAGATTTCAGGAGGTAGATTCAAATCGCCTTTAAAGCACATGAAAAGCGGCAAATCTTTGACAATGATGCTGTTGGCCAAAAAGGGCGTATGCGTATATTCAGGAAAAAAAGGATACGCCCTTTTTGGCCAACCAAGCAAGCGGGAAATGCAAATCAACACTACAAAGAACTCTCACTTCGCATTGGTCAAAAGGGCCATGATGATAAAACTGTAAAAACCAGAAATGCAGGACAGGCCATGGACAAAAGGGAGCCTTGTTACCCTGTTGTGTGGGATGTAAATTGCCCACAGCCACTCTGGAGAAGTGTATGGTGTGTCCTAAAACATCTAAAAAACACAGCTAGAGAGCATTGGGCACTTCCATTCATGGGCGTATAAATTGGGAAAACTAAAAATCAACAAGACACGGGCACCCCAAACTTTAGGGCTGCTCTGGTTACAAGAACCTCGACTTCGGTACACCTTAAATATCCCAGGAAAGTGAAAAATGGATAAAGAAGTTGTGGTACTTATGTACATTGGAATATCACTCAGCCATGAAATCAATGTCATAAGGCTAGTAGCAGCATAATGAGTGGATTTAGGTATCATGATTCTTAGTGAAATAAGTCACACAGAAAAAGAAACTTATCGTAAGATATCACTTATAGGGGGAATGTAAAAATTGCTTCCCATAAACTGAATTACAAAACAGAACAGAGTTACACATTTAGAAAACACACTTATAGCTGCTAAGGGAGAAAGGTGGGGTCGGATGATGCATAAACCAGGAAGTTGCAGTTCACACAGATAATGTTCCATAAACAAAATAAGTAATCGACAAGACGTACTGTATAGCTGAAAGAACTGGACTCAGCACACTTTTGTCACTGGAAAAGAATATATAAGACTGGTAAGAATCTGTAAAAGAATTTATTGATATCTCTCTTTATGTGAGTCAAGTGGATAGATGTAGAGCAGCAAGAAACACAGTATTGAAAATCAGCTATATCCCATTATAAAGTTAAATAACAAAAACAAAAAAAAGACATTGAGATAGAGAGATATTCTTACAAAATTTGTTCAGGGGCTGTGATGCAACCTGGACTGACCACATCTAGACACACAGCTGGATGGGACCTAACGCTCTACACTCGTGGGTCTGAGAAGCTTGGAGAGAATGGAACAGCAAGTTTAGCCCTTTTAGAGTAATACTGCCTGATCCTCATTCCATGGGTCCCATATCTCCAGGTGCAGGGGACCCTTCCTACAACTAAAACATGCATGGCACATCCGGAGGATTGTACACCTTCTGATCGGGAAGAGTTTGGAAAAGTCACCTCATCTCCACGTCTCCTGGTATTCGGGTTCCACCCTCCAGCTCCTTTCCTTAGAGTCTCCCCACTTTGAGAAGGCAGCACACTCAACAGCCGGTTTTGCACAGCTTGGAATTTTCCGGGTGACGAAGGGGAATGGGGGGATGGAATGAGACACAAGCCCTAGATGTTTTGACAGGCATATGCCACTCTAGTTTCCTGATCTGGAAGAAGAATTTCCCTATCCTTCAGGTGCCCCAGTAACCGGAATAGGTCTGTAGAAATCCTGCCCCTTTGTGGCTGCTTCCCTAAACAACAAGTTGAAAACTGGTGCTCAGGGGCACTGCAATTCACAGACATGCAGGGTTGTAATTGACACCTCTAATGGAGTCATTTCTTCAGCCAAGTGTTCGAAAACGACTTGTAAGCAAGGCAGAATTGCAGGAAAGGGATTTCAAGAGGTAGTTTGCACTCGCCATTAAAGCACATGCAAAGCTGCTGAACATCGCCAATGATGCAGTTGGCCAAACAAACCGTATGCGTTATTCCTTAATATATTCAGGAAAAACCCTTACTCCCTTTTTGGCCAACAAAACAGGCGGGCAATGCAAATCAATACTACAAAGAGCTATCACTTCGCACCAGTCAGAATGGCCAACCTCGCAAAGTGTAAAACCTGAAATGCAGGACAGGGCATGCAGAAAAGGGAACGCTGACAAGCTGATGGTGGGAATGTAAATTGCTAACAGCCACTCTGGAGAAGTGGATGGTGATTCCTTAAAAATCTAAAAAACAGAGCTTCAGAGCATATGGCGCTTCCACTCCTGGGCCTGTATCTTGGAAAAAACATAAATTAACGGGACCCAGGCACTCCAACCTTTATGCAGCCCTGTTTACAAGAGCCTCTACTTGGAAGCTACATAAAAGTCCTTGGGAGGAAGAATGGATAAGGAAATTATGGTGCATATGTACAATGGAATATTACTCAGCCATGTAATGAATGAAATAAGGCCATTTGCAGCCACTTGGAAGGACCTAGATACATTCATACTAAGTGTCATAAATCAGACAATGATAAATATCATAAGATATTACTTATCAGTGGAATCTAAAAATTGATACAAAGCTACTATCCTACAACACAGAAACAGAGTCCCAGACTTAGAACACAAACTTATGGTTACCAAACTGGAAAGGTGTGTTGGCGGCATAAATCATGAGGTTGGAGTTAGTATATACATATTTACAGGGAGAAAACTTGTAATCAACATGGACCTGCTGTAGAGCACTTGGAACTCTTCTCAACACCCTTTAGTAACCTCAATGGGAAAATAATTCTAAAATGAATATATAGTCATCTCTGTATAAATGAGTCATGTTGGTGTACATCAAAAATGAACACAGCATGGTAAATCAACTATACTCCATTATAAATTTAAAATTAAATTACAGAAAAGAAAAATGACCACTAAATTCATTTAGTCGCAGTGAAGGTGCTAGTGTCACATCCCTGGACACAGACCCAATTTCGTCCCAAGGCTGGACGGTTGTGGGCCTGAGGACCTCGGGAGGATACGCTAGCTAATTCACCCCCCTTGAACCTGTAGTACCTGGTCCCCTCTGCATGGGATCACAATCTCCAGATCTAAGTGTGCCCTCATACTACTAAACCAACCCTCTGACACCCAAAGGATGGTGGACTCTCTGGGCTGGATGACACTTGGAAAATCACCTGGTCTCAACGTATCCTGGTGTTTGGGTTCCGACCTCCAGACTCCTTCATTAGGGTCATCCCACTCTGCAAGACAGCACCCTCAACAGGTGATTTTGCAGGGGTTTGTGTTTGTTCGGGGGATGAAGGGCAAGGGGGAAGGAATGGGACAGAAGCCCTTACATGTTTGGTCAGGCACATTCCACTCAATTAAAACCCAGGCAATTTAAAACCCAGGAACAGGACTTTCCCTACGTCTAAGGTTTTGTCAGTAACCAGATAGGGACAGTAGAAATCCTGCCGCCTTCTGTTTCCCATAACAACAACTCTAAAAACTGGACCTTATAGGCACTTCATATTCACAATGCCTGGGGAGCTGTAAATGACAACAGCCCTCAAAAAACGTCTTAGGGTAGGTAATCGAAATAGACTTCAAAACAATGCAAACTTTCAATAACCATTTTCAAGGGGTAAATTTTACTCACACTGTTCAAAAAAGAAAAAAAAGAAAGCACATATGAAGATGCTCACCATTGCTTTCTGTTAGACAAATGCAAATCAGATGTACAAAGAAGTATCACCTGGAACCACTCAGAATAGCCATCATCACAATGTCTGCAAACACGAAATGCTTCAGATGGTGTGGGAAAAACAGAAACCTACTACTTATTATTATTTTTTTTAATCTGCGTTGGGTCTTCCTTGCTGCGCGCGGCTTTTCTCTAGTTGCAGCAAGCGGGGGCTACTCATCGTTGGGGTACGCAGCCTTTTCTTTGTGGTGGCTTCTCTTTTTGTGGAGCACAGGCTCTAGGCACACAGGTTTCAGTAGTTGTGGCACGTGAGCTCAGTAGTTGTGGCTCGTGGGCTCTAGAGCGCAGACTCAGTAGTTGTGGCTCACGGGCTTAGTTGCTCTGTGGCATGTGGGATCTTCCCGGGCCAGGGCTCGAACCTGTGTCCCCTGCACTGGCAGGCAGATTCTTAACCACTGTGCCACCAACACTACGCTATTGGTGGCAATGCCAATCGGTAACAGCCACTATGGAACACAGAATGGAGGTTACCAGAGCAAGGGGAGGCGGGAGGGATAAATTGGAAATTGGGATTGACATATACACACCACTATATATAAAAGAGATAACAAATAAGGGCCTACTGTATAGCCCAGGGAACTTTACTCAATACTCTGTAATGACCTGTATGGGAAAGGAATCCAAAAAAGATTGGATATATGTAAAACTCCTTCACTCTGCTGTGCAGCAGATAGTAACACAACATTGTAACTCAACTATACTCCAAAAAAATGAAATTGAAATGAAATGAAATAAAATAGAGCTACCAGATGATCCAGCAAGTTCACTCCTGTGTGCATATCTGGAGGAAAGCATAAATTGAAAAGACACATCTTCCCCAATGTTCACTGCAACACTCTTTACAATAGCGAAGACATGGAAGCAACCAAAATGTCCATCAACATATGAATATAGGTAAAGAATATGTGGTACATATATATAATGGAATATGACTCAGCCATAAAATAGAAGAAAATAATGCCAATTGCAGTAACATGGATGGACCTAGAGATGATTGTACTAAGTGAAGTAAGTCAGACAGAGTAAGACAAATATTGTATGATATCACTTCTAGGTGGAACCTAAAAATTGATACAAATGAACTAACTTACGAAACAGAGGCAGACTCACAGACTTGGAAAACAAACTTATGGTTACCAAAGGCGAAAGGTGGGGGGTAGGGATAAATCAGGAACTTGGGGTAAACATACGAATACTACTATATATAACATAGATAAGCAACAAGGACCTACTGTATAGTACAGGGAACTCTACTCAATATTCTGGGAGTACCCTTATCAGAAAAGAATCTGAAAAAGAATGAATATATGCATATGTGTAACTGAATCACTTGCTGTGCAGCTGAAATGAACACAACATTGTAAATCAACTATACTCCAATAAAATTTAAATTACAAAATAAAGAAAATCACCTATATGTCAAAAGAAAAAAAAGAATTCCCATATATTTTTATGGCTTGATAGCTTACTTTTTTAGTGCCCAATATTATTCCATTCCCAGAATATATTAATACTATATCATTTCATTCACCAATTGGAGGACACCTTAGTTTCATTCACATTTTGGCAATATTGAATTAGGTGCTATAAATATCCATATGCAGGTTTTCGACTGGAAGTATGTTTTAAACTACTTTCACTAAATATCCATGAGAACACTTGCCGGATTGTACACTAAGGGAATGTTCAATATTATAGCAAGTGTCACTCAGACTACCAAAGTAGCTGTATTATTTTTCATTTCCACCAATAACAAATGACATTTTCTATTGTTCCACATCCCCTACAGAATTTGTTCTTGTCATTGTTCACATTTTAGCCATTCTAAGTGTTACATAGTGGTATGTAATTGTATTTTTAAATTGCTTTTTCATGGCAGCATGTAATCTGGATTATTCTTCTGTATACTTATATGCATAGTGTCTACTTTCTTTGGTGAGGTGTCCATAAAGTATATTGGTCCATATTTTATTTAGGCTGCTTTCATTTTTTTCTACCCAATCTGCATTTGTTTTATTTATTTTCGTGCCTTATTGCATTAGCAAGGACTTGGAGTAAAATATGGAAAAGGAGTCATGAAAGGGGACATCCTTGTTTTTACCTGAACTTAGTGGAAAAGCTTCATGTTTTTGACCATTAATCATGATGTAAGATATAAGTTTCCTGTAGATCTTTGTTATCAACTTGAGAAAGCGCCAGTCTATTTCTTTAACTGAGAGTTTTTATGAAGAATGGGTGTTAGATTTTTTCAAAGGTCTTCTGAATGTATTGATATGCTAATGATTGTCTTTAGGGTGTTGATATGATGGATATAATTATTTGATTTTAGAATGTTGAACCAACCTTGCATACCTGGGATTATTCCCTCTCATTCATGATATAAAATTCTCTCAAAATATTGTTGGATTTGATTTGTTAATATTTTGTTGAGGATTTTTGCATTGATGTTCCTGAGAGATATTGGTCAGTTTTCTTTACTATTCATATGTTCCTCTAAGTTTGGATGTTGTGGATTTAGTGTCAGACATTCATTTGGGAAGATTCTCGGTCATTTTTAAAAAATATTTTCTTTTCTTCGTTATCTTTATTCTCCTCCTGCTATACCCGTTACGTATAGGTCACAGCATTTTTCATTGTTCCACAATTATTGATTACTCTGTTCTGTTGATTCCTTTCCTGCCCATTTTCTCTTTTCTTTTGAGATTTAAAGGTTTCTCTTGATATGTCTTCAAGCTCACAGATATTTCTCCTCAGCCAGCTCTTTGACTGCTAAAGCAAAATACAAGAGACTTGGTATTTTATAAACAACAGAATATTTTTGTTTTCTCATAATTGCTGAGGCTGAAAAGTTCAAGAACAAGTTACCAGGGGCTTCCCTGGTGGTGCAGGGGTTACGAATCTGCCTACCAATAAAGGGGACACGGGTTTGAGTCCTGGTCCGGGAAGATCCCACATGCCATGGAACAACTAAGCCCGTGCAACACAAATACTGGGCCTGTGCTCTAGAGCCCACAGGACACAACTACTGAGCCCGTGTGCCACAACTACTGAAACCCGCACGCCTAGAGCCTGTGCTCCGCAACAAGAGAAGCCACCCAATGAGAAGCCCGCGCACCACAACAAAGACCCAACGCAGCCAAAAAATTAATTAATTAATTTAAAAAATTTTTTTAAAAAAAGAACAAGTTGCCAGCTGACTTAGTGTCTGGTGAGGGACCAATTTCTGGTTCATAATGTGGGTCTTCTCGCTCGGCAATGAAATCATGTAATGGGCATAAGATCTTCTGTGTGCTACATTTATTAGGTCACTAATTCCATGTTTGAGGTCTCTGGCCTCATGACCTAATCACCTCCCAAAAGCCCCACCTCCTAATACCATCAACATGGGAGCTGGGTTCCAAAATTTTTAAATTAGAGGTACAAAATGTTTACACCATAACAGGGACCACAGAGTTAACTGATTTTTCCGTTCATGTTAAAGGTTTGCACATTTATATTTATTATATAACCCCAAAACCCTTGTTTCTTTTTTAAGATTCTTTTCCCATAAACGTCAGTACAGACCATTGAGTAGAGTTCCCTGTGCTATAAAGCAGGTCCTTATCAATACTTACCTATTTTATATATAGTAGTGTGTATATGTCAGTCCCAGTCTCCCAATTTATCCCTTCCCCACTTATCCCCTGGTAACCATACGTTTGTTTTCTATATCCATGACTCTATTTCTGTTGTGTAAATAAGTTCATTTGTACCTTTTTTTTTCTTTTTTAGATTCGTCATATAAGCAATATCATATGATATCTGTCTTTCTGTGTCTGACTTGCTTCACTCAGTATAACAATCTCTAGGTCCATCCGTGCTGCTACAAAACCCTTTATTGTTAAGGATAACTCTCAATGTTTTCCAGTATCATCAGCAGTTCTTTCTGGCAGACACGTGATAACACTTTTTAAACAGGGATATTGAGACCAAGGCTCCTGACCTGCAAACAAACAAAACATCATTCATATAGTGAAAACTTTGCATGCCAAAGGATGAAAGCACTTGGTCTAAATCCCTTTGCACCCACTGCTGACAGAGGGCAGAGGAGTTTGACTCACTAATCTTCCTTACGTGCACTTCTTCCTAATGGGTTATTCCATCTAAAACTTACAAGAAGCGGGAATGCATCATGGAACACACCAATCTCTACTACAGATTCTGAAGCAGCATAAAAAAAAACAAAAACATAAACAAACACATGATGAATCCATCCAAAGGGTTCTGTCCACATTGTTACAATAGTTTCCCTCACACTGTGAACCCTTTTCAAACCCTATCACTTGAACCTATTTTTATTTTTTTCAACAAAAATAATGTTAATCTGCAGTCACACGCTCCAGTAATATTACACTATCCCTTGTGCAAGTATGTAGGGATTTGAGGAGCTATGGGAGGCTATCATGAGAGGTTGCCTAGAGTAATTAGGACATTTCATTTAATGTTGGCTCTTCTCCCTAAAATGTCTGCTGTCCTCTTCTTTTTGTAGCTACTAGCATTGAGAAAGTGACTAAGATAAGGCCCTGCTCTTTTACTGCCCATGAATGCAGCTGTGATTAACCCCACAGACCTTGGTGCTTCCAGAATCCCCTGAACCTACTGACCCTTCATGCATGGCATGACATAGATAAGGATGGTGACGTGTATACTTGTATAGAGCATGCTATAAAATTTTCGACTCTTCCCTTCCTCATAATTCCAAAGAATAGATTTCTTTGGATTTCTGCTTAATGCTACCGGAATTGGTACGTAAGTTGAGGGAGGTATCAGGGCACACCAAAAGAGAGGATAACTGCACAGAAAATACAAGCAGGTACATTTCTGTGTAGTTTCAAGCAGCTTATTTGCTATATCAATCATGGTGACATGTTGGCCCTTCCTCTTTCTACTAGTAGTACAACAAACATAAAGGATATTTAGGCTGCTTGTTTTATCCCCACCTCTCACAATTGATCTGCATTCACATATAGGACAATGAAGGGCCCTTTCTACCATCTTAACCAATACTAGAGAACTAGAAAATGTCCAGATTTTTCTGGGGATTATTTTCGTATTCCCCAATCAGGCCCATGAAGGAATCTTACCTATTGTGTTTAATGAAGTCATATCTCTGACGGCATCCCATCATCAACAAAACTGGAAAGAAATTTGAAGGGTCTTAGATTTTACCATATTTGAAATTCCAATATTTTAGCCTGACACGTTTTTGGATTTTAGAAAAACATAAATGAGACAAAAAATCATTTTTATGACACAAAACGACAGCAACAGTTTTATATTTTTATCTGTTCCACTGGCACACAAAGGTCTCATGGAGTTATGTAAAGCAGTCCTGTTGGGTGCTGTGCATGGTGCCAGTATGGATTAAAGCTTAGGACTCTTAAGGTTCAGTCACCTGAAACTTTTAAATTAGGATGCACGCAATCCTGTCCAACATTTGAACAGAGCAAGACACTGTCTTTATTTTATTTGTCAGGTAATTAATCTGTCTTTTGTCCCAAGGAGAGAAACAACTGGCATCTTCCATCAATGTGTTGTACAAAAATCTTTGAACAGAGAGTGCAAGCAGAGGCTGATACAAGATGTGAAAAAAAAAGGAGGCCCTTGTGGCATTTTCTCCTAACTTATTGCAATCTCTCATTTAAAATGTGGGAATAATCAATCTTCTGAGGAAAAAGTCCCAAGGAAGGTTTTTGTTTCTGTGGAATAATGGGATTGCTAAAGATTTCAGGAGGCAAGACGAATTAGTGAGAATGACCACGAGAAATCAGAGAAAAGTCAGATCCATGGATGAAGTGATGTTTACCTCTGTGAATCAATGAGAAGTAGGAGCAAATTAAAAGAAAGCTGAATACAACATTTTCTGAATAAATGTAACCTTTCAGCTGTCATAGAAAAATTAATACTCACTATGATACAACATATTTAGGTTACAAAGGTAACTTAAATTTAAAGCTTAATAATTGGATTTATTGAAGAAATGAAAACATATTTGTGGTTTAGAATAAATAATGTGTTCTTCTACAGATAAGAAGACTACATAAATAAAAAGAAATAAGACTAAATAAATAAAGAGGAAAATGACAAATTAGATGTTATTAACATTAAAAACTGACACTCATCTAAAGAAAGAGAAGGAGAGACAGAGAGAAGAACTCATATCAAGCATATATTAAAAACTCCTAAATAAGAAGTCTTCAGATGTTAAAAAAAAAGAAGTCTTCAATAAGAAGATAATGTAATAGCAAAAATGGGGAAAATATACCAAAAGATATTTCAAAAAAGAGAGTACAGAATGTTGAGTAAACATATCAAAAGATGCTTGGCTTCTTAGTAGTCAATCAAATGCAAAAAAGTGATACCTGGAATTATCACTCACCAACCAGAAAGTTCAAATGAAAATGACAGGTATTATCAAGTTTGACAAGAATGTGTATAATCCTTGAATCTCATTCACTGCTGCTGAGGATGAAAAATCATACAAATGTTTTGAATATGTTTAGAAATATCTAAAAAGATAAACACATGAAAGCTATGACTCAAAAATTTTACTACTACATGTATACTGAACAATAATTTACACACACACCAACAAAGCTCAAGTTCTAGAATTTATATACCAGTGCTGTTCTCAATAGACACAAACTGAAAATCACTCATATTGTAATACATATTGGAATAAATTAATTAATAGTTAAATATTTACACTATGGAATCCTATGCAACAGTGGCAATGCATGATCACAACAACAGGCAACCATATAGGCATATTCACAAACAACATAAAATAAAAAAGCCCAATCCAAAAGTGATTTTACTGTGCCATAACATTTATATAAAATACAAGATACAGGTAAAGTGATCTTTTTGTTAGATACCAGAACAATATTAAACCTTAAGAGGAGTCACTAGAATGGGACCAGGGGGCCTCTGAGTATCTGGTAATTTTCTGTGTCTTTATCTAGAAGCTATGTATAGAGTGTATTCAGATTCCGAATTTTCTGAAACTTGTCATTTCCTTACAAACCATGTATGTTTTTAGCTGTTTTTTATACATAACAAAAAGTAAAAAAGATAGACTAGGGGAGGTAATTATATTAGCACGTTAATATCCATGCTTTTCAAGGTGGAAGTGAAAGGTATTAAACACTTGACATTGTGATTACTTCTTAAAAGTAAGGTGAAAATTTGAGATTAATAAATAAGACATACTTCTTCATATATAATCCTCAAAGAGGAGGGGTAGAAAGGAGTATTATTTTTTTTATTTAATACAGAATCGTTAAGATAGAAAACAATGAAAACAGACTAGGTTTAAAAAAGAGCACACTGGACTTCCCTGGTGGCACAGTGGGTAAGAATTTGCCTGCCAATGCAGGGGACAGGGGTTCAATCCCTGGACAGGGGTTCAATAAAACACTTACAAGCTGACGATCTCACATGCCGCAGAGCAACTAAGCCCATGTGCCACAACTACTGAGCCTGTGCTCTAGAGCCTGCAAGCAACAACTATTGAGCCTGCATGACACAACTACTGAAGCCCATGCACCTAGAGCCCATACTCCACAACAAGAGAAACCACTGCAAGGAGAAGCCCGTGCACCACAACAATGAGTAACCCCTGCTTGACACAACTAGAGAAACCCTGTGCAGCAACGAAGACCCAACGCAACCAAAAATAAATAAAATTAAATCTTTTGACTTCTGAGATAACTCACTCACGCGGCTGTAGGTAAGAGGCCTCAGCTCCTTGCCACATGGATCTCTCCTTAGGGCTGCTTGAGTGTCCTCATGACATGGCAGCTGGCTTACCCCAGGATGAGTGATCTAGCAGAAACCAAAGCAGAAGCTGCAATGTCTTTTATAACTTTGGAAGCTGCACTTTGTCATTTCTGCAATTTCTTATTGGTTAAACAGTCAGCCCTTTTCAAGTGCAAGGAGCCACACAGGTACATGAAGCCTGGGAGATAATTAGGGGATAATTGGAGGCTGGCTACCAAAGTGGCTGACTAGCCAAAGACTGAATTTTGTTTTCTTCACTTCTGGAGAGAAAATGGTCAGGGAATCTCATTGGTGGTCTTTGAGATGTACCAAAGCTACCTCTTGCTCTCACCCCCAGCCTTGTGGCTGACAGGGTCTTGGTGCTCCGGCCGTGGGTCAAGCCTGTGCCTCTGAGGTGGGAGAGCCAAGTTCAGGACATTGGTGTACCAGAGACCTCCGGCACCTTGTAATATCAAATGGCGAAAGCTCTCCCAGAGATATCTGTCTCAACGTTAAGACCCAGCTCCACTCAGAGACCAGCAAGATCCAGTGCTGGACATCCCATGCCAAACAACTAGCAAGACAGGAATGCAGGTCCACCCATTAGCAGAGAGGCTGCCTAAAATCATAATAAGGTCACAGACACCCCAAAACACACCACCGGATGTGGACCTGTCCACCAGAAAGACAAGATCCAGACACACCCACCAGAACACAGGCACCAGTCCCCTCCATCAGAAAGCCTACACAACCCACTGAACCCACCTTAGCCACTGGGGGCAGACACCAAAAACAACGGGAACTACGAATCTGCAGCCTGCGAAAAGGAGACCCCAAACACAGTCCCCAAAGCCAAATGAGAAGACAGAGAAACACACAGCAGATGAAGGAGCAAGGTAAAAACCCACCAGACAAAACGAATGTAGAGGAAATAGGCAGTCTACCTGAAAAAGAATTCAGAGTAATGATAGTAAAGATGATCCCAAATCTTGGAACTGGAATGGAGAATAGACAAGACACATTTAACGAGGACCTAGAAGAACTAAAGAGCAAACAAACAATGATGAACAACACAATAAATGGAATTAAAAATTCTCTAGAAGGAAACAATAGCAGAATAACTGAGGCAGAAGAATGGATAAATGACCTGGACGATAAAATAGTGGAAATGACTACTGCAGAGCAGAATGAAGAAAAAAGAATGAAAAGAATTGAGGACAATCTGAGACACCTCTGGGACAACATTAAATGCACCAACATTTGAATATTGGGGTCCCAGAAGTAGAAGAGAAACAGAAAGAGACAGAGAAAATATTTGAAAAGATTATAGTTGAAAACTTCCCTAATATGGGAAAGGAAATCGTTAATCAGGTCCACGAAGTGCAGAGAGTCCCATACAAGATAAAACCAAGGAGAAACATGCCAAAACATATACTAATCAAACTATCAAAAATTAAATACAAAGAAAAAATATTAAAAGCAGCAAGGGACAAACAACAAATAACATAAAAGGGAATCCCCATAAGGTTAACAGCTGATCTTTCAGCAGAAACTCTGCAAGCCAGAAGGGACTGGCAGGACATATTTAAAGTGATGAAAGGGGAAGAGCTACAACCAAGATTACTCGACCCAGCAAGGATCTCATTCAGATTCGACAGAGAAATTAAAACCTTTACAGACAAGCAAAAGCTAAGAGAATTCAGCACCACCAAACCAGCTTTACAACAAATGCTAAAGGAACTTCTCTAGGCAGGAAACACAAGAGAAGGAAAAGACCGACAATAACAAACCCAAAACAATTAAGAAACTGGTAATAAGAACATACATATCAATAATTACCTTAACTGTAAATGGATTAAATGCTCCAACCAAAAGACACAGACTGGCTGAATGGATCCGAAAACACGACTGGTATATATGCTGTCTACAAGAGACCCACTTCAGACCTAGGGACACATACAGACTGAAAGTCAGGGGATGGAATAAGATATTCCATGCAAATGGAAATCAAAAGAAAGCTAGAGTAGCAATTCTCATATCAGACAAAATAGACTTTAAAATAAAGACTATTACAGGAGACAAAGAAGGACACTACATAATGATCAAGGGATCAATCCAAGAAGAAGATATAACAATTGTACATATTTATGAACCCAACATAGGAGCACCTCAATACATAAGGCAAATACTAACAGCCATAAAAGGGGAAATCGACAGCAACACAATCATAGTAGGGGACTTTAACACCCCACTTTCACCAATGGACAGATCATCCAAAATGAAAATAAATAAAGACACACAAGCTTTAAATGATACATTAAACAAGATGGACTTAATTGATATTTATAGGACATTCCACCCAAAAACAACAGAATACACATTTTTCTCAAGTGCTCATGGAACATTCTCCAGGATAGATCATATCTTGGGTCACAACTCAAGCCTTGGTAAATTTAAGAAAATTGAAATCGTATCAAGTATCTTTTCTGACCACAACGCTATTAGACTAGATATCAATTACAGGAAAAGATCTGTAAAAAATACAAACACATGGAGGCTACACAATACACTACTTAATAACGAAGTGATCACTGAACAAATCAAAGGGGAAATCAAAAAATACCTAGAAACAAATGACAATGGAGATACGACGACCCAAAACCTATGGGATGCAGCAAAAGCAGCGCTAAGAGGGAAGTTTATAGCAATACAAGCCTACCTCAAGAAACAGGAAACATCTCGAATAAACAACCTAACCTTGCACCTAAAGCAATTAGAGAAAGAAGAACAAAAAACCCCAAAGCCAGCAGAAGGAAAGAAATTATAAAGATCAGGTCAGAAATAAATGAAAAAGAAATGAAGGAAACAACAGCAAAAATCAATGAAACTAAAAGCTCGTTCTTTGAGAAGATAAACAAAATTGATAAACCATTAGCCAGACTCATCAAGAGAAAAAGGGAGAAGACTCAGATCAATAGAATTAGAAATGAAAAAGGAGAAGTAACCACTGACACTGCAGAAATACAAAAGATCATGAGAGATTACTACAAGCAACTCTATGCCAATAAAATGGACAACCTGGAAGAAATGGACAGATTCTTAGAAATGCACAACCTGCGGAGACTGAAGCAGGAAGAAATAGAAAATATGAACAGACCAATCACAAGCACTGAAATTGAAACTGTGATTAAAAACCTTCCAACAAACAGAAGCCCAGGACCAGATGGCTTCACAGGTGAATTCTATCAAACATTTAGAGAAGAGCTAACACCTATCCTTCTCAAACTCTTCCAAAATATTGCAGAGGGAGGAACACTCCCAAATTCATTCTACGAGGCCACCATCACCCTGATACCAAAATCAGACAAAGATGTCACAAAGAAAGAAAACTACAGGCCAATATCACTGATGAACATAGATGCAAAAATCCACAGCAAAATACTAGCAAACAGAATCCAACAGCGCATTAAAATGATCATACACCATGATCAAGGGGGGTTTATCCCAGGGATGCAAGGATTCTTCAATACATGCAAATCAATGTGATACACCATATTAAAAAACTGAAGGATAAAAACCATATGGTCATCTCAATAGATGCAGAAAATGCTTTTGACAATATTAAACACCCATGTATGATAAAAACCCTCCAGAAAGTAGACATAGAGGGAACTTTCCTCAACATAATAAAGGCCATATATGACAAACCCACAGCCAACATCGTTCTCAAGGGTGAAAAAGTCAAACCATTTCCACCAAGATCAGGAACAAGACAAGGTTGCCCACTCTCACCACTATTATTCAACACACTTTTGGAATTTTTAGCTACAGCAATCAGAGAAGAAAAAGAAATCAAAAGGAATCCGAATCAGAAAAAAAGAAGTTAAGCTCTCACTGTTTGCAGATGACATGATACTATACATAGAGAATCCTAAAGATGCTACCGGAAACCTACTAGAGTTAATCAATGAATCTGGTAAGGTTGCAGGATACAAAATTAATGTACAGATATCTTTCATTCCCATACACTAAAGATAAAAAATCTGAAAGACAAATTAAGGAAACACTCCCATTTACCACTACAACAAAAAGAATAAAATACCTAGGAATAAACCTACCTAAGGAGACTAAAGACGTTTACTCAACAAACTATAAGACACTGATGGAAGAAATCAATGATGACACAAACAGATAGAGAGATATACCATGTTCCTGGATTGGAAGAATCAACATTGTGAAAATGACTCTACTACCCAAAGCAATCTACGGATTCAATGCAATCCCTATCAAACTACCACTGGCATTTTTCACAGAACTAGAACAAAAAATTTCACAATTTGCATGGAAACACAAAAGACTCCGAACAGCCAAAGCAATCTTGAAAAGAAAAACAGAGCTGGAGGAATCAGGCTGACTTCAGACAATACTACAAAGCTACAGTAGTCAAGACAGTATGGTACTGGCACAAAAACAGAAATATAGATCAATGGAACAGGAGAGAAAGCCCAGAGATAAAACCATACACATATGGTCACCTTATTTTTGATAAAGGAGGCAAGAATATACAATTGAGAAATCACAGCCTCTTCAATAAGTGGTGCTGGGAAAACTGGACAACTACAGGTAAAAGAATGAAATTAGAAGACTCCCTAACACCATACACAAAAATAAACTCAAAATGGATTAAAGACCTAAATGTAAGGCCAGACACTATCAAACTCTTAGAGGAAAACCTAGGCAGAACACTCAATGACATCAATCACAGCAAGATCCTTTTTGACCCACCTCCTAGAGAAATAGAAATAAAAACAAAAATAAACAAATGAGACCTAAGGAGACTTAAAAGCTTTTGCACAGCAAAGGAAAACGTAAACAAGACGAAAAGACAACCCTCAGAATGGGAGAAAATATTTGCCAACAAAGCAACTGACAAAGGATTAATCTCCAAACTTTACAAGCAGCCCATGCAGATCAATATCAAAAATACAGACAACCCAATCCATAAATGGGCAGAAGACCTAAATAGACATTTCTCCAAAGAAGATATACAGATTGCCAACAAACACATGAAAGAATGCTCAACATCACTGATCATTAGAGAAATGCAAATCAAAATTACAATGGGGTATCACCACACACAGGTAAGAATGGCCATCATCAAAATATCTACAAACAATAAATGCTGCAGAGGTGTGGAGAAAAGGGAACCCTCTTGCACCGTTGGTGGGAGTGTAAATTGATACAGCCACTATCGAGAACAGTATGGAGGTTCCTTAAAAAACTAAAAATAGAACTACCATATGACACAGCAATCCCACTACTGGGCATATACCTGGAGAAAACCATAATTCAAAAAGAGTCATGTTCCACAATGTTCACTGCAGCTCTATTTGCAATAGCCAGGACATGGAAGCAACCTAAGTGTCCATCAACTGATGAATGGATAAAGAAGATGTTGTACATCTTCAATATAAAATGGAATATTACTCAGCCATAAAAAGAAATGAAATTGAGTTATTTGTAGTGAGGTGGATGGACCTAGAGTCTGTCATACGGAGTGAAGGAAGTCAGAAAGACAAAAACAAATACTGTGTGCTAACACATATATATGGAATTCTAAAAGAAAAAAAAATGGTTCGGAAGAAACTAGGGGCAGGACAGGAATAGAGACGCAGACATAGAGAATGGACCTGGGGACATGGGGAGGGGGAAGGATAAGCTGGGACGAAGTAAGAGAGTGGCATGGACTTATATATACTACCAAATGTAAAATAGATAGCTAGTAGGAAACAGCTGCATAGCACAGGGAGATCAGCTCAGTGCTCTCTGACCACTTAGAGGGGTGGGATAGGGAGGGTGGGAGGGAGATGCAAGAGGGAGGAGATATGGGGATATATGTATATGTGTAGCTGATTCACTTTGTTACAAAGCAGAAACTAACACACCATTGTAAAGCAATTATAGTCCAATAGAGATGTTAAAAATAAATAAATTAAATAAATAAATAAATAAATAATTTATGCCCCCTCTCAATTAAATCTTTTCTAAAAATAAATAAATAAAAAAGAGCACTCAATAACATGGTAACTCTAAACCTAACTATTTTCAGTACTATAGTAAATTTAAATGGATTAATATCTCCTATTAAAGTGTATTTTTTTAATATTATGTGCAACTAAATTTTTTTCACAATATACAGGTAAAATAAAAGAATTACATTAGAAAGGAGAAAACATTCCATGTATTTAAAAACAATAAAACAGAAGAAAAACTATAATCCTGCAGCCTGTGGACCAAAAACCACAGTTACAGAAAGATAGAGAAGATGAAAAGGCAGAGGGCTATGTACCAGATGAAGGAACAAGAAAAAACCCCAGAAAAACAACTAAATGAAGCGGAGATAGGCAACCTTCCAGAAAAAGAATTCAGAATAATGATAGTGAAGATGATCCAGGACCTTGGAATAAGAATGGAGGCAAAGATTGAGAAGATGCAAGAAATGATTAACAAAGACCTAGAAGAATTAAAGAACAAACAAACAGAGATGACCAATACAATAACTGAAATGAAAACTACACTAGAAGGAATCAATAGCAGAATAACTGAGGCAGAAGAACGGATAAGTGACCTGGAAGACAGAATGATGGAATTCACTGCTGCGGAACAGACTAAAGAAAAAAGAATGAAAAGAAATGAAGACAGCCTAAGAGACCTCTGGGACAACATTAAACGCAACAACATTCGCATTATAGGGGTCCCAGAAGGAGAAGAGAGAGAGAAAGGACCAGAGAAAATATTTGAAGAGATTATAGTCGAAAACTTCCCTAACATGGGAAAGGAAATAGCCACCCAAGTCCAGGAAGCGCAGAGAGTCCCATACAGGATAAACCCAAGGAGAAACACGCCGAGACACATAGTAATCAAAGTGGCAAAAATTAAAGACAAAGAAAAATTATTGAAAGCAGCAAGGGAAAAACGACAAATAACATACAAGGGAACTCCCATAAGGTTAACAGCTGATTTCTCAGCAGAAACTCTGCAAGCCAGAAGGGAGTGGCATGATATACTTAAAGTGATGAAAGGGAAGAACCTACAACCAAGATTACTCTACCCGGCAAGGATCTCATTTAGATTTGATGGAGAAATCAAAAGCTTTACAGACAAGCAAAAGCTAAGAGAATTCAGCACCACCAAACCAGCTCTACAACAAATGCTAAAGGAACTTCTCTAAGTGGGAAACACAAGAGAAGAAAAGGACCTACAAAAACAAACCCAAAACAATTAAGAAAATGGTCATAGGAACATACATATCGATAATTACCTTAAACGTGAATGGATTACATGCCCCAACCAAAAGACATAGACTGGCTGAATGGATACAAAAACAAGACCCATATATATGCTGTCTACAAGAGACCCACTTTAGACCTAGGGACACATACAGACTGAAAGTGAGGGGATGGAAAAAGATATTCCATGCAAATGGAAATCAAAAGAAAGCTGGAGTAGCTATACTCATATCAGATAAAATAGACTTTAAATTAAAGAATGTTACAAGAGACAAGGAAGGACACTACATAATGATCCAGGGATCAATCCAAGAAGAAGATATAACAATTATAAATATATATGCACCCAACATAGGAGCACCTCAATACATAAGGCAACTGCTAACAGCTATAAAAGAGGAAATCGACAGTAACACAATAATAGTGGGGGACTTTAACACCTCACTTACACCAATGGACAGATCATCCAAAATGAAAATAAATAAGGAAACAGAAGCTTTAAATGACACAATAGACCAGATAGATTTAATTGATATATATCGGACATTCCATCCAAAAACAGCAGATTACACGTTCTTCTCAAGTGCGCACGGAACATTCTCCAAGATAGATCACATCTTGGGTCACAAATCAAGCCTCAGTAAATTTAAGAAAATTGAAATCATATCAAGCATCTTTTCTGACCACAACGCTATGAGATTAGAAATGAATTACAGGGAAAAAAACGTAAAAAGGACAAACACATGGAGGCTAAACAATACGTTACTAAATAACCAAGAGATCACTGAAGAAATCAAAGAGGAAATCAAAAAATACCTAGAGACAAATGACAATGAAAACATGACGACCCAAAACCTATGGGATGCAGCAAAAGCAGTTCTAAGAGGGAAGTTTATAGCTATACAAGCCTACCTAAAGAAACAAGAAAAAGCTCAAGTAAACAATCTAACCTTACACTTAAAGAAACTAGAGAAAGAAGAACAAACAAAACCCAAAGTTAGCAGAAGGAAAGAAATCATAAAGATCAGAGCAGAAATAAATGAAATAGAAACAAAGAAAACAATAGCAAAGATCAATAAAACTAAAAGTTGGTTCTTTGAGAAGATAAACAAAATTGATAAACCATTAGCCAGACTCATCAAGAAAAAGAGGGAGAGGACTCAAATCAATAAAATCAGAAATGAAAAAGGAGAAGTTACAACAGACACTGCAGAAATACAAAGCATCCTAAGAGACTACTACAAGCAACTTTATGCCAATAAAATGGACAACCTGGAAGAAATGGACAAATTCTTAGAAAGGTATAACCTTCCAAGACTGAACCAGGAAGAAATAGAAAATATGAACAGACCAATCACAAGTAATGAAATTGAAACTGTGATTAAAAATCTTCCAACAAACAAAAGTCCAGGACCAGATGGCTTCACAGGTGAATTCTATCAAACATTTAGAGAAGAGCTAACACCCATCCTTCTCAAACTCTTCCAAAAAATTGCAGAGGAAGGAACACTCCCAAACTCATTCTATGAGGCCACCATCACCCTGATACCAAAACCAGACAAAGACACTACAAAAAAAGAAAATTACAGACCAATATCACTGATGAATATAGATGCAAAAATCCTCAACAAAATACTAGCAAACAGAATCCAACAACACATTAAAAGGATCATACACCACGATCAAGTGGGATTTATCCCAGGGATGCAAGGATTCTTCAATATACGCAAATCACTCAATGTGATACACCATATTAACAAATTGAAGAATAAAAACCATATGATCATCTCAATAGATGCAGAAAAAGCTTTTGACAAAATTCAACACCCATTTCTGATAAAAACTCTCCAGAAAGTGGGCATAGAGGGAACCTACCTCAACATAATAAAGGCCATATATGACAAACCCACAGCAAACATCATTCTCAATGGTGAAAAACTGAAAGCATTTCCTCTAAGATCAGGAACGAGACAAGGATGTCCACTCTCACCACTATTATTCAACATAGTTTTGGAAGTCCTAGCCACGGCAATCAGAGAAGAAAAAGAAATAAAAGGAATACAAATTGGAAAAGAAGAAGTAAAACTGTCACTGTTTGCGGATGACATGATACTATACATAGAGAATCCTAAAACTGCCACCAGAAAACTGCTAGAGCTAATTAATGAATATGGTAAAGTTGCAGGATACAAAATTAATGCACAGAAATCTCTTGCATTCCTATACACTAATGATGAAAAATCTGAAAGAGAAATTATGGAAACACTCCCATTTACCATTGCAACAAAAAGAATAAAATACCTAGGAATAAACCTACCTAGGGAGACAAAAGACCTGTATGCAGAAAACTATAAGACACTGATGAAAGAAATTAAAGATGATACCAACAGATGGAGAGATATACCATGTTCTTGGATTGGAAGAATCAACATTGTGAAAATGAGTATACTACCCAAAGCAATCTACAGATTCAATGCAATCCCTATCAAATTACCAATGGCATTTTTTACGGAGCTAGAACAAATCATCTTAAAATTTGTATGGAGACACAAAAGACCCCGAATAGGCAAAGCAGTCTTGAGGCAAAAAAATGGAGCTGGAGGAATCAGACTCCCTGACTTCAGACTATACTACAAAGCTACAGTAATCAAGACAATATGGTACTGGCACAAAAACAGAAACATAGATCAGTGGAACAAGATAGAAAGCCCAGAGATTAACCCACGCACCTATGGTCAACTAATCTATGACAAAGGAGGCAAAGATATACAATGGAGAAAAGACAGTCTCTTCAATAAGTGGTGCTGGGAAAACTGGACAGCTACATGTAAAAGAATGAAATTAGAATACTCCCTAACACCATACACAAAAATAAACTCAAAATGGATTAGAGACCTAAATATAAGACTGGACACTATAAAATTCTTAGAGGAAAACATAGGAAGAACACTCTTTGACATAAATCACAGCAAGATCTTTTTTGATCCACCTCCTAGAGTAATGGAAATAAAAACAAAAATAAACAAATGGGACCTAATGAAACTTCAAAGCTTTTGCACAGCAAAGGAAACCATAAACAAGACGAAAAGACAACCCTCAGAATGGGAGAAAATATTTGCAAATGAATCAACGGACAAAGGATTAATCTCCAAAATATATAAACAGCTCATTCAGCTCAATATCAAAGAAACAAACACCCCAATCCAAAAATGGGCAGAAGACCTAAATAGACATTTCTCCAAAGAAGACATACAGATGGCCACGAAGCACATGAGAAGATGCTCAACATCACTAATTATTAGAGAAATGCAAATCAAAACTACAATGAGGTATCACCTCACTCCTGTTAGAATGGGCATCATCAGAAAATCTACAAACAACAAATGCTGGAGAGGGTGTGGTGAAAAGGGAACCCTCTTGCACTGTTGGTGGGAATGTAAATTGATACAGCCACTATGGAGAACAATATGGAGGTTCCTTAAAAAACTAAAAATAGAATTACCATATGACCCAGCAATCCCACTACTGGGCATATACCCAGAGAAAACCGTAATTCAAAAAGACACATGCACCCGAATGTTCATTGCAGCACTATTTACAATAGCCAGGTCATGGAAGCAACCTAAATGCCCATCAACAGACGAATGGATAAAGAAGATGTGGTACATATATACAATGGAATATTACTCAGCCATAAAAAGGAACGAAATTGAGTCATTTGTTGAGACGTGGCTGGATCTAGAGACTGTCATACAGAGTGAAGTAAGTCAGAAAGAGAAAAACAAATATCGTATATTAATGCATGTATGCGGAACCTAGAAAAATGGTACAGATGAGCCAGTTTGCAGGGCAGAAGTTGAGACACAGATGTAGAGAATGGACATATGGACACCAAGGGGGGAAAACTGCGGTGGGGTGGGGATGGTGGTGTGCTGAATTGGGCGATTGGGATTGACATGTATACACTGATGTGTATAAAACTGATGCCTAATAAGAACCTGCAGTATAAAAAAACAAACAAAACAACTAATACTAAACTTTCATTGGGCTATTTGTATGGAAACATGTTAATATAAATGTTTCAGACATTACATGAAATTTCTAAAAATCTTATATTTGTATTTGTATGGAAATATGTATGGAAATATGTTAATATAAATGTTTCAGACATTACATGAAATTTCTAAAAATCATATTTGTATTTGTATGGAAATATGTATGGAAATATGTTAATATAAATGTTTCAGACATTACATGAAATTTCTAAAAATCTTATATTTGTACTTGTATGGAAATATGTATGGAAATATGTTAATATAAATGTTTCAGACATTACAAAAAAAAAAAAAAAAAAAAAATAAAAACAATAAAACAATAAGCATATAATATGCATCTTAGATAAAGCAGTCTTTAAGTTCAGAACAATTTGTCATTATTATACTTAGTATTATTATCCCAATTTCTTAAAAATATTTCAATACTTTTTCTATTTGAAAAAATATTTTAATATTTTTTTCTTCACTCTTTTGTGGTCTAATACATGGTAAGTATTTAGGTGCTAACATAACCTAAAAACATATGTAGTTTTTTTTACAGCCGAACAAAACTGAATCAAGAAGAAACAGATAACTTGAACATACTGAACACTAAAAGCAGAATAAAATCTGTAATTTAAAAAAACTCCCTACCAACAAAAGTCCAGGATCAGACGGTTTCACAGGCAAATTCTACCAAATATACAAAGCAGAACTTACACTGATTCTTCTCAAACTCTTCAAAAAGATTGAAGAGTAAGGAATACTTCCAAAGACATTCTGTGAAGCCACCATCACCCTGATATCAAAAACAGATGGGGGGCACTTCCCTGAGTGGCACAGTGGTTAAGAATCTGTCTGCCAATGCAGGGGACATAGGTTCGAGCCCTGGTCTGGGAAGATCCCACATGCTGTGGAGCAACTAAGCCCGTGTGCCACAACTACTGAGCCTGCATTCTAGAGCCCATGAGCCACAACTACAGAGCCTGATAGCCACAACTGCTGAAGCCCACACACCTAGAGCCCATGCTCTGCAACAAAAGAAGCCACCGCAATGAACAGCCTGCACACCACAACAAAGAGTGGCCCCCGCTTGCCGCAACTAGAGAGAGCCCGTGCACAGCAACAAACACCCAATGCATCCAAAAATCAAGAAATAAAGAAATCTACTAAAAACAAACAAACAAACAAACAAACAAACAAAAAAACAGATGGGGACTTTTCTGGTGGTCCAGCAGTTAAGATTTCGCCTTCCAGTGCAGGGGGTGCAGGTTCGATCCCTGGTGGTGGAGCTAAGATCCCACACGCCTCACAAACAAGAAACCAAAACATAAAACAGAAGCAATATTGGAACAAATTCAATAAAGACTTAAAAAAAAAACACAGAGAAAGACACTACCAAAAAAGAAAATTGCAGGCCAATATCTTTGATAAATATAGATGCAAAAATTCTCAACTGAATATTAGAAAACCGAATCTGACAACACATAAGAGGATCATACACCATGACCAAATTTGATTCACCCCAGTGTCACAAAGTTGTTTCAACATATGCAAATCAATCAACATGATACACCCCATCAACAAAGGAAAAACACAGAACAAACGATCATCTCAATAGATGCCGAAAAAGCATTCGAAAAACTTCAACATCCATTCATGATAAAAACACTTACCAAAGTGGGTATAGAGGAAACATATCTCAACATAATAAAAGCTATTTATGACAAACCCATGGCCAATATAATACTCAATGTTCATAAGCTGAAAGCCTTCCCGCTAAAATCTGGAACAAGGCAAGGTTGCCCACTCTCACCTCTTCTCTTCAACATAGTATTGGAAGTCCTAGCCACAACAATCAGACAAGAAAAAGAAATAAAATCTAACCACATTGGAAGAGAAGAGGTAAAGTTGTCATTATATGCAGATGACATGATGATATATATAAAGGAAACCCTAAAAATTCCACACAAAAACTACTAGAACTGATAAACACATTCAACAAAGTAGCAGGATACAACATTAACATACATAAATTGGTTGCATTTCTTGATTTTTCTTTCTTTCTTTGTTTTTTTTAATTTATTTTGGCTGCATTGGGTCTTCATTGCTGTGCACGGGCTTTCTCTAGTTGTGGCCAGTGGGGGCTAGTCTTCATTGTGGTGCGCAGGCTTCTCATTGCAGTGGCTTCTCTTGTTGTGGAGCATGGGCTCTAGCATGCGGGCTTAAGTAGTTGTGGCACACGGGCTCAGTAGTTGTGGCTCACGGGCTCTAGAGTGCAGGCTAAGTAGTTGTGGAGCACAGGTTTAGTTGCTCCACGGCATGTGGGATCTTCCTGCACCAGGGCTCAAACCCGTGTCCCCTGTATTGGCAAGCAGATTCTCAACCACGGAGCCACCAGGGAAGTCCCTGGTTGCATTTCTTTACACTAACAATGAAATATCAGAAAGGAAATGTAAACAAGCAATCCTTTTTTAAATGGCATCAAAAAAAATAAAATACTTAGGAATAAACCTCACCGAGGAGGTGAAAGACTTATATGCTGAGAACTACAAAACATTAGTAAAGGAAACTGAAGATGATTCAAAGAAATGGAAAGACATCCCATGCTCTTGGATGGGAAGAATTAATACTGTTAAAATGGCTATACTACCCAAAGCAATCTACAGATTTAATGTGATCCCTATCAAATTACCCATGATATTTTCCCCAGAACTAGAACAAATAATCCTAAAATGTATCTGGAACCATAAAAAGTCAGAACTGTCAACACAGTCCTGAGGAAAAAGAACAAAGCAGGAGGCATAACCCTCCTAAATTTCAGACAATACTACAAAGTTACAGTAATCAAAACCGCATGGTATTGGCACAGAAAGAGATACATGGATCAATGGAATGGAATAGAGAGCCCAGAAATAAACCCACACACCTATGGTCAATTAACCTTCGACAAAGGAGGCAAGAATATACAATGGGGAAAAGATAGTCTCTTCAGCAAGTGGTGTTTTGAAAGTTGGGACAGCTGTATTCAAATCAGTGAAGTCAGAACATACCCTCACACCATACACAAAAATAAACTCAAAATGGCTTATATGCTTAAATATAAGATAGGACACCTTAAAACTCCTAGAAGAGAACATAAGCAAAACATTCTCTGACATAAATCATACCAAAGTTTTCCTAGGTAGTTCTCCCTAGGCAGTACAAATACAGTAAGTCACCTACATACGAACCTTCAAGTTGCAAACTTTCAAAGATGCAAACGTCCATTTGCATGTCCAATCATGTAAGTTAGTTCACGTGTCTGGCATACATTGTCATGTGTGTGCATCCTCTATAAGTGGTTGTGCTTTTGTGTACTTTACAATACTGTATAGAGTACAGTAGTACAGTACCTTTATTTCAAGCCCAAGATGTCTGGAAGCGAGCGTAAAAGCAGCGGTGATGTAGCTGGTACTGTTAAGAAGCGCCAAGCGATAATGATGGAAACAAAGGTGAAAGTAATTGAGAGAGTGGAGCAAGGCAAAAAGATGTTAGACATCACTCATTCTTATAACATGAATCATTCAATCATTGGCACGAATCTAAAGAACAAGGACAAGATCATGGAACATGTGAAGTCTGCTTTGCCGACGATGTTGACAAAATATCGAAGAGGCATGGAAAAGTGACGGAGGAGATGGAGAAACTTCTCAGTGTGTGGATGCAGGATCAACATCAGCGCTGAGTCCCGCTCAGCTTAATGCTGATTCAAGAGAAAGCTAAAAGCCTTTATGAAGACTTGAAGAAGAAACACGGCAAAGAATCAGAGGGCACATCTTTTAATGCCAGCCATGGCTGGTTTCATCGGTTCAAGGCTAGAGCCAACCTTCACAATGTAAAAGTAAGTGGAGAGGCAGCAAGTGCAGATAGGGTAGCTGTCCAGGAACTTCCGGAAACACTTTGAGAAATTATTGATGATGGTGTGTATTTACCCAACCAGGTTTTTAATGTGGATGAGACACAACTGTACTGGAAGAGGATGCCAGACCGAAGTTACATCAGTAAGGAGGAAAAGTTGATGCCGGGCTGTAAAGCAGCAAAGGATAGGCTAACTGTTGTTTGGTGGCAATGCTTCCGGTGAATTGAAGCTGAAGCCTCGCTTAGTTTATCATTCAGAGAACCCAAGAACCCTTAAAAACATAGCCAAGGGTTCTCTTCCTGTTGTGTGGACGCGTAACCCCAAATCCTGGATTACACAGGCCACGTTCCAGGACTGGTTTTGCCACCACTTTATCCCAGATGTAGAGAAATATTGCTTGGAGAAGGACGTTCCAGCAAAACATTCTTTTGCTGCTCGACAATGCTCTGGGCCACCCCCCCCCCCCCCATTCATGGATGACTTTCATCCCAACGTCAAAGTAGTGCATCTGTCTCCAAATACTACGTTGCTCATCCAACCTATGGACCAGGGAGCTATAGCAACTTTCAAGAAATATTATTTATGTCACACTTTTTGTCAGGCAGTAAAGGTAAGTGACAAATCAGGAACAACCTAGGGACAACTTTGGAAGGACTATAACATCTACAAGACCATAAAATCATTGACTTTGCATGGTGTGAGCGTACCTTTGCCCACAGTTTGTTCATGATTTTTGTGGATTCGAGAAGGTAGATCAGAAGTCCGAAGAGGTCTTCAGCAATGTAGTGATCCTCAGTGAGCAGCTGGAGCTAGATCTGCAAGAGGACGATTTCACTGAACTCCTTGCTGTGCAACATGAGGAGCTTACTGATGGAATTGGAGGTCCAGAGAAAGGATGAAGAGGGACAGGAGGAAGAAGAAGTAACTGAAGAACTGAAGAGATTCACAACACAGAAAATGGCAAGGGAAGCTTCTTTATTTGAGGAAGCACTGTTAGTTTTTGAGGCACAGGACCCGAACCTAGAATGGTACCCAAAGGTGGCAGCAGCCATTCAGAATGCAATCCAGTGCTACCTTGTCATCTATGATGAGAAAAAAAGAGCTACTACCCAGACATCAATGGATCATTTTTTCAAGAGGGTAGATAGAATTAAATCCAGCAAGGAACCAGAACCTGTGTCATCAACGTCAGGTATGAGTGAAATTGCAGCTTGCCCTCTGTCTCCTACTGCTGATAATCCTTCACCTCTACCATCTCCCACCTCCTCTCCCTCCTCCAATCAGTAACTCTTCTCGCCTGTTCCCTCGATGCCAGCCCAAGTATCCCAGCTGTTGTACTGTATTACTGTACTTTTCAAGTTACTGTACTGTAAGATTAAAAATGTTTTCTTTGTTTTTGTGTTTGTTTTTTATGTATTGTTTGTGTGAAAAGTATTATAAACCTATTACGGTACAATACCATATAGCCGACTGTGTAAGTTGGGTACCTAGGCTAACTTTGTTGGACTTACAAACAAATTGGACTTACATTCGCACTCTTGGAACAGAACTTGTTCATATGTAGGGGACTTACTGTAAAAGCAAAAAAGAAACAGGAACTAATCAAACTTATAAGCTTTTGCACAGCAAAGGAAACCATAATCAAAATGAAAATACAACCTATGGACTGGGAGAAAATATTAGCAAATGATGAGACTGACAAGGGCTTAATTTCCAAACTATACAAACAACTCATACAACTCAATAACAAAATAACAAATAACTCAATGGAAAAATGGGTAGAAGACCTAAACAAACATTTCTCCAAAGAAGACATACAGATAGCCAATAGGCACATGAAAAGATGCTCATCATCACTAATTATTAGAGAAATGCAAATCCAAATTACAATGAGGTATCACTTCACACTGATCAGAATGGCCATCATTAAAAAAATCTACAATTAACAAATGCTGGAGGGGGTATGGAGAAAAGGGAACCCTTCTACACTGTCGGTGGCCATGTAAGTTGGTGCAGCCACTATGGAAAAGAGTATGGAGGTTCCTCAAAAAAACTATAAAGAGAGTTGCCATATGATCTAGCAATCCCACTTGTGGACATATATCTAGACAAAACTATAATTCAAAAAGATACATGAAACCCTATGTTCATAGCAGCACTATTTATAATAGCCAAGACATGGAAGCAAACTAAATGTTCATTGAAAAATGAATGTATAAAGAAGGTGTGCTATACGTATACAATAGATATTACTCAGACATAACAAAGAATGAAATAATGTCATTTGCAGCAACATGGATGGACCTAGAGATAATGATACTAAGTGAAGTAAGTCAGAAAGAGGAAGACAAATACCATATAATATCACTTACATGTGGAATCGAAAACAGGACACAAAGGAACATGTCAGCGAAACAGAAACAAACACACAGATATAGAAAACAGTTGTGGTTGCCAAGGAGAGAGTGAAGGAAAGATTGGGAGTTTTGGAATAGCAGAAGCAAACTATTCTACATAGGATGGGCAAACCACAAAGACCTACCATATAGCAGAGGAAACTATATTCAATATCCTGTGATAAACCATAATGGAAAAGAATATATATATATATTCTTATATATATACACACATATATATATACACACATATATATATACACATATATATATACACATATATATATACACATATATATATACACACACACACACATATATATATATATATATATATATATATATATATATATATATGAATCACTTTGTTGCACAGCAGAAATTAATACAACAATGTATAAAGGCTGCAGAGGGTGTGGAGAAAAGGGAACACTCCTGCACTGTTGGTGGGAATGTAAACTGCTATAGCCACTATGGAGAACAGTACGGAGATTCTTCAAAAGCTAAAAATAGAACTACCATATGACCCAGCAATCCCACTACTGGGCATATACCTGGAAAAAACCATAATTCAAAAAGGTACATGTACCACAATGTTCACTGTAGCACTATTTACAATAGCCAGGACATAGAAGCAACCTAAATGTCCATCGACAGATGAATATATAAAGAAGATGTGGCACATATATACAGTGCAGTATTACTCAGCCATAAAAAGGAACAAAATTGAGTTATTTGTAGTGAGGTGGTTGGACCTAGAGTCTGTCATACAGAGTGAAGTAAGTCAGAAAGAGAAAAACAAATACCGTATGCTAACACATATATATGGAATCTAGAAAAATGGTACTGAGGAACCTAGTGACAGGGCAGGAATAAAGACACAGATGTAGAGAACGGACTTAAGGACACGGGGGGGAAGGGGAGACAGGGACGTAGTGAGAGAGTAGCACTGACATATATACACCACCAAATGTAAAATGGCTAGCGGTAAGCTGCCGCATAGCACAGGGAGATCAGCTCGGTGCTTTATGTCCCCCAGAGGGGTGGGATAGGGAGTGTGGGAGGGAAGCTCAAGAGGGGGAGATATGGGAAATATATGTATACATATAGCTGATTCACTTTGTTGTAAAGCAGAAACTAATACAGTGTTATAAAGCAATTATACTCCAATAAACATATATTTAAAAAACCCACAACATTGTAAATCAACTACACTTGAAAATATTTCTTAAGTGCAAAAGATTTTTTGAATGTAAGTTTTATTGTGTGTGTGTACCACAGGTTCAATATATATGAATTATATCAAATTGATTACATTGTTTTTCAAAATAAAGAATTTTTGATATTTTACATCAGCTTCATAATATAAATGCAGAAAAACTATACTATTTTTTTCTAAAGTTCAGAAATAGCCATTTTGCTCATTCGGTATACTATAAACCACTAACTATTAAAAAGGGATTCGTGACCTCTTCCTTCCAAAGAAATATTTCTCCACTCACACAAGTTTAATAGAATGTTCCGCCATGAAATGACTTCCCACCTTAGAGACACAAGATTTGCATCCTGAAATCTCTTTCTTGCAAAAATGTCCAATTAGCATCCTAGCATTACAGAAAAGAAATGCTTTTTTCCAGATCTCATATTCCATACAACTTTAGTCAAGACATCATGTATGTTTTTTTTTCACACACACAGACTGTATTTTATTTTTACAAGAGATAAATCAACTGACACCAAGCATTGTAAATGGATGACCACAACAAAAGCAACAATGATTGCAATTACCAAACACGAAACACACTCATACTATGTCATAATATTGACATTCAGTCCAGTAATCCTCCACTGTAACAGCTCCTTTACTTTGCAGTGAAAGACATCATGTATTTTTAAATTATCAGCACTCACCTGAGGTCTTTAAAAATCAACATAAACATAATTTTGTGTTCTCTTTCATTTATTCTGGTTCTAAGTGGTCATTTCTAAAGGAAAGTATTTAAGTATGTCAACGTCATCTTATAAAATCATATTTCAAATGACTACCATCTCTCCAAAGATGAAATATGAGGAACTGATAATTAGGCTCTCCAAAGTTTTACTCTCTGAATCTGTATGACCCTTCTGCTGAACTCCACACTGTTCATTATTCTCTGAGAATATTCTTTTTCTTGTATGGCCATCTCACATGCTCTTTCATTTCATGAAGTTTTGTCCTACAATTTTATGCCTAGTTTATTTCTGAGAATATGCATTATTTCAGATTGATATTTATAGACACAAAGACTTCTCTATAATTCCCTGAGAGTTTCAAGAACTCCTTCTTCTTCTTCTTCATTTTTAATACCTAGATTCTGAAGCTCTCGACAAAGCATTACTAAAATTGCATTTACATAAGTATCTACACATTAATCATACATTAATGCATTTAAAATTGTATTATGATTTATTGCTAATTTTGGAGCATAAATGTAGCTGTCTTATTTACCACCCTCTTGGAAATCACTTTAATATTTGCACTTAGGACTTGAAAGAGAATAGATAAATAAAAACCTGAAGAATATGCAAATACTATTTATATATTTCTCATAAAATTAGGTGATTATCTAACCTTTACCCAGAAAAAAGAAGAGCCCAGGTACTCTGGAGGCATGATCCTCGAGAATGTGTGGTCTTCCAGCAGGAAAACATGCAGTAATCCATGTGGCAGAGTTTTCCTGTGACCAGCTGGGGTTAGTGACCTATGCATTCCTTACATGCAACATATCAGGAGTGGAAAAAGGGAATTTGTCAGTTGTGACAATAAGTATAATGAAGATTTGTAGCAGGTCATGCTCATATATTCAACACAGGTACAATCAAAATTTCGCTCAATTCTGGTAGATCTAAGTCTGTATCTGTTACCTTGTCTTTAACGAGGAAATGTCAGAACTGACTTACCGAAAAAAAAAAAAAAGTGTTTTGTTTGTTTGTTTTAATTACAGTCACGGTGAGTAAGACATAGCTCAGAACAGCTAATGTGACTTAGTGATTCTCTCATCAGGAAATACAGTTTCTACTTCCTTGTTTATTCTCCACATCCTGTAGTAAGTAAAGTTTCAATGAAAGATAAATCTACAGCGTGAAAAGAAAAGAAAACTTACATGTGTTGATAAGATCATTTTGACAGGTTTTACCACGTATGTCAGTGTTTCTGGGGATGGACACAAGCCAGAGCTCCCTACTCTCACATTTTCACTGATGTCATTCCCCTTGATCCTCACCTTGAAAGTGGATAAAAATGTTTTCTATGCTTTCGTCTTTAAGAAATTAAATAAAGAATGCTTTCTAGACAGGATCCTCTAACGATTTTCAGTCAGTGGTCATCAACAGAGGAAAAGCATAGAATCTCATCCCCACAGAAGGGTGACATTCAGTCGGGTAAGAAAATTCTCCCCCAAATCAGAGCTTCATCTTTAACATGCAATCAGAGGCTTTCACAGGTTCTTCATCACTCTGCACTCGGCCCTACCATATGGGATTGGCTCTGAGGATCGCACATCAGATGGCTGACAAACATGTCATAGTACACTGATCTGGTACCAGATCCTGCCTCTCTTAATGATCTCCCGCAGGGACATTGGAATATTCTAGGATATTTCCTGGAGCCCTCTACTCTATACAGGTACACTTCCAAGTAGAAACAGAAGCTTTGATTCTCACTGGGACCCCTGCTCTGTCCAACCAACCTCTCTAGAAATATGATGTTCTAATCTCTGCTGATTGGAACATTTCAAGGTCTCTCCCTGTGCTAATTTAGTAAAGGTAAAAGAGAAACAAGAAAGAGCAAACTATGCAGGGAGCAATGTATAAGGCTCCTTTACTTAATGTATTTATCTGATATACCCAAATATTGAGAAATATAGATTCATTTCATAATGTTCAAGAAAAGAGGAGGAGGAACCTCCATGCCAACAGCATATATAAAATGGAATCAATATTGCATAAGCTCCAGCTTAAGCTTAGCTACGAGGTACTAACCCTTCTCATAAAGAAGCAATAGTTCTCCATCATTTGAAGCACACTGAGGACTCAGACAGCTCGACACTGAGGGTGTAGTCTCCTCACTCGAATTCTGTACCTGCATCACAGAGCAATGAAATATTCCCAAAGAATTATTAAGGATGAGGTGGGGAGCCGAAATATAAAAGATGAATCCATAGTCTGCCCTATCATCTGTTCTGCTGGATATTACCACCATCTTGGCCCAATATGACCTTCCCACTTTTCTCTGGGCCTCCCTACTTTGCACCTCCATCCTCTCATTATATCTTACCTACACTTGGAAACGACTCTCGTTTTTCCACTTATCTTTATCAACAAGTAATCCAAATAGCAACTGTGTATATAACTCCTTAGAAACCTCAGGTCTGACTCAGTAATACATGACCTTCGAAGTCCAAAGTTTTCCTAATTCCCTTTATTATTTTTTTTCTAATTTCCATGTACTTACACTCTCAGGACCTCCACTGTTCTCAGGTTCGTCTTCCTTGCAAAATCTGTCAACCTAGACATAGACTTAAGTACCACCCTCTAATGATCTCCTAGGGAATCCAGTTTTTAAAAAAGCCTCAGCAAGCCTTATGGACTTTATTAAAGACTCTTTAAGATAACCCATGGGAGATAGCAGTACACCCATAGATATCTATTTAATACACCCTCAAAGTAATTTTTTTTTTCTTTTTTAGAAAGTCTCTTCTGGCCAATGAAGACTCTCAGCTCTTCTTCTTCAACATATGCAGTGTCTCACCCTTCTGATTACTCTCTGCTCTATCCCAGGTCCACTCCCTTTCCTGATATTGCATTCTTTCCCAATTTTGTATGTTGGTAAAATCAAATAACATAAAATATAACATGTTAATTATTATAAAGTGCGCCGTTCAGTGATATTAAATACATTCATATTATTGGGCGATCAACATCGCCATTTATCTTTCTAATTCTTTTCTACGTTTTAAAACTGTAACTCTGTAGCCTTTAAACATAACTTTCTTTTTTGTTCCATAACCACCTGAAAAGCATCATTACCCTCCCAATTTCTATGGTTTTGACTACACTAAGTACCCCATATAATTGAAATAAGTAGTTGTATTGTTATGACTCACTAAAAGTCAGAAAAATGGCATTTTGGGTAGCTAAATTTCCTCAAGATTCATCCATGTTGTAGCATATTCCTAGATCTTTTCCTTCTTAACACTGAATAATATTGTATTATATGGGTATACCACACTTTGCTTATCCAGGAACTAGTGGATGAACACTTAGGTTGCTTTCATATTTTAGCTACTGTGATTATTACTGCTCTAAACACTGGAGTACAAATATTTCTTTAAGACCCTGATTTCAATTCCTTTGGGTTTACCTCATAGTAAAATTCCTGGATCATATAGTAATTCTATTTTTCAATATCTGAAAAATTGCCATACTGTTTTGCAAAGCAGCTGCATCATTCTACATTCCCACTAACATAACACAATGGTTCCAACTCCCTCACATCCTCACCAATGCTTGTTTTCTGCTTGTGTACGTGTGTGTGTGCTTGTGTGTGTATGCATGCACACAAATATATAAACATGCATTTAGTGATATGGAGCATCTATTCAAGTGCTTAGTCATTTGTACATCTTTCTGAAGAACCATCTATTCAAGTCTTTTATCCATTTTTGAATCAGGGTGTTTGTTTTTTGTTGAGTTGTAGGAGTTCTCTGTATATTCTGAATAGAAATCCCTTGTCAGATAGATGGCTTTCAAATATTTTCTCCCATCTTTCGGGTTGCCATTTTATTCTGTTCACATTTCTTTGATACACATTTTTTTTTTAAATTATGTACTGCAAATTGTTTATTTTTTTTGTTAGCTGTACCTCTGTTGTTCCTTCATTTCATATTGAGGAAAACACTGCCAAATCCAATGTCATGAAGGAAGCTCTTGTCCTGTGTCTTCTTCTAAGACTTTTTATTAGGTCTTATATTAATTTCTTGATAAGTTTTCATTAATTTTTGCATATGATGTTAGGTAAGGGTCCATCTTCCTTCTTTTGCATGTTGACAAGAAGACTTCTCAGCACCATTTGTTGAAAATACTATCCTTTCTACTTTGAAAAGTCTTGGCAACTTGTCAAAAATCATTTGGCCATATATCAGGGTTTATTTATGGGTGTTCTATTCTATTCTATTGGTCTTGAATAAGGGAGAAAATAGTATAACCTATCCAGCTTGATGAAGAACATAAAGAAAGACCAGGACTGAGAATTAGGAGGACAATATAAAACAGCAGAGAGTAAAAGACAGTGTTAGAGAAGATCTTGTATTTGCGAGTTCATGGAAATACGATCATGCTACAACCACTAAACGCCTGACTTTGAACAATACGGTAAATGTGCTAGCAAGAAACATAACACTTACCCATCTCTGGGAAATATAGTATGGGCATAAAGATAAACTACACACAAATATATTAAAAAGGGAAGCGTTTTCATGGTGTGAGAATATTGTGGGATTTGAAATACAATTTACTTCAGTTCTACCATTGTCTCTAAAATTTTTCAAAGTGTATATACAAGCAATTCCAATGCTGGTAATGTGCTTGACAAGTTTATATATGAACTTCAGCAGACCAGTAAATGTACATTCATAGTAGGACTCTTCCCTAAACCAAAAAACAAAACACAAAAACTGGAAAGACTAGAGTTCACTTTGTCAACATACATACAGATGCAGTGATGGCTAATGGTCCAAAAACAGAAGGTGAGCATGGGTGCAAGAGATTAATCCCCAGGCTGGGGTGGGGTGCAGAGTTTGAGGGTAACACAGGTAGAAAAGGCTTTTGTCCTATCCTTGATTTTTGAGGTACGGAAATTCACAGGTCACTACCTTCATTTCAAACTGAATGAATGCACTATTCAATTTTTTAAAACAGGCGAAGTAAACATGAGTGATAATAAATTTCAAACTGTCGCTAATCAAATAAGATACTAAGAAAAATTAAATAATATGATTTAAGAATGAAGTGGAGAGATTGTCCAAGATGGTAGGATTCAAAGACCCAGAGCTTGATGCCTCCCATGGGCACACCAAAATCACAACTGTTTACAGAACAGCAATTGATGAAAAAGGCCGGGACCTACCATAAAAGATGTTTTACAGCTAAAGATATAAGGAAGGTACCTCGACAAGACAGGAAGGAAGGGCAAAATCTCAATAGAGTCAAGACCCATACCACCAGGTGGGTGGTCCACAAATGGGAGAATAATTACAATTTCAGAGGTGCTCCCAGGTAGCAAGGGGTATGAAGCCAACATCAGGCTCCCAAGCCCAGGGATCCTGTGTTGGAAAGAAGAGTTCCTAGAAAGTTGGGCTTTGAAGACCAGTAGTGCTTATTTTCCAGAGAGCCAGAGGGTTGTGGGAAATAGAGATTCCACTCTTAAAGGATGCTCACAAAATCCCACATGATCCGAGAATCAGAACAGAAGCAGTCATTTGAAAGGATCCCGGGTCACACCTACCTCCTGATCTTGGAGAGTCTCCCAGAGAGGCAAGAGGCAACTACAGCACAGCCTCAGGGACACAGACACTGGCAGCAGCCATTTGGGGGAGCTTCTTCTACCTCGTGGACACTGGTACCAGCAAGCATAATTTCAGAATCCTCCCTCTAGCTTATCAGCCTCAGGACCGAGCCCCACCCATTTCCACCAGACTATAGACACCAGTACTAGGATGCTGCAGGCCAAGCAACTAACGGAGCAGGGGCATAGCCCCATCCACCAGCAAACAGGCTGCCTTCAGATCCTCTCAGTGCACAGCTGCCCCTGGACAGGGGCCCAGCCACCAAAAGCCCCAGGACCAGCCTCCACACCTCAGTGGACAGGCACCAGCCCCAGAGTCCCTGGCCCCTCTGACAAGTGAGCCTGCTCTGGCCTTGGAGTCAGCCTCACCGTCGGCAGATGATTACGGCACAGGGACTGGATGGAGCTTGGACCTACCCAACAGCAAACCTGCTCTAGCAGCGGGATCAGCCTCATACACCAACAGGCACACACCAGCTCCAGGAATACCACAGCCCAGCAGCCTGTGTGACCAGAACACTCACTTGCAGGCCAGAAGCAGCCACAGACTCAGCTGGGTCCTGACCCTGCCCACTAGAATGCCAACACAAGATTAGGGATACCCCCGACCCTGCAGAGAGCTGTGTCAGGAACGGTGATCCAACACCAACTCTGTGGCTCCTGGGCCCTGCAGCCAGAGCGCAGAACCTGTCTCTTCCTCCCAGTAGCCAGCATAGCCCCAGAACCAGTGAGTGGGCACTAGCCCTGATATCCCCTGGACTGCAATTCTACCCATAAGTGAACCAGCACCAGATTTGGTGTCCCCCAGAGCTGTGCAGCCAGCTGCCTTATGATTTAGTCTCACCAAGCAGCACAGACAGCCTCCATACAAGGCAGAGCCTGGCAAACAAGCAGTCTGGGGGCAGCCAAGCCTACCAGACTACCCACAGTAGTCAGCCCACCACAGCAGAAGAGCCCAAGCAACCCACATAGGGGGTACACCTAGAATATATAGCTCTAGTGACCAGGGGAGAGGGGGCTCCTGGGACCCATAGGACATCTCCTACAAAAGGCCACTTCCCCAAGGTCAGGAAATGTAACGAACCTACTACATACATAGCAATAAAAACAGCAAGTTAAGAAAAATGGGGTGACACAGAAACATGATCCAAATGAAGGAACAAGATAAGAACTCAGAAGAAGATCTAAGTGAAGTGGAGATAGCCAATCTCCTCAACAAAGGGTTCAAGGTAATGACTGTAAAGATGATCAAAGAACTCAGGAGAAGAATGGACGACCAGAGGAAGAAGCTAGAATTTTAAAAAAAAGAGTTAGACCATTAAAGAACAACAAAACAGAGGTGAAGAATACAATAACTGAAATGAAAAATACAGTAAAAGGAAACTACTGCAGACTAAATGATACAGAGGAATGAATCAGAAAACTGAAGGACAGAGTACTGGCAATCACTGAAGATGAACGGTAAAACAATAGATTAAAATGAAATGAGGAAAGTTGAACAGACTTGTGAAACAACATCAAGTGTACTAATATTTGCATTATACTGGTCCCAGAAGCAAAAAGGAAAGAGAAAGCAGTGTAGAACATACCTGAAGACATAAGAGCTGAAAACTTCTGTAACCTGGGAAAGAAAACAGACATCCAAGTCCGGTAAACACAGTAAGGCCAAAACAGGATCAACCCAAGGACCACACCAAGACTCATTGTAATTAAAATGGCAAAAAAATAAAGATAAAATGACACTATTAAAAGGAGCAAAGGAAAAGCAACAAGTTACAAACATGGGAACTTGCATAAAGTTATCAGCTGACTTTTCAGGATAACCTCTGCATGCCAGAAGGGAGTGGCATGGTATATTTAAAGTCATGAAAGGGAAAAGCCTATAACCAAAAATACTCTACCCAGCAAGGCTCTCCTTCAGATTTGATGGTGAGAGCTAAAGTTTTACAGAGAAGCAAAACTAAAAGAGCTCAGCATCGCCAAACCAGCTTTATGAGAAATCTTAAAGGGGCTTTTCTAAGTGAAAAAGAAAAGGCCACGACTGAAACATAAAAATTAGGAAAGGAAACTTACTAAAGGAAAAACCTCATTGGTTAAGGCAAACATTCAACAAAGGTAGTAAATCAACCATGGACACAGCTAATAGGAAGGATGAAAGAAAACAGCAATAAAATCATCTATATTCACAATAAGAAGTTAAGGGACACACAAAACAAGTAGATGTAAAATATAAGGTCAAATTCAGTAACTGTGGGGGAGCAGAGTAACAATGCAGGGTGGTTAGTGTCCATGTGAAATTAAGAGCTCAGCAAATTAAATAATCACACACACACACACACACACACACACACACACACACACACAAAACTGAAAGAAATCCAAACATAATATTAAAGATAGTCCTCACATCACAGATGAAGGGAATAAAAGGGGAAAAAAGGAACACTGAAGAAATTAAAGAGGGATTCTAAAAATACCCAAGACAAATGAAAATGAACACACAATGATCCAAAATCTATGGGACACAGCCAACGCAGTTCACAGGGGGAAGTTATAGTGATACAAGCTTATTCTTAGGAAACAAGAAAAATATCAAATAAACAACCTAACATTACACCTGACGGACTTAGAAAAAGAAGGAAAAACAAAACTCAAAGCTGTCAGAAAGAAAAATTAAGAAAACTATACCATGTGTCTGCTGAAGCCACATACCCCTATATACCCCTATACCATAGGCAATCACATCAAAAAGAATAAGATACCTAGTAATAAACACACCTAAGCAGGTAAAAGACATGTGCTCAGAAATCTATCAGCCATTGGTGAAAGAAGTTGAAGGCAACACAAAAAGATGGAAAAATATAGCATGTGCATGGACTGGAAGAATTAATACTGTTAAAATAACCATACTACCAAAGACAATCTACAGATTTAATGCAATCCCTATCAGAATACCAAAGCATTTTCACAGAACTTGAAAAAGTAATTTTAAAATTTGTATAGAAACACAAAGACCCCAAATAGCCAAACAATCTTGAGAAAGAACAGAGCTGGAGGCATCACGCACCTTGACTTCAGACTATACTGCAAAGCGACAGTAATCAAAGAGAATCGTACTGGAGCAAAAACAGACACAAAGATCACTGGAATAGAATAGAGACCCCAGAAATAAGCCCACACACTTATATTTAATTGATTTATGGCAAAGCAGGCAATATGGAGAAAAAACTGTCTCTTCAATAGGTGGTACTGGGAAAACTGGTCAGCTACATGGAAAAGAATAAAATTAGATTATTTTAGCACACCATATATAAAATAAACGCAAAACTGAATAAAGACCTAAATGTAGGACCAGAAACCATAAAGCCCCTAGAGGAAAATATAGAACATTCTTCAACATAAATGATAGCAACAGTTTTAGGTTCAGTCTACTAAGGCAAATGAGACAAAAGCAAAAATAAACAAATGGGACTTCACTAAACTTAAAAGATTTTGCACAGCAAAGGAAACTAAAGACAAAATGAAAAGACAACCTGCTGAAGGAGAGACAATATTTGCACATGATAAGAGGTTAACACCAAAAAGATGACCAAGCAAGGGTTCATATCTAAACTACAGAAACAGCACATACAACTCAATATCAAAAAAACACCCAAAATCTCTTTTTAAAAAAATGAGAAGACCTAAATAGACATTTTTCCAAGGAAAAAATACATATAGACAGCCAGAACTCACAAAGATGCTAAACATAGCTAATCGGCAGTAAAATGCAAATCAAAACTATGAGATATATCACCTCAGTCTTGTCAGAATGGCTGTCATCAAAAAGATCACAAGTAACAAAGGTTAGTGAGGATGTGGAGAAAGGGAAACTCTTGTACACTTTTGATGTGAATGTGAAGTAGTGCAGCTACTGTGGAAAGCAGAATGGAGGTTCCACAAAAAACTAAAAATAGAACTACCATAATATCCAGCAATTTCACTGTTGGGTATATCAGAAGAAAACAAAAACACTGTTTCAAAAAACTAACTGCACACCAATGTTCATAACAGTGTTATTTGCCATAGCCAAGATATAGAGTCAAACTAAGTGTTCATCAATAGGTTAGTGGATAGAAAAGATTTTTTATGATGACTTCAGCAAAAAATGAAATGTTGCCATTTGCAAGAACATGGATGGACTTGGAGGGTATTATGCTTAGTAAAATAAGCCGCAGAGAAAACAAGCATGGCATGTTATGAGAAAAAAAGCATGGTATGTTATGAGAAAACAAGCATGGTATGTTATCATTTACACGTGGCATCTAAAAAATAGAATACAACAACAACAACAAAAAAACAGACTCACAGACTAAAGAACAGACTAGTGGTTACCAGCAGGGAGAGATAGGGTGGAGGAGCAAAATAGTGGTGGGAGATTTTGAGGTACAATCCACTATGTATAAAGTCAATAATCTACAGTGATGTACTGTATAGCATGGGGAATATAGCCACTCTTTTATAATAACTATAAATGGAGAAGAACCTAAACATTTATGAATCACTATGCTGTACCTCTGAAACTAATATAATAATGTAAACTAACTATGGATCAATAAAATATAAAGTAAGAAACAATAAAGGGGAGACGCAGATTATTAGGTAGAAATCAATTAAATAAACACAAGTTTTGGAAATCAAGGAATTAAAAAACAACACGTAAGACACAACATTGGCATTTAAAGTGTACAATCTATTCATTTAAAAGAAACCATTTAAGTGGTAAAAAATGGTACCCATTCTCACAATTTTGTATATCTAGGATAAATTATTATCTAGAAAAATATGGTACAAATATTCACTCAAAAAGAAAGAGAAAATTGGGATAAACCCATTTTAGTATACAAATTTAATATCAAAGTCTCTATGTAAAATTGATTTGAATAAGTTCTGTTAGCCACTTCTAGTTTCTTTGTGATGTAAAATCTTTTAAAGCATAAAAATCAGCATTTCTACATTATTCCATTAGACATACATAGAAGTTAAAAGAAATGAGAAGACAGAACAATCAACCAGGAAGGTGAATTTACTGAGAAACAGTCATTCGTTCTCCCTCCTCCTTTTCTTTTCCTCCTTTTCCAGGTCTCTTTCGGTTCCGATCAAGAGAAATCTTGAGAGTTCTGAGAATATTTCTTTGAGGGCTTCAAATCGCCATACCTACATCCTCTGCCACAACTACACACACGGGAACAAAAATAAACCTCTGCTATCTACTCATGTAGGAAGGATTCATGCAAAATAAACTCCTACATGGAGACCAACAGGTGAGTTTTCTACCTGTTCTTTCTAATGTCCTTCCATTATAGTAAATCCCACACATTATGAGGAAGAAACGGTTATGTGAGCTTTTCCTTGAAGTCAAAAAACTTGCATTCATTTCAAGTACCTGGTGATCATAGGGTACAGCCAGGGAAGGTGCCATCCCCCTTGGGGGGGAGGGGCGGTAAATGGGCTCCCGCACCCATGCACCTCCTGATGTACAGATTCTGGAGAAACAAAGGGCGGTCACACCGCAGTCAGCCTGTCAGGCTGTCGGGCCACTGGGCAACCCGACCAGCCTGGAAGTGCCCCATCAGTTTGCTGAAAGCAAAACTCTGTCCCCCCTGTGAAGCCAGGCAATTTGGGTCAGAGAGTCAGAGGAGAGCAGTAATCAACTCCTCCTCTCTGCTCACCTCCTTGGGGTTACAGCAACCCCATCTCCAAACCCAAATCTGACCCTGGAGTGCCAAACTGGGAGTGGCAGGTGGGCTCTGCCGGTGCTTCAGCGCCCTCTGGAGGTTGTCTGCTCTAGTGGCAACTCTCAGCCCTTCCTCCTCCTCCTTCCCTAGTCCTGGGGGCTGCCTTGGCCTCCTGCAGCTGCTGGCCTGAATTCATTCTTCTTTTTTCTCCAATTATAATGAAGTGTCTTACAGAGGTTTGGAATCTCTTGAAGAAGGAAGATCTTTTAGCCAATACACCTTAACCGTGAGAAGTTGGTTTCAAGAATGAACCTGAAATACTGTATTTTTCTCCTGATGATTCCAAGGAGAGACAGCTCAAGTTTTCTAAATCATAAGAAAAACCAAGGTAAATATGATATTCTGAGCCAGAGATGAAAAAACAGTTTTTAGCACCCCCTCCTCATGTCATATGACCAGGATTTAAATCAATCAACTGCCACTGGTTTTTAAATCACATGACCCAACTTTAAATCAATCAGCTGCTTCCTTGTAACTCACGTGACTTGGCTTTGAATAGTAAGAAATGCAGAGGTATAAAAATGATTGTTCTGAACAATAAATGGAAAGACAACATTTTAGAAAGTTTTGTTTTTCCTTTTCGAATGGACCCTTCATTGCCTACAGAATAAAGGATTCCCTTGTGGATTTCTTGAACTGTAAACACATACATTGTCTCCGTTGGCTTGATTGACTTAGATTTTGGGGGTTTTTTTGTTGTTGTTGTTAACATCTTTATTGGAGTATAATTGCTTTACCTTGTTGTGTTAGCTTCTGCTGTACAACAAAGTGAATCAACTATTCATATACATATATCCCCATATCCTCTCCCTCTTGTGTCTCCCTCCCACCTTCCCTATCCCACCCCTCTAGGTGGTCACAAAGCACTGAGCTGATCTCCCTGTGCTATATGCAGCTGCTTCCCAATAGCTATCTATTTCACCTTTGGTAGCGTATATATATGTCCATGCCACTCTCTCACTTCATCCCAGCTTACCCTTCCCCCTCCCTGTGTCCTCAAGTCCGTTCTCTACATCTGCGTCTTTATTCCTCTGCAGCGACTCCTGCTAGGGACGGATACTTCCTTTTATGCTCAGGGAAATCCCCTAGTTTGAATATGATTTGAGTTTGATCCTGTGAAACCATCAGAACTTCCCACCAGAGATAAATGAGGAGATTCTGGCCTTTATTAGTATGCACGATGAACACGGGCGTCCTGGCTGTACTTGCCAACCCTCCTACTTTACCCACCTATTTTTATCCACCTTCCTCCCTGTGAGTACCTTTGACCAACCCTGAGTTCAGACTCCTGGCCTATTACAGTGACTTTGTCAGCCTTTCTTTAAAAATGGACAGGTAATAAAATGAATTTAACCTAGAAGCAGCAGCTCAGTAAGGGAAATAAAATCATCAGAAGTTATCTAATCACAGCCACAGCCATCCAGGGCTCTGTCTCACCTGCTGGGTCATAAGAATGGGACCTTCCGAAACTTGAAGGGCCTCCAATCAAATAAGTAAAGGTCTGCTCACCTCTGGCTCTTGGAGGGATTGCTAGGCACTCTACCCAGTGTATACTAACTGCAAAACACTGTCATGGTTGTGAAACACCTATGTTCCAGGAAAGCTTTTTGGGGTGCATGGGGAAGGTTTCTTTTTGACATCAAGCAAAAAATAAATCACCAAGCTCGTTGAGCACAGGGGTTCTTAAGAGGGCAGTAGAAGGAAGGAATGGGCAGAAAAGACGATCTCCAATGAAGTGAAGGCCGTTTTTCCAAAAGAGTAGGATTTAGTCTCAGTTTAAGGAGAACACTTTTAAATAGCTGGGACAGCTCCAAACTGCAGTTTAGGGAACGAGTGCTTCAAAAGAACAGTGCTTTACAAGTCCTGGCAAGGCAGCAAGAGGATGAAGAGTTGGTTTTGCATCGTTTTGAACACAGGAGTAAAGAAGCAGAGGCATCTCTGACTAAATGACCCTGAGATCCTATGGCATCAATGGGTCAGTTGCAGGGGCAGGGGTTGTGGGGGGCGATATTTCTCTCTCACCGTCTCCCAGGGCAGCCACCCCTCCCTACCCCACACCCCTACTCCCTTCACCCTTCCTCCCTCCACTGTTGGGTCCCCAGGGACAGCACTTTTCAAGCTGGAGCCCTCAGGCGCCATCTCTGCTGTCTGGATTCTTCCTGGAGCCTGGCAAGTTCTGGGACAGGAAGGCGGGTCTGCAAGGCCGCTGCGGTGCAGTCGGACCTGGAGGCCTGGAGGGGAACTGGAGCCCTGAAGCCCACCCACGTCCTTGAAGCCGAGGGAGGAACACATCCTCCTAACAGTACTTCTCAGGGGTCAGCGTGCTCCCCACCCGACGGTGATCCATACTCACTTGAGGCAGCAAGGACTGCCTCTAACTGGCCCCCTCGATTCTGCCTTAAGGGTCCTCGCACATGTGTGATAGCGCAGGCCCCGGATCTCTTTAGTCAGCTGAGGCCAGTGCTGCCGGCATCCCTCCAGTCCCATCCCCCAGCCCCTCCCTCTGGGACTGTATCTAATAGAAGAAAGAGCACAGACGAATTGGCTGAATCAAGGGACCTGGGAGCCTGGGGATGAGTTTGAAGACCAAGAACCTAAGGCGCAATTACATATTATTGGAAACTCTTGTGGAGTGTGTGTGTGGGGGGGAGGTTAGGAGGCTGAGAGGCTGAGTCGACCTGCTGAGTCCAGCCCCAGGACACCACACAGCCCCGCCCCCCCTTCCCTGCCATCAGACAAGGGGTGCCGCAACTCCAGCCGGGACTCTGCACTTCCCCCTCCCTGATTCTCCAGAAGAGCAGGTGGCCCCCCTCTGAGGGCAGGGGCAAGACAACGGACCAAGTCCCCCTGCACTAAGGCGCTACTGGAAGCTCTTCCTGAACAGCAGTGCTGGCTTGGAGCGAACCCGTGCACCGCCAAAATTGGTCTCGTCCTGCAGCTGAGGGAGGCAGGCTTTAAGTCAGCTGCCTTGGCTTTAAATCAATCAGTCCCCCCTTTAAGTCAGGTGACCCGACTCGAAATCACTGTGTGCCCCTCAAGCCTGCCACTTCAAAAGTTGGGAACTTCACTTTGATCCCAGCACCTCACACAGCTGAATGCACACTGTAGTCACCCCCAAGCCTGGCTTAGAGGCAGGATATAAGGTAAGGGGATGGGCTGCACACGTGGTGAGGAGGGTGCACTTCATGTACCAGAAGGGTACAGGTACTCTGGGTACAGCAAGCAGTGCACGATACAGCAGCTCCCTGGCCAAGCTGGTGATGCACAGGGGGAGCAGGCACACCCAGGCACGCAGAGGTTCCAGGCCGGGAGCTGGGGCACAGCCAGCCGGGAGGGTGTGAAAGCCGAGGGTCTGAGCCTTCTTGAGAAAGGCAGACACAGAGGATGGATGAGAAACAAAGACCAGATGAAACATGGATTGGAAAAACACACCCTGCTCTTGAAATTGGGGTGGGGGGCACCCCAGATTTGAGTCTTCTTACTCCCCAGTACCTAGTGTTTTGGCATTTGCCCAATTACTTATAAAATGTGACTGATAATATCTAACCCATAGAATACTGCATTTGGAGTGGTTTTGCGTGTTTATGTTTCTATAGTGGAATAATCTTTGCTACAAGAAAAATGTACACAATCTGAAATAAATTCAAACCCCTCTTTAAAAAGTACTATATCGGACTTCCCTGGTGGCGCAGTGGTTAAGAATCTGCCTGCCAAGGCAGGGGACATGGGTTCGAGCCCTGGTCAGGGAAGATCCCACATGCCACAGAGCAGCTAAGCCCATGCGCCACAACTACTGAGCCTGCAGGCCACAACTACTGAAGCCCACGCGCCTAGAACCGGTGCTCCACAACAAGCGCAGCAAGAGAAGCCACCGCAATGAGAAGCCCGCGCACCGCAACAAAGAGTAGCCCCCGCTTGCCGCAACTAGAGAAAGCCTGCGCATAGCAACGAAGACCCAACGCAGCCAAAAACAAATTAATTAATTAATTAGTTAACTATTTTTAAAAAGTACTATATGCTTCTGTACAGCTTCTCTGGGAAAAACAGAGAGATGGCGTAAGAGAGTGAGAAAGACCAATATTTAGTGCACATCTCTCATGCAGGTGCTCTGCTGGCTCAGATAGATTTATCCCCACTTTACAAAGGGGGAAATAATCTCAGAGAGGTTTAGTAATTTTCCCAAAGCCAAACAGCTATGGAGTGGCAGAACCAAGATCTGAACCAAGTCTGTTACCTTCAAAGCCTAAGTCCTCATCACAACAAAACTCAATTAATATTTACATTTATCGAATTACATTGCAACCTGGGGAGTTCTTGGCACAATCCTGAATAAGAGTGAGAAAGAAAGAAATAGCATTGTTCCTACAGTCAACCAAAATTTTTGGAGCAGCTGCTAGATGCCTGGCCCTTTTTGGGGTTCAGCAGTGATCAAGACAGGAAGAGTCCTGCTTTCATGAACCATGTAGTGGGGAGGAGAGACGGGTGCAACTTGGGTGAGGGATTTCACCTTGCTGGACCTCTGTTTTCTCACCTGGAAAACGGGATGGGTGTTCCTCATTTTCTGGGATTGTCCAGCCCTCACATTCTCTGATTCCATAAGAAGCATTTGTTTTCCTGTTTCTTTAAAATTCATTCAGGCCGTGAGCTGTGATGAATGTTGTTAGCTGCTCCCCAAATCACCCTATTCCCACCCTTTTCCTGTGATCAGGTCTTTCCCGAAACATGACTCACAGTCAGTCAAGTCACAGAACCTAAGGGGCACCCAGCAGAAAAATTCCAACCCTTGCTTCCCAGGAGCTCTGCGGTCTACCTGCCAGGTAAACTTAACTCACCTGGCACAAGGTGGCCATCCCTGGTTTCACATCAACATGATCTCAGGCACAAACCTCCTTGTTTTTCCATTTTGTCTTTAAGGTACTTGTCGAAACAACTGCACAAATATGACAAAGATATAAAATCAGGCATCTTCTGCCCCCAGTGCCTACTAATAAATGATTTTCTGCCACTTTAATGATAAAGATAGAACATTTCAACATTCTGCTACCCTTATTATTTGTCATTTTTGTTGATATTTCTGTTGAATACATCTTTCAATATTTTAACAATGGAACATTTATTTAGGTTGTTCCAGACCCAGCCTTTAGTGGTAAAGGTTTTGTTGTTATATTTCTATTATGTTTCCTTTAAAAAATCATTATCCTATTTAAATGGATTAAGTCAATTCTATAGGCATTTATCTTTCGATATTGATGAAATTGATACATAGAGGGCAGTAGTACAAGTTGATTGGACTTGAGAACCTCTATTAGCACAGTTAAGTATAAATGTTATCTGTATGTAAACCAAAGTACATGCCGAGTGAGATTCTCCGACTTTTTTTCACTGTCTGCCCCTCAAGCCTGTGAGAAATGGAATATTTCTTGCCATATCAGTAAACAACGGATGTCACAGTCTTCAGCACGTGCAGCCCTCCAATATGAGCCGGCGGGCCCTGAGGCACTCAGGATATGCAAATACGGAATGCAGGCCCCAGAGAGCTGAGGTGCATATCAAAGGAAGGATTTCAGTGAGCCCAGGCAAAGAAAAGCGCCGCATTCCTCACCTTGGGAGAGCTGGTTTTCCTTAGTTTACAATCACCTTTTGATGTTCCCCATTACCTGCGCCAGTCCCCTGCCCTGTCCCCTCCCCCCGGTACTTTAGCTCAGGGAGGAAGGAGCGCAGAGGGACTCGGCTGAATAAGGGGCCTGCGCGCCTCGGGAGGAGTTTTCGGCCGCTTTCCCCGCAGTCGGGAGGAGGGGCGCTGACGCTGCAGCCGGACCCTGCGCCTCCCTTGCTCCGTTTCCCCTCAGGACGCTCAGGCCGACCCCCTCCCCACGCCCACCAGGCCTCGCGAGCCAGGCCGAGGGCAGGGGCGAGAGGAGGGACCGAAGTTCCCCGGGACCAGACGCTGGGGGCCGCTCTTCCTGCACAGCAGCGGCGGGTGGCAGCGAACCCCTGCCCCTCAGAAGCTGGTCTTGTGCTGCCGCCCGGGCACCGGACCAGGTGGAGGGTCGGCACTCACTTACCCGGCCCGCCGTCCCCGCGACTGTCACGGCTTCGGCCGCCGGGGCACCTCCAGAGCCGGCAGCCTCAGTGAGGTCGCCCTCCCCTCGGGCTCCGGGGCAGTTCCGTGAGGGCGGAGGGAAGAGACCCCGAGCCGGGAGTTCCAGCTCTGAGGAAACTCGGGCTCTGTTCAGCACGCGGTGGGTGGGACCGCTCTGCCCCAAGGCCTTCCGGGAGGGAGCGGGGCGGCGGGGGAGGGAGCCGCCAGGAGCGCAGGGCCCCGTCGGGGGTCCTGGAGGGGCGGCCCGGCCTGGGGGCCACGCCCACTGTGGCCGCAGCCCAGGCCTTTCTCCTGGAATCCTACACAAAAAAGTTAGAAAGAAACACAGTCTACAGTAAATATTCACAAATGATTGTTGCTGCTGTGCTCACTATTCTATTAAAGGTGTAAAATCCATAAAACACTTTAAGTTCAAAATTAAATATGAATTTTTACCTTTCTAATTATGTCTCTGATAGTCACAGTTGTGGTTAATCAATCAGAGACTGTGGCATCACTAGTTAAAAATGAGCTTGTTAAAAAAATAGAACTCAGGCCCACCGGACCTACTGAATCACAATCTGCACTTTTACAATCTCCCCAGTGTACTTGTGTACCCATGAATAGTTGAAAGGTACATTTCTACCTCGACATGTCTTTTCTGTATGAGAAATACACACATTTTATCCAGTTTGATATAAATAAAACACTCAAAAAATGCGTATGCCTGTGTTGAAACCATCATTTTATCATTTCTTTTCCAGACAAGTGTAGTCTCTATACTCGTTTTGTGGATCACATGCCATACTCTTTTCTTGTAGTTAGAAATAAGGTAGAGAAAGTTACTTTGTAAAAAAAAAAAAAAAAAAAAAAAAAAAATATATATATATATATATATATATATATATATATATATATATTAGTGGATAATTGAAGACACTCTTCTAAATTAAAACCAGTTCTCTTAACTTGCTGTTTTCTTCTTGGGTCACATTATGAACTCTTCCCGTGGCCACATGGCATGTGTACTTTTAATTTCAGGGACTGCTGACATTCCAGGATGTGGCCATAGATTTCTCTCAAGAGGAGTGAGAATGCCTGGACCAAGATCAATGGGAATTGTACAGGGATGTGATGTTAGAGAAGTATAGGAACCTGCTCTCCTTGGGTGAGGATACCTTCCTTCCAGAGTTCCTTATCCAGCCACAGGGTTTGTAGTCCTTCATTTGTAGAATGTCTCCTGGAATCTTCTGCTTCCTACAGTAGGGTTTCAGATTGCAACGTTTCAGGAAAGATTGGGAGTTTGTGGGTATAATTTTTCTTATTCTTTTAAAATTGCAGCCTCCCTTTTAATATACTTTGTAACTGCTTGGGATGTGTCTATATGAACTGTGTACTATATGCTTCTGTTATAGTCCTTACACTATTTTATTGTCTTATTTTCTGTAACAATTTTCCATGGATTCTTTGGGCTTAAGGTATATTAAAAGGGAGACTGCGATTCTGGGACTTCCCTGGTGATGCAGTGATTAAGAATTCTCCTGCCAATGCAGGGGACCCGGTTCGATCCCCAGTCCAGGAAGATCTCACGTGCCACGGAACAACTAAGCCAGTGGGCCACAACTACTGAGTCTGCACGCCACAACTACTGAAGCCGGTGTGTCTTGAGCCCGTGCGCCATTTATTTTTTGGAGAATAAAACCACTTCTGAGTGATTAAAATTTAAGCCAGCTAGTCAAAATGCTTTATCACCTGTTCTTCTAAAACACTGATCAATGGAACAAGTTTTACTAGGCATAACAGTGTAATTGTATTCTGGAGTTCATATGGGCAATGTGGTTTATGACCTTGATGCTGGATCATGACATTTCAAAGGTATGACTGCTATTAATTGTCTGTTTGTTCAACAATTAAAGTCTCACGTGATCTGAGTTCAGACTGGAGTCATCCTGGTTGGTTTCTGTCTATTGCAGATTTCTTCCAGTATGAAAGGACAAGAGCAATACGGCTTACTTTACAAAATGTCTTCAAACTAAATGATGGTATAATCTACATTCAATTAATTTATACATGCCCTACTGTAGAACAGGGTTCGTTACGGTGGCAGAGCCCGGTAATTATGTAAAACTGAAACTTTTTCTGCACTGGTTCAAGTCCTCTTCCTAAGAATATGTTTATAATCAACATTCTTTCACAAATTACCCAATTTAATTCACCATAGCATTCCTCATATGAACTAGATGGAAAATCCTAGGCTATATACGAATCCAGAAAGGGCCAAAACTCATCAGCCCCCATGGATTATTACAACCCATTGCTGAGGCATTCAAATTACTTATTAAAGAACCACTATGTCCATCAACATCATCAATTTATATATTATTGCCCCAATGCTAGCCTTAACCCTGGCTCTCACAACATGAATTCCTCTTCCCATATCTTATCCACTAATTAATATAAATGTAGGCATATTATTTATATTAGCCATATCACACCTAGCCATTTATTCCATCCTCAGATCCGGATGAACTTCACATTCAAAATACTCACTCACTGGAGCTCTAGGAACAATAGCACAGACAATCATCTCATATGAAGTAATGTAGCAGTTATTCTCTTCTCAGTCTTACTGATAAATGGATCATTTACACTTTCAACAGTAATTATTACACAGGAACACCTATGACCAATTTTCTCCTGACCCCTACCCAGAATTTGATTATCTCCGCAGTAGCAGAAATCCAATGAAGCCCCACTTGATTTAACAGAAGTAGAATCAAAACCTGTATATGTCTTCAATGTAGAAAATGTAGCAGGCCCATTCACCCCGTCCTTCCTAGAGAATATGTCAATTTCCCTATAATAAACATTTCCACAACAATCTATTTTTAGGAGCATTCGACAATCCCTAGGTGCCAGAATTATATACAGCCCAAGTCATCATTAAAACACATCTAACAATCTCCTTTCTATGAATTTGAGCATCCTACCCACAATTTTGATATGATCAACGCATACATCTCTTATAAAAAGTTTTTTTACGACTAACATTAACCCTATGTATATGAGAGTTTTCACTACTTGTCATCATACCAGGCAACCCACCACAAACTTAAGAAATATGTCTGACAAAAGAGTTACTTTGATAGAGTAACTCATAGAGGTTTCAATGCTCTTATTCCTGGAATTGAATTCTTCCTAATAATTTTACATTCTCCATGCTACCTACCACATTACACCACATGCTATATAGTAAGGTTCTCTAAGTAAGCTTCAGGACCATACCCCCAAAATGTTTTTGTATATCCTTCCTGTGCTAACAAACTCTCATTGTTTTTACCATCATTCTACTGACCATTTTCTCAGGAAATATAATTGTATAACAAGCTCACACTGATTAATGGTATCCCCATTCTCATAAAAAACATGAACCCATAAGCTACAGAAGCATCCAACAAATATTTCCTAAAACAGTCCACCACATCAATACTACTTATAATGGCTATTATCATTAATCTAATATACTCTGGTCGAAGAGCACAATGAATAACAAAAATCTTTAATCCAGCAGCATCCACCCTCATGACAATCGCCCTTGTCACAAAAGTAGGACTTTGCCCATTTCACTTCTGAGTGCCTGAAGTCACACAAGGCATCCCATGAACAGCAGACCTGATGCTATCAACATGACAAAATTGCACCCCTATCAGTTTTATACCACATGTCACCATCCATCAACCTAAATATACTATTAATCATAGTGATATTATAAATCATAGCTGGAGGCTGAGGCAGGCTTCGCCATACTCACCTGGAAAATATTACACGCTCCTCATCAATTGCCCATATAGGATGAATAACAGCTATTATAATGTATATTCAGATTATAACAATCCTACACATACTAATTTATATCATAACAACATTATCTTCTTCTTATTTATGCCCAGATCATGTACTACCAGAGTATCATTATCACACACATGAGATAAAACACCTCCCATCACAATCATTTTCCTCACCATTATAGTATCATTAGGACATCGCCCATCACTATCAGGGTTTTTACCCAAATGAATAATTATCCAAGAGATAACAAAAATGACAACATCATTCTACCAACACTAATAGCCATCATAGCAGTCCTCAGCATATATTTCTACTTGCAGCTAACATACTCCACATCACTAACTATATTCCCTTCATTAAACAACACAAACACAAAACAATTTGAACATACAAAGAAATAACCTTCCTATCATTACCAATCATAATACCCGCACGATTACTACACACAACACCCATTCTATTGGTGCTGGACCAGGAATTTAGGTTAGTTCAGACCAAGAGCTTTCAAAACCCTAAACAAGTAAAATTTACTTAATTCCTAAAAATAAGGATTGCAAGACTTTATTCTACATCAATTGAATGTAAACCAAACACTGTATTTAAGCCAAATCTTTACGAGATTGATGAGTTTTAACCCCAGGAAACTTTAGTTAACGGGCAAATCCTCTAGTCAACTGGCTTCAGTCTACTTCTCCTTCATTTGAGAAAGAAAAAAAAGGCAGTAAAATCGCCGGCAGAATTGAAGCTGCTTCTCTGAAGTTACAATTCAATTTGTTGATTCACCACAGGGTTTGCCAGAAAGAGGGTTCAATCTCTGTCTTTAGATTTACAGTCTAATGCTAACTCAGTCATTTTACCTCTGTTCATACACTGCTGATTATTTTCAGCAAATCACAAAGATATCGACATTTTATATTTACTATTTGGTGCTTGAGCTGGAGTAGCAGGCAGCACCTTAATTATATTAATTCAGGCTGAGCTATGCTGACCTGGAGCGCTACTTGGAGATGCCCAAATCTGTAAGGTAGTCATAAGAGTCCCTGCACTTGTAATAATTTTCTTTATAGTTGTACCCGTTATGATTGCAGGCTTTGAAAACTGACTTGGGCCACTAATAAATCGGACACCTGAAGTAGCATTTCCCCAAATAAATCATATAAACTTTTGACTACTTCCCCCATCATTCTTACTCCTACTCATATCACCAATAGTAGAAGCTGGTTCTGGTACCAGTGGAACCGTGTATTCAGCTCTAGCCTGCAATCTGGCCCATGCAGGAGCCTCTGTCGACCTAACTGTTTTCTCCTTACATTTAGCAGGTGTCTCCTCAATTCTTGGTATTATTACTTTTATTACTATAGTCTTTAATACAAAACCAGCAGTCATATCCCAATACCAAACACCATTATTTGTTTAATCTTCCCCAACTATAGCCATATTACTATAATTGCCAATCTCAGTCCGAGCAGCCAGAATTGCCATACTGTTAAGAGATAGAAATCTAAACACTACTTTCTTTGACCCTGCAGGAGGAGACCGAATCCTATACCAACACCTATTTTGATTCTTTGCTCACCCTGAAGTCTGTATTCATGGCCTAACAGGGTTTGTTATAAACTCACATATCATTACATACTATTTAGGACAAAAAGTGCCTTTCAGCTATCTGGGAATAGTATGAGTCATGTCCACTGGCTTTTTAGGAGTTCTCTTGTGGGCCCATCATATGTTTACCATAGGGATAGCTGTCGACTCAGGAGCACACTTTGCATCAGCTACCGTAATTACTTCTATCCCTACAGGAGTAAAAGTATCGAGCTGATTAGCAACACTTTATTTAATTTTTCTTTTTCTTTTCATTTTTTTTTTCTGGCTGAGTTGGGTCTTGGTTGCTGCGCGTGGGCTTTCTCTGGTTGCGGTGAGCGGCAGCTACTTTTCGTTGCGGTGTGCGGCCCTTTCATTGCAGTGGCTTCTCTTGTTGCAGAGCACGGCCTCTAGGCGTGTGGGCTTCAGTAGTTGTGGCTTGCGGGCTCTAGAGGGCAGGCTCAGTAGTTGTGGCACACGGGCTTTTTGCTCCGCGGCATGTGGAATCTTCCCAGACGAGGGCTCGAACCCGTGTCCCCTGCATTGGCAGGTGAATTCTTAACCACTGTGTCACCAGGGAAGTCCCTGGTTAGCAACTGTTCACGGAGGTAATATTATATGTCCTCCCACTATATTATGAGTTTTAGGCTTTAGTTTTTCTTTCTACAGTAGGTGGTTTGACAGGAATCATCTTAGCCAACTCATCCGCAGACATTGTCCTCCAGGATACATACTATGTAGTAGCACACTTCCATGACCTAATGTCCATGGGAGCAGTCTTCACTATTATAGGAGGCTTCCTACACTGATTCCCACTATTCTCAGGTTATACAGTTAACTCAGCATGAGCAAAAATTCACTTCACAAGTATATTTGTAGTAGTAAATATGACTCCCTGCAGCACTTTCTTGGCCTCTCAGGGATGTCACTACGTTAGTCTGAGTACCCTGAGGCACACACAACATGAAATATTTTGTCTTTAGGCTCATTCATCTCAGTAGCAGCAGTAATGCTAATAATCTTCATACTCTGAAAAGCATTTGTGTCTAAAAAAGAAGTCTTAGCAGTGGAAATTGCTATTCCTAACCTAGAATGGTTACACGGATGCCCTCCACCATATCCTATGTTTCAAGATCCTACCTATGTAAATGTAAAATAAGGAAAGACTCAAGTCCTTTTCAACCAGTTTCAAGCCAACACCATAACAATTATGTCTTTCTCAGTAAATGAGATAAAAGTAAAAAGTGATGTAGCTTTGTCAAAGTTAAATCATAGGCTAAAATCCTGTATATCACTAAGGCATATCAATTTCATCTAGGTTCTCAAGATACAACATCACCGATTATGGAAGAACTTTTACATTTTCATCATCACACATTAATAGTGATTTTTAAAATAAGTTCTCTAGTCCTCTATATCATTTCACTAATATTGACATCTAAACTAACTCATATGCATACAATAGATGCACAGGTAGAGAAAATGTGAACAATTTACTAGCCATTATTGTAATCTTAATTGCCCTATCATCATTGTGAATCCTTTACATGATACATGAAATCAATAACTCTTCCCAAACCATAAAAAACTATGGGTCAGTAATGATACTGAAGCTACAAATACACAGATTATGAAGATTTAAAAGTTGACTCCTCTGTAATCCCCACATCAGAGCTAAAACCAGGAGAATAATGACTAATAGAAGTCAACAACCGAGTAGTTAGAGATAGTCATTGAATATTAGTTTCATCTGAAATTGTTGTACACTCCGGAGTTGTTCCCTCTCAGGCCTAAAAAGAGCTGCTATCCCAGGACACCTAACTTAAAGAATCCTAATATCAACAGGACCAGGCCTATGTTGTGGACAAGAGAGATCGTTTTCCTGAGTTCAAAGACAGGACAGAGGGATATGGCTGAGATATGGGGTGAATCTGGAGCCCATGGGGATGCACTCTCCAAGCTCCAGTATAGGAATGGGGCCTCTAGGGTCCCAGGCCACCCACCACGCCCTCTCGAGCAGGATCTGGGCAACATTCCCTGTCAGTGATGAGGCAGCCCTAGCACTTGTCACGCCCCGATGTTGTGTCCTATGTGGACCCCATGCTCTTGGGACCACACCCCACACTCTGCAGGTCCATGCTACAGGGTCCTTCGTGCCTCAGGAGTAGAGACCATACAGCAAGCAGTTCCGTCCCCAACCAGCAGGAGGAGGGGAGGAGAGCAGGGGCACCAGGGGACTCTCACTCAGACAACAACACCCCAGCGGTGCCAGCGGGGACAGTGATGATGCAGATGAGGCACAGACCAAGAGATGGGACCAGAGGACCCAAAAGGCAGCTGGTCAGGTCCTGGCTCACCTGCACCCCGGACACCTTTGTCCCTCATACACCCCCTTCCTCATACACCCTCTCCTTAAATGCAGATTCTTCAGATGCAAACAGGCAGAGCTTCAGACTGAAAGTCAGCTCTTCCAAAATGACCCGTCAGTAAACACTGCAGGATTCCTCTCCAGTGGGTGCCCTGGAGTCGACAACTCAGGGACTGAAGTGGATATCGGTGCCAGGGGCAGTGGGAGGGAATGGGGAATGAGACTTTCATGGTTGTGGAATTTTGGTTTTGCAAGATGAAAAGTTCTAGGGATGGTGGTGATGGCTCCACGAGAAAGTGAATATATCTGATGCCTCAGAAACGTGCACTTAAAATGGTGATGATGGTAAAGGTTATGTGACGTATGTTTTATTTCACTTAAAATAAATTCTTAAAATAATGTCCTGTTAATTGAGATTCCATTTCGACTCCCCTTCATCACAAATGTTGGAGGCCCAGACACAGTCCCCTACCTTAGGGACCATCACGGTACCCTCACAGAGCACGTGGGAGACCATTCTTAGGGGGGGCTAGTCTGTGCTCACCTGACCTCTGTCCAGGGGGATCCAGGCAGTGGTGACCCCCATAGATTAGACATATGATATGCTATGGTATTAATATGATACCACCAAGTGTTGTCACTCACCAGAACACAGAGCAGCAACCCACTCAAACATGCCTGACCTCATATGATTGTGACAAGATTAAGAGAAGAAAAGGAACCACAGGTTAATCAGGACAACACCCTTAATGCAGAGGTTGGAAATCTCAAAGGGGACAGGACACACTGCAGGCAAAGAGCGCATATGCGGTCTCCCCATACATGTGATCCTGACCCATGCAGGTGTGGTGAGACCCACACAGTCCCCGCACCCTATACCTGGGGCCACACATCCACACTCACCAGGGTGACCCACCTCCCCAGACCCCTCCACCCGGGTCACATGTCCACAGTCCCAGGGTGACCTCACCTCCCCAGACCCTGCACCTGGGGTCACACGTCCCCTTGGTCAGGACACCATGGCTCTGCAGGGGGCTCCCCCAATGTGGAAACAAGCTGGGTTCCTGGGACCTCCTGGGGTGGGAAAAAGTATCAGGTGGGTCTCCTTTCCCCACACTTGTCCCAGAGGAGTCCTCCTCTTCTCACTTTGGTTCTGTGTGATTTTAACTGTTTTTAAAGCTTTCATGCTAGAGTTGAACACACGACCTCGGTGCTGGCAGGCTCAGTCCTTTCTCGTCTCGCTTACATGTTGAGAAAACTCACAGGACAGCAGGGCTGAAAGCCGAGGGGCAGCTCTGGACTCTGCTGAGTAGGGACGGTAGACTGGAAGGAGAGCTCAGCAGCAGCCTCAGCTGTTACCCATCGGCCTTTTGCCCAATCTGCGTGCCCTGCAATCAATTAACCAGCTAAACCTGCCTTCCTATGCACCATGCACGGGCTGGTAAATTGGAATTATTGCCAGGTAGCCCTCCTGAGGATTCTCCACGAGCCCCAGGGAAGGTGAACCTTGCGGGGATTAAGACTAAGGCCCCGACCATAGCACTGACCCTTGGGAGGACCAGGTCACCACACTCAGAAGAGAGGCTGTTACGTAGACAAGCCCATCTCAGCTCCAGAACCCCAGACACCTAAGCACTGACATTCAGATGCAGGCACGGAGCTTCCCAGTACTGAGGCCAGGCCGGGTCTCTACCCAGGTCCCCATAGTCCTAGCGTACACAGAACATGGTCAGGTCTAAATCTTCTTATTATAGACAACACATGGTCAGCTCTAAACATAATCAGTAGACAGGATATGCAGAGGTCTAAATCTACCATGTAGACAGAACCTGATCATGTTTAAACTAGCTTAGGGCTGATCTCATAGGAGGTACAGATCACACACATGGGTCTCTCATCTTTGGACACCCACATCAGGAAACTGAACAAAATCTTTGTCATTAATCATTTCAACAGGCAAAACAGAAATGTTCCCAGTTTCTCTGGCCACCTGATGGTCAGGATCCACGGGCGAGCCACGAACTTCTTAGAGTGCAGCCCAGTCTGCTGCCAGGACAGACAAGAAGTGGCCTGATTCCAGCCTCCCAGGCTTCCAGAAGGAGGCGGCCACACTGGAAGCCCAGGCAGGAGAGTCCTGCATGGTCCGGGCCGGAAGATCCGGTCTGTCCATTCCGCTGGCCGATTCCGGGCGGGGCGCTCAGGGCCGCTGAGAGCTCTGCACTCAGGTCCTGCTTCCCTGCAGCGTGTGCGTGTGCGTGTGCGTGTGCGTGTGTAGAGGGGGCGGTGGCTGACGGCTCCCATGGCTCCCGTCCCGGGCACCGCGCTGTCTTCGAGAGGAGGCACGGGGAGAGGTAGGGGCACAGAAGCCATTGGAGAGGAGAACCCACTGCGGAACTCCTTGCACACTGGCTTGCCCCACCCGGAGACCCATCTGCCCATCGTGGGCCGCATGTCACCCCCCAGCCCCCCACCCCCGAGGGCAGGGTGCCTGCTCTTTCAACAGCACAGGGTCTCACATGAAGGAGACCCAGTGGGGACTGTCACCCCCCCACTCCTGAAGCTGTGTTTGGGGAGAATGAACCCCCTTGACTGGGCGATGGGACCCTGTGAGGAAAGAGGTGGCGGCCCCATCCAAGTCGGGGCCTGACTGAGAGATGGGAACACAGGAGCCAAGTGCAGGGCCTGGAGGCCGGGTCAACAGGAGGAGCACCCCCAGCCTTGGCCGGGCTCTCCAATGGTGACATTGTTGCTTTAGGGGACCTGGGACAGGTGACTGAATGTAATGGGAGTCTAAACTGGACCCTGAATGGGGCTTAAAGAAGGTGTGAAGGATGTTACTGAGACAGTGACAGTCATTGGAAGACAAACTCTGTGTCAGGATATCCTGCTCCATCCATTTAAATCCCTGAGATCTGTGACCTTTACGTGGCTATGCAGGATTGTTAGAGCAGCTGAGTGTGGATATATCTGGGGCACAATTCAGTTTGCAGCCAACTTGCAAGTGGTTCCAGCAAACACGCAGGTGTGCGCACAGGCAGGCACAGCACACACACAAACATATGCACGTGCACAGCACAACTATATTCACACACTAGCATGTGAACACACATGCACGCATATGCCCATGCACACACTAATGTGTGCAAGTGCACATACCTATGCACATGCACAGCATAGGTATGCAAACAGGCACATGCACACGCATAGCACACACACGGGGAATAAAGTGAATCCGTAAAGCATTAATTCCTGAACACAAGTGAAGCTGACATGTATTTTTCCCTTTTCTTAGCCTTGATGTTTTTCACAATAAAAAGTTTAAGAAAAAAGTTAATGGCAAATGACTTTTGATTCATAGGACTTTCTGATGTTATTCCACAAATATTATGACAGGAGAAATGAATGTAGATATTACATGTGTCCACTAATGGATGAATGGAGAAGAAAAACACGGTCCATCAATACAAGGGAATGCTATTCAGCCTAAAAAGGAAGGCAATTCTGACACAGGCTGCAGCAGGGATGAACCTTGAGGGCATTATGCTCAGTGATGTAAGCTAGACAAAAAAACAAACAGTGCTTGATCCACTCATACAAGACCCCTAGAGCAGTCGGAAATATAGAGACATAAAGTAGGATGCTGAGTGCCAGAGGCTGAGGGAGGGACAATGGGGAGTGAGTGTTTAATGGGGACTGTTTCAATTTTGCAAGATGAAAAAGTTCTGGAGGATGATGGTGGTCAGGTTTGCACAACAGTGTGAATTACTTCTTGACCCTGAAATGTGCACTTAAAAATGGTTAAGATAGTACATTTTATGTTATGTGTATCTGACCACAATTTTTAAAACTTTTTAAAAAACAACAGGAAATAGTCCATGAATACCACAAGATGCACAACTTCACTAACAACAGAGGGATTAAAGCCATAAGAAAAATACCGTGCATACACCTACCAGAATGGCAGACATGAAAGACATAGTATCAAATATCAGCAGGATGTGGAGCAATGGAAAGCCTGGTACACAACGGGGGGATGCAACCACTTCTGAAACAATCGGGCCTCAGATAGCGAAGTCTGTGCACAGAGACCCACAGCGCTCCTCCCAGTTGAACACAAACCCACCAGCCCTGCACCAGGACACACGGACATGGACTGGCAGCCACAGGAGCCAAACCTGAAAGAACCTGAAGGCCATCACAGGCGGATGCAGAAATGAACCATGCACGCTCCTATGAAGGAATATTCCACAGCAATGGAGTACATTTTGTTTAAAGGTAGTAAAACTATAAAAATTATTTGTTTAAAAAAAACTATATTTACAAGATGAAAGAATCTATAATTCTGGAACCTAGGGATTGTCGAATGCTCCTAAAAATAGATTGTTGTGGAAATGTTTATTATAGGGAAATTGACATATTCTCTAGGAAGGACGGGGTGAATGGGCCTGCTACATTTTCTACATTGAAGACATATACAGGTTTTGATTCTACTTCTGTTAAATCAAGTGGGGCTTCATTGGATTTCTGCTACTGCGGAGATAATCAAATTCTGGGTAGGGGTCAGGAGAAAATTGGTCATAGGTGTTCCTGTGTAATAATTACTGTTGAAAGTGTAAATGATCCATTTATCAGTAAGACTGAGAAGAGAATAACTGCTACATTACTTCATATGAGATGATTGTCTGTGCTATTGTTCCTAGAGCTCCAGTGAGTGAGTATTTTGAATGTGAAGTTCATCCGGATCTGAGGATGGAATAAATGGCTAGGTGTGATATGGCTAATATAAATAATATGCCTACATTTATATTAATTAGTGGATAAGATATGGGAAGAGGAATTCATGTTGTGAGAGCCAGGGTTAAGGCTAGCATTGGGGCAATAATATATAAATTGATGATGTTGATGGACATAGTGGTTCTTTAATAAGTAATTTGAATGCCTCAGCAATGGGTTGTAATAATCCATGGGGGCTGATGAGTTTTGGCCCTTTCTGGATTCGTATATAGCCTAGGATTTTCCATCTAGTTCATATGAGGAATGCTATGGTGAATTAAATTGGGTAATTTGTGAAAGAATGTTGATTATAAACATATTCTTAGGAAGAGGACTTGAACCAGTGCAGAAAAAGTTTCAGTTTTACATAATTACCGGGCTCTGCCACCGTAACGAACCCTGTTCTACAGTAGGGCATGTATAAATTAATTGAATGTAGATTATACCATCATTTAGTTTGAAGACATTTTGTAAAGTAAGCCGTATTGCTCTTGTCCTTTCATACTGGAAGAAATCTGCAATAGACAGAAACCAACCAGGATGACTCCAGTCTGAACTCAGATCACGTGAGACTTTAATTGTTGAACAAACAGACAATTAATAGCAGTCATACCTTTGAAATGTCATGATCCAGCATCAAGGTCATAAACCACATTGCCCATATGAACTCCAGAATACAATTACACTGTTATGCCTAGTAAAACTTGTTCCATTGATCAGTGTTTTAGAAGAACAGGTGATAAAGCATTTTGACTAGCTGGCTTAAATTTTAATCACTCAGAAGTGGTTTTATTCTCCAAAAAATAAATGGCGCACGGGCTCAAGACACACCGGCTTCAGTAGTTGTGGCGTGCAGACTCAGTAGTTGTGGCCCACTGGCTTAGTTGTTCCGTGGCACGTGAGATCTTCCTGGACTGGGGATCGAACCGGGTCCCCTGCATTGGCAGGAGAATTCTTAATCACTGCATCACCAGGGAAGTCCCAGAATCGCAGTCTCCCTTTTAATATACCTTAAGCCCAAAGAATCCATGGAAAATTGTTACAGAAAATAAGACAATAAAATAGTGTAAGGACTATAACAGAAGCATATAGTACACAGTTCATATAGACACATCCCAAGCAGTTACAAAGTATATTAAAAGGGAGGCTGCAATTTTAAAAGAATAAGAAAAATTATACCCACAAACTCCCAATCTTTCCTGAAACGTTGCAATCTGAAACCCTACTGTAGGAAGCAGAAGATTCCAGGAGACATTCTACAAATGAAGGACTACAAACCCTGTGGCTGGATAAGGAACTCTGGAAGGAAGGTATCCTCACCCAAGGAGAGCAGGTTCCTATACTTCTCTAACATCACATCCCTGTACAATTCCCATTGATCTTGGTCCAGGCATTCTCACTCCTCTTGAGAGAAATCTATGGCCACATCCTGGAATGTCAGCAGTCCCTGAAATTAAAAGTACACATGCCATGTGGCCACGGGAAGAGTTCATAATGTGACCCAAGAAGAAAACAGCAAGTTAAGAGAACTGGTTTTAATTTAGAAGAGTGTCTTCAATTATCCACTAATATATATATATATATATATATATATATATATATATATATATATATATTTTTTTTTTTTTTTTTTTTTTTTACAAAGTAACTTTCTCTACCTTATTTCTAACTACAAGAAAAGAGTATGGCATGTGATCCACAAAACGAGTATAGAGACTACACTTGTCTGGAAAAGAAATGATAAAATGATGGTTTCAACACAGGCATACGCATTTTTTGAGTGTTTTATTTATATCAAACTGGATAAAATGTGTGTATTTCTCATACAGAAAAGACATGTCGAGGTAGAAATGTACCTTTCAACTATTCATGGGTACACAAGTACACTGGGGAGATTGTAAAAGTGCAGATTGTGATTCAGTAGGTCCGGTGGGCCTGAGTTCTATTTTTTTAACAAGCTCATTTTTAACTAGTGATGCCACAGTCTCTGATTGATTAACCACAACTGTGACTATCAGAGACATAATTAGAAAGGTAAAAATTCATATTTAATTTTGAACTTAAAGTGTTTTATGGATTTTACACCTTTAATAGAATAGTGAGCACAGCAGCAACAATCATTTGTGAATATTTACTGTAGACTGTGTTTCTTTCTAACTTTTTTGTGTAGGATTCCAGGAGAAAGGCCTGGGCTGCGGCCACAGTGGGCGTGGCCCCCAGGCCGGGCCGCCCCTCCAGGACCCCCGACGGGGCCCTGCGCTCCTGGCGGCTCCCTCCCCCGCCGCCCCGCTCCCTCCCGGAAGGCCTTGGGGCAGAGCGGTCCCACCCACCGCGTGCTGAACAGAGCCCGAGTTTCCTCAGAGCTGGAACTCCCGGCTCGGGGTCTCTTCCCTCCGCCCTCACGGAACTGCCCCGGAGCCCGAGGGGAGGGCGACCTCACTGAGGCTGCCGGCTCTGGAGGTGCCCCGGCGGCCGAAGCCGTGACAGTCGCGGGGACGGCGGGCCGGGTAAGTGAGTGCCGACCCTCCACCTGGTCCGGTGCCCGGGCGGCAGCACAAGACCAGCTTCTGAGGGGCAGGGGTTCGCTGCCACCCGCCGCTGCTGTGCAGGAAGAGCGGCCCCCAGCGTCTGGTCCCGGGGAACTTCGGTCCCTCCTCTCGCCCCTGCCCTCGGCCTGGCTCGCGAGGCCTGGTGGGCGTGGGGAGGGGGTCGGCCTGAGCGTCCTGAGGGGAAACGGAGCAAGGGAGGCGCAGGGTCCGGCTGCAGCGTCAGCGCCCCTCCTCCCGACTGCGGGGAAAGCGGCCGAAAACTCCTCCCGAGGCGCGCAGGCCCCTTATTCAGCCGAGTCCCTCTGCGCTCCTTCCTCCCTGAGCTAAAGTACCGGGGGGAGGGGACAGGGCAGGGGACTGGCGCAGGTAATGGGGAACATCAAAAGGTGATTGTAAACTAAGGAAAACCAGCTCTCCCAAGGTGAGGAATGCGGCGCTTTTCTTTGCCTGGGCTCACTGAAATCCTTCCTTTGATATGCACCTCAGCTCTCTGGGGCCTGCATTCCGTATTTGCATATCCTGAGTGCCTCAGGGCCCGCCGGCTCATATTGGAGGGCTGCACGTGCTGAAGACTGTGACATCCGTTGTTTACTGATATGGCAAGAAATATTCCATTTCTCACAGGCTTGAGGGGCAGACAGTGAAAAAAAGTCGGAGAATCTCACTCGGCATGTACTTTGGTTTACATACAGATAACATTTATACTTAACTGTGCTAATAGAGGTTCTCAAGTCCAATCAACTTGTACTACTGCCCTCTATGTATCAATTTCATCAATATCGAAAGATAAATGCCTATAGAATTGACTTAATCCATTTAAATAGGATAATGATTTTTTAAAGGAAACATAATAGAAATATAACAACAAAACCTTTACCACTAAAGGCTGGGTCTGGAACAACCTAAATAAATGTTCCATTGTTAAAATATTGAAAGATGTATTCAACAGAAATATCAACAAAAATGACAAATAATAAGGGTAGCAGAATGTTGAAATGTTCTATCTTTATCATTAAAGTGGCAGAAAATCATTTATTAGTAGGCACTGGGGGCAGAAGATGCCTGATTTTATATCTTTGTCATATTTGTGCAGTTGTTTCGACAAGTACCTTAAAGACAAAATGGAAAAACAAGGAGGTTTGTGCCTGAGATCATGTTGATGTGAAACCAGGGATGGCCACCTTGTGCCAGGTGAGTTAAGTTTACCTGGCAGGTAGACCGCAGAGCTCCTGGGAAGCAAGGGTTGGAATTTTTCTGCTGGGTGCCCCTTAGGTTCTGTGACTTGACTGACTGTGAGTCATGTTTCGGGAAAGACCTGATCACAGGAAAAGGGTGGGAATAGGGTGATTTGGGGAGCAGCTAACAACATTCATCACAGCTCACGGCCTGAATGAATTTTAAAGAAACAGGAAAACAAATGCTTCTTATGGAATCAGAGAATGTGAGGGCTGGACAATCCCAGAAAATGAGGAACACCCATCCCGTTTTCCAGGTGAGAAAACAGAGGTCCAGCAAGGTGAAATCCCTCACCCAAGTTGCACCCGTCTCTCCTCCCCACTACATGGTTCATGAAAGCAGGACTCTTCCTGTCTTGATCACTGCTGAACCCCAAAAAGGGCCAGGCATCTAGCAGCTGCTCCAAAAATTTTGGTTGACTGTAGGAACAATGCTATTTCTTTCTTTCTCACTCTTATTCAGGATTGTGCCAAGAACTCCCCAGGTTGCAATGTAATTCGATAAATGTAAATATTAATTGAGTTTTGTTGTGATGAGGACTTAGGCTTTGAAGGTAACAGACTTGGTTCAGATCTTGGTTCTGCCACTCCATAGCTGTTTGGCTTTGGGAAAATTACTAAACCTCTCTGAGATTATTTCCCCCTTTGTAAAGTGGGGATAAATCTATCTGAGCCAGCAGAGCACCTGCATGAGAGATGTGCACTAAATATTGGTCTTTCTCACTCTCTTACGCCATCTCTCTGTTTTTCCCAGAGAAGCTGTACAGAAGCATATAGTACTTTTTAAAAATAGTTAACTAATTAATTAATTAATTTGTTTTTGGCTGCGTTGGGTCTTCGTTGCTATGCGCAGGCTTTCTCTAGTTGCGGCAAGCGGGGGCTACTCTTTGTTGCGGTGCGCGGGCTTCTCATTGCGGTGGCTTCTCTTGCTGCGCTTGTTGTGGAGCACCGGTTCTAGGCGCGTGGGCTTCAGTAGTTGTGGCCTGCAGGCTCAGTAGTTGTGGCGCATGGGCTTAGCTGCTCTGTGGCATGTGGGATCTTCCCTGACCAGGGCTCGAACCCATGTCCCCTGCCTTGGCAGGCAGATTCTTAACCACTGCGCCACCAGGGAAGTCCGATATAGTACTTTTTAAAGAGGGGTTTGAATTTATTTCAGATTGTGTACATTTTTCTTGTAGCAAAGATTATTCCACTATAGAAACATAAACACGCAAAACCACTCCAAATGCAGTATTCTATGGGTTAGATATTATCAGTCACATTTTATAAGTAATTGGGCAAATGCCAAAACACTAGGTACTGGGGAGTAAGAAGACTCAAATCTGGGGTGCCCCCCACCCCAATTTCAAGAGCAGGGTGTGTTTTTCCAATCCATGTTTCATCTGGTCTTTGTTTCTCATCCATCCTCTGTGTCTGCCTTTCTCAAGAAGGCTCAGACCCTCGGCTTTCACACCCTCCCGGCTGGCTGTGCCCCAGCTCCCGGCCTGGAACCTCTGCGTGCCTGGGTGTGCCTGCTCCCCCTGTGCATCACCAGCTTGGCCAGGGAGCTGCTGTATCGTGCACTGCTTGCTGTACCCAGAGTACCTGGACCCTTCTGGTACATGAAGTGCACCCTCCTCACCACGTGTGCAGCCCATCCCCTTACCTTATATCCTGCCTCTAAGCCAGGCTTGGGGGTGACTACAGTGTGCATTCAGCTGTGTGAGGTGCTGGGATCAAAGTGAAGTTCCCAACTTTTGAAGTGGCAGGCTTGAGGGGCACACAGTGATTTCGAGTCGGGTCACCTGACTTAAAGGGGGGACTGATTGATTTAAAGCCAAGGCAGCTGACTTAAAGCCTGCCTCCCTCAGCTGCAGGACGAGACCAACTTTGGCGGTGCACGGGTTCGCTCCAAGCCAGCACTGCTGTTCAGGAAGAGCTTCCAGTAGCGCCTTAGTGCAGGGGGACTTGGTCCGTTGTCTTGCCCCTGCCCTCAGAGGGGGGCCACCTGCTCTTCTGGAGAATCAGGGAGGGGGAAGTGCAGAGTCCCGGCTGGAGTTGCGGCACCCCTTGTCTGATGGCAGGGAAGGGGGGGCGGGGCTGTGTGGTGTCCTGGGGCTGGACTCAGCAGGTCGACTCAGCCTCTCAGCCTCCTAACCTCCCCCCCCCACACACACTCCACAAGAGTTTCCAATAATATGTAATTGCGCCTTAGGTTCTTGGTCTTCAAACTCATCCCCAGGCTCCCAGGTCCCTTGATTCAGCCAATTCGTCTGTGCTCTTTCTTCTATTAGATACAGTCCCAGAGGGAGGGGCTGGGGGATGGGACTGGAGGGATGCCGGCAGCACTGGCCTCAGCTGACTAAAGAGATCCGGGGCCTGCGCTATCACACATGTGCGAGGACCCTTAAGGCAGAATCGAGGGGGCCAGTTAGAGGCAGTCCTTGCTGCCTCAAGTGAGTATGGATCACCGTCGGGTGGGGAGCACGCTGACCCCTGAGAAGTACTGTTAGGAGGATGTGTTCCTCCCTCGGCTTCAAGGACGTGGGTGGGCTTCAGGGCTCCAGTTCCCCTCCAGGCCTCCAGGTCCGACTGCACCGCAGCGGCCTTGCAGACCCGCCTTCCTGTCCCAGAACTTGCCAGGCTCCAGGAAGAATCCAGACAGCAGAGATGGCGCCTGAGGGCTCCAGCTTGAAAAGTGCTGTCCCTGGGGACCCAACAGTGGAGGGAGGAAGGGTGAAGGGAGTAGGGGTGTGGGGTAGGGAGGGGTGGCTGCCCTGGGAGACGGTGAGAGAGAAATATCGCCCCCCACAACCCCTGCCCCTGCAACTGACCCATTGATGCCATAGGATCTCAGGGTCATTTAGTCAGAGATGCCTCTGCTTCTTTACTCCTGTGTTCAAAACGATGCAAAACCAACTCTTCATCCTCTTGCTGCCTTGCCAGGACTTGTAAAGCACTGTTCTTTTGAAGCACTCGTTCCCTAAACTGCAGTTTGGAGCTGTCCCAGCTATTTAAAAGTGTTCTCCTTAAACTGAGACTAAATCCTACTCTTTTGGAAAAACGGCCTTCACTTCATTGGAGATCGTCTTTTCTGCCCATTCCTTCCTTCTACTGCCCTCTTAAGAACCCCTGTGCTCAACGAGCTTGGTGATTTATTTTTTGCTTGATGTCAAAAAGAAACCTTCCCCATGCACCCCAAAAAGCTTTCCTGGAACATAGGTGTTTCACAACCATGACAGTGTTTTGCAGTTAGTATACACTGGGTAGAGTGCCTAGCAATCCCTCCAAGAGCCAGAGGTGAGCAGACCTTTACTTATTTGATTGGAGGCCCTTCAAGTTTCGGAAGGTCCCATTCTTATGACCCAGCAGGTGAGACAGAGCCCTGGATGGCTGTGGCTGTGATTAGATAACTTCTGATGATTTTATTTCCCTTACTGAGCTGCTGCTTCTAGGTTAAATTCATTTTATTACCTGTCCATTTTTAAAGAAAGGCTGACAAAGTCACTGTAATAGGCCAGGAGTCTGAACTCAGGGTTGGTCAAAGGTACTCACAGGGAGGAAGGTGGATAAAAATAGGTGGGTAAAGTAGGAGGGTTGGCAAGTACAGCCAGGACGCCCGTGTTCATCGTGCATACTAATAAAGGCCAGAATCTCCTCATTTATCTCTGGTGGGAAGTTCTGATGGTTTCACAGGATCAAACTCAAATCATATTCAAACTAGGGGATTTCCCTGAGCATAAAAGGAAGTATCCGTCCCTAGCAGGAGTCGCTGCAGAGGAATAAAGACGCAGATGTAGAGAACGGACTTGAGGACACAGGGAGGGGGAAGGGTAAGCTGGGATGAAGTGAGAGAGTGGCATGGACATATATATACGCTACCAAAGGTGAAATAGATAGCTATTGGGAAGCAGCTGCATATAGCACAGGGAGATCAGCTCAGTGCTTTGTGACCACCTAGAGGGGTGGGATAGGGAAGGTGGGAGGGAGACACAAGAGGGAGAGGATATGGGGATATATGTATATGAATAGTTGATTCACTTTGTTGTACAGCAGAAGCTAACACAACAAGGTAAAGCAATTATACTCCAATAAAGATGTTAACAACAACAACAAAAAAACCCCCAAAATCTAAGTCAATCAAGCCAACGGAGACAATGTATGTGTTTACAGTTCAAGAAATCCACAAGGGAATCCTTTATTCTGTAGGCAATGAAGGGTCCATTCGAAAAGGAAAAACAAAACTTTCTAAAATGTTGTCTTTCCATTTATTGTTCAGAACAATCATTTTTATACCTCTGCATTTCTTACTATTCAAAGCCAAGTCACGTGAGTTACAAGGAAGCAGCTGATTGATTTAAAGTTGGGTCATGTGATTTAAAAACCAGTGGCAGTTGATTGATTTAAATCCTGGTCATATGACATGAGGAGGGGGTGCTAAAAACTGTTTTTTCATCTCTGGCTCAGAATATCATATTTACCTTGGTTTTTCTTATGATTTAGAAAACTTGAGCTGTCTCTCCTTGGAATCATCAGGAGAAAAATACAGTATTTCAGGTTCATTCTTGAAACCAACTTCTCACGGTTAAGGTGTATTGGCTAAAAGATCTTCCTTCTTCAAGAGATTCCAAACCTCTGTAAGACACTTCATTATAATTGGAGAAAAAAGAAGAATGAATTCAGGCCAGCAGCTGCAGGAGGCCAAGGCAGCCCCCAGGACTAGGGAAGGAGGAGGAGGAAGGGCTGAGAGTTGCCACTAGAGCAGACAACCTCCAGAGGGCGCTGAAGCACCGGCAGAGCCCACCTGCCACTCCCAGTTTGGCACTCCAGGGTCAGATTTGGGTTTGGAGATGGGGTTGCTGTAACCCCAAGGAGGTGAGCAGAGAGGAGGAGTTGATTACTGCTCTCCTCTGACTCTCTGACCCAAATTGCCTGGCTTCACAGGGGGGACAGAGTTTTGCTTTCAGCAAACTGATGGGGCACTTCCAGGCTGGTCGGGTTGCCCAGTGGCCCGACAGCCTGACAGGCTGACTGCGGTGTGACCGCCCTTTGTTTTTCCAGAATCTGTACATCAGGAGGTGCATGGGTGCGGGAGCCCATTTACCGCCCCTCCCCCCCAAGGGGGATGGCACCTTCCCTGGCTGTACCCTATGATCACCAGGTACTTGAAATGAATGCAAGTTTTTTGACTTCAAGGAAAAGCTCACATAACCGTTTCTTCCTCATAATGTGTGGGATTTACTATAATGGAAGGACATTAGAAAGAACAGGTAGAAAACTCACCTGTTGGTCTCCATGTAGGAGTTTATTTTGCATGAATCCTTCCTACATGAGTAGATAGCAGAGGTTTATTTTTGTTCCCGTGTGTGTAGTTGTGGCAGAGGATGTAGGTATGGCGATTTGAAGCCCTCAAAGAAATATTCTCAGAACTCTCAAGATTTCTCTTGATCGGAACCGAAAGAGACCTGGAAAAGGAGGAAAAGAAAAGGAGGAGGGAGAACGAATGACTGTTTCTCAGTAAATTCACCTTCCTGGTTGATTGTTCTGTCTTCTCATTTCTTTTAACTTCTATGTATGTCTAATGGAATAATGTAGAAATGCTGATTTTTATGCTTTAAAAGATTTTACATCACAAAGAAACTAGAAGTGGCTAACAGAACTTATTCAAATCAATTTTACATAGAGACTTTGATATTAAATTTGTATACTAAAATGGGTTTATCCCAATTTTCTCTTTCTTTTTGAGTGAATATTTGTACCATATTTTTCTAGATAATAATTTATCCTAGATATACAAAATTGTGAGAATGGGTACCATTTTTTACCACTTAAATGGTTTCTTTTAAATGAATAGATTGTACACTTTAAATGCCAATGTTGTGTCTTACGTGTTGTTTTTTAATTCCTTGATTTCCAAAACTTGTGTTTATTTAATTGATTTCTACCTAATAATCTGCGTCTCCCCTTTATTGTTTCTTACTTTATATTTTATTGATCCATAGTTAGTTTACATTATTATATTAGTTTCAGAGGTACAGCATAGTGATTCATAAATGTTTAGGTTCTTCTCCATTTATAGTTATTATAAAAGAGTGGCTATATTCCCCATGCTATACAGTACATCACTGTAGATTATTGACTTTATACATAGTGGATTGTACCTCAAAATCTCCCACCACTATTTTGCTCCTCCACCCTATCTCTCCCTGCTGGTAACCACTAGTCTGTTCTTTAGTCTGTGAGTCTGTTTTTTTGTTGTTGTTGTTGTATTCTATTTTTTAGATGCCACGTGTAAATGATAACATACCATGCTTGTTTTCTCATAACATACCATGCTTTTTTTCTCATAACATGCCATGCTTGTTTTCTCTGCGGCTTATTTTACTAAGCATAATACCCTCCAAGTCCATCCATGTTCTTGCAAATGGCAACATTTCATTTTTTGCTGAAGTCATCATAAAAAATCTTTTCTATCCACTAACCTATTGATGAACACTTAGTTTGACTCTATATCTTGGCTATGGCAAATAACACTGTTATGAACATTGGTGTGCAGTTAGTTTTTTGAAACAGTGTTTTTGTTTTCTTCTGATATACCCAACAGTGAAATTGCTGGATATTATGGTAGTTCTATTTTTAGTTTTTTGTGGAACCTCCATTCTGCTTTCCACAGTAGCTGCACTACTTCACATTCACATCAAAAGTGTACAAGAGTTTCCCTTTCTCCACATCCTCACTAACCTTTGTTACTTGTGATCTTTTTGATGACAGCCATTCTGACAAGACTGAGGTGATATATCTCATAGTTTTGATTTGCATTTTACTGCCGATTAGCTATGTTTAGCATCTTTGTGAGTTCTGGCTGTCTATATGTATTTTTTCCTTGGAAAAATGTCTATTTAGGTCTTCTCATTTTTTTAAAAAGAGATTTTGGGTGTTTTTTTGATATTGAGTTGTATGTGCTGTTTCTGTAGTTTAGATATGAACCCTTGCTTGGTCATCTTTTTGGTGTTAACCTCTTATCATGTGCAAATATTGTCTCTCCTTCAGCAGGTTGTCTTTTCATTTTGTCTTTAGTTTCCTTTGCTGTGCAAAATCTTTTAAGTTTAGTGAAGTCCCATTTGTTTATTTTTGCTTTTGTCTCATTTGCCTTAGTAGACTGAACCTAAAACTGTTGCTATCATTTATGTTGAAGAATGTTCTATATTTTCCTCTAGGGGCTTTATGGTTTCTGGTCCTACATTTAGGTCTTTATTCAGTTTTGCGTTTATTTTATATATGGTGTGCTAAAATAATCTAATTTTATTCTTTTCCATGTAGCTGACCAGTTTTCCCAGTACCACCTATTGAAGAGACAGTTTTTTCTCCATATTGCCTGCTTTGCCATAAATCAATTAAATATAAGTGTGTGGGCTTATTTCTGGGGTCTCTATTCTATTCCAGTGATCTTTGTGTCTGTTTTTGCTCCAGTACGATTCTCTTTGATTACTGTCGCTTTGCAGTATAGTCTGAAGTCAAGGTGCGTGATGCCTCCAGCTCTGTTCTTTCTCAAGATTGTTTGGCTATTTGGGGTCTTTGTGTTTCTATACAAATTTTAAAATTACTTTTTCAAGTTCTGTGAAAATGCTTTGGTATTCTGATAGGGATTGCATTAAATCTGTAGATTGTCTTTGGTAGTATGGTTATTTTAACAGTATTAATTCTTCCAGTCCATGCACATGCTATATTTTTCCATCTTTTTGTGTTGCCTTCAACTTCTTTCACCAATGGCTGATAGATTTCTGAGCACATGTCTTTTACCTGCTTAGGTGTGTTTATTACTAGGTATCTTATTCTTTTTGATGTGATTGCCTATGGTATAGGGGTATATAGGGGTATGTGGCTTCAGCAGACACATGGTATAGTTTTCTTAATTTTTCTTTCTGACAGCTTTGAGTTTTGTTTTTCCTTCTTTTTCTAAGTCCGTCAGGTGTAATGTTAGGTTGTTTATTTGATATTTTTCTTGTTTCCTAAGAATAAGCTTGTATCACTATAACTTCCCCCTGTGAACTGCGTTGGCTGTGTCCCATAGATTTTGGATCATTGTGTGTTCATTTTCATTTGTCTTGGGTATTTTTAGAATCCCTCTTTAATTTCTTCAGTGTTCCTTTTTTCCCCTTTTATTCCCTTCATCTGTGATGTGAGGACTATCTTTAATATTATGTTTGGATTTCTTTCAGTTTTGTGTGTGTGTGTGTGTGTGTGTGTGTGTGTGTGTGTGTGTGATTATTTAATTTGCTGAGCTCTTAATTTCACATGGACACTAACCACCCTGCATTGTTACTCTGCTCCCCCACAGTTACTGAATTTGACCTTATATTTTACATCTACTTGTTTTGTGTGTCCCTTAACTTCTTATTGTGAATATAGATGATTTTATTGCTGTTTTCTTTCATCCTTCCTATTAGCTGTGTCCATGGTTGATTTACTACCTTTGTTGAATGTTTGCCTTAACCAATGAGGTTTTTCCTTTAGTAAGTTTCCTTTCCTAATTTTTATGTTTCAGTCGTGGCCTTTTCTTTTTCACTTAGAAAAGCCCCTTTAAGATTTCTCATAAAGCTGGTTTGGCGATGCTGAGCTCTTTTAGTTTTGCTTCTCTGTAAAACTTTAGCTCTCACCATCAAATCTGAAGGAGAGCCTTGCTGGGTAGAGTATTTTTGGTTATAGGCTTTTCCCTTTCATGACTTTAAATATACCATGCCACTCCCTTCTGGCATGCAGAGGTTATCCTGAAAAGTCAGCTGATAACTTTATGCAAGTTCCCATGTTTGTAACTTGTTGCTTTTCCTTTGCTCCTTTTAATAGTGTCATTTTATCTTTATTTTTTTGCCATTTTAATTACAATGAGTCTTGGTGTGGTCCTTGGGTTGATCCTGTTTTGGCCTTACTGTGTTTACCGGACTTGGATGTCTGTTTTCTTTCCCAGGTTACAGAAGTTTTCAGCTCTTATGTCTTCAGGTATGTTCTACACTGCTTTCTCTTTCCTTTTTGCTTCTGGGACCAGTATAATGCAAATATTAGTACACTTGATGTTGTTTCACAAGTCTGTTCAACTTTCCTCATTTCATTTTAATCTATTGTTTTACCGTTCATCTTCAGTGATTGCCAGTACTCTGTCCTTCAGTTTTCTGATTCATTCCTCTGTATCATTTAGTCTGCAGTAGTTTCCTTTTACTGTATTTTTCATTTCAGTTATTGTATTCTTCACCTCTGTTTTGTTGTTCTTTAATGGTCTAACTCTTTTTTTTAAAATTCTAGCTTCTTCCTCTGGTCGTCCATTCTTCTCCTGAGTTCTTTGATCATCTTTACAGTCATTACCTTGAACCCTTTGTTGAGGAGATTGGCTATCTCCACTTCACTTAGATCTTCTTCTGAGTTCTTATCTTGTTCCTTCATTTGGATCATGTTTCTGTGTCACCCCATTTTTCTTAACTTGCTGTTTTTATTGCTATGTATGTAGTAGGTTCGTTACATTTCCTGACCTTGGGGAAGTGGCCTTTTGTAGGAGATGTCCTATGGGTCCCAGGAGCCCCCTCTCCCCTGGTCACTAGAGCTATATATTCTAGGTGTACCCCCTATGTGGGTTGCTTGGGCTCTTCTGCTGTGGTGGGCTGACTACTGTGGGTAGTCTGGTAGGCTTGGCTGCCCCCAGACTGCTTGTTTGCCAGGCTCTGCCTTGTATGGAGGCTGTCTGTGCTGCTTGGTGAGACTAAATCATAAGGCAGCTGGCTGCACAGCTCTGGGGGACACCAAATCTGGTGCTGGTTCACTTATGGGTAGAATTGCAGTCCAGGGGATATCAGGGCTAGTGCCCACTCACTGGTTCTGGGGCTATGCTGGCTACTGGGAGGAAGAGACAGGTTCTGCGCTCTGGCTGCAGGGCCCAGGAGCCACAGAGTTGGTGTTGGATCACCGTTCCTGACACAGCTCTCTGCAGGGTCGGGGGTATCCCTAATCTTGTGTTGGCATTCTAGTGGGCAGGGTCAGGACCCAGCTGAGTCTGTGGCTGCTTCTGGCCTGCAAGTGAGTGTTCTGGTCACACAGGCTGCTGGGCTGTGGTATTCCTGGAGCTGGTGTGTGCCTGTTGGTGTATGAGGCTGATCCCGCTGCTAGAGCAGGTTTGCTGTTGGGTAGGTCCAAGCTCCATCCAGTCCCTGTGCCGTAATCATCTGCCGACGGTGAGGCTGACTCCAAGGCCAGAGCAGGCTCACTTGTCAGAGGGGCCAGGGACTCTGGGGCTGGTGCCTGTCCACTGAGGTGTGGAGGCTGGTCCTGGGGCTTTTGGTGGCTGGGCCCCTGTCCAGGGGCAGCTGTGCACTGAGAGGATCTGAAGGCAGCCTGTTTGCTGGTGGATGGGGCTATGCCCCTGCTCCGTTAGTTGCTTGGCCTGCAGCATCCTAGTACTGGTGTCTATAGTCTGGTGGAAATGGGTGGGGCTCGGTCCTGAGGCTGATAAGCTAGAGGGAGGATTCTGAAATTATGCTTGCTGGTACCAGTGTCCACGAGGTAGAAGAAGCTCCCCCAAATGGCTGCTGCCAGTGTCTGTGTCCCTGAGGCTGTGCTGTAGTTGCCTCTTGCCTCTCTGGGAGACTCTCCAAGATCAGGAGGTAGGTGTGACCCGGGATCCTTTCAAATGACTGCTTCTGTTCTGATTCTCGGATCATGTGGGATTTTGTGAGCATCCTTTAAGAGTGGAATCTCTATTTCCCACAACCCTCTGGCTCTCTGGAAAATAAGCACTACTGGTCTTCAAAGCCCAACTTTCTAGGAACTCTTCTTTCCAACACAGGATCCCTGGGCTTGGGAGCCTGATGTTGGCTTCATACCCCTTGCTACCTGGGAGCACCTCTGAAATTGTAATTATTCTCCCATTTGTGGACCACCCACCTGGTGGTATGGGTCTTGACTCTATTGAGATTTTGCCCTTCCTTCCTGTCTTGTCGAGGTACCTTCCTTATATCTTTAGCTGTAAAACATCTTTTATGGTAGGTCCCGGCCTTTTTCATCAATTGCTGTTCTGTAAACAGTTGTGATTTTGGTGTGCCCATGGGAGGCATCAAGCTCTGGGTCTTTGAATCCTACCATCTTGGACAATCTCTCCACTTCATTCTTAAATCATATTATTTAATTTTTCTTAGTATCTTATTTGATTAGCGACAGTTTGAAATTTATTATCACTCATGTTTACTTCGCCTGTTTTAAAAAATTGAATAGTGCATTCATTCAGTTTGAAATGAAGGTAGCGACCTGTGAATTTCCGTACCTCAAAAATCAAGGATAGGACAAAAGCCTTTTCTACCTGTGTTACCCTCAAACTCTGCACCCCACCCCAGCCTGGGGATTAATCTCTTGCACCCATGCTCACCTTCTGTTTTTGGACCATTAGCCATCACTGCATCTGTATGTATGTTGACAAAGTGAACTCTAGTCTTTCCAGTTTTTGTGTTTTGTTTTTTGGTTTAGGGAAGAGTCCTACTATGAATGTACATTTACTGGTCTGCTGAAGTTCATATATAAACTTGTCAAGCACATTACCAGCATTGGAATTGCTTGTATATACACTTTGAAAAATTTTAGAGACAATGGTAGAACTGAAGTAAATTGTATTTCAAATCCCACAATATTCTCACACCATGAAAACGCTTCCCTTTTTAATATATTTGTGTGTAGTTTATCTTTATGCCCATACTATATTTCCCAGAGATGGGTAAGTGTTATGTTTCTTGCTAGCACATTTACCGTATTGTTCAAAGTCAGGCGTTTAGTGGTTGTAGCATGATCGTATTTCCATGAACTCGCAAATACAAGATCTTCTCTAACACTGTCTTTTACTCTCTGCTGTTTTATATTGTCCTCCTAATTCTCAGTCCTGGTCTTTCTTTATGTTCTTCATCAAGCTGGATAGGTTATACTATTTTCTCCCTTATTCAAGACCAATAGAATAGAATAGAACACCCATAAATAAACCCTGATATATGGCCAAATGATTTTTGACAAGTTGCCAAGACTTTTCAAAGTAGAAAGGATAGTATTTTCAACAAATGGTGCTGAGAAGTCTTCTTGTCAACATGCAAAAGAAGGAAGATGGACCCTTACCTAACATCATATGCAAAAATTAATGAAAACTTATCAAGAAATTAATATAAGACCTAATAAAAAGTCTTAGAAGAAGACACAGGACAAGAGCTTCCTTCATGACATTGGATTTGGCAGTGTTTTCCTCAATATGAAATGAAGGAACAACAGAGGTACAGCTAACAAAAAAAATAAACAATTTGCAGTACATAATTTAAAAAAAAAATGTGTATCAAAGAAATGTGAACAGAATAAAATGGCAACCCGAAAGATGGGAGAAAATATTTGAAAGCCATCTATCTGACAAGGGATTTCTATTCAGAATATACAGAGAACTCCTACAACTCAACAAAAAACAAACACCCTGATTCAAAAATGGATAAAAGACTTGAATAGATGGTTCTTCAGAAAGATGTACAAATGACTAAGCACTTGAATAGATGCTCCATATCACTAAATGCATGTTTATATATTTGTGTGCATGCATACACACACAAGCACACACACACGTACACAAGCAGAAAACAAGCATTGGTGAGGATGTGAGGGAGTTGGAACCATTGTGTTATGTTAGTGGGAATGTAGAATGATGCAGCTGCTTTGCAAAACAGTATGGCAATTTTTCAGATATTGAAAAATAGAATTACTATATGATCCAGGAATTTTACTATGAGGTAAACCCAAAGGAATTGAAATCAGGGTCTTAAAGAAATATTTGTACTCCAGTGTTTAGAGCAGTAATAATCACAGTAGCTAAAATATGAAAGCAACCTAAGTGTTCATCCACTAGTTCCTGGATAAGCAAAGTGTGGTATACCCATATAATACAATATTATTCAGTGTTAAGAAGGAAAAGATCTAGGAATATGCTACAACATGGATGAATCTTGAGGAAATTTAGCTACCCAAAATGCCATTTTTCTGACTTTTAGTGAGTCATAACAATACAACTACTTATTTCAATTATATGGGGTACTTAGTGTAGTCAAAACCATAGAAATTGGGAGGGTAATGATGCTTTTCAGGTGGTTATGGAACAAAAAAGAAAGTTATGTTTAAAGGCTACAGAGTTACAGTTTTAAAACGTAGAAAAGAATTAGAAAGATAAATGGCGATGTTGATCGCCCAATAATATGAATGTATTTAATATCACTGAACGGCGCACTTTATAATAATTAACATGTTATATTTTATGTTATTTGATTTTACCAACATACAAAATTGGGAAAGAATGCAATATCAGGAAAGGGAGTGGACCTGGGATAGAGCAGAGAGTAATCAGAAGGGTGAGACACTGCATATGTTGAAGAAGAAGAGCTGAGAGTCTTCATTGGCCAGAAGAGACTTTCTAAAAAAGAAAAAAAAAATTACTTTGAGGGTGTATTAAATAGATATCTATGGGTGTACTGCTATCTCCCATGGGTTATCTTAAAGAGTCTTTAATAAAGTCCATAAGGCTTGCTGAGGCTTTTTTAAAAACTGGATTCCCTAGGAGATCATTAGAGGGTGGTACTTAAGTCTATGTCTAGGTTGACAGATTTTGCAAGGAAGACGAACCTGAGAACAGTGGAGGTCCTGAGAGTGTAAGTACATGGAAATTAGAAAAAAAATAATAAAGGGAATTAGGAAAACTTTGGACTTCGAAGGTCATGTATTACTGAGTCAGACCTGAGGTTTCTAAGGAGTTATATACACAGTTGCTATTTGGATTACTTGTTGATAAAGATAAGTGGAAAAACGAGAGTCGTTTCCAAGTGTAGGTAAGATATAATGAGAGGATGGAGGTGCAAAGTAGGGAGGCCCAGAGAAAAGTGGGAAGGTCATATTGGGCCAAGATGGTGGTAATATCCAGCAGAACAGATGATAGGGCAGACTATGGATTCATCTTTTATATTTCGGCTCCCCACCTCATCCTTAATAATTCTTTGGGAATATTTCATTGCTCTGTGATGCAGGTACAGAATTCGAGTGAGGAGACTACACCCTCAGTGTCGAGCTGTCTGAGTCCTCAGTGTGCTTCAAATGATGGAGAACTATTGCTTCTTTATGAGAAGGGTTAGTACCTCGTAGCTAAGCTTAAGCTGGAGCTTATGCAATATTGATTCCATTTTATATATGCTGTTGGCATGGAGGTTCCTCCTCCTCTTTTCTTGAACATTATGAAATGAATCTATATTTCTCAATATTTGGGTATATCAGATAAATACATTAAGTAAAGGAGCCTTATACATTGCTCCCTGCATAGTTTGCTCTTTCTTGTTTCTCTTTTACCTTTACTAAATTAGCACAGGGAGAGACCTTGAAATGTTCCAATCAGCAGAGATTAGAACATCATATTTCTAGAGAGGTTGGTTGGACAGAGCAGGGGTCCCAGTGAGAATCAAAGCTTCTGTTTCTACTTGGAAGTGTACCTGTATAGAGTAGAGGGCTCCAGGAAATATCCTAGAATATTCCAATGTCCCTGCGGGAGATCATTAAGAGAGGCAGGATCTGGTACCAGATCAGTGTACTATGACATGTTTGTCAGCCATCTGATGTGCGATCCTCAGAGCCAATCCCATATGGTAGGGCCGAGTGCAGAGTGATGAAGAACCTGTGAAAGCCTCTGATTGCATGTTAAAGATGAAGCTCTGATTTGGGGGAGAATTTTCTTACCCGACTGAATGTCACCCTTCTGTGGGGATGAGATTCTATGCTTTTCCTCTGTTGATGACCACTGACTGAAAATCGTTAGAGGATCCTGTCTAGAAAGCATTCTTTATTTAATTTCTTAAAGACGAAAGCATAGAAAACATTTTTATCCACTTTCAAGGTGAGGATCAAGGGGAATGACATCAGTGAAAATGTGAGAGTAGGGAGCTCTGGCTTGTGTCCATCCCCAGAAACACTGACATACGTGGTAAAACCTGTCAAAATGATCTTATCAACACATGTAAGTTTTCTTTTCTTTTCACGCTGTAGATTTATCTTTCATTGAAACTTTACTTACTACAGGATGTGGAGAATAAACAAGGAAGTAGAAACTGTATTTCCTGATGAGAGAATCACTAAGTCACATTAGCTGTTCTGAGCTATGTCTTACTCACCGTGACTGTAATTAAAACAAACAAACAAAACACTTTTTTTTTTTTTTCGGTAAGTCAGTTCTGACATTTCCTCGTTAAAGACAAGGTAACAGATACAGACTTAGATCTACCAGAATTGAGCGAAATTTTGATTGTACCTGTGTTGAATATATGAGCATGACCTGCTACAAATCTTCATTATACTTATTGTCACAACTGACAAATTCCCTTTTTCCACTCCTGATATGTTGCATGTAAGGAATGCATAGGTCACTAACCCCAGCTGGTCACAGGAAAACTCTGCCACATGGATTACTGCATGTTTTCCTGCTGGAAGACCACACATTCTCGAGGATCATGCCTCCAGAGTACCTGGGCTCTTCTTTTTTCTGGGTAAAGGTTAGATAATCACCTAATTTTATGAGAAATATATAAATAGTATTTGCATATTCTTCAGGTTTTTATTTATCTATTCTCTTTCAAGTCCTAAGTGCAAATATTAAAGTGATTTCCAAGAGGGTGGTAAATAAGACAGCTACATTTATGCTCCAAAATTAGCAATAAATCATAATACAATTTTAAATGCATTAATGTATGATTAATGTGTAGATACTTATGTAAATGCAATTTTAGTAATGCTTTGTCGAGAGCTTCAGAATCTAGGTATTAAAAATGAAGAAGAAGAAGAAGGAGTTCTTGAAACTCTCAGGGAATTATAGAGAAGTCTTTGTGTCTATAAATATCAATCTGAAATAATGCATATTCTCAGAAATAAACTAGGCATAAAATTGTAGGACAAAACTTCATGAAATGAAAGAGCATGTGAGATGGCCATACAAGAAAAAGAATATTCTCAGAGAATAATGAACAGTGTGGAGTTCAGCAGAAGGGTCATACAGATTCAGAGAGTAAAACTTTGGAGAGCCTAATTATCAGTTCCTCATATTTCATCTTTGGAGAGATGGTAGTCATTTGAAATATGATTTTATAAGATGACGTTGACATACTTAAATACTTTCCTTTAGAAATGACCACTTAGAACCAGAATAAATGAAAGAGAACACAAAATTATGTTTATGTTGATTTTTAAAGACCTCAGGTGAGTGCTGATAATTTAAAAATACATGATGTCTTTCACTGCAAAGTAAAGGAGCTGTTACAGTGGAGGATTACTGGACTGAATGTCAATATTATGACATAGTATGAGTGTGTTTCGTGTTTGGTAATTGCAATCATTGTTGCTTTTGTTGTGGTCATCCATTTACAATGCTTGGTGTCAGTTGATTTATCTCTTGTAAAAATAAAATACAGTCTGTGTGTGTGAAAAAAAAACATACATGATGTCTTGACTAAAGTTGTATGGAATATGAGATCTGGAAAAAAGCATTTCTTTTCTGTAATGCTAGGATGCTAATTGGACATTTTTGCAAGAAAGAGATTTCAGGATGCAAATCTTGTGTCTCTAAGGTGGGAAGTCATTTCATGGCGGAACATTCTATTAAACTTGTGTGAGTGGAGAAATATTTCTTTGGAAGGAAGAGGTCACGAATCCCTTTTTAATAGTTAGTGGTTTATAGTATACCGAATGAGCAAAATGGCTATTTCTGAACTTTAGAAAAAAATAGTATAGTTTTTCTGCATTTATATTATGAAGCTGATGTAAAATATCAAAAATTCTTTATTTTGAAAAACAATGTAATCAATTTGATATAATTCATATATATTGAACCTGTGGTACACACACACAATAAAACTTACATTCAAAAAATCTTTTGCACTTAAGAAATATTTTCAAGTGTAGTTGATTTACAATGTTGTGGGTTTTTTAAATATATGTTTATTGGAGTATAATTGCTTTATAACACTGTATTAGTTTCTGCTTTACAACAAAGTGAATCAGCTATATGTATACATATATTTCCCATATCTCCCCCTCTTGAGCTTCCCTCCCACACTCCCTATCCCACCCCTCTGGGGGACATAAAGCACCGAGCTGATCTCCCTGTGCTATGCGGCAGCTTACCGCTAGCCATTTTACATTTGGTGGTGTATATATGTCAGTGCTACTCTCTCACTACGTCCCTGTCTCCCCTTCCCCCCCGTGTCCTTAAGTCCGTTCTCTACATCTGTGTCTTTATTCCTGCCCTGTCACTAGGTTCCTCAGTACCATTTTTCTAGATTCCATATATATGTGTTAGCATACGGTATTTGTTTTTCTCTTTCTGACTTACTTCACTCTGTATGACAGACTCTAGGTCCAACCACCTCACTACAAATAACTCAATTTTGTTCCTTTTTATGGCTGAGTAATACTGCACTGTATATATGTGCCACATCTTCTTTATATATTCATCTGTCGATGGACATTTAGGTTGCTTCTATGTCCTGGCTATTGTAAATAGTGCTACAGTGAACATTGTGGTACATGTACCTTTTTGAATTATGGTTTTTTCCAGGTATATGCCCAGTAGTGGGATTGCTGGGTCATATGGTAGTTCTATTTTTAGCTTTTGAAGAATCTCCGTACTGTTCTCCATAGTGGCTATAGCAGTTTACATTCCCACCAACAGTGCAGGAGTGTTCCCTTTTCTCCACACCCTCTGCAGCCTTTATACATTGTTGTATTAATTTCTGCTGTGCAACAAAGTGATTCATATATATATATATATATATATATATATATATATGTGTGTGTGTGTGTGTGTGTATATATATATGTGTATATATATATGTGTATATATATATGTGTATATATATATGTGTGTATATATATATGTGTGTATATATATAAGAATATATATATATATTCTTTTCCATTATGGTTTATCACAGGATATTGAATATAGTTTCCTCTGCTATATGGTAGGTCTTTGTGGTTTGCCCATCCTATGTAGAATAGTTTGCTTCTGCTATTCCAAAACTCCCAATCTTTCCTTCACTCTCTCCTTGGCAACCACAACTGTTTTCTATATCTGTGTGTTTGTTTCTGTTTCGCTGACATGTTCCTTTGTGTCCTGTTTTCGATTCCACATGTAAGTGATATTATATGGTATTTGTCTTCCTCTTTCTGACTTACTTCACTTAGTATCATTATCTCTAGGTCCATCCATGTTGCTGCAAATGACATTATTTCATTCTTTGTTATGTCTGAGTAATATCTATTGTATACGTATAGCACACCTTCTTTATACATTCATTTTTCAATGAACATTTAGTTTGCTTCCATGTCTTGGCTATTATAAATAGTGCTGCTATGAACATAGGGTTTCATGTATCTTTTTGAATTATAGTTTTGTCTAGATATATGTCCACAAGTGGGATTGCTAGATCATATGGCAACTCTCTTTATAGTTTTTTTGAGGAACCTCCATACTCTTTTCCATAGTGGCTGCACCAACTTACATGGCCACCGACAGTGTAGAAGGGTTCCCTTTTCTCCATACCCCCTCCAGCATTTGTTAATTGTAGATTTTTTTAATGATGGCCATTCTGATCAGTGTGAAGTGATACCTCATTGTAATTTGGATTTGCATTTCTCTAATAATTAGTGATGATGAGCATCTTTTCATGTGCCTATTGGCTATCTGTATGTCTTCTTTGGAGAAATGTTTGTTTAGGTCTTCTACCCATTTTTCCATTGAGTTATTTGTTATTTTGTTATTGAGTTGTATGAGTTGTTTGTATAGTTTGGAAATTAAGCCCTTGTCAGTCTCATCATTTGCTAATATTTTCTCCCAGTCCATAGGTTGTATTTTCATTTTGATTATGGTTTCCTTTGCTGTGCAAAAGCTTATAAGTTTGATTAGTTCCTGTTTCTTTTTTGCTTTTACAGTAAGTCCCCTACATATGAACAAGTTCTGTTCCAAGAGTGCGAATGTAAGTCCAATTTGTTTGTAAGTCCAACAAAGTTAGCCTAGGTACCCAACTTACACAGTCGGCTATATGGTATTGTACCGTAATAGGTTTATAATACTTTTCACACAAACAATACATAAAAAACAAACACAAAAACAAAGAAAACATTTTTAATCTTACAGTACAGTAACTTGAAAAGTACAGTAATACAGTACAACAGCTGGGATACTTGGGCTGGCATCGAGGGAACAGGCGAGAAGAGTTACTGATTGGAGGAGGGAGAGGAGGTGGGAGATGGTAGAGGTGAAGGATTATCAGCAGTAGGAGACAGAGGGCAAGCTGCAATTTCACTCATACCTGACGTTGATGACACAGGTTCTGGTTCCTTGCTGGATTTAATTCTATCTACCCTCTTGAAAAAATGATCCATTGATGTCTGGGTAGTAGCTCTTTTTTTCTCATCATAGATGACAAGGTAGCACTGGATTGCATTCTGAATGGCTGCTGCCACCTTTGGGTACCATTCTAGGTTCGGGTCCTGTGCCTCAAAAACTAACAGTGCTTCCTCAAATAAAGAAGCTTCCCTTGCCATTTTCTGTGTTGTGAATCTCTTCAGTTCTTCAGTTACTTCTTCTTCCTCCTGTCCCTCTTCATCCTTTCTCTGGACCTCCAATTCCATCAGTAAGCTCCTCATGTTGCACAGCAAGGAGTTCAGTGAAATCGTCCTCTTGCAGATCTAGCTCCAGCTGCTCACTGAGGATCACTACATTGCTGAAGACCTCTTCGGACTTCTGATCTACCTTCTCGAATCCACAAAAATCATGAACAAACTGTGGGCAAAGGTACGCTCACACCATGCAAAGTCAATGATTTTATGGTCTTGTAGATGTTATAGTCCTTCCAAAGTTGTCCCTAGGTTGTTCCTGATTTGTCACTTACCTTTACTGCCTGACAAAAAGTGTGACATAAATAATATTTCTTGAAAGTTGCTATAGCTCCCTGGTCCATAGGTTGGATGAGCAACGTAGTATTTGGAGACAGATGCACTACTTTGACGTTGGGATGAAAGTCATCCATGAATGGGGGGGGGGGGGGTGGCCCAGAGCATTGTCGAGCAGCAAAAGAATGTTTTGCTGGAACGTCCTTCTCCAAGCAATATTTCTCTACATCTGGGATAAAGTGGTGGCAAAACCAGTCCTGGAACGTGGCCTGTGTAATCCAGGATTTGGGGTTACGCGTCCACACAACAGGAAGAGAACCCTTGGCTATGTTTTTAAGGGTTCTTGGGTTCTCTGAATGATAAACTAAGCGAGGCTTCAGCTTCAATTCACCGGAAGCATTGCCACCAAACAACAGTTAGCCTATCCTTTGCTGCTTTACAGCCCGGCATCAACTTTTCCTCCTTACTGATGTAACTTCGGTCTGGCATCCTCTTCCAGTACAGTTGTGTCTCATCCACATTAAAAACCTGGTTGGGTAAATACACACCATCATCAATAATTTCTCAAAGTGTTTCCGGAAGTTCCTGGACAGCTACCCTATCTGCACTTGCTGCCTCTCCACTTACTTTTACATTGTGAAGGTTGGCTCTAGCCTTGAACCGATGAAACCAGCCATGGCTGGCATTAAAAGATGTGCCCTCTGATTCTTTGCCGTGTTTCTTCTTCAAGTCTTCATAAAGGCTTTTAGCTTTCTCTTGAATCAGCATTAAGCTGAGCGGGACTCAGCGCTGATGTTGATCCTGCATCCACACACTGAGAAGTTTCTCCATCTCCTCCGTCACTTTTCCATGCCTCTTCGATATTTTGTCAACATCGTCGGCAAAGCAGACTTCACATGTTCCATGATCTTGTCCTTGTTCTTTAGATTCGTGCCAATGATTGAATGATTCATGTTATAAGAATGAGTGATGTCTAACATCTTTTTGCCTTGCTCCACTCTCTCAATTACTTTCACCTTTGTTTCCATCATTATCGCTTGGCGCTTCTTAACAGTACCAGCTACATCACCGCTGCTTTTACGCTCGCTTCCAGACATCTTGGGCTTGAAATAAAGGTACTGTACTACTGTACTCTATACAGTATTGTAAAGTACACAAAAGCACAACCACTTATAGAGGATGCACACACATGACAATGTATGCCAGACACGTGAACTAACTTACATGATTGGACATGCAAATGGACGTTTGCATCTTTGAAAGTTTGCAACTTGAAGGTTCGTATGTAGGTGACTTACTGTATTTGTACTGCCTAGGGAGAACTACCTAGGAAAACTTTGGTATGATTTATGTCAGAGAATGTTTTGCTTATGTTCTCTTCTAGGAGTTTTAAGGTGTCCTATCTTATATTTAAGCATATAAGCCATTTTGAGTTTATTTTTGTGTATGGTGTGAGGGTATGTTCTGACTTCACTGATTTGAATACAGCTGTCCCAACTTTCAAAACACCACTTGCTGAAGAGACTATCTTTTCCCCATTGTATATTCTTGCCTCCTTTGTCGAAGGTTAATTGACCATAGGTGTGTGGGTTTATTTCTGGGCTCTCTATTCCATTCCATTGATCCATGTATCTCTTTCTGTGCCAATACCATGCGGTTTTGATTACTGTAACTTTGTAGTATTGTCTGAAATTTAGGAGGGTTATGCCTCCTGCTTTGTTCTTTTTCCTCAGGACTGTGTTGACAGTTCTGACTTTTTATGGTTCCAGATACATTTTAGGATTATTTGTTCTAGTTCTGGGGAAAATATCATGGGTAATTTGATAGGGATCACATTAAATCTGTAGATTGCTTTGGGTAGTATAGCCATTTTAACAGTATTAATTCTTCCCATCCAAGAGCATGGGATGTCTTTCCATTTCTTTGAATCATCTTCAGTTTCCTTTACTAATGTTTTGTAGTTCTCAGCATATAAGTCTTTCACCTCCTCGGTGAGGTTTATTCCTAAGTATTTTATTTTTTTTGATGCCATTTAAAAAAGGATTGCTTGTTTACATTTCCTTTCTGATATTTCATTGTTAGTGTAAAGAAATGCAACCAGGGACTTCCCTGGTGGCTCCGTGGTTGAGAATCTGCTTGCCAATACAGGGGACACGGGTTTGAGCCCTGGTGCAGGAAGATCCCACATGCCGTGGAGCAACTAAACCTGTGCTCCACAACTACTTAGCCTGCACTCTAGAGCCCGTGAGCCACAACTACTGAGCCCGTGTGCCACAACTACTTAAGCCCGCATGCTAGAGCCCATGCTCCACAACAAGAGAAGCCACTGCAATGAGAAGCCTGCGCACCACAATGAAGACTAGCCCCCACTGGCCACAACTAGAGAAAGCCCGTGCACAGCAATGAAGACCCAATGCAGCCAAAATAAATTAAAAAAAACAAAGAAAGAAAGAAAAATCAAGAAATGCAACCAATTTATGTATGTTAATGTTGTATCCTGCTACTTTGTTGAATGTGTTTATCAGTTCTAGTAGTTTTTGTGTGGAATTTTTAGGGTTTCCTTTATATATATCATCATGTCATCTGCATATAATGACAACTTTACCTCTTCTCTTCCAATGTGGTTAGATTTTATTTCTTTTTCTTGTCTGATTGTTGTGGCTAGGACTTCCAATACTATGTTGAAGAGAAGAGGTGAGAGTGGGCAACCTTGCCTTGTTCCAGATTTTAGCGGGAAGGCTTTCAGCTTATGAACATTGAGTATTATATTGGCCATGGGTTTGTCATAAATAGCTTTTATTATGTTGAGATATGTTTCCTCTATACCCACTTTGGTAAGTGTTTTTATCATGAATGGATGTTGAAGTTTTTCGAATGCTTTTTCGGCATCTATTGAGATGATCGTTTGTTCTGTGTTTTTCCTTTGTTGATGGGGTGTATCATGTTGATTGATTTGCATATGTTGAAACAACTTTGTGACACTGGGGTGAATCAAATTTGGTCATGGTGTATGATCCTCTTATGTGTTGTCAGATTCGGTTTTCTAATATTCAGTTGAGAATTTTTGCATCTATATTTATCAAAGATATTGGCCTGCAATTTTCTTTTTTGGTAGTGTCTTTCTCTGTGTTTTTTTTTTAAGTCTTTATTGAATTTGTTCCAATATTGCTTCTGTTTTATGTTTTGGTTTCTTGTTTGTGAGGCGTGTGGGATCTTAGCTCCACCACCAGGGATCGAACCTGCACCCCCTGCACTGGAAGGCGAAATCTTAACTGCTGGACCACCAGAAAAGTCCCCATCTGTTTTATTTGTTTTTTTTAAGTAAATTTCTTTCTTTATTTATTTTTGGATGCATTGGGCATTCGTTGCTGTGCTCGGGCTCTCTCTAGTTGCGGCGAGCGGGGGCTACTCTTCATTGTGGTGTGCAGGCTGTTCATTGTGGTGGCTTCTTTTGTTGCAGATCATGGGCTCTAGGTGCGTGGGTTTCAGCAGTTGTGGCTATCAGGCTCAGTAGTTGTGGCTCGTGGGCTGTAGAGCGCAGGCTCAGTAGTTGTGGCACACGGGCTTAGTTGCTCCATGGCATGTGGGATCTTTCCAGACCAGGTCTCGAACCTACATCCCCTGCAGTGGCAGACAGATTCTTAACCACTGTGCCACCAGGGAAGTCCCCCCCACCATCTGTTTTTGATATCAGCATGATAGTGGCTTCATAGAATGTTTTTGGAAGGACTCCTTACTCTTCAATCTTTTCGAAGAGTTTGAGAAGAATCAGTGTAAGTTCTGCTTTGTATATTTGGTAGAATTTGCCTGTGAAACCATCTGATCCTGGACTTCTGTTGGTAGGGAGTTTTTTAAAATTACAGATTCTATTTTTTTTTAAAATTCTATTTATTTATTTATTTATTTATTTATTTATTTATTTATTTTTGGCTGTGTTGGGTCTTCGTTTCTGTGCGAGGGCTTTCTCTAGTTGCAGCGAGCGGGGGCCACTCTTCATCACGGTGCGTGGGCCTCTCACTATCGTGACCTCTCTTGTTGCGGAGCATGGGCTCCAGACGCTCAGGCTCAGTAGTTGTGGCTCACGGGCCCAGTTGCTCTGCGGCATGTGGGATCTTCCCAGACCAGGGCTCGAACCCGTGTCCCCTGCATTGGCAGGCAGATTCTCAACCACTGTGCCACCAGGGAAGCCCTCTATTTTGCTTTTAGTGATCAGTATGTTCAAGTTATCTATTTCTTCTTGATTCAGTTTTGTTCGGCTGTAAAAAAAACAAAATATATTTTAAAGTTATGTTAGCACCTAAATACTTACCATGTATTAGACCACAAAAGAGCAAAGCAAAAATATTAAAATATTTTTTCAAATTCAAAAAGTATTGAAATGTTTTAAAGAAATTGGTATAGTAATACTAATTACAATGATGACAAATTGTTCTGAACTTAAAGACTACTTATATCTAAGATGCATATTATATGCTTATTGTTTTATTGTTTTTAAATACATGGAATGTTTTCTCCTTTCTAATGTAATTCTTTTATTTTACCTGTATATTGTGAAAAATATTTAGTTGCACATAATATAAAAATTACACTTTAATAGGAGATATTAATCCATCTACATTTAGTATAGTACTGAAAATACTTAGGTTTAGCGTTCCATGTCATTGAGTGCTCTTTTTTATTTATTTATTTTTAAAAAAGATTTAATTTGGGGGGGGCATAAATTATTTATTTACTTAATTAATTAATTTTAACATCTTTATTGGGCTATAGTTGCTTTACAATGGTGTGTTAGTCTCTGCTTTATAACAAAATGAATCAGCTATACATATCCATATATCCCCATAATTCCTCCCTGTTGCGTCTCCCTCCCGCTCTCCCTATCCCACCCCTCTAAGTGGTCATAAAGCAGTGAGCTGATCTCCCTGTTCTATGCAGCTGTTTCCTACTAGCTAGCTATTTTACATTTGGTAGTATATATAAGTCCATGCCACTCTCTCACTTCGTCCCAGCTTACCCTTCCCCCTCCCCATGTCCTCAAGTCCATTCTCTATGTCCGTGTCCTTATTTCTGTCCTCTCCCTAGGTTCTTCCCAACCGTTTTTTTCCCCTTTTCTTTTTAGATTCCACATATATGTGTTAGCATACAGTATTTGTTTTTCTCTTTCTGACTTACTTCACTCTGTATGACAGACTCTAGGTCCATCCATCTCGCTACAAATAACTCAATTTCATTTCTTTCTATGGCTGAATAATATTCCATTTTATATTGAAGATGTGCAACATCTTTTTTACCTATTCATCAGTTGATGGACACTTAGGTTGCTTCCATGTCCTGGCTATTGCAAATAGAGCTGCAGTGAACATTGTGGAACATGACTCTTTTTTGAATTATGGTTTTCTCCAGGTATATGCCCACTAGTGGGATTGCTGTGTCACATGGTAGTTCTATTTTTAGTTTTTTAAGGAACCTCCATACTGTTCTCGATAGTGGCTGTATCAATTTACACTCCCACCAACAGTGCAAGAGGGTTCCCTTTTTTCCACACCTCTGCAGCATTTATTGTTTGTAGATTTTTTTGATGATGGCCATTCTTACCTGTGTGTGGTGATACCTCCTTGTAATTTCGATTTGCATTTCTCTAATGATCAGTGATGTTGAGCATTCTTTCATGTGTTTGTTGGCAATCTGTATATCTTCTTTGGAGAAATGTCTATTTAGGTCTTCTGCCCATTTATGGATTGGGTTGTTTGTTTGTTTGTTTGTTTTGATATTGAGCTGCATGGGCTGCTTGTAAAGTTTGGAGATTAATCCTTTGTCAGCTGCTTCACTGGCAAATATTTTCTCCCATTCTGAGGGTGGCCTTTTCGTCTTGTTTACGTTTTCCTTTGCTGTGCAAAAGCGTTTAAGTCTCCTTAGGTCTCATTTGTTTATGTTTCTTTTTAATTTCCGTTTTCTAGGAGGTGGGTCAAAAAGGATCTTGCTGTGATTGATGTCATAGAGTGTTCTGCCTATGTTTTCCTCTAAGAGTTTGATAGTGTCTGGCCTTACATTTAGGTCTTCAATCCATTTTGAGTTTATTTTTGTGTATGGTGTTAGGGAGTCTTCTAATTTCATTCTTTTACCTGTAGCAGTTCCAGTTTTCCCAGCACCACTTAATGAAGAGGCTGTGATTTCTCCATTGTATATTCTTGCCTCCTTTATCAAAAATAAGGTGACCATATGTGTATGGGTTTATGTCTGGGCTTTCTCTCCTGTTCCATTGATCTATATTTCTGTTTTTGTGCCAGTACCATACTGTCTTGACTACTGTATCTTTGTAGTATTGTCTGAAGTCAGGGAGCCTGATTCCTCCAGCTCTGTTTTTCTTCTCAAGATTGCTTTGGCTGTTCGGGGTCTTTTGTGTTTCCATACAAATTGTGAAATTTTTTTGTTCTAGTTCTCTGAAAAATTCCATTGGTAGTTTGATAGGGATTGCATTGAATCTGTAGATTGCTTTGGGTAGTAGAGTCATTTTCACAATGTTGATTCTTCCAATCCAAGAACATGGTATATCTCTGTATCTGTTTGTGTCATCTTTGACTTCTTTCATCAGTGTCTTATAGTTTGTTGAGTAAACGTCTTTTGTCTCCTTAGGTAGGTTTATTCCTAGGTATTTTATTCTTTTTGTTGCAGTGGTAAATGGGAGTGTTTCCTTAATTTCTGTTTCAGATTTTTCATCTTTAGTGTATAGGAATGAAAGAGATATCTGTACATTAATTTTGTATCCTGCAACCTTCCCAGGTTCATTGATTAACTCTAGTAGGTTTCTGCTAGCATCTTTAGGATTCTCTATGTATAGTATCATGTCATCTGCAAACAGTGAGAGCTTAACTTCTTCTTTTGTGATTTGGATTCCTTTTATTTCTTTTTCTTCTCTGATTGCTGTAGCTAAAAATTCCAAAAGTGTGTGGAATAATAGTGGTGAGAGTGGGCAACCTTGTCTTGTTCCTTATCTTGGTGGAAATGGTTTCACTTTTTCACCATTGAGAACGATGCTGGCTGTGGGTTTGTCATATATGGCCTTTATTATGTTGAGGAAAGTTCCCTCTATGCCTACTTTCTGGAGGGTTTTTATGATAAATGGGTGTTTAATATTGTTGAAAGCATTTTCTGCATCTATTGAGATGACCATATGGTTTTTATCCTTCAGTTTTTTAATATGGTGCATCACATTGATTTGCATGTATTGAAGAATCCTTGCATCCCTGGGATAAACCCCACTTGATCATGGTGTATGATCCTTTCAAGGTGCTGTTGGATTCTGTTTGCTAGTATTGTGCAGTGGATTTTTGCAGCTATGTTCATCAGTGATATTGGCCTGTAGTTTTCTTTCTTTGTGACATCTTTGTCTGGTTTTGGTGTCAGGGAGATGGTGGTCTCATAGAATAAGTTTGGGAGAGTTCCTCCCTCTGCTATATTTTGGAAGAGTTTGAGAAGGATAGGTGTTAACTCTTCTCTAAATGTTTGATAGAATTTGCCTGTGAAGCCATCTGGTCCTGGGCTTTTGTTTGTTGGAAGATTTTTAATCACAGTCTCAAGTTCAGTGCTTGGGATTGGTTTGTTTATAGTTTCTATTTCTTCCTGGTTCAGTCTTGGAAGGTTGTGCTTTTCTAAGAATTTGTCCATTTCTTCCAGGTTGTCCATTTTATTGGCATATAGTTGCTTGCAGTAATCTCTCATGATCCTTTGTATTTCTGCAGTGTCAGTTGTTACTTCTCCTTTTTCATTTGTAATTCTATTGATTTGAGTCGTCTCCCTTTTTTTCTTGATGAGTCTGGCTAATGGTTTATCAATTTTGTTTATCTTCTCAAAGAACCAGCTTTTAGTTTTTTTGATCTTTGCTGTTGTTTCCTTCATTTCTTTTTCATTTATTTCTGGTCTGATCTTTATGATGTCTTTCCTCTGCTGACTTTGGGTTTTTTTTTTTTTCTTTCTTTCTCTAATTGCTTTAGGTGTAAGGTTAACTTGTTTATTTGAGATGTTTCTTGTTTCTTGAGGTAGGATTGTATTGCTATAAACTTCCCTCTTAGAACTGCTTTTGCTGCATCCCATAGGTTTTGGGTCTTCATGTTTTCATTGTCATATGTTTCTAGGTATTTTTTTATTTCCTCTTTGATTTATTCAGTGATGTCTTGGTTATTAAGTAGTGTATTGTTTAGCGTCCATGTGTTTCTATTTTTTTTACAGATTTTTTCCTGTAATTGATATCTAGTCTGATAGCATTGTGGTCGGAAAAGATACTTGATACGATTTCAATTTTCTTATATTTACCAAGGCTTGATTTGTGACCCAAGATATGATGATCTATCCTGGAGAATGTTCCACGAGCACTTGAGAAAAAGTGTATTCTGTTGTTTTTGGATGGAATGTCCTATAAATATCAATTAAGTCCATCTTGTTTAATGTATCATTTAAAGCTTGTGTTTCCTTATTTATTTTCATTGTGGATGATCTGTTCATTGGTGAAAGAGGGGTGCTAAAGTCCCCTACTATGATTGTGTTACTGTCGATTTCCCCTTTTATGGCTGTTAGCATTTGCCTTATGTATTGAGGTGTTCCTATGGTGGGTGCATAAATATGTACAATTGTTATATCTTCTTCTTGGATTGATCCCTTGATCATTATGTAGTGTCCTTCTTCGTCTCCTGTAATAGTCTTTATTTTAAAGTCTTTTTTGTCTGATGTGAGAATTGCTACTCTAGCTTTCTTTTGATTTCCATTTGCATGGAATATCTTATTCCATCCCCTCACTTTCCATGTGTATGTGTCCCTATGTCTGAAGTGGGTCTCTTGTAGACCACATACATACCGGTCGTGTTTTCGGATCCATTCAGCCAGTCTATGTCTTTTGGTTGGAACATTTAATCCATTTACATTTAAGGTAATTATTGATATGTATGTTCTTATTACCATTTTCTTAATTGTTTGGGGTTTCTTATTGTAGGTCTTTTCCTTCTCTTGTGTTTCCTGCCTAGAGAAGTTCCTTTAGCATTTGTTGTAAAGCGGGTTTGGTGGTGCTGAATTCTCTTAGCTTTTGCTTGTCTGTAAAGGTTTTAATTTCTCTGTCGAATCTGAACGAGATCCTTGGTGGGTCGAGTAATCTTGGTTGTAGCTTTTCCCGTTTCATTACTTTAAATATGTCCTGCCAGTCCCTTCTGGCTTGCAGAGTTTCTGCTGAAAGTTCAGCTGTTAACCTTATGGGGATTCCCTTTTATGTTATTTGTTGTTTGTCCCTTGCTGCTTTTAATATTTTTTCTTTGTATTTAATTTTTGATAGTTTGATTAGTATATGTTTTGGCATGTTTCTCCTTGGTTTTATCTTGTATGGGACTCTCTGCACTTCGTGGACCTGATTAACGATTTCCTTTCCCATATTAGGGAAGTTTTCAACTATAATCTTTTCAAATATTTTCTCTGTCTCTTTCTGTTTCTCTTCTACTTCTGGGACCCCAATATTCAAATGTTGGTGCATTTAATGTTGTCCCAGAGGTGTCTCAGATTGTCCTCAATTCTTTTCATTCTTTTTTCTTCATTCTGCTCTGCAGTAGTCATTTCCACTATTTTATCGTCCAGGTCATTTATCCATTCTTCTGCCTCAGTTATTCTGCTATTGTTTCCTTCTAGAGAATTTTTAATTCCATTTATTGTGTTGTTCATCATTGTTTGTTTGCTCTTTAGTTCTTCTAGGTCCTCGTTAAACGTGTCTTGTCTATTCTCCATTCCAGTTCCAAGATTTGGGATCATCTTTACTATCATTACTCTGAATTCTTTTTCAGGTAGACTGCCTATTTCCTCTACATTCGTTTTGTCTGGTGGGTTTTTACCTTGCTCCTTCATCTGCTGTGTGTTTCTCTGTCTTCTCATTTGGCTTTGGGGACTGTGTTTGGGGTCTCCTTTTCGCAGGCTGCAGATTCGTAGTTCCCGTTGTTTTTGGTGTCTGCCCCCAGTGGCTAAGGTGGGTTCAGTGGGTTGTGTAGGCTTTCTGATGGAGGGGACTGGTGCCTGTGTTCTGGTGGGTGTGTCTGGATCTTGTCTTTCTGGTGGACAGGTCCACATCCGGTGGTGTGTTTTGGGGTGTCTGTGACCTTATTATGATTTTAGGCAGCCTCTCTGCTAATGGGTGGACCTGCATTCCTGTCTTGCTAGTTGTTTGGCATGGGATGTCCAGCACTGGATCTTGCTGGTCTCTGAGTGGAGCTGGGTCTTAACGTTGAGACAGATATCTCTGGGAGAGCTTTCGCCATTTGATATTACAAGGTGCCGGAGGTCTCTGGTACACCAATGTCCTGAACTCGGCTCTCCCACCTCAGAGGCACAGGCTTGACACCCGGCTGGAGCACCAAGACCCTGTCAGCCACACGGCTGGGGGTGAGAGCAAGAGGTAGCTTTGGTACATCTCAAAGACCACCAATGAGATTCACTGACCATTTTCTCTCCAGAAGTGAAGAAAACAAAATTCAGACTTTGGCTAGTCAGCCACTTTGGTAGCCAGCCTCCAAGATGGCCCTAGTTATCCCCTAATTATCTCCCAGTCTTCATGTACCAGTGTGGCTCCTCGCACTTGAAAAGGGTTGACTGTTTAACTAATAAGAAATTGCAGAAATGACAAAGTGCAGCTTCCAAAGTTATAAAAAACATTGCAGCTTCTGCTTTGGTTTCTGCTAGATCACTCATCCTGGGGTAAGCCAGCTGCATGTCATGAGGACACTCAAGCAGCCCTAAGGAGAGATCCATGTGGCAAGGAACTGAGGCCTCTTACCTACAGCCACGTGAGTGAGTCATCTCAGAAGTCAAAAGATTTAATTTTTTTAAATTTTTGGTTGTGTTGGGTCTTCGTTGCTGCACAGGGTTTCTCTAGTTGTGTCAAGCAGGGGTTACTCATCGTTGTGGTGCACAGGCTTCTCCTTGCGGTGGTTTCTCTTGTTGTGGAGTACAGGCTCTAGGTGCATGGGCTTCAGTAGTTGTGTCATGCAGGCTCAATAGTTGTTGCTTGCAGGCTCTGGAGCACAGGCTCAGTAGTTGTGGCACACGGGCTTAGTTGCTCTGCGGCATGTGGGATCTTCCCAGACCAGGGATGGAACCCCTGTTCCCTGCATTGGCAGGCAAATTCTTACCCACTGTGCCACCAGGGAAGTCCAGTGTGCTCTTTTTTAAACCTAGTCTGTTTTCATTATTTTCTATCTTAACGATTCTGTATTAAAGAAAAAAATAATACTCCTTTCTACCCCTCCTCTTTGAGGATTATATATGAAGAAGTATGTCTTATTTATTAACCTCAAACTTTCACCTTACTTTTAAGAAGTAATCACAATGTCAAGTATTTAATACTTTTCACTTCCACCTTGAAAAGCATGGATATTAAAGTGCTAATACAATTACCTTCCCTAGTCTATCTTTTTAGTTTTTGTTGTGTATAAAAAACAGTGAAAAACATGCATGGTTTGTAAGGAAATGACAAATTTCAGAAAATTCAGCATCTGAATACACTCTAAACATAGCTTCTAGATAAAGACACAGAAAATTGCCAGATACTCAGAGGCCCCCTGGTCCCATTCTAGTGACTCTCCTTAAGGTTTAATATTGTTCTGGTATCTAACAAAAAGATAACTTTACCTGTATTTTGTATTTTATATAAATGTTATGGCACAGTAAATTCACTTTTAGATTGGGCTTTTTTATTTGATGTTGTTTGTGAATATGCCTATATGGTTGCCTGTTGTTGTGATCATGCATTGCCACTGTTGCATAGGATTCCATAGTGTAAATATTTTACTATTAATTAATTTATTCCAATGTGTGTTACAACATGAGTGATTTTCAGTTTGTGTCTATTGAGAACAGCACTGGTATATAAATTCTAGAACTTGAGCTTTGGTGGTGTGTGTATAAATTATTGTTCAGTGTACATGTAGTAGTAAAATTTTCGAGTCATAGCTTTCTTGTGTTTATCTTTTTAGATATTTCTAAATATTTTCAAAACATTTCTATGATTTTTCATCTTCAGCAGCAGTGAATGAGATTCAAGGATTATACACATTCTTGTCAAACTTGATAATACCTGTCATTTTCATTTGAACTTTCTGGTTGGTGAGTGATAATTCCAGGTATCATGCTTTTGCATTTAATTGACTACTAAGAAGCCAAGCATCTTTTGATATGTTTACTTAACATTCTGTACTCTCTTTTTTGAAATATCTTTTGGTATATTTTCCCCATTTTGCTATTCCATTATCTTCTTATTGAAGACTTCCTTTTTTTTAACATCTGAAGAGTTCTTATTTAGGAGTTTTTAATACATGCTTGATATGAGTTCTTCTCTCTTTCTGTCTCTCCTTCTCTTTCTTTAGATGAGTGTCAGTTTTTAATGTTAATAACATCTAATTTGTTATTTTCCTCTTTATTTATTTAGTCTTATTTCTATTTATTTATGTAGTCTTCTTATCTGTAGCAGAACACATTATTCTAAACTACAAATATGTTTTCGTTTCTTCAATAAATATAATTATTAAGCTTTAAATTTAAGTTAACTTTCTAAACTAAATATGTTGTATCATAGTGAGTATTAATTTTTCTATGACAGCTGAAAGGTTACATTTATTCAGAAAATGTTGTATCAGCTTTCTTTTCATTTGCTCCTACTTCTCATTGATTCACAGTGGTAAACATCACTTCATCCATGGATCTGACTTTTCTCTGATTTCTCATGGTCATTCTCACTAATTCGTCTTGTCTCCTGAAATCTTTAGCAATCCCATTATTCCACAGAAGCAAAAACCTTCCTTGGGCCTTTTTCCTCAGAAGATTGATTATTCTCACATTTTAAATGGGAGATTGCAATAAGTTAGGAGAAAGTGCCACAAGGGTCTCTCATTTTTTTTTTTTTTCACATCCTGTATCAGCCTCTGCTTGCACTCTCTGTTCAAAGATTTTTGTGCAACACATTGATGGAAGATGGCAGTTGTTTCTCTCCTTGGGGAAAAGACAGATTAATTACCTAACAAATAAAATAAAGAGAGTGTCTTGCTCTTTTCAAATGTTGGACAGGATTGCTTGCATCCTAATTTAAATGTTTCAGGTGACTGAAGCTTAAGATTCCTAAGCTTTAATCCATACTTGCACCATGCACAGCACCCAACAGGAGAGCTTTACGTAACCCCATGAGACACTTGTGTGCAAGTAGAACAGATAAAAATATAAAACTATTGCTGTCTTTTTGTGTCATAAAAATGATTTTTTGTCTAATTTAAAACATTTTTTTTCTAAAATCCAAAAACGTGTCAGGCTGAAATATTGTTATTTCAAATATGGTAAAATCGAAGACCCTTCAAATTTCTTTCCAGTTTTGTTGATGATGGGTTGCCGTCAGAGATATGACTTCATTAAACACAATAGGTAAGAGTCCTTCATAGACCTGATTGGGGAATATGAAAATAATCCCCAGAAAAATCTGGACATTTTCTAGTTCTCAAATATTGGTTAAGATGGTAGAAAGGGCCCTTCATTGTCTTATATGTGAATGCAGATCAATTGTGAGAGGTGGGGATAAAACAAGCAGCCTAAATATCCTTTATGTTTGTTGTACTACTAGTAGAAAGAGGAAGGGTCAACATGTCACCATGGTTGATACAGCAGATAAGCTGCTTGAAACTACACAGAAATGTACCTGCTTGTATTTTCTGTGCAGTTACCCTCTCTTTTGGTGTGCCCTGATACCTCCCTCAACTTATGTACCAACTCCAGCAGCATTAATCAGAAATCCAAAGAAATCTATTCTTTGGAATTATGAGGAAGGGAAGAGTCAAAAATTTTTTAACATGCTCTATACAAGGATACACGTCACCATCCTTATCTATGTCATGCCATGCATGGAGGGTCAGTAGGTTCAGGGGATGCTGGAAGCACCAAGTTCTGTGGGGTTAATCACAGTTGCATTCATGGGCAGTAAAAGAGAAGGGCCTTATCTTGGTCACTTTCTCAATGCTAGTAGCTACAAAAAGAAGAGGATAGCAGACATCTTAGGGAGAAGAGCCAACATTAAATGAAATGTCCTAATTACTCTAGGCAACCTCTCATGATGGCCTCCCATAGCTCCTCAAATCCCTACATACTTGCACAAGGGATAGTGTAATATTACTGGAGTGTCTGGCTGCAGATTAACATTATTTTTGTTGAAAAAAAAATAAAAATAGGTTCAAGTGATAGGGTTTGAAAACGGTTCACAGTGCGAGGGAAACTATTGTAACAACGTGGACAGAACCCTTTGGATGGATTCATCATTTTTTTTTTTTTTGCTGCTTCAGAATCTGTAGTAGAGATTGGTGTGTTCCATGATACATCCCCGCTTCTTATAAGTTTTAGATGGAATACCCCATTCGGAAGAAGTGCACGTAAGGAAGATTAGTGACTCAAACTCCTCTGCCCTCTGTCAGCAGTGGGTGCAAAGGGATTTAGACCAAGTGCTTTCATCCTTTGATTTGCAAAGTTTTCACTCTATGAATGATGTTTTGTTTGTTTGCAGGTCAGGAGCCTTGGTCTCAATATCCCTGTTTAAAAAGTGTTATCACGTGTCTGCCAGAAAGAATTGCTGATGATACTGGAAAACATTGAGAGTTATCCTTAACAATTAAGGGTTTTGTAGCAACATGGATGGACCTAGAGATTGTTATACTGAGTGAAGCAAGTCAGACACAGAAAGACAGATATCATATGATATTGCTTATATGAGGAATCTAAAAAAGAAAAAAAAAGGTACAAATGAACTTATTTACACAACAGAAATAGAATCATGGATATAGAAAACAAACTTATGGTTACCAGGGGATAAGTGGGGAAGGGATAAATTGGGAGATTGGGACTGACTTATACACACTACTATATATAAAATAGATAAGTATTGATAAAGACCTGCTTTATAGCACAGGGAACTCTACTCAATGGTCTGTACTGGCGTATACAGAAAAAAGAAGCTTATAAAAAAAAAAAACCAGGGGTTTTGGGATTATATAATAAATATAAATGTGCAAACCTTTAACATGAAAGGAAAAATCAGTTAACTCTGTGGTCCCTGTTATGGTGTAAATATTTTGTACCTCTAATTTTAAAATTTTGAAACCCAGCTTCTATGTTGATGGTATTAGGAGGTGGGGCTTTTGGGAGGTGATTAGGTCATGAGGCCAGAGACCTCAAACATGGGATTAGTGACCTAATAAATGTAGCACACAGAAGATCTTATGCCCATTCCACGATTTCATTGCCGAGCGAGAAGACCCACATTATGAACCAGAAATTGGTCCCTCGCCAGACACTAAGTCAGCTGGCAACTTGTTCTTTTTTTTAAAATTAATTAGATAATTAATTAATTAATTTTTTGGCTGTGTTGGGTCTTTGGTGCGGTGCGCGGGCTTCTCATTGAGTGGCTTCTCTTGTTGCGGAGCACGGGCTCTAGGCGTGTGGGTTTCAGTAGTTGTGGCTCACGGGCTCAGTAGTTGTGGCCTGTGGACTCTAGAGCACAGGCTCAGTATTTGTGGTGCACGGGCTTAGTTGTTCCATGGCATGTGGAATCTTCCTGGACCAGGGCTTGAACCCTTGTCCCCTTTATTGGTAGGCAGATTCTTAACCACTGCACCTCCAGGGAAGCCCCTGGTTACTTGTTCTTGAACTTTTGAGCCTCAGCAATTATGAGAAAACAAAAATATTCTGTTGTTTATAAAATACCAAGTCTCTCGTATTTTGTTTTAGCAGTCAAAGAGCTGGCTGAGGAGAAATATCTCTGAGCTTGAAGACATATCAAGAGAAACCTTTAAATCTCAAAAGAAAAGAGAAAATGGGCAGGAAAGAAATCAACAAAACAGAGTAATCAATAATTGTGGAACAATGAAAAATGCTGTGACCTATACATAATGGGTATAGCAGGAGGAGAATAAAGATAATAAAGAACAGAAAATATTTTTTTAAAAATGACTGAGAATCTCCCCAAATGAATGTCTGACACTAAATCCACAACATCCAAACTTAGAAGAACATATGAATAGTAAAGAAAACTGACCAATATCTCTCAGGAACATCAATGCAAAAATCCTCAACAAAATATTACCAAATCGAATCCAACAATATTTTGAGAGAATTTTATATCATGAATGAGAGGGAATAATCCCAGGTATGAAAGGCTGGTTCAACATTCTAAAATCAAATAATTATATCCATCATATCAACACCTTAAAGACAATCATTAGCATATCAATAGATTCAGAAGACCTTTGAAAAAATCTAACACCCATTCTTCATAAAAACTCTCAGTTAAAGAAATAGACTGGAGCTTTCTCAAGTTGATAACAAAGATTTACAGGAAACTTTTATCTTACATCATGATTAATGGTCAAAAACATGAAGCTTTTCCACTAAGTTCAGGTAAAAGCAAGGATGTCCCCTTTCATGACTCCTTTTCCATATTTTACTCCAAGTCCTTGCTAATGCAATAAGGCACGAAAATAAATAAAACAAATGCAGATTGGGTAGAAAAAAAATGAAAGCAATCTAAATAAAATGTGGACCAATATACTTTATGGACACCTCACCAAAGAAATAGACACTATGCATATAAGTATACAAAAGAATAATCCAGATTACATGCTGCCATGAAAAAGCAAATTAAAAATACAATTACATACCACTATGTAACACTTAGAATGGCTAAAATGTGAACAATGACAAGAACAAATTCTGTAGGAGATGTGGAACAATAGGAAATGTCATTTGTTATTGGTGGAAATGAAAAATAATACAGCTACTTTGGTAGTCTGATTGACCCTTGCTATAATATTGAACATTCCCTTACTGTAAAATCTGGCAAGTGTTCTCATGGATATTTACTGAAAGTAGTTTAAAACATACTTCCAGAGGAAAACCTGCATATGGATATTTATAACACCTAATTCAATATTGCCAAAATGTGAATGAAACTAAGGTGTCCTCCAATTGGTGAATGAAATGATATTGTATTAATATATTCTGGGAATGGGATAATATTGAACACTAAAAAAGTAAGCTATCAAGCCATATTAAGAGATGGGAATTCTTTTTTTTTTTCTTTTGAAATGTAGGTGATTTTCTTTATTTTGTAATTTAAATTTTATTGGAGTATAGTTGATTTACAATGTTGTGTTCATTTCAACTGCACAGCAAGTGATTCAGTTACACATATGCATGTATTCATTCTTTTTCAGATTCTTTTCTGATAAAGGTATTTCCCAGAATACTGAGTAGAGCTCCCTGTGCTATACAGTAGGTCCTTGTTGCTTATCTGTTATATATAGTAGTATTCGTATGTTTACCCCATGTTCCTGATTTATCCCTACCCCCCACCTTTCCCCTTTGGTAACCATAAGTTTGTTTTCCAAGTCTGTGAGTCTGCCTCTGTTTTGTAAGTTAGTTCATTTGTATCAATTTTTAGCTTCCACCTAGAAGTGATATCATACAATATTTGTCTTACTCTGTCTGACTTACTTCACTTAGTACAATCATCTCTAGGTCCATTCTTGTTACTGCAATTGGCATTATTTTCTTCTATTTTATGGCTGAGTCATATTCCATTATATATATATATGTATCACATATTCTTTACGTATATTCATATGTTGATGGACATTTTGGTTGCTTCCATGTCTTCGCTATTGTAAAGAGTGTTGCAGTGAACATTGGGGAAGATGTGTCTTTTCGATTTATGCTTTCCTCCAGATATGCGCACAGGAGTGAACTTGCTGGATCATCTGGTAGCTCTATTTTATTTTATTTTATTTCATTTCATTTCAATTTCAATTTTTTTGGAGTATAGTTGATTTACAATGTTGTGTTACTTTCTGCTGCACAGCACAGTGAAGCAGTTATACATATATCCAATCCTTTTTGGATTCCTTTCCCATACAGGTCATTACAGAGTATTGAGTAGAGTTCCCTGTGCTATACAGTAAGCCCTTATTTGTTATCTCTTTTATATATAGTGGTGTGTATATGTCAATCCCAATTTCCAATTTATCCCTCCCACCTCCCCTTACTCTGGTAACCTCCATTCTGTGCTCCATAGTGGCTGTTACCAATTGGCATTGCCACTGATAGCATAGAATTGGTGGCGCAGTGGTTAAGAATCTGCCTGCCAGTTCAGGGGACACAGGTTCGAGCCCTGGCCCGGGAAGATCTCACATGCCACAGAACAAGTAAGCCCGTGCACCACAACTACTCAGTCTGTGCTCTAGAGCCCACGAGCCACAACTACTGAAGCCTGTGTGCCTAGAGCTTGTGCTCCACAACAAGAGAAGCCACCACAAAGAGGAGGCTTCGTACCACAACGATGAGTAGCCCCCGCTTGCTGCAACTATAGAAAAGCCGCGCACAGCAACGAAGACCCAACGCAGATTTAAAAGAAAAAAAAGTGGTAGGTTTCTCTTTTTTCCACACCCTCTGAAGCATTTCTTGTTTGTAGACATTGTGATGAAGGCTATTCTGAGTGGTTCCAGGTGATACTTCTTTGTACATCTGATTTGCATTTGTCTAATATAAAGCAATGGTGAGTATCTTCACATGTGCTTTTTTTTTTGAACAGTGTCCGTAAAATTTACCCTTTGAAAAAGGGTTATTGAAAGGTTGCCTTGTTTTGAAGTCTATTTCGATTACCTACCCCAAGACATTTTTTGAGGGCTGTTGTCATTTACAGCTCCCCAGGCATTGTGAATATGAAGTGCGTATAAGGTCCAGTTTTAGAATTGTTGTTATGGGAAACAGAAGGTGGCAGGATTTCTACTGTCCCTCTCTGGTTACTGACACAACCTTAGATGTAGGGCAAGTCCTGTTCTTGGGTTTTAAATTAGAGTGGAATGTGCCTGACCAAACATGTAAGGGCTTCTGTCCCATTCCTTCTTCCCCCTTACCCTTCATCCCCCGAACAAGTATAAAGCCCTGCAAAATCACCTGTTGAGGGTGCTGTCTTGTAGAGTGGGATGACCCTTACGAAGGAGTCGGGAGGTCGGAACCCAAACACCAGGATATGTTGAGAGCAGGTGATTTTCCAAATGTCATCCAGCCCAGAGAGTCCACCATCCTTTGGGTGTCAGAGGGTTGGTTTAGTAGTATGAGGGCACACTTATATCTGGAGATAGTGATCCCATGCAGAGGGGACCAGGTACTACACGTTCAAGGGAGGCGAAATAGCTGGCATATCCTCCCGAGGTCCTCAGGCCCACAACAGTCCAGCCTTGGGACCAAATTGTGTCTGTGTCCAGGGATGTGACACTAGTACGTTCACTGCGACTTAACAAATTTAGTGATCATTTTTCTTGTCTTTAAATTAATTTTAAATTTATAATGGAGTATATAGTTGATTTATCATGTTGTGTTCATTTTTGCCATACACCAACATGATTCGTTTATACAGAGATAACTATATATTCTTTTTAGAATTATTTTCCCATTGAGGTTACTAAAGGGTGTTGAGAAGAGTTCCAAGTGCTCTACAGCAGGTCCATGTTGATTACAAGTTTTCTCTCTGTAAATATGTATATACTAACTCCAACCTCATGATTTATGCCTGCAACACACCTTTCCAGTTTGGTAACCATAAGTTTGTGTTCTAAGTCTGGGACTCTGTTTCTGTGTGGTAAGATAGTACCTTTCTATCAATTTTTAGATTCCACCGATAAGTAATATCATATGATATTTTTCATTGTCTGATTTATGACACTTAGTATGAATGTATGTAGGTCCTTCTGAGTGGCCCTAAAAGGCCTTATTTCATTCATTTCATGGCTGAGTAATATTCCATTGTACATATCTACCATAATTTCTTTATCTATTCTTCCTTCCAAGGAATTTTAGGTAGCTTCCGAGTAGAGGCTCTTGTAAACGGGGCTGCATAAATTTTAGAGTGCCTGGGTCCTGTCAATTTACATTTTTTCCAAGATACAGGCCCAGGAGTGGAAGCGCCATATGCTCTGAAGCTCTGGTTTTTAGATTTTTAAGGAATGACCACCCACTTCTCCAGAGTGGCTGTTAGCAATTTATATTCCCACCATCAGCTTGTCAGGGTTCCCTTTTCTCCACGCCCTGTCCTGCATTTCAGGTTTTACAGTTTGTGAGGTTGGCCATTCTGACTGGTGCGAAGTGATATCTCTTTGTAGTATTAATTTACATTGTCCGCCTGTTTTGTTGGCCAAAAATGGAGTAAGGGTTTTTCCTGAATATATTAAGGAATAACGCATACGGCCTTTTTGGCAAACTGCATCATTGGCGATGTTCAGCAGCTTTGCATGTGCTTTAATGACGAGTGCAAACTACCCCTTGAAATCCCTTTCCTGCAATTCTGCCTTGCTTACAAGGCCTTTACGAATGCTTGGCTCAAGAAATGACTCCATTAGAGGTGTCAATTACAACCCTGCATGTTTGTGAATTGCAGTGCCCCTGAGCACCGGTTTTCAACTTGTTTAGGGAAGCAGACACAAAGGGGCAGGATTTCTACAGACCCATTCCAGTTACTGGGGCACCTGAAGGATAGGGAAATTCTTCTTCCAGGTAGGAAACTAGAGTGGCATATGCCTGTCCAAACATCTAAGGCTTGTGTCTCATTCCATCCCCCCATTCCCCTTCTTCACCGGAAAATTCCAAGCCGTGCAAAACCGGCTGTTGAGTGTGCTGCCTTCCCAAAGTGGGGAGACTCTAAGGAAAGGAGCTGGGGAACCCGAATACCAGGAGATGTGGAGATGAGGTGACTTTTCCAAACTCTTCCCGATCAGACGGTGTACCATCCTCTGGATGTGCCATGCATGTTTTAGCTGTAGGAAGGGTCCCCTGCACCTGGAGATATGGGACCCATGGAATGGGGGCCAGGCAGTATTACTCTAAAAGTGCTGCATTTGCTGTCCCATCCTCACGAAGCCTCTCAGACCAACGAGTGTAGAGCCTTAGGTCCCATCCAGCTCTGTGTCTAGATGTGGTCAGGCCAGGTTGCATCACAGCCCTTGAACAAATTTTGTAAGAATTTCTCTCTCTCTCACTGTCTTTATTTTGTTCTTGTTATTTAATTTTATAATGGGGTATAGCTGATTTTCAATACCGTGTTTCTTCCTGCTCTACATCTATCCACTTGATTCACTTAAAGAGAGACATCAATGAATTCTTTTACAGATTCTTACCAGTCTTATATATCCTTTTCCGGTGACAACAGTGTGCTGAGCCCAGCTCTTTGAGCTATAGAGTAGGTCCTGTCGAATACCTGTTTTGTTTATGGAACCGTATCTGTGCTAATTTCAACCTCCTGGTTTATGCATCACTCCACCCTACCTTTCTCCTTTAGCAGCCATAAGTGTGTTTTCTAAATGTGCGACTCCGTTTCTGTTTTGCAATTGCGTTCATGTGTAGACATTTTTAGATACTATCTATAAGTGATACCTTATGATAAGTCTTTTTTTATGTCTGACTTATGTCACTTAGAATAATCGTACCTCAGTCTCCACGAGTTGCTGCCACTGGCCTTATTTCATTGATTTACTTGCTGAGTAATATCCCATTGTACATAAGTACCACATCTTCTTTATCCATTTTATCCTTCCAAGGACATGTAAGTTGTACCCAAATCGAGGCATTTCTAAACAGAGCAGGCCTAAACTTTGGGGTGCCTGTGTCCTGTCGATTTTTTGGTTTTCCCAAGATATACGCCCATGAGGGGAAGTGTTGTATGCTCTGTAGCTCTGCTTTTTAGATGTTTTAGGATACAGCATACACTTCTCAAGAGTGGCCGGTGGCAATTTACATCCCGCCCATCAGCGTAACAAGGCTCCCTTTTCTCCATGGCCTGTCCTGCATTTCTGGTTTTTACACTTTTTAAGGATGGGCCTTTTGACCAATGCGAAGTGAGACATTTTTGTAATGCTGATTTGCATTGCCCGCTTGCTTAGTTGGCCAAAAAGGGCGTCTGCGTTTTATCCAGAATACACTCAGGAAAAAACGCATACGCTCTTTTTGGCCAACAGCATAAATGTTAAAGTCTTGTCGCTTTTCATGTGCTTTAAAGGCGATTCGAATCTACCTCCTGAAATCTGTTTCCTGCAATTCTGCCTTGCTTTCAAATCCTCTTCGTTGCCTTCCCTCAATATATTTTTGGACGATACTTATCAATAATAACTCTGCAGGGTTGTGAATTGCAGTGCCCCTGAGCTCCATTTTTCAACTCGCTTTTTTGGGAGCTGGCCGCAAAACCGCAGGATTGCTTCAGGCTCTCTTCTGGTTCCAGGGCGCAGGCTGAGCCTGTGGTAAATTCTCCTTCCTGATGGGCAATTAGAGTGACATGTTCCTGTCCCAACACCTAGAGCTTGTCTCTCATTGGTTCCCCCTCTTCCCTTTCATCCTCCGGACAAATTGCAAACTGTACAAAACAGGAGGTTAAAGGTGCTGATTCTCCAAGTGGGGAGATTTTCAGTACAGCGGCTGGAATGGCGAGCCCGTGCACCAGGAGATGAAAAACGAGGTGCGTTTTCGAAACCTTTCCCGATCACACGGTGTACCATCCTCTGGGTTTCCCATGCATGTTTTGGCTGTAGGAAGATTCCCTTAAGCCTGGAGATTTGGGACCCATGGAATGGGTATCACACAGTATTACTTTAAAGGGTCTGCATTTGCTCACCCAAGCTCACCACGCACTCCTCTCATCCCCAAGGGTATCCGTCCTTATGTCTCATCCATCTCTGGGTCTAGATTTGGTCAATTCAGGTTGCATCACAGCCCCTGAACGAATTTTGTAAGAATGTCTCTCTCTTTCACTGTCTTTGTTTTTTGTTTTTTTTTTCCTAATTTATTTATATAATGGGGTTTAGCTGGTTTTCACTGCTGTGTTTACGCCGCTTTACACCCACATGTTTCACTTACAGAGACATATAAATACATAGGTTTTAAGATTCTTACTAGTCAGATATATTCTTTTGTGGTGAATAGGGGGTGTTGAGTCCAGTTCATTGAGCAAGAGGTAAGTCTTGTCTATTACATATTTGCTTCATGGAACGGTATCTGTGCTAATTTCAAACCCTTGTTTTATGCATCTCCCCACCTCACCTTTCCCCTTAAGCAGCCATAATTTTTTTGCTGAATGTGTGCCTCTGTTGTGTTTTGTAATTCAGTTCATGTGTAGCGCTTTTTACATTCCTTCTGTAAGTGATATCTTATGATATGTTTCTTTTTCTGTGTGACTTAACTCACTTAGAATCATCGTACCTAAATCTCCTCATTATGATGCTCCTAGTCTTTTTTTTTTTGAAATTTCATATAAATTTTTTAAACATCTTTATTGAAGTATAATTGCCTTACAATGGTGTGTTAGCTTCTGCTTTTTAACAAAGTGAATCAGTTATACATATACAATATGTTCCCATATCTCTTCCCTCTTGCATCTCCCTCCCTCCGACCCTCCTCATCCCACCCCTCTAGGTGGTCACAAAGCACCGAGCTGATCTCCCTGTGCTATGCGGCTGCTTCCCACTAGCTATCTATTTTACATTTGGTAGTGTATATATGTCCATGACACTCTCTCACCCTGTCACACCTCACCCCACCCCCTCCCCATATCCTCAAGTCCATTCTCTAGTAGGTCTGTGTCTTTATTCCCATCTTGCCACTAGGTTCTTCATGGCCTTTTTTTTCCCCTTAGTTTCCGTATATATGTGTTAGCATACTGTATTTCTTTTTCTCTTTCTGACTTACTTCACTCTGTATGACAGACTCTAACTCCATCCACCTCATTACAAATACCTCCATTTCATTTCTTTTTATGGCTGAGTAATATTCCATTGTATATATGTGCCACATCTTCTTTATCCATTCATCTGTCGATGGACGTTTAGGTTGCTTCCATGTCCTGGCTATTGTAAATAGAGCTGCAATGAACATTTTGGTACATGACTCTTTTTGAACTATGGTTTTCTCAGGGTATATGCCCAGTAGTGGGATTGCTGGGTCGTATGGTAGTTCTATTTGTAGTTTTTTAAGGAACCTCCATACTGTTCTCCATAGTGGCTGTATCAATTTACATTCCCACCAACAGTGCAAGAGTGTTCCCTTTCCTCCACACCCTCTCCAGCATTTATTGTTTCTAGATTTTTTGATGATGGCCATTCTGACCGGTGTGAGCTGACATCTCATTGTAGTTTTGATTTGCATTTCTCTAATGATTAATGATGTTGAGCATTCTTTCATGTGTCTTTTGGCCATCTGTATATCTTCTTTGGAGAAATGTCTATTTAGGTCTTCTGCCCATTTTTGGATTGGGTTGTTCGTTTTTTTTTTTGTTATTGAGCTGCATGAACTGCTTGTAAATCTTGGAGATTAATCCTTTGTCAGTTGCTTCATTTGCCAATATTTTCTCCCATTCTGATGGTTGTCTTTTCGTCTTGTTTATGGTTTCCTTTGCTGTGCAAAAGCTTTTAAGTTTCATTAGGTCCCATTTGTTTATTTGTGTTCTTATTTCCATTTCTCTGGGAGCTGGGTCAAAAAGAATCTTGCTGTGCTGTATGTCATAGAGTGTTCTGCTTGTAGTAATCTCTCATGATCTTTTGTATTTCTGCAGTGTCAGTGGTTACTTCTCCTTTTTCATTTCTAATTCTATTGATTTGAGTCTTCTCCCTTTTTCTCTTGATGAGTCTGGCTAATGGTTTATCAATTTTGTTTATCTTCTCAAAGAACCAGCTTTTAGTTTCATTGATTTTTGCTATTGTTTCCTTCATTTCTTTTTCATTTATTTCTGACCTGATCTTTATGATTTCTTTCCTTCTGCTGGCTTTGGGTTTTTTTTGTTCTTCTTTCTCTAATTGCTTTAGGTGCAAGGTTAGGTTGTTTATTCGAGATGTTTCCTGTTTCTTGAGGTAGGCTTGTATTGCTATAAACTTCCCTCTTAGCACTGCTTTTGCTGTGTCCCATAGGTTTTGGTTCATCGTATCTCCATTGTCATTTGTTTCTAGGTATTTTTTGATTTCCCCTTTGATTTCTTCAGTGATCACTTCGTTATTAAGTAGTGTATTGTGTAGCCTCCATGTGTTTGTATTTTTTACAGATCTTTTCCTGTAATTGATATCTAGTCTCATAGCGTTGTGGTCAGAAAAGATACTTGATACGATTTCAATTTTCTTAAATTTACCAAGGCTTGATTTGTGACCCAAGATATGATCTAGCCTGGAGAATGTTCCATGAGCACTTGAGAAAAACGTGTATTCTGTTGTTTTTGGGTGGAATGTCCTATAAATATCAATTAAGTCCATCTTGTTTAATGTATCATTTAAAGCTTGTGTTTCCTTATTTATTTTCATTTTGGATGATCTGTCCATTGGTGAAAGTGGGGTGTTAGAGTCCCCTACTATGATTGTGTTGCTGTCGATTTCCCCTTTTATGGCTGTTAGTATTTGCCTTATGTATTGAGGTGCTCCTATGTTGGGTGCATAAATATTTACAATTGTTATACCTTCCTCTTGGATCGATCCCTTGATCATTATATAGTGTCCTTCTTTGTCTCTGTAATATTCTTTATTTTAAAGTCTGTTTTGTCTGATATGAGAATTGCTACTCCAGCTTTCTTTTGATTTCCATTTGCATGGAATATCTTTTTCCATCCCCTCACTTTCAGTCTGTATGTGTCTCTAGGTCTGAAGTGGGTCTCTTGTAGACAGCATATATATGGGTCTTGTTTTTGTATCCATTCAGCCAGCCTGTGTCTTTTGGTGGGAGCATTCAATCCATTTACATTCAAGGTAATTATCAATATGTATGTTCCTATTCCCATTTTCTTAAATGTTTTGAGTTTGTTCTTGTAGGTGTTTTCCTTCTCTTGTGTTTCTTGCCTAGAGAAGTTCCTTTAGCATTTGTTGTAAAGCTGGTTTGGTGGTGCTGAATTCTCTCAGCTTTTGCTTGTCTGTAAAGGTTTTAATTTCTCCATCAAATCTGAGTGAGATCCTTGCTGGGTAGAGTAATCTTGGTTGTAGGTTTTACTCCTTCATCACTTTAAGTATATCCTGCCACTCCCTTCTGGCTTGCAGAGTTTCTGCTGAAAGATCAGATGTTAACCTTATGGGGATTCCCTTGTGTGTTATTTGTTGTTTTTCCCTTGCTGCTTTTAATATGTTTTCCTTATATTTAATTTTTGACAGTTTGATTAATATGTGTCTTGGCGTGTTTCTCCTTGGGTTTATCCTGTATGGAACTCTCTGTGCTTCCAGGACTTGATTAACTATTTCCTTTCCCATATTAGGGAAGTTTTCAACTATAATCTCTTCAAATATTTTCTCAGTCCCTTTCTTTTTCTCTTCTTCTTCTGGGACCCCTATAATTCGAATGTTGGTGAGTTTAATGTTGTCCCAGAGGTCTCTGAGACTGTCTTCAATTCTTTTCATTCCTTTTTCTTTATCCTGCTCTGCAGTAGTTATTTCCACCATTTTATCTTCCAGGTCACTTATCCTTTCTTCTGCCTCAGTTATTCTGCTATTGATCCCATCTAGAGTATTTTTAATTTCATTTATTGTGTTTTTCATCGTTGCTTGGTTCCTCTTTAGTTCTTCTACGCCCTTGTTAAATGTTTCTTTCATTTTGTCTATTCTATTTCCAAGATTTTGGATCATCCTTACTATCATTATTCTGAATTCTTTTTCAGGTAGACTACCTATTTCCTCTTCATTTGTTAAGTCTGGTGTGTTTTGACCCTGCTCCTTCATCTGCTGTGTGTTTTTCTGTCGTCTCATTTTGCTTATCTTACTGTGTTTGGGGTCTCCTTTTCACAGGCTGCACGTTCGTAGTTCCCATTGTTTTTGGTATCTGTCCCCAGTGGCTAAGGTTGGTTCAGTGGGTTGTGTAGGCTTTCTGGTGGAGGGAACTAGTGCCTGAGTTCTGGTGGATGAGGCTGGATCTTGTCTTTCTGGTGGGCACGTCCACGTCTGGTGGTGTATTTTGGGTTGTCTGTGGCCTTATTATGATTTTAGGCAGCCTCTCTGTTAATGGATGGGGCTGTGTTCCTGTCTTGGTAGTTGTTTGGCATAGGGTGTCCAGCACTGTAGCTTGCTGGTCGTTGAGTGAAGCTGGGTCTTGATGTTGAGATGGAGATCTCTGAGAGATTTTTGCCATTTGGTATTACGTGGAGCTGGGAGGTCTCTTGTGGACCAGTGTCCTGAAGTTGGCTCTCCCACCTCAGAGGCACGGCCCTGATGCCTGGCTGGAGCACCAAGAGCCTTTCATCCACATGGCTCAGAGTAAAAGGGAGAAAAAATAGAAAGAAAGAAAGAAAGAAAGAAAGAAAGAAAGAAAGAAAGAAAGAGGCTATAATATAGTGAAGTAAAATAAAGCTATTATAAAGCAAAGCTATACAGACAAAATCTCACCCAGAAGCATACACATATACACTCACAAAAAAAGGAAAAGGGGAAAAATTAATATATCCTGCTCCCAAAGTCCACCTCCTGAATTTGGGATGATTCATTGTCTATTCAGGTATTCAACAGATGCAGGCACATCAAGTTGTTTGTGGAGTTTTAATCTGCTGCTTCTGAGGCTGCTGGGAGAGATTTCCCCTTCTCTTCTCTGTTCGCACAGCTCCTGGGGTTCAGCTTTGGATTTGGACCCGCCTCTGTGTATAGGTCACCTGAGGGCGTCTGTTCCCCACCCAGACAGGACGGGGTTAAAGGAGCAGGTGCTTCGGGGGCTCTGGCTCACCCAGGCCGCGGGGAGGGAGGGGTACAGAGGAGGCGGGGTGAGCCTGCGGCGGCAGAGGCCGGCATGACGTTGCAGCAGCCTGAGGCATGCAGTGCGTTCTCCCGGGGAAGTTGTCCCCAGATCACGGGACCCTGGCAGTTGCGGGCTGCACCGGCTCCCGGGAGGCGCGGTGTGGAGAGTGACCTGTTCTCACACACAGGCTTTTTGGAGGTGGCAGCAGCAGCCCCAGCGTCTCACGCCCGTCTCTGGGGCCCGCGCTGATAGCCGCGACTCGCGCCAGTCTCTGGCGTTCATTTAGGTGGCGCTCTGAATCCCCTCTCCTTGCACGCCGCGAAACAAAGAGGCAAGAAAAAGTCTCTTGCCTCTTCGGCAGCTGCAGACGTTTTCCCGGTCTCCCTCCCAGCCAGTTGTGGTGCGCTAACCCCTTCAGGCTGTGTTCACGCCGCCAACCCCAGTCCTCTCCCTGCAATCCAACTGAAGCCAGAGCCTAAGCTCCCAGCCCCGCCCGCCCCGGCGGGTGAGCAGACAAGCCCCTCGGGCTGCTGAGTGCTGCTCGGCGCCGAGCCTCTGTGCGGGAATCTCTCCATTTTTTCCTCTGCGCCCCTGTTGCTGTGGGATCCGCGCTGATAGCCGCGGCTCGCGCCCGTCTCTGGAGTTCGTTTAGGCGGCGCTCTGAATCCCCTCTCCTCGCTCACCAGGAAACAAAGAGGGAAGAAAAAGTCTCTTGCCTCTTTGGCAGCTGCAGACATTTTCCCGGACTGCCTCCCGGCTAGCTGTGGTGCACTAACCCCTTCAGGCTGTGTTCACGCCGCCAACCCCAGTCCTCTCCCTGCGATCCAACTGAAGCCCGAGTCTCAGCTCCCAGCCCCGCCAGCCCCGGCGGGTGAGCAGACGAGCCTCTCGGGCTGGTGAGTGCTGCTCGGCGCCAAGCCTCTGTGCGGGAGTCTCTCCGCTTTGCCCTCCACACACCTGTGGCTGTGCTCTCCGCCGTGACTCCGAAGCTTCCCCCTTCTGCCACCTGCAGTCTCTGCCCGCGAAGGGGCTTCCTAGTGCGTGGAAATCTTTCCTCCTTCACGGCTCCCTCCCACTGGTGCAGGTCCCGTCCCTATTCTTTTGTCTCTGTTATTTCTTTTTTCTTTTGCCCTACCCAAGTATGGGGGGGGTTTCTTGCCTTTTGGGAGGTCCGACGTTTTCTGCCAGCAATCAGTGGGTGTTGGGTAGGCGCAATTCCACGTGTAGAGGTATTTCTATTGTATCTGTGGGAAGGAATGTGATCTCCGCGTCTTACTCTTCTGCTATCTTCTCTCCTCCCCTGATGCTCCTAGTCTTATGACATTGATTTCATGGATGAGTGATATTCGATTGTACATAATTGCCATAACATCTTTATCCATGATTCTCGTTCCTGAGATATTTAAGGTGTACCAAAGTCTAGGTTCTTGTAAACAGAGCAGCCCTAAACTTTGAGGTGCCTGTGTCTTGTTGATTTTTAGTTTTCCGAATTTATACGCCCATGAGTGGTAGTGCCCTATGTTCTCTAGCTGTGTGTTTTAGATGTTTTAGGATACACCATACACTTCTACAGAGTGGCTGTTGGCAACTTACATCCCACGCATCAGTGTAACAAGGCTCACTTTTCTCCATGGCCTGACCTGCAATTCTGGTTTTTATAGTTTTTTCAGGATGGCTCTTTGACCGATGGGAAGTGAGACTTGTTTGTACTGCTGATTTGCATTTCCCGCTTGCTTGATTGGCCAAAAAGAGCGGATGCGTTTTTTTCCTGAATATATTCAGGAAAAAACGCATACGCTCTTTTTGGCCAGAGCATCATTGTTAAAGTCTTGCCGCTTTTCATGTGCTTTAAAGGCGATTCGAATCTACCTCCTGAAATCTGTTTCCTGCAATTCTGCCTTGCTTTCAAATCCTCTTCGTTGCCTTCCCTCAATATATTTTTGGACGATACTTATCAATAATAACTCTGCAGGGTTGTGAATTGCAGTGCCCCTGAGCTCCATTTTTCAAATCGATTTTTGGGAGCTGGCCGCAAAACCGCAGGATTGCTTCAGGCTCTCTTCTGGTTCCAGGGTGCAGGCTGAGTCTGTGGTTAATTCTTCCTCCTGATGGGCAATTAGAGTGACAAGTGCCTGTCCCAACACCTAGAGCTTGTCTCTCATTGGTTCCCCTCTTGCCTTTCATCCTCCGGACAAATTGCAAACTGTACAAAACAGGAGGTTAAGGGTGCTGATTCTCGAAATGGCGAGATTGCCAGTACAGCGGCTGGAATGGCGACCCCGTGCACCAGGAGATGAAAAACGAGGTGCGTTTTAGAAACCTTTCCCGATCAAACGGTGTACCAACTTCTGGGTTTCTCATGCATGTTTTCGATGTAGGAAGATGCCCTTGAACCTGGAGATTTCGGACCCATGGGATGGGTACCACGCAGTATTACTTTAAAGGGTCTGTGTTTGCTCACCCAACCTCACCAAACCTCTCAGCCCCAAGAGTGTCCACCCTTATGTCTCATCCAGCTGTGTGTCTACATATAGTCAATTCAGGTTGCATCACAGCCCCTGAACGAATTTTGTAAGAATTTCTCTTTCACTGTCTTTGTTTCATGGGTTTTTAAAAGTAATTTATTTTTATAATGGGGTTTAGCTGCTTTTCACTGCTGTGTTTATGCCACTTTATACCCACTTGACTCACTTTCAGAGAGATATCAATCCATAGGTTTTAAGATTCTTAAGAGTCAGATATATTCTTGTGTGGTGAATAGGGGGTGTTGAGTCCAGTTCACTGAGCAAGGAGTAGGTCTTGTCTATTACATATTGGGTTTATGGAACGGTATCTGAGCTAATTTGAAACCCTTGTTTTATGCATCACCCCACCTCACCTTTCCCGTTCAGCAGCCATAGTGTGTTTTCTAAATGTGTGACTCTGTTCTGTTTTGTAATTCAGTTCAAGTGTAGGGATTTTCACATTCCCTCTATAAGTGTTAGATTATGATAAGTGTCTTTTTCTGTGTGACTTATTTCACTTAGAATAGTCGTACCTAAATCCATTCATCATGCTGCTACTAGCATTATAAGATTGATTTCATGGCTGAGTGATATTCCATTGTACATACGGACCACAACTTCTTTATCCATGTTTCTCTTTCCTGGGATATTTAAGGTGTAATAAAGTGGAGGTTGTTGTCAACAGAGCAGCCCTAATCTTCGGGGTGCCTCTGTCTTGCTGCTTTTTAGTTTTCCCAATTTATACGCCCATGAATGGAAGTGCCCTATTCTCTCTAAGCTGTGTTTTTTAGATATTTCAGGACACACCGTACACTTCTCCAGAGTGGCTGTTGGCAATTTACATCCCGTCCATCAGCGTAGCAAGGCTCCCATTTCTCCATGGCCTGTCCTGCATTTCTGGTTTTGACACTTTTTTCAGCATGACCATTTTGACCGATGGGAAACGAGACTTCTTTGTAGCGCTGATTTGCCTTTCCAGGTTGCTTGGTTGGCCAAAAAGGGCGTATGCGTTTTTTCCTGAATATATTCAGGAAAAAACGCATACGCCCTTTTTGGCCAAGGGCAACATTGTCGACGTTTTGCCGCTTTTCATGTGCTTTAAAGGCGATTCGAATGTACCTCCTGAAATCTGTTTCCTGCAATTCTGCCTTGCTTTCAAATCCTCTTCGTTGCCTTCCCTCAATATATTTGGGGATGAGAGTTATCATTTATACCTCTGCAGGTTTGTGAATTGCAGTGCCCCTGAGCTCCGTTTTTCCACTCGCTTTTTTGGGAGCTGTTCACAAAAGCCCAGGATTGCTTCAGGCCCTATTCTCGTTCCGGGGGGGCAGGCTGAGCCTGTGGTTAATTCTTCCTCCTGATGGGAAAATAGAGTGACCTGTGCCTGTCCCAACACCTAGAGCTAGTCTCTCATTGGTTCCCCCTCCTTCTTTTCATCCTCAGGACAAATTGCAACCTGTACGGAAAAGGAGGTTAAAGGTGCTGCTGATTCTCCAAGGAGGGAGATTGCTAGTAAAGCGGCTGTAATGGCCACCCCGAGCACAAGGAGATGAGAAATGAGGTGCGTTTTAGAAACCTTTCCCGGTCACACGGTGTACCAACTTCTGTGTTTCTCATGCATGTTTTCGATGTAGGAAGAGGCCCTTGAACCTGGAGATTTGGGACCCATGGGATGGGTACCACGCAGTATTACTTTAAAGGGTCTGTGTTTGCTCACCGAAGCTCACCAAACCTCTCAGCCCCAAGAGTGTCCACCCTTATGTCTCATCCAGCTGTGTGTCTACATATGGTCAATTCAGGTTGCATCACAGCCCCTGAACGAATTTTGTAAGAATTTCTCTTTCACTGTGTTTGTTTCATGGGTTTTTAAAAGTAATTTATTTTTATAATGGGGTTTAGCTGCTTTTCACTGCTGTGTTTATGCCGCTTTACACCCACTTGACTCACTTTCAGAGAGATATCAATCCATAGGTTTTAAGATTCTTACTAGTCAGATATATTCTTGTGCGGTGAATAGGGGGTGTTGAGTCCAGTTCACTGAGCAAGGAGTAGGTCTTGTCTATTACATATTGGGTTTACGGAACGGTATCTGAGCTAATTTGAAACCCTTGTTTCATGCATCACCCCACCTCACCTTTCCCATTCAGAAGCCATAGTGTGTTTTCTAAATGTGTGACTCTGTTCTGTTTTGTAATTCAGTTTAAGTGTAGGGATTTTAACATTCCCTCTATAAGTGTTAGATTATCATAAGTGTCCTTTTCTGTGTGACTTATTTCACTTAGAATCGTCGTACCTAAATCCATTCATCATGCTGCTACTAGCATTATAAGATTGATTTCATGGCTGAGTGATATTCCATTGTACATACGGACCACAACTTCTTTATCCATGTTTCTCTTTCCTGGGATATTTAAGGTGTAATAAAGTGGAGGTTGTTGTCAACAGAGCAGCCCTAATCTTCGGGGTGCCTCTGTCTTGCTGCTTTTTAGTTTTCCCAATTTATACGCCCATGAATGGAAGGGCCCTATTCTCTCTAAGCTGTGTTTTTTAGATATTTCAGGACACACCGTACACTTCTCCAGAGTGGCTGTTGGCAATTTACATCCCGCCCATCAGCGTAGCAAGGGTCCCATTTCTCCATGGCCTGTCCTGCATTTCTGGTTTTGACACATTTTTCAGCATGACCATTTTGACCGATGGGAAACGAGACTTCTTTGTAGCGCTGATTTGCCTTTCCAGGTTGCTTGGTTGGCCAAAAAGGGCGTATGCGTTTTTTCCTGAATATATTCAGGAAAAAACGCATACGCCCTTTTTGGCCAAGGGCAACATTGTCGACGTTTTGCCGCTTTTCATGTGCTTTAAAGGCGATTCGAATGTACCTCGTGCAATTCTGCCTTGCTTTCAAATCCTCTTCGTTGCCTTCCCTCAATATATTTGGGGATGAGAGTTATCATTTATAACTCTGCAGGTTTGTGAATTGCAGTGCCCCTGATTTCCGTTTTTCCACTCGCTTTTTTGGGAGCTGGCCGCAAAAGCGCAGGACTGCTTCAGGCCCTATTCTGGTTCCGGGGGGGCAGGCTGAGCCTGTGGTTAATTCTTCCTCCTGATGGGAAAATAGAGTGACCTGTGCCTGTCCCAACACCTAGAGCTAGTCTCTCATTGGTTCCCCCTCCTTCTGTTCATCCTCAGGACAAATTGCAAGCTGTACGGAACAGGAGGTTAAAGGTGCTGCTGATTCTCCAAGGAGGGAGATTGCTAGTAAAGCGGCTGTAATGGCCACCCCGAGCACAAGGAGATGAGAAATGAGGTGCGTTTTAGAAACCTTTCCCGGTCACACGGTGTACCAACTTCTGGGTTTCTCATGCATGTTTTCGATGTAGGAAGAGGCCCTTGAACCTGGAGATTTGGGACCCATGGGATGGGTACCACGCAGTATTACTTTAAAGGGTCTGTGTTTGCTCACCCAACCTCACCAAACCTCTCAGCCCCAAGAGTGTCCACCCTTATGTCTCATCCAGCTGTGTGTCTACATATGGTCAATTCAGGTTGCATCACAGCCCCTGAACGAATTTTGTAAGAATTTCTCTTTCACTGTCTTTGTTTCATGGGATTTTAAAAGTAATTTATTTTTATAATGGGGTTTAGCTGCTTTTCACTGCTGTGTTTATGCCGCTTTACACCCACTTGACTCACTTACAGAGAGATATCAATCCATAGGTTTTAAGATTCTTACTAGTCAGATATATTCTTATGCAGTGAATAGGGGGTGTTGAGTCCAGTTCACTGAGCAAGGAGTAGGCCTTGTCTATTACATGTTGGGTTTATGGAACGGTATCTGAGCTAATTTGAAACCCTTGTTTTATGCATCACCCCACCTCACCTTTCCCGTTCAGCAGCCATAGTGTGTTTTCTAAATGTGTGACTCTGTTCTGTTTTGTAATTCAGTTCAAGTGTAGGGATTTTAACATTCCCTCTATAAGTGTTAGATTATGATAAATGTCTTTTTCTGTGTGACTTATTTCACTTAGAATCGTCGTACCTAAATCCATTCATCATGCTGCTACCAGCATTATAACATTGATTTCATGGCTGAGTGATATTCCATTGTACATACGGACCACAAGTTCTTTATCCATTTTTCTCTTTCCTGGGATATTTAAGGTGTAATAAAGTGGAGGTTGTTGTCAACAGAGCAGCCCTAATCTTCGGGGTGCCTCTGTCTTGCTGCTTTTTAGTTTTCCCAATTTATACGCCCATGAATGGAAGGGCCCTATTCTCTGTAAGCTGTGTTTTTTAGATATTTCAGGACACACCGTACACTTCTCCAGAGTGGCTGTTGGCAATTTACATCCCGCCCATCAGCGTAGCAAGGCTCCCATTTCTCCATGGCCTGTCCTGCATTTCTGGTTTTGACACTTTTTTCAGCATGACCATTTTGACCGATGGGAAACGAGACTTCTTTGTAGCGCTGATTTGCCTTTCCAGGTTGCTTGGTTGGCCAAAAAGGGCGTATGCGTTTTTTCCTGAATATATTCAGGAAAAAACGCATACGCCCTTTTTGGCCAAGGGCAACATTGTCGACGTTTTGCCGCTTTTCATGTGCTTTAAAGGCGATTCGAATGTACCTCCTGAAATCTGTTTCCTGCAATTCTGCCTTACTTTAAAATCCTCTTCGTTGCCTTCCCTCAAGATATTTGGGGATGAGAGTTATTATTTATAACTCTGCAGGTTTGTGAATTGCAGTGCCCCTGAGCTCCGTTTTTCCACTCGCTTTTTTGGGAACTAGCCGCAAAAGCGCAGGATTGCTTTAGGCCCTATTCTGGTTCCGGGGGGGGGGGGGCAGGCTGAGCCTGTGGTTAATTCTTCCTCCTGATGGGAAAATAGAGTGACCTGTGCCTGTCCCAACACCTAGAGCTAGTCTCTCATTGGTTCCCCCTCCTTCTGTTCATCCTCAGGACAAATTGCAAGCTGTACGGAACAGGAGGTTAAAGGTGCTGCTGATTCTCCAAGGAGGGAGATTGCTAGTAAAGCGGCTGTAATGGCCACCCCGAGCACAAGGAGATGAGAAATGAGGTGCGTTTTAGAAACCTTTCCCGGTCACACGGTGTACCAACTTCTGTGTTTCTCATGCATGTTTTCGATGTAGGAAGAGGCCCTTGAACCTGGAGATTTGGGACCCATGGGATGGGTACCACGCAGTATTACTTTAAAGGGTCTGTGTTTGCTCACCCAACCTCACCAAACCTCTCAGCCCCAAGAGTGTCCACCCTTATGTCTCATCCAGCTGTGTGTCTACATATGGTCAATTCAGGTTGCATCACAGCCCCTGAACGAATTTTGTAAGAATTTCTCTTTCACTGTCTTTGTTTCATGGGTTTTTAAAAGTAATTTATTTTTATAATGGGGTTTAGCTGCTTTTCACTGCTGTGTTTATGCCACTTTATACCCACTTGACTCACTTTCAGAGAGATATCAATCCATAGGTTTTAAGATTCTTACTAGTCAGATATATTCTTGTGCGGTGAATAGGGGGTGTTGAGTCCAGTTCACTGAGCAAGGAGTAGGTCTTGTCTATTACATATTGGGTTTACGGAACGGTATCTGAGCTAATTTGAAACCCTTGTTTCATGCATCACCCCACCTCACCTTTCCCATTCAGAAGCCATAGTGTGTTTTCTAAATGTGTGACTCTGTTCTGTTTTGTAATTCAGTTCAAGTGTAGGGATTTTAACATTCCCTCTATAAGTGTTAGATTATCATAAGTGTCCTTTTCTGTGTGACTTATTTCACTTAGAATCGTCGTACCTAAATCCATTCATCATGCTGCTACTAGCATTATAAGATTGATTTCATGGCTGAGTGATATTCCATTGTACATACGGACCACAACTTCTTTATCCATGTTTCTCTTTCCTGGGATATTTAAGGTGTAATAAAGTGGAGGTTGTTGTCAACAGAGCAGCCCTAATCTTCGGGGTGCCTCTGTCTTGCTGCTTTTTAGTTTTCCCAATTTATACGCCCATGAATGGAAGTGCCGTATTCTCTCTAAGCTGTGTTTTTTAGATATTTCAGGACACACCGTACACTTCTCCAGAGTGGCTGTTGGCAATTTACATCCCGCCCATCAGCGTAGCAAGGGTCCCATTTCTCCATGGCCTGTCCTGCATTTCTGGTTTTGACACATTTTTCAGCATGACCATTTTGACCGATGGGAAACGAGACTTCTTTGTAGCGCTGATTTGCCTTTCCAGGTTGCTTGGTTGGCCAAAAAGGGCGTATGCGTTTTTTCCTGAATATATTCAGGAAAAAACGCATACGCCCTTTTTGGCCAAGGGCAACATTGTCGACGTTTTGCCGCTTTTCATGTGCTTTAAAGGCGATTCGAATGTACCTCCTGAAATCTGTTTCCTGCAATTCTGCCTTGCTTTCAAATCCTCTTCATTGCCTTCCCTCAATATATTTGGGGATGAGAGTTATCATTTATACCTCTGCAGGTTTGTGAATTGCAGTGCCCCTGAGCTCCGTTTTTCCACTCGCTTTTTTGGGAGCTGGCCACAAAAGCGCAGGACTGCTTCAGGCCCTATTCTGGTTCCGGGGGGGCAGGCTGAGCCTGTGGTTAATTCTTCCTCCTGATGGGAAAATAGAGTGACCTGTGCCTGTCCCAACACCTAGAGCTACTCTCTCATTGGTTCCCCCTCCTTCTGTTCATCCTCAGGACAAATTGCAAGCTGTACGGAACAGGAGGTTAAAGGTGCTGCTGATTCTCCAAGGAGGGAGATTGCTAGTAAAGCGGCTGTAATGGCCACCCCGAGCACAAGGAGATGAGAAATGAGGTGCGTTTTAGAAACCTTTCCCGGTCACACGGTGTACCAACTTCTGGGTTTCTCATGCATGTTTTCGATGTAGGAAGAGGCCCTTGAACCTGGAGATTTGGGACCCATGGGATGGGTACCACGCAGTATTACTTTAAAGGGTCTGTGTTTGCTCACCGAACCTTACCAAACCTCTCAGCCCCAAGAGTGTCCACCCTTATGTCTCATCCAGCTGTGTGTCTACATATGGTCAATTCAGGTTGCATCATAGCCCCTGAACGAATTTTGTAAGAATTTCTCTTTCACTGTCTTTGTTTCATGGGATTTTAAAAGTAATTTATTTTTATAATGGGGTTTAGCTGCTTTTCACTGCTGTGTTTATGCCGCTTTACACCCACTTTACTCACTTACAGAGAGATATCAATCCATAGGTTTTAAGATTCTTACTAGTCAGATATATTCTTGTGCGGTGAATAGGGGGTGTTGAGTCCAGTTCACTGAGCAAGGAGCAGGCCTTGTCTATTACATGTTGGGTTTATGGAACGGTATCTGAGCTAATTTGAAACCCTTGTTTTATGCATCACCCCACCTCACCTTTCCCGTTCAGCAGCCATAGTGTGTTTTCTAAATGTGTGACTCTGTTCTGTTTTGTAATTCAGTTCAAGTGTAGGGGTTTTCACATTCCCTCTATAAGTGTTAGATTATGATAAGTGTCTTTTTCTGTGTGACTTATTTCACTTAGAATCGTCGTACCTAAATCCATTCATCATGCTGCTACTAGCATTATAAGATTGATTTCATGGCTGAGTGATATTCCATTGTACATACGGACCACAACTTCTTTATCCATTTTTCTCTTTCCTGGGATATTTAAGGTGTAATAAAGTGGAGGTTGTTGTCAACAGAGCAGCCCTAATCTTCGGGGTGCCTCTGTCTTGCTGCTTTTTAGTTTTCCCAATTTATACGCCCATGAATGGAAGGGCCCTATTCTCTCTAAGCTGTGTTTTTTAGATATTTCAGGACACACCGTACGCTTCTCCAGAGTGGCTGTTGGCAATTTACATCCCGCCCATCAGCGTAGCAAGGCTCCCATTTCTCCATGGCCTGTCCTGCATTTCTGGTTTTGACACTTTTTTCAGCATGACCATTTTGACCGATGGGAAACGAGACTTCTTTGTAGCGCTGATTTGCCTTTCCAGGTTGCTTGGTTGGCCAAAAAGGGCGTATGCGTTTTTTCCTGAATATATTCAGGAAAAAACGCATACGCCCTTTTTGGCCAAGGGCAACATTGTCGACGTTTTGCCGCTTTTCATGTGCTTTAAAGGCGATTCGAATGTACCTCCTGAAATCTGTTTCCTGCAATTCTGCCTTGCTTTCAAATCCTCTTCGTTGCCTTCCCTCAATATATTTGGGGATGAGAGTTATCATTTATACCTCTGCAGGTTTGTGAATTGCAGTGCCCCTGAGCTCCGTTTTTCCACTCGCTTTTTTGGGAGCTGGCCGCAAAAGCGCAGGACTGCTTCAGGCCTTATTCTGGTTCCGGGGGTGCAGGCTGAGCCTGTGGTTAATTCTTCCTCCTGATGGGAAAATAGAGTGACCTGTGCCTGTCCCAACACCTAGAGCTAGTCTCTCATTGGTTCCCCCTCCTTCTGTTCATCCTCAGGACAAATTGCAAGCTGTACGGAACAGGAGGTTAAAGGTGCTGCTGATTCTCCAAGGAGGGAGATTGCTAGTAAAGCGGCTGTAATGGCCACCCCGAGCACAAGGAGATGAGAAATGAGGTGCGTTTTAGAAACCTTTCCCGGTCACACGGTGTACCAACTTCTGGGTTTCTCATGCATGTTTTCGATGTAGGAAGAGGCCCTTGAACCTGGAGATTTGGGACCCATGGGATGGGTACCACGCAGTATTACTTTAAAGGGTCTGTGTTTGCTCACCGAACCTTACCAAACCTCTCAGCCCCAAGAGTGTCCACCCTTATGTCTCATCCAGCTGTGTGTCTACATATGGTCAATTCAGGTTGCATCACAGCCCCTGAACGAATTTTGTAAGAATTTCTCTTTCACTGTCTTTGTTTCATGGGATTTTAAAAGTAATTTATTTTTATAATGGGGTTTAGCTGCTTTTCACTGCTGTGTTTATGCCGCTTTACACCCACTTGACTCACTTACAGAGAGATATCAATCCATAGGTTTTAAGATTCTTACTAGTCAGATATATTCTTGTGCGGTGAATAGGGGGTGTTGAGTCCAGTTCACTGAGCAAGGAGCAGGCCTTGTCTATTACATGTTGGGTTTATGGAACGGTATCTGAGCTAATTTGAAACCCTTGTTTTATGCATCACCCCACCTCACCTTTCCCGTTCAGCAGCCATAGTGTGTTTTCTAAATGTGTGACTCTGTTCTGTTTTGTAATTCAGTTCAAGTGTAGGGGTTTTCACATTCCCTCTATAAGTGTTAGATTATGATAAGTGTCTTTTTCTGTGTGACTTATTTCACTTAGAATCGTCGTACCTAAATCCATTCATCATGCTGCTACTAGCATTATAAGATTGATTTCATGGCTGAGTGATATTCCATTGTACATACGGACCACAACTTCTTTATCCATTTTTCTCTTTCCTGGGATATTTAAGGTGTAATAAAGTGGAGGTTGTTGTCAACAGAGCAGCCCTAATCTTCGGGGTGCCTCTGTCTTGCTGCTTTTTAGTTTTCCCAATTTATACGCCCATGAATGGAAGGGCCCTATTCTCTCTAAGCTGTGTTTTTTAGATATTTCAGGACACACCGTACGCTTCTCCAGAGTGGCTGTTGGCAATTTACATCCCGCCCATCAGCGTAGCAAGGCTCCCATTTCTCCATGGCCTGTCCTGCATTTCTGGTTTTGACACTTTTTTCAGCATGACCATTTTGACCGATGGGAAACGAGACTTCTTTGTAGCGCTGATTTGCCTTTCCAGGTTGCTTGGTTGGCCAAAAAGGGCGTATGCGTTTTTTCCTGAATATATTCAGGAAAAAACGCATACGCCCTTTTTGGCCAAGGGCAACATTGTCGACGTTTTGCCGCTTTTCATGTGCTTTAAAGGCGATTCGAATGTACCTCCTGAAATCTGTTTCCTGCAATTCTGCCTTGCTTTCAAATCCTCTTCATTGCCTTCCCTCAATATATTTGGGGATGAGAGTTATCATTTATACCTCTGCAGGTTTGTGAATTGCAGTGCCCCTGAGCTCCGTTTTTCCACTCGCTTTTTTGGGAGCTGGCCGCAAAAGCGCAGGACTGCTTCAGGCCCTATTCTGGTTCCGGGGGGGCAGGCTGAGCCTGTGGTTAATTCTTCCTCCTGATGGGAAAATAGAGTGACCTGTGCCTGTCCCAACACCTAGAGCTAGTCTCTCATTGGTTCCCCCTCCTTCTGTTCATCCTCAGGACAAATTGCAAGCTGTACGGAACAGGAGGTTAAAGGTGCTGCTGATTCTCCAAGGAGGGAGATTGCTAGTAAAGCGGCTGTAATGGCCACCCCGAGCACAAGGAGATGAGAAATGAGGTGCGTTTTAGAAACCTTTCCCGGTCACACGGTGTACCAACTTCTGGGTTTCTCATGCATGTTTTCGATGTAGGAAGAGGCCCTTGAACCTGGAGATTTGGGACCCATGGGATGGGTACCACGCAGTATTACTTTAAAGGGTCTGTGTTTGCTCACCGAACCTTACCAAACCTCTCAGCCCCAAGAGTGTCCACCCTTATGTCTCATCCAGCTGTGTGTCTACATATGGTCAATTCAGGTTGCATCACAGCCCCTGAACGAATTTTGTAAGAATTTCTCTTTCACTGTCTTTGTTTCATGGGATTTTAAAAGTAATTTATTTTTATAATGGGGTTTAGCTGCTTTTCACTGCTGTGTTTATGCCGCTTTACACCCACTTGACTCACTTACAGAGAGATATCAATCCATAGGTTTTAAGATTCTTACTAGTCAGATATATTCTTGTGCGGTGAATAGGGGGTGTTGAGTCCAGTTCACTGAGCAAGGAGCAGGCCTTGTCTATTACATGTTGGGTTTATGGAACGGTATCTGAGCTAATTTGAAACCCTTGTTTTATGCATCACCCCACCTCACCTTTCCCGTTCAGCAGCCATAGTGTGTTTTCTAAATGTGTGACTCTGTTCTGTTTTGTAATTCAGTTCAAGTGTAGGGGTTTTCACATTCCCTCTATAAGTGTTAGATTATGATAAGTGTCTTTTTCTGTGTGACTTATTTCACTTAGAATCGTCGTACCTAAATCCATTCATCATGCTGCTACTAGCATTATAAGATTGATTTCATGGCTGAGTGATATTCCATTGTACATACGGACCACAACTTCTTTATCCATTTTTCTCTTTCCTGGGATATTTAAGGTGTAATAAAGTGGAGGTTGTTGTCAACAGAGCAGCCCTAATCTTCGGGGTGCCTCTGTCTTGCTGCTTTTTAGTTTTCCCAATTTATACGCCCATGAATGGAAGGGCCCTATTCTCTCTAAGCTGTGTTTTTTAGATATTTCAGGACACACCGTACGCTTCTCCAGAGTGGCTGTTGGCAATTTACATCCCGCCCATCAGCGTAGCAAGGCTCCCATTTCTCCATGGCCTGTCCTGCATTTCTGGTTTTGACACTTTTTTCAGCATGACCATTTTGACCGATGGGAAACGAGACTTCTTTGTAGCGCTGATTTGCCTTTCCAGGTTGCTTGGTTGGCCAAAAAGGGCGTATGCGTTTTTTCCTGAATATATTCAGGAAAAAACGCATACGCCCTTTTTGGCCAAGGGCAACATTGTCGACGTTTTGCCGCTTTTCATGTGCTTTAAAGGCGATTCGAATGTACCTCCTGAAATCTGTTTCCTGCAATTCTGCCTTGCTTTCAAATCCTCTTCGTTGCCTTCCCTCAATATATTTGGGGATGAGAGTTATCATTTATACCTCTGCAGGTTTGTGAATTGCAGTGCCCCTGAGCTCCGTTTTTCCACTCGCTTTTTTGGGAGCTGGCCGCAAAAGCGCAGGACTGCTTCAGGCCCTATTCTGGTTCCGGGGGTGCAGGCTGAGCCTGTGGTTAATTCTTCCTCCTGATGGGAAAATAGAGTGACCTGTGCCTGTCCCAACACCTAGAGCTAGTCTCTCATTGGTTCCCCCTCCTTCTGTTCATCCTCAGGACAAATTGCAAGCTGTACGGAACAGGAGGTTAAAGGTGCTGCTGATTCTCCAAGGAGGGAGATTGCTAGTAAAGCGGCTGTAATGGCCACCCCGAGCACAAGGAGATGAGAAATGAGGTGCGTTTTAGAAACCTTTCCCGGTCACACGGTGTACCAACTTCTGGGTTTCTCATGCATGTTTTCGATGTAGGAAGAGGCCCTTGAACCTGGAGATTTGGGACCCATGGGATGGGTACCACGCAGTATTACTTTAAAGGGTCTGTGTTTGCTCACCGAACCTTACCAAACCTCTCAGCCCCAAGAGTGTCCACCCTTATGTCTCATCCAGCTGTGTGTCTACATATGGTCAATTCAGGTTGCATCACAGCCCCTGAACGAATTTTGTAAGAATTTCTCTTTCACTGTCTTTGTTTCATGGGATTTTAAAAGTAATTTATTTTTATAATGGGGTTTAGCTGCTTTTCACTGCTGTGTTTATGCCGCTTTACACCCACTTGACTCACTTACAGAGAGATATCAATCCATAGGTTTTAAGATTCTTACTAGTCAGATATATTCTTGTGCGGTGAATAGGGGGTGTTGAGTCCAGTTCACTGAGCAAGGAGCAGGCCTTGTCTATTACATGTTGGGTTTATGGAACGGTATCTGAGCTAATTTGAAACCCTTGTTTTATGCATCACCCCACCTCACCTTTCCCGTTCAGCAGCCATAGTGTGTTTTCTAAATGTGTGACTCTGTTCTGTTTTGTAATTCAGTTCAAGTGTAGGGATTTTCACATTCCCTCTATAAGTGTTAGATTATGATAAGTGTCTTTTTCTGTGTGACTTATTTCACTTAGAATCGTCGTACCTAAATCCATTCATCATGCTGCTACTAGCATTATAAGATTGATTTCATGGCTGAGTGATATTCCATTGTACATACGGACCACAACTTCTTTATCCATTTTTCTCTTTCCTGGGATATTTAAGGTGTAATAAAGTGGAGGTTGTTGTCAACAGAGCAGCCCTAATCTTCGGGGTGCCTCTGTCTTGCTGCTTTTTAGTTTTCCCAATTTATACGCCCATGAATGGAAGGGCCCTATTCTCTCTAAGCTGTGTTTTGTAGATATTTCAGGACACACCGTACACTTCTCCAGAGTGGCTGTTGGCAATTTACATCCCGCCCATCAGCGTAGCAAGGCTCCCATTTCTCCATGGCCTGTCCTGCATTTCTGGTTTTGACACTTTTTTCAGCATGACCATTTTGACCGATGGGAAACGAGACTTCTTTGTAGCGCTGATTTGCCTTTCCAGGTTGCTTGGTTGGCCAAAAAGGGCGTATGCGTTTTTTCCTGAATATATTCAGGAAAAAACGCATACGCCCTTTTTGGCCAAGGGCAACATTGTCGACGTTTTGCCGCTTTTCATGTGCTTTAAAGGCGATTCGAATGTACCTCCTGAAATCTGTTTCCTGCAATTCTGCCTTGCTTTCAAATCCTCTTCATTGCCTTCCCTCAATATATTTGGGGATGAGAGTTATCATTTATACCTCTGCAGGTTTGTGAATTGCAGTGCCCCTGAGCTCCGTTTTTCCACTCGCTTTTTTGGGAGCTGGCCACAAAAGCGCAGGACTGCTTCAGGCCCTATTCTGGTTCCGGGGGGGCAGGCTGAGCCTGTGGTTAATTCTTCCTCCTGATGGGAAAATAGAGTGACCTGTGCCTGTCCCAACACCTAGAGCTAGTCTCTCATTGGTTCCCCCTCCTTCTGTTCATCCTCAGGACAAATTGCAAGCTGTACGGAACAGGAGGTTAAAGGTGCTGCTGATTCTCCAAGGAGGGAGATTGCTAGTAAAGCGGCTGTAATGGCCACCCCGAGCACAAGGAGATGAGAAATGAGGTGCGTTTTAGAAACCTTTCCCGGTCACACGGTGTACCAACTTCTGTGTTTCTCATGCATGTTTTCGATGTAGGAAGAGGCCCTTGAACCTGGAGATTTGGGACCCATGGGATGGGTACCACGCAGTATTACTTTAAAGGGTCTGTGTTTGCTCACCGAACCTTACCAAACCTCTCAGCCCCAAGAGTGTCCACCCTTATGTCTCATCCAGCTGTGTGTCTACATATGGTCAATTCAGGTTGCATCACAGCCCCTGAACGAATTTTGTAAGAATTTCTCTTTCACTGTCTTTGTTTCATGGGATTTTAAAAGTAATTTATTTTTATAATGGGGTTTAGCTGCTTTTCACTGCTGTGTTTATGCCGCTTTACACCCACTTGACTCACTTACAGAGAGATATCAATCCATAGGTTTTAAGATTCTTACTAGTCAGATATATTCTTGTGCGGTGAATAGGGGGTGTTGAGTCCAGTTCACTGAGCAAGGAGCAGGCCTTGTCTATTACATGTTGGGTTTATGGAACGGTATCTGAGCTAATTTGAAACCCTTGTTTTATGCATCACCCCACCTCACCTTTCCCGTTCAGCAGCCATAGTGTGTTTTCTAAATGTGTGACTCTGTTCTGTTTTGTAATTCAGTTCAAGTGTAGGGGTTTTCACATTCCCTCTATAAGTGTTAGATTATGATAAGTGTCTTTTTCTGTGTGACTTATTTCACTTAGAATCGTCGTACCTAAATCCATTCATCATGCTGCTACTAGCATTATAAGATTGATTTCATGGCTGAGTGATATTCCATTGTACATACGGACCACAACTTCTTTATCCATTTTTCTCTTTCCTGGGATATTTAAGGTGTAATAAAGTGGAGGTTGTTGTCAACAGAGCAGCCCTAATCTTCGGGGTGCCTCTGTCTTGCTGCTTTTTAGTTTTCCCAATTTATACGCCCATGAATGGAAGGGCCCTATTCTCTCTAAGCTGTGTTTTTTAGATATTTCAGGACACACCGTACGCTTCTCCAGAGTGGCTGTTGGCAATTTACATCCCGCCCATCAGCGTAGCAAGGCTCCCATTTCTCCATGGCCTGTCCTGCATTTCTGGTTTTGACACTTTTTTCAGCATGACCATTTTGACCGATGGGAAACGAGACTTCTTTGTAGCGCTGATTTGCCTTTCCAGGTTGCTTGGTTGGCCAAAAAGGGCGTATGCGTTTTTTCCTGAATATATTCAGGAAAAAACGCATACGCCCTTTTTGGCCAAGGGCAACATTGTCGACGTTTTGCCGCTTTTCATGTGCTTTAAAGGCGATTCGAATGTACCTCCTGAAATCTGTTTCCTGCAATTCTGCCTTGCTTTCAAATCCTCTTCATTGCCTTCCCTCAATATATTTGGGGATGAGAGTTATCATTTATACCTCTGCAGGTTTGTGAATTGCAGTGCCCCTGAGCTCCGTTTTTCCACTCGCTTTTTTGGGAGCTGGCCACAAAAGCGCAGGACTGCTTCAGGCCCTATTCTGGTTCCGGGGGGGCAGCCTGAGCCTGTGGTTAATTCTTCCTCCTGATGGGAAAATAGAGTGACCTGTGCCTGTCCCAACACCTAGAGCTAGTCTCTCATTGGTTCCCCCTCCTTCTGTTCATCCTCAGGACAAATTGCAAGCTGTACGGAACAGGAGGTTAAAGGTGCTGCTGATTCTCCAAGGAGGGAGATTGCTAGTAAAGCGGCTGTAATGGCCACCCCGAGCACAAGGAGATGAGAAATGAGGTGCGTTTTAGAAACCTTTCCCGGTCACACGGTGTACCAACTTCTGGGTTTCTCATGCATGTTTTCGATGTAGGAAGAGGCCCTTGAACCTGGAGATTTGGGACCCATGGGATGGGTACCACGCAGTATTACTTTAAAGGGTCTGTGTTTGCTCACCGAACGTTACCAAACCTCTCAGCCCCAAGAGTGTCCACCCTTATGTCTCATCCAGCTGTGTGTCTACATATGGTCAATTCAGGTTGCATCATAGCCCCTGAACGAATTTTGTAAGAATTTCTCTTTCACTGTCTTTGTTTCATGGGATTTTAAAAGTAATTTATTTTTATAATGGGGTTTAGCTGCTTTTCACTGCTGTGTTTATGCCGCTTTACACCCACTTGACTCACTTACAGAGAGATATCAATCCATAGGTTTTAAGATTCTTACTAGTCAGATATATTCTTGTGCGGTGAATAGGGGGTGTTGAGTCCAGTTCACTGAGCAAGGAGCAGGCCTTGTCTATTACATGTTGGGTTTATGGAACGGTATCTGAGCTAATTTGAAACCCTTGTTTTATGCATCACCCCACCTCACCTTTCCCGTTCAGCAGCCATAGTGTGTTTTCTAAATGTGTGACTCTGTTCTGTTTTGTAATTCAGTTCAAGTGTAGGGGTTTTCACATTCCCTCTATAAGTGTTAGATTATGATAAGTGTCTTTTTCTGTGTGACTTATTTCACTTAGAATCGTCGTACCTAAATCCATTCATCATGCTGCTACTAGCATTATAAGATTGATTTCATGGCTGAGTGATATTCCATTGTACATACGGACCACAACTTCTTTATCCATTTTTCTCTTTCCTGGGATATTTAAGGTGTAATAAAGTGGAGGTTGTTGTCAACAGAGCAGCCCTAATCTTCGGGGTGCCTCTGTCTTGCTGCTTTTTAGTTTTCCCAATTTATACGCCCATGAATGGAAGGGCCCTATTCTCTCTAAGCTGTGTTTTTTAGATATTTCAGGACACACCGTACACTTCTCCAGAGTGGCTGTTGGCAATTTACATCCCGCCCATCAGCGTAGCAAGGCTCCCATTTCTCCATGGCCTGTCCTGCATTTCTGGTTTTGACACTTTTTTCAGCATGACCATTTTGACCGATGGGAAACGAGACTTCTTTGTAGCGCTGATTTGCCTTTCCAGGTTGCTTGGTTGGCCAAAAAGGGCGTATGCGTTTTTTCCTGAATATATTCAGGAAAAAACGCATACGCCCTTTTTGGCCAAGGGCAACATTGTCGACGTTTTGCCGCTTTTCATGTGCTTTAAAGGCGATTCGAATGTACCTCCTGAAATCTGTTTCCTGCAATTCTGCCTTGCTTTCAAATCCTCTTCGTTGCCTTCCCTCAATATATTTGGGGATGAGAGTTATCATTTATACCTCTGCAGGTTTGTGAATTGCAGTGCCCCTGAGCTCCGTTTTTCCACTCGCTTTTTTGGGAGCTGGCCACAAAAGCGCAGGACTGCTTCAGGCCCTATTCTGGTTCCGGGGGTGCAGGCTGAGCCTGTGGTTAATTCTTCCTCCTGATGGGAAAATAGAGTGACCTGTGCCTGTCCCAACACCTAGAGCTAGTCTCTCATTGGTTCCCCCTCCTTCTGTTCATCCTCAGGACAAATTGCAAGCTGTACGGAACAGGAGGTTAAAGGTGCTGCTGATTCTCCAAGGAGGGAGATTGCTAGTAAAGCGGCTGTAATGGCCACCCCGAGCACAAGGAGATGAGAAATGAGGTGCGTTTTAGAAACCTTTCCCGGTCACACGGTGTACCAACTTCTGGGTTTCTCATGCATGTTTTCGATGTAGGAAGAGGCCCTTGAACCTGGAGATTTGGGACCCATGGGATGGGTACCACGCAGTATTACTTTAAAGGGTCTGTGTTTGCTCACCGAACCTTACCAAACCTCTCAGCCCCAAGAGTGTCCACCCTTATGTCTCATCCAGCTGTGTGTCTACATATGGTCAATTCAGGTTGCATCACAGCCCCTGAACGAATTTTGTAAGAATTTCTCTTTCACTGTCTTTGTTTCATGGGATTTTAAAAGTAATTTATTTTTATAATGGGGTTTAGCTGCTTTTCACTGCTGTGTTTATGCCGCTTTACACCCACTTTACTCACTTACAGAGAGATATCAATCCATAGGTTTTAAGATTCTTACTAGTCAGATATATTCTTGTGCGGTGAATAGGGGGTGTTGAGTCCAGTTCACTGAGCAAGGAGCAGGCCTTGTCTATTACATGTTGGGTTTATGGAACGGTATCTGAGCTAATTTGAAACCCTTGTTTTATGCATCACCCCACCTCACCTTTCCCGTTCAGCAGCCATAGTGTGTTTTCTAAATGTGTGACTCTGTTCTGTTTTGTAATTCAGTTCAAGTGTAGGGGTTTTCACATTCCCTCTATAAGTGTTAGATTATGATAAGTGTCTTTTTCTGTGTGACTTATTTCACTTAGAATCGTCGTACCTAAATCCATTCATCATGCTGCTACTAGCATTATAAGATTGATTTCATGGCTGAGTGATATTCCATTGTACATACGGACCACAACTTCTTTATCCATTTTTCTCTTTCCTGGGATATTTAAGGTGTAATAAAGTGGAGGTTGTTGTCAACAGAGCAGCCCTAATCTTCGGGGTGCCTCTGTCTTGCTGCTTTTTAGTTTTCCCAATTTATACGCCCATGAATGGAAGGGCCCTATTCTCTCTAAGCTGTGTTTTTTAGATATTTCAGGACACACCGTACGCTTCTCCAGAGTGGCTGTTGGCAATTTACATCCCGCCCATCAGCGTAGCAAGGCTCCCATTTCTCCATGGCCTGTCCTGCATTTCTGGTTTTGACACTTTTTTCAGCATGACCATTTTGACCGATGGGAAACGAGACTTCTTTGTAGCGCTGATTTGCCTTTCCAGGTTGCTTGGTTGGCCAAAAAGGGCGTATGCGTTTTTTCCTGAATATATTCAGGAAAAAACGCATACGCCCTTTTTGGCCAAGGGCAACATTGTCGACGTTTTGCCGCTTTTCATGTGCTTTAAAGGCGATTCGAATGTACCTCCTGAAATCTGTTTCCTGCAATTCTGCCTTGCTTTCAAATCCTCTTCGTTGCCTTCCCTCAATATATTTGGGGATGAGAGTTATCATTTATACCTCTGCAGGTTTGTGAATTGCAGTGCCCCTGAGCTCCGTTTTTCCACTCGCTTTTTTGGGAGCTGGCCGCAAAAGCGCAGGACTGCTTCAGGCCCTATTCTGGTTCCGGGGGTGCAGGCTGAGCCTGTGGTTAATTCTTCCTCCTGATGGGAAAATAGAGTGACCTGTGCCTGTCCCAACACCTAGAGCTAGTCTCTCATTGGTTCCCCCTCCTTCTGTTCATCCTCAGGACAAATTGCAAGCTGTACGGAACAGGAGGTTAAAGGTGCTGCTGATTCTCCAAGGAGGGAGATTGCTAGTAAAGCGGCTGTAATGGCCACCCCGAGCACAAGGAGATGAGAAATGAGGTGCGTTTTAGAAACCTTTCCCGGTCACACGGTGTACCAACTTCTGGGTTTCTCATGCATGTTTTCGATGTAGGAAGAGGCCCTTGAACCTGGAGATTTGGGACCCATGGGATGGGTACCACGCAGTATTACTTTAAAGGGTCTGTGTTTGCTCACCGAACCTTACCAAACCTCTCAGCCCCAAGAGTGTCCACCCTTATGTCTCATCCAGCTGTGTGTCTACATATGGTCAATTCAGGTTGCATCACAGCCCCTGAACGAATTTTGTAAGAATTTCTCTTTCACTGTCTTTGTTTCATGGGATTTTAAAAGTAATTTATTTTTATAATGGGGTTTAGCTGCTTTTCACTGCTGTGTTTATGCCGCTTTACACCCACTTGACTCACTTACAGAGAGATATCAATCCATAGGTTTTAAGATTCTTACTAGTCAGATATATTCTTGTGCGGTGAATAGGGGGTGTTGAGTCCAGTTCACTGAGCAAGGAGCAGGCCTTGTCTATTACATGTTGGGTTTATGGAACGGTATCTGAGCTAATTTGAAACCCTTGTTTTATGCATCACCCCACCTCACCTTTCCCGTTCAGCAGCCATAGTGTGTTTTCTAAATGTGTGACTCTGTTCTGTTTTGTAATTCAGTTCAAGTGTAGGGATTTTCACATTCCCTCTATAAGTGTTAGATTATGATAAGTGTCTTTTTCTGTGTGACTTATTTCACTTAGAATCGTCGTACCTAAATCCATTCATCATGCTGCTACTAGCATTATAAGATTGATTTCATGGCTGAGTGATATTCCATTGTACATACGGACCACAACTTCTTTATCCATTTTTCTCTTTCCTGGGATATTTAAGGTGTAATAAAGTGGAGGTTGTTGTCAACAGAGCAGCCCTAATCTTCGGGGTGCCTCTGTCTTGCTGCTTTTTAGTTTTCCCAATTTATACGCCCATGAATGGAAGGGCCCTATTCTCTCTAAGCTGTGTTTTGTAGATATTTCAGGTCACACCGTACACTTCTCCAGAGTGGCTGTTGGCAATTTACATCCCGCCCATCAGCGTAGCAAGGCTCCCATTTCTCCATGGCCTGTCCTGCATTTCTGGTTTTGACACTTTTTTCAGCATGACCATTTTGACCGATGGGAAACGAGACTTCTTTGTAGCGCTGATTTGCCTTTCCAGGTTGCTTGGTTGGCCAAAAAGGGCGTATGCGTTTTTTCCTGAATATATTCAGGAAAAAACGCATACGCCCTTTTTGGCCAAGGGCAACATTGTCGACGTTTTGCCGCTTTTCATGTGCTTTAAAGGCGATTCGAATGTACCTCCTGAAATCTGTTTCCTGCAATTCTGCCTTGCTTTCAAATCCTCTTCGTTGCCTTCCCTCAATATATTTGGGGATGAGAGTTATCATTTATACCTCTGCAGGTTTGTGAATTGCAGTGCCCCTGAGCTCCGTTTTTCCACTCGCTTTTTTGGGAGCTGGCCGCAAAAGCGCAGGACTGCTTCAGGCCCTATTCTGGTTCCGGGGGTGCAGGCTGAGCCTGTGGTTAATTCTTCCTCCTGATGGGAAAATAGAGTGACCTGTGCCTGTCCCAACACCTAGAGCTAGTCTCTCATTGGTTCCCCCTCCTTCTGTTCATCCTCAGGACAAATTGCAAGCTGTACGGAACAGGAGGTTAAAGGTGCTGCTGATTCTCCAAGGAGGGAGATTGCTAGTAAAGCGGCTGTAATGGCCACCCCGAGCACAAGGAGATGAGAAATGAGGTGCGTTTTAGAAACCTTTCCCGGTCACACGGTGTACCAACTTCTGGGTTTCTCATGCATGTTTTCGATGTAGGAAGAGGCCCTTGAACCTGGAGATTTGGGACCCATGGGATGGGTACCACGCAGTATTACTTTAAAGGGTCTGTGTTTGCTCACCGAACCTTACCAAACCTCTCAGCCCCAAGAGTGTCCACCCTTATGTCTCATCCAGCTGTGTGTCTACATATGGTCAATTCAGGTTGCATCATAGCCCCTGAACGAATTTTGTAAGAATTTCTCTTTCACTGTCTTTGTTTCATGGGATTTTAAAAGTAATTTATTTTTATAATGGGGTTTAGCTGCTTTTCACTGCTGTGTTTATGCCGCTTTACACCCACTTGACTCACTTACAGAGAGATATCAATCCATAGGTTTTAAGATTCTTACTAGTCAGATATATTCTTGTGCGGTGAATAGGGGGTGTTGAGTCCAGTTCACTGAGCAAGGAGCAGGCCTTGTCTATTACATGTTGGGTTTATGGAACGGTATCTGAGCTAATTTGAAACCCTTGTTTTATGCATCACCCCACCTCACCTTTCCCGTTCAGCAGCCATAGTGTGTTTTCTAAATGTGTGACTCTGTTCTGTTTTGTAATTCAGTTCAAGTGTAGGGGTTTTCACATTCCCTCTATAAGTGTTAGATTATGATAAGTGTCTTTTTCTGTGTGACTTATTTCACTTAGAATCGTCGTACCTAAATCCATTCATCATGCTGCTACTAGCATTATAAGATTGATTTCATGGCTGAGTGATATTCCATTGTACATACGGACCACAACTTCTTTATCCATTTTTCTCTTTCCTGGGATATTTAAGGTGTAATAAAGTGGAGGTTGTTGTCAACAGAGCAGCCCTAATCTTCGGGGTGCCTCTGTCTTGCTGCTTTTTAGTTTTCCCAATTTATACGCCCATGAATGGAAGGGCCCTATTCTCTCTAAGCTGTGTTTTTTAGATATTTCAGGACACACCGTACGCTTCTCCAGAGTGGCTGTTGGCAATTTACATCCCGCCCATCAGCGTAGCAAGGCTCCCATTTCTCCATGGCCTGTCCTGCATTTCTGGTTTTGACACTTTTTTCAGCATGACCATTTTGACCGATGGGAAACGAGACTTCTTTGTAGCGCTGATTTGCCTTTCCAGGTTGCTTGGTTGGCCAAAAAGGGCGTATGCGTTTTTTCCTGAATATATTCAGGAAAAAACGCATACGCCCTTTTTGGCCAAGGGCAACATTGTCGACGTTTTGCCGCTTTTCATGTGCTTTAAAGGCGATTCGAATGTACCTCCTGAAATCTGTTTCCTGCAATTCTGCCTTGCTTTCAAATCCTCTTCGTTGCCTTCCCTCAATATATTTGGGGATGAGAGTTATCATTTATACCTCTGCAGGTTTGTGAATTGCAGTGCCCCTGAGCTCCGTTTTTCCACTCGCTTTTTTGGGAGCTGGCCGCAAAAGCGCAGGACTGCTTCAGGCCCTATTCTGGTTCCGGGGGTGCAGGCTGAGCCTGTGGTTAATTCTTCCTCCTGATGGGAAAATAGAGTGACCTGTGCCTGTCCCAACACCTAGAGCTAGTCTCTCATTGGTTCCCCCTCCTTCTGTTCCTCCTCAGGACAAATTGCAAGCTGTACGGAACAGGAGGTTAAAGGTGCTGCTGATTCTCCAAGGAGGGAGATTGCTAGTAAAGCGGCTGTAATGGCCACCCCGAGCACAAGGAGATGAGAAATGAGGTGCGTTTTAGAAACCTTTCCCGGTCACACGGTGTACCAACTTCTGTGTTTCTCATGCATGTTTTCGATGTAGGAAGAGGCCCTTGAACCTGGAGATTTGGGACCCATGGGATGGGTACCACGCAGTATTACTTTAAAGGGTCTGTGTTTGCTCACCGAACCTTACCAAACCTCTCAGCCCCAAGAGTGTCCACCCTTATGTCTCATCCAGCTGTGTGTCTACATATGGTCAATTCAGGTTGCATCACAGCCCCTGAACGAATTTTGTAAGAATTTCTCTTTCACTGTCTTTGTTTCATGGGATTTTAAAAGTAATTTATTTTTATAATGGGGTTTAGCTGCTTTTCACTGCTGTGTTTATGCCGCTTTACACCCACTTGACTCACTTACAGAGAGATATCAATCCATAGGTTTTAAGATTCTTACTAGTCAGATATATTCTTGTGCGGTGAATAGGGGGTGTTGAGTCCAGTTCACTGAGCAAGGAGCAGGCCTTGTCTATTACATGTTGGGTTTATGGAACGGTATCTGAGCTAATTTGAAACCCTTGTTTTATGCATCACCCCACCTCACCTTTCCCGTTCAGCAGCCATAGTGTGTTTTCTAAATGTGTGACTCTGTTCTGTTTTGTAATTCAGTTCAAGTGTAGGGGTTTTCACATTCCCTCTATAAGTGTTAGATTATGATAAGTGTCTTTTTCTGTGTGACTTATTTCACTTAGAATCGTCGTACCTCAATCCATTCATCATGCTGCTACTAGCATTATAAGATTGATTTCATGGCTGAGTGATATTCCATTGTACATACGGACCACAACTTCTTTATCCATTTTTCTCTTTCCTGGGATATTTAAGGTGTAATAAAGTGGAGGTTGTTGTCAACAGAGCAGCCCTAATCTTCGGGGTGCCTCTGTCTTGCTGCTTTTTAGTTTTCCCAATTTATACGCCCATGAATGGAAGGGCCCTATTCTCTCTAAGCTGTGTTTTTTAGATATTTCAGGACACACCGTACGCTTCTCCAGAGTGGCTGTTGGCAATTTACATCCCGCCCATCAGCGTAGCAAGGCTCCCATTTCTCCATGGCCTGTCCTGCATTTCTGGTTTTGACACTTTTTTCAGCATGACCATTTTGACCGATGGGAAACGAGACTTCTTTGTAGCGCTGATTTGCCTTTCCAGGTTGCTTGGTTGGCCAAAAAGGGCGTATGCGTTTTTTCCTGAATATATTCAGGAAAAAACGCATACGCCCTTTTTGGCCAAGGGCAACATTGTCGACGTTTTGCCGCTTTTCATGTGCTTTAAAGGCGATTCGAATGTACCTCCTGAAATCTGTTTCCTGCAATTCTGCCTTGCTTTCAAATCCTCTTCGTTGCCTTCCCTCAATATATTTGGGGATGAGAGTTATCATTTATACCTCTGCAGGTTTGTGAATTGCAGTGCCCCTGAGCTCCGTTTTTCCACTCGCTTTTTTGGGAGCTGGCCACAAAAGCGCAGGACTGCTTCAGGCCCTATTCTGGTTCCGGGGGTGCAGGCTGAGCCTGTGGTTAATTCTTCCTCCTGATGGGAAAATAGAGTGACCTGTGCCTGTCCCAACACCTAGAGCTAGTCTCTCATTGGTTCCCCCTCCTTCTGTTCCTCCTCAGGACAAATTGCAAGCTGTACGGAACAGGAGGTTAAAGGTGCTGCTGATTCTCCAAGGAGGGAGATTGCTAGTAAAGCGGCTGTAATGGCCACCCCGAGCACAAGGAGATGAGAAATGAGGTGCGTTTTAGAAACCTTTCCCGGTCACACGGTGTACCAACTTCTGGGTTTCTCATGCATGTTTTCGATGTAGGAAGAGGCCCTTGAACCTGGAGATTTGGGACCCATGGGATGGGTACCACGCAGTATTACTTTAAAGGGTCTGTGTTTGCTCACCGAACCTTACCAAACCTCTCAGCCCCAAGAGTGTCCACCCTTATGTCTCATCCAGCTGTGTGTCTACATATGGTCAATTCAGGTTGCATCACAGCCCCTGAACGAATTTTGTAAGAATTTCTCTTTCACTGTCTTTGTTTCATGGGATTTTAAAAGTAATTTATTTTTATAATGGGGTTTAGCTGCTTTTCACTGCTGTGTTTATGCCGCTTTACACCCACTTGACTCACTTACAGAGAGATATCAATCCATAGGTTTTAAGATTCTTACTAGTCAGATATATTCTTGTGCGGTGAATAGGGGGTGTTGAGTCCAGTTCACTGAGCAAGGAGCAGGCCTTGTCTATTACATGTTGGGTTTATGGAACGGTATCTGAGCTAATTTGAAACCCTTGTTTTATGCATCACCCCACCTCACCTTTCCCGTTCAGCAGCCATAGTGTGTTTTCTAAATGTGTGACTCTGTTCTGTTTTGTAATTCAGTTCAAGTGTAGGGATTTTCACATTCCCTCTATAAGTGTTAGATTATGATAAGTGTCTTTTTCTGTGTGACTTATTTCACTTAGAATCGTCGTACCTAAATCCATTCATCATGCTGCTACTAGCATTATAAGATTGATTTCATGGCTGAGTGATATTCCATTGTACATACGGACCACAACTTCTTTATCCATGTTTCTCTTTCCTGGGATATTTAAGGTGTAATAAAGTGGAGGTTGTTGTCAACAGAGCAGCCCTAATCTTCGGGGTGCCTCTGTCTTGCTGCTTTTTAGTTTTCCCAATTTATACGCCCATGAATGGAAGGATCCTATTCTCTCTAAGCTGTGTTTTTTAGATATTTCAGGACACACCGTACACTTCTCCAGAGTGGCTGTTGGCAATTTACATCCCGCCCATCAGCGTAGCAAGGCTCCCATTTCTCCATGGCCTGTCCTGCATTTCTGGTTTTGACACTTTTTTCAGCATGACCATTTTGACCGATGGGAAACGAGACTTCTTTGTAGCGCTGATTTGCCTTTCCAGGTTGCTTGGTTGGCCAAAAAGGGCGTATGCGTTTTTTCCTGAATATATTCAGGAAAAAACGCATACGCCCTTTTTGGCCAAGGGCAACATTGTCGACGTTTTGCCGCTTTTCATGTGCTTTAAAGGCGATTCGAATGTACCTCCTGAAATCTGTTTCCTGCAATTCTGCCTTGCTTTCAAATCCTCTTCGTTGCCTTCCCTCAATGTATTTGGGGATGAGAGTTATCATTTATACCTCTGCAGGTTTGTGAATTTCAGTGCCCCTGAGCTCCGTTTTTCCACTCGCTTTTTTGGGAGCTGGGCGCAAAAGCGCAGGACTGCTTCAGGCCCTATTCTGGTTCCGGGGGGGCAGGCTGAGCCTGTGGTTAATTCTTCCTCCTGATGGGAAAATAGAGTGACCTGTGCCTGTCCCAACACCTAGAGCTAGTCTCTCATTGGTTCCCCCTCCTTCTGTTCCTCCTCAGGACAAATTGCAAGCTGTACGGAACAGGAGGTTAAAGGTGCTGCTGATTCTCCAAGGAGGGAGATTGCTAGTAAAGCGGCTGTAATGGCCACCCCGAGCACAAGGAGATGAGAAATGAGGTGCGTTTTAGAAACCTTTCCCGGTCACACGGTGTACCAACTTCTGGGTTTCTCATGCATGTTTTCGATGTAGGAAGAGGCCCTTGAACCTGGAGATTTGGGACCCATGGGATGGGTACCACGCAGTATTACTTTAAAGGGTCTGTGTTTGCTCACCGAACCTTACCAAACCTCTCAGCCCCAAGAGTGTCCACCCTTATGTCTCATCCAGCTGTGTGTCTACATATGGTCAATTCAGGTTGCATCACAGCCCCTGAACGAATTTTGTAAGAATTTCTCTTTCACTGTCTTTGTTTCATGGGTTTTTTAAAGTAATTTATTTTTATAATGGGGTTTAGCTGCTTTTCACTGCTGTCTTTATGCCGCTTTACACCCACTTGACTCACTTACAGAGAGATATCAATCCATAGGTTTTAAGATTCTTACTAGTCAGATATATTCTTGTGCGGTGAATAGGGGGTGTTGAGTCCAGTTCACTGAGCAAGCAGTAGGCCTTGTCTATTACATGTTGGGTTTATGGAACGGTATCTGAGCTAATTTGAAACCCTTGTTTTATTCATCTCCCCACCTCACCTTTCCCGTTCAGCAGCCATAGTGTGTTATCTAAATGTGTGACTCTGTTCTGTTTTGTAATTCAGTTCAAGTGTAGGGATTTTAACATTCCCTCTATAAGTGTTAGATTATGATAAGTGTCTTTTTCTGTGTGACTTATTTCACTTAGAATCGTCGTACCTAAATCCATTCATCATGCTGCTACTAGCATTATAAGATTGATTTCATGGCTGAGTGATATTCCATTGTACATACGGACCACAACTTCTTTATCCATTTTTCTCTTTCCTGGGATATTTAAGGTGTAATAAAGTGGAGGTTGTTGTCAACAGAGCAGCCCTAATCTTCGGGGTGCCTCTGTCTTGCTGCTTTTTAGTTTTCCCAATTTATACGCCCATGAATGGAAGGGCCCTATTCTCTCTAAGCTGTGTTTTTTAGATATTTCAGGACACACCGTACACTTCTCCAGAGTGGCTGTTGGCAATTTACATCCCGCCCATCAGCGTAGCAAGGCTCCCATTTCTCCATGGCCTGTCCTGCATTTCTGGTTTTGACACTTTTTTCAGCATGACCATTTTGACCGATGGGAAACGAGACTTCTTTGTAGCGCTGATTTGCCTTTCCAGGTTGCTTGGTTGGCCAAAAAGGGCGTATGCGTTTTTTCCTGAATATATTCAGGAAAAAACGCATACGCCCTTTTTGGCCAAGGGCAACATTGTCGACGTTTTGCCGCTTTTCATGTGCTTTAAAGGCCATTCGAATGTACCTCCTGAAATCTGTTTCCTGCAATTCTGCCTTGCTTTCAAATCCTCTTCGTTGCCTTCCCTCAATATATTTGGGGATGAGAGTTATCATTTATACCTCTGCAGGTTTGTGAATTGCAGTGCCCCTGAGCTCCGTTTTTCCACTCGCTTTTTTGGGAGCTGGCCGCAAAAGCGCAGGACTGCTTCAGGCCCTATTCTGGTTCCGGGGGGGCAGGCTGAGCCTGTGGTTAATTCTTCCTCCTGATGGGAAAATAGAGTGACCTGTGCCTGTCCCAACACCTAGAGCTAGTCTCTCATTGGTTCCCCCTCCTTCTGTTCCTCCTCAGGACAAATTGCAAGCTGTACGGAACAGGAGGTTAAAGGTGCTGCTGATTCTCCAAGGAGGGAGATTGCTAGTAAAGCGGCTGTAATGGCCACCCCGAGCACAAGGAGATGAGAAATGAGGTGCGTTTTAGAAACCTTTCCCGGTCACACGGTGTACCAACTTCTGGGTTTCTCATGCATGTTTTCGATGTAGGAAGAGGCCCTTGAACCTGGAGATTTGGGACCCATGGGATGGGTACCACGCAGTATTACTTTAAAGGGTCTGTGTTTGCTCACCGAACCTTACCAAACCTCTCAGCCCCAAGAGTGTCCACCCTTATGTCTCATCCAGCTGTGTGTCTACATATGGTCAATTCAGGTTGCATCACAGCCCCTGAACGAATTTTGTAAGAATTTCTCTTTCACTGTCTTTGTTTCATGGGATTTTAAAAGTAATTTATTTTTATAATGGGGTTTAGCTGCTTTTCACTGCTGTGTTTATGCCGCTTTACACCCACTTGACTCACTTACAGAGAGATATCAATCCATAGGTTTTAAGATTCTTACTAGTCAGATATATTCTTGTGCGGTGAATAGGGGGTGTTGAGTCCAGTTCACTGAGCAAGGAGCAGGCCTTGTCTATTACATGTTGGGTTTATGGAACGGTATCTGAGCTAATTTGAAACCCTTGTTTTATGCATCACCCCACCTCACCTTTCCCGTTCAGCAGCCATAGTGTGTTTTCTAAATGTGTGACTCTGTTCTGTTTTGTAATTCAGTTCAAGTGTAGGGATTTTCACATTCCCTCTATAAGTGTTAGATTATGATAAGTGTCTTTTTCTGTGTGACTTATTTCACTTAGAATCGTCGTACCTAAATCCATTCATCATGCTGCTACTAGCATTATAAGATTGATTTCATGGCTGAGTGATATTCCATTGTACATACGGACCACAACTTCTTTATCCATGTTTCTCTTTCCTGGGATATTTAAGGTGTAATAAAGTGGAGGTTGTTGTCAACAGAGCAGCCCTAATCTTCGGGGTGCCTCTGTCTTGCTGCTTTTTAGTTTTCCCAATTTATACGCCCATGAATGGAAGGATCCTATTCTCTCTAAGCTGTGTTTTTTAGATATTTCAGGACACACCGTACACTTCTCCAGAGTGGCTGTTGGCAATTTACATCCCGCCCATCAGCGTAGCAAGGCTCCCATTTCTCCATGGCCTGTCCTGCATTTCTGGTTTTGACACTTTTTTCAGCATGACCATTTTGACCGATGGGAAACGAGACTTCTTTGTAGCGCTGATTTGCCTTTCCAGGTTGCTTGGTTGGCCAAAAAGGGCGTATGCGTTTTTTCCTGAATATATTCAGGAAAAAACGCATACGCCCTTTTTGGCCAAGGGCAACATTGTCGACGTTTTGCCGCTTTTCATGTGCTTTAAAGGCGATTCGAATGTACCTCCTGAAATCTGTTTCCTGCAATTCTGCCTTGCTTTCAAATCCTCTTCGTTGCCTTCCCTCAATGTATTTGGGGATGAGAGTTATCATTTATACCTCTGCAGGTTTGTGAATTTCAGTGCCCCTGAGCTCCGTTTTTCCACTCGCTTTTTTGGGAGCTGGGCGCAAAAGCGCAGGACTGCTTCAGGCCCTATTCTGGTTCCGGGGGGGCAGGCTGAGCCTGTGGTTAATTCTTCCTCCTGATGGGAAAATAGAGTGACCTGTGCCTGTCCCAACACCTAGAGCTAGTCTCTCATTGGTTCCCCCTCCTTCTGTTCCTCCTCAGGACAAATTGCAAGCTGTACGGAACAGGAGGTTAAAGGTGCTGCTGATTCTCCAAGGAGGGAGATTGCTAGTAAAGCGGCTGTAATGGCCACCCCGAGCACAAGGAGATGAGAAATGAGGTGCGTTTTAGAAACCTTTCCCGGTCACACGGTGTACCAACTTCTGGGTTTCTCATGCATGTTTTCGATGTAGGAAGAGGCCCTTGAACCTGGAGATTTGGGACCCATGGGATGGGTACCACGCAGTATTACTTTAAAGGGTCTGTGTTTGCTCACCGAACCTTACCAAACCTCTCAGCCCCAAGAGTGTCCACCCTTATGTCTCATCCAGCTGTGTGTCTACATATGGTCAATTCAGGTTGCATCACAGCCCCTGAACGAATTTTGTAAGAATTTCTCTTTCACTGTCTTTGTTTCATGGGTTTTTTAAAGTAATTTATTTTTATAATGGGGTTTAGCTGCTTTTCACTGCTGTCTTTATGCCGCTTTACACCCACTTGACTCACTTACAGAGAGATATCAATCCATAGGTTTTAAGATTCTTACTAGTCAGATATATTCTTGTGCGGTGAATAGGGGGTGTTGAGTCCAGTTCACTGAGCAAGCAGTAGGCCTTGTCTATTACATGTTGGGTTTATGGAACGGTATCTGAGCTAATTTGAAACCCTTGTTTTATTCATCTCCCCACCTCACCTTTCCCGTTCAGCAGCCATAGTGTGTTATCTAAATGTGTGACTCTGTTCTGTTTTGTAATTCAGTTCAAGTGTAGGGATTTTAACATTCCCTCTATAAGTGTTAGATTATGATAAGTGTGTTTTTCTGTGTGACTTATTTCACTTAGAATCGTCGTACCTAAATCCATTCATCATGCTGCTACTAGCATTATAAGATTGATTTCATGGCTGAGTGATATTCCATTGTACATACGGACCACAACTTCTTTATCCATTTTTCTCTTTCCTGGGATATTTAAGGTGTAATAAAGTGGAGGTTGTTGTCAACAGAGCAGCCCTAATCTTCGGGGTGCCTCTGTCTTGCTGCTTTTTAGTTTTCCCAATTTATACGCCCATGAATGGAAGGGCCCTATTCTCTCTAAGCTGTGTTTTTTAGATATTTCAGGACACACCGTACACTTCTCCAGAGTGGCTGTTGGCAATTTACATCCCGCCCATCAGCGTAGCAAGGCTCCCATTTCTCCATGGCCTGTCCTGCATTTCTGGTTTTGACACTTTTTTCAGCATGACCATTTTGACCGATGGGAAACGAGACTTCTTTGTAGCGCTGATTTGCCTTTCCAGGTTGCTTGGTTGGCCAAAAAGGGCGTATGCGTTTTTTCCTGAATATATTCAGGAAAAAACGCATACGCCCTTTTTGGCCAAGGGCAACATTGTCGACGTTTTGCCGCTTTTCATGTGCTTTAAAGGCGATTCGAATGTACCTCCTGAAATCTGTTTCCTGCAATTCTGCCTTGCTTTCAAATCCTCTTCGTTGCCTTCCCTCAATATATTTGGGGATGAGAGTTATCATTTATACCTCTGCAGGTTTGTGAATTGCAGTGCCCCTGAGCTCCGTTTTTCCACTCGCTTTTTTGGGAGCTGGCCGCAAAAGCGCAGGACTGCTTCAGGCCCTATTCTGGTTCCGGGGGGGCAGGCTGAGCCTGTGGTTAATTCTTCCTCCTGATGGGAAAATAGAGTGACCTGTGCCTGTCCCAACACCTAGAGCTAGTCTCTCATTGGTTCCCCCTCCTTCTGTTCCTCCTCAGGACAAATTGCAAGCTGTACGGAACAGGAGGTTAAAGGTGCTGCTGATTCTCCAAGGAGGGAGATTGCTAGTAAAGCGGCTGTAATGGCCACCCCGAGCACAAGGAGATGAGAAATGAGGTGCGTTTTAGAAACCTTTCCCCGGTCACACGGTGTACCAACTTCTGGGTTTCTCATGCATGTTTTCGATGTAGGAAGAGGCCCTTGAACCTGGAGATTTGGGACCCATGGGATGGGTACCACGCAGTATTACTTTAAAGGGTCTGTGTTTGCTCACCGAACCTTACCAAACCTCTCAGCCCCAAGAGTGTCCACCCTTATGTCTCATCCAGCTGTGTGTCTACATATGGTCAATTCAGGTTGCATCACAGCCCCTGAACGAATTTTGTAAGAATTTCTCTTTCACTGTCTTTGTTTCATGGGATTTTAAAAGTAATTTATTTTTATAATGGGGTTTAGCTGCTTTTCACTGCTGTGTTTATGCCGCTTTACACCCACTTGACTCACTTACAGAGAGATATCAATCCATAGGTTTTAAGATTCTTACTAGTCAGATATATTCTTGTGCGGTGAATAGGGGGTGTTGAGTCCAGTTCACTGAGCAAGGAGCAGGCCTTGTCTATTACATGTTGGGTTTATGGAACGGTATCTGAGCTAATTTGAAACCCTTGTTTTATGCATCACCCCACCTCACCTTTCCCGTTCAGCAGCCATAGTGTGTTTTCTAAATGTGTGACTCTGTTCTGTTTTGTAATTCAGTTCAAGTGTAGGGATTTTCACATTCCCTCTATAAGTGTTAGATTATGATAAGTGTCTTTTTCTGTGTGACTTATTTCACTTAGAATCGTCGTACCTAAATCCATTCATCATGCTGCTACTAGCATTATAAGATTGATTTCATGGCTGAGTGATATTCCATTGTACATACGGACCACAACTTCTTTATCCATTTTTCTCTTTCCTGGGATATTTAAGGTGTAATAAAGTGGAGGTTGTTGTCAACAGAGCAGCCCTAATCTTCGGGGTGCCTCTGTCTTGCCGCTTTTTAGTTTTCCCAATTTATACGCCCATGAATGGAAGGGCCCTATTCTCTCTAAGCTGTGTTTTTTAGATATTTCAGGACACACCGTACACTTCTCCAGAGTGGCTGTTGGCAATTTACATCCCGCCCATCAGCGTAGCAAGGCTCCCATTTCTCCATGGCCTGTCCTGCATTTCTGGTTTTGACACTTTTTTCAGCATGACCATTTTGACCGATGGGAAACGAGACTTCTTTGTAGCGCTGATTTGCCTTTCCAGGTTGCTTGGTTGGCCAAAAAGGGCGTATGCGTTTTTTCCTGAATATATTCAGGAAAAAACGCATACGCCCTTTTTGGCCAAGGGCAACATTGTCGACGTTTTGCCGCTTTTCATGTGCTTTAAAGGCGATTCGAATGTACCTCCTGAAATCTGTTTCCTGCAATTCTGCCTTGCTTTCAAATCCTCTTCGTTGCCTTCCCTCAATATATTTGGGGATGAGAGTTATCATTTATACCTCTGCAGGTTTGTGAATTGCAGTGCCCCTGAGCTCCGTTTTTCCACTCGCTTTTTTGGGAGCTGGCCGCAAAAGCGCAGGACTGCTTCAGGCCCTATTCTGGTTCCGGGGGGGCAGGCTGAGCCTGTGGTTAATTCTTCCTCCTGATGGGAAAATAGAGTGACCTGTGCCTGTCCCAACACCTAGAGCTAGTCTCTCATTGGTTCCCCCTCCTTCTGTTCCTCCTCAGCACAAATTGCAAGCTGTACGGAACAGGAGGTTAAAGGTGCTGCTGATTCTCCAAGGAGGGAGATTGCTAGTAAAGCGGCTGTAATGGCCACCCCGAGCACAAGGAGATGAGAAATGAGGTGCGTTTTAGAAACCTTTCCCGGTCACACGGTGTACCAACTTCTGGGTTTCTCATGCATGTTTTCGATGTAGGAAGAGGCCCTTGAACCTGGAGATTTGGGACCCATGGGATGGGTACCACGCAGTATTACTTTAAAGGGTCTGTGTTTGCTCACCGAACCTTACCAAACCTCTCAGCCCCAAGAGTGTCCACCCTTATGTCTCATCCAGCTGTGTGTCTACATATGGTCAATTCAGGTTGCATCACAGCCCCTGAACGAATTTTGTAAGAATTTCTCTTTCACTGCCTTTGTTTCATGGGTTTTTAAAAGTAATTTATTTTTATAATGGGGTTTAGCTGCTTTTCACTGCTGTGTTTATGCCGCTTTACACCCACTTGACTCACTTACAGAGAGATATCAATCCATAGGTTTTAAGATTCTTACTAGTCAGATATATTCTTGTGCGGTGAATAGGGGGTGTTGAGTCCAGTTCACTGAGCAAGGAGCAGGCCTTGTCTATTACATGTTGGGTTTATGGAACGGTATCTGAGCTAATTTGAAACCCTTGTTTTATGCATCACCCCACCTCACCTTTCCCGTTCAGCAGCCATAGTGTGTTTTCTAAATGTGTGACTCTGTTCTGTTTTGTAATTCAGTTCAAGTGTAGGGATTTTCACATTCCCTCTATAAGTGTTAGATTATGATAAGTGTCTTTTTCTGTGTGACTTATTTCACTTAGAATCGTCGTACCTCAATCCATTCATCATGCTGCTACTAGCATTATAAGATTGATTTCATGGCTGAGTGATATTCCATTGTACATACGGACCACAACTTCTTTATCCATTTTTCTCTTTCCTGGGATATTTAAGGTGTAATAAAGTGGAGGTTGTTGTCAACAGAGCAGCCCTAATCTTCGGGGTGCCTCTGTCTTGCTGCTTTTTAGTTTTCCCAATTTATACGCCCATGAATGGAAGGGCCCTATTCTCTCTAAGCTGTGTTTTTTAGATATTTCAGGACACACCGTACACTTCTCCAGAGTGGCTGTTGGCAATTTACATCCCGCCCATCAGCGTAGCAAGGCTCCCATTTCTCCATGGCCTGTCCTGCATTTCTGGTTTTGACACTTTTTTCAGCATGACCATTTTGACCGATGGGAAACGAGACTTCTTTGTAGCGCTGATTTGCCTTTCCAGGTTGCTTGGTTGGCCAAAAAGGGCGTATGCGTTTTTTCCTGAATATATTCAGGAAAAAACGCATACGCCCTTTTTGGCCAAGGGCAACATTGTCGACGTTTTGCCGCTTTTCATGTGCTTTAAAGGCCATTCGAATGTACCTCCTGAAATCTGTTTCCTGCAATTCTGCCTTGCTTTCAAATCCTCTTCGTTGCCTTCCCTCAATATATTTGGGGATGAGAGTTATCATTTATACCTCTGCAGGTTTGTGAATTGCAGTGCCCCTGAGCTCCGTTTTTCCACTCGCTTTTTTGGGAGCTGGGCGCAAAAGCGCAGGACTGCTTCAGGCCCTATTCTGGTTCCGGGGGGGCAGGCTGAGCCTGTGGTTAATTCTTCCTCCTGATGGGAAAATAGAGTGACCTGTGCCTGTCCCAACACCTAGAGCTAGTCTCTCATTGGTTCCCCCTCCTTCTGTTCCTCCTCAGGACAAATTGCAAGCTGTACGGAACAGGAGGTTAAAGGTGCTGCTGATTCTCCAAGGAGGGAGATTGCTAGTAAAGCGGCTGTAATGGCCACCCCGAGCACAAGGAGATGAGAAATGAGGTGCGTTTTAGAAACCTTTCCCGGTCACACGGTGTACCAACTTCTGGGTTTCTCATGCATGTTTTCGATGTAGGAAGAGGCCCTTGAACCTGGAGATTTGGGACCCATGGGATGGGTACCACGCAGTATTACTTTAAAGGGTCTGTGTTTGCTCACCGAACCTTACCAAACCTCTCAGCCCCAAGAGTGTCCACCCTTATGTCTCATCCAGCTGTGTGTCTACATATGGTCAATTCAGGTTGCATCACAGCCCCTGAACGAATTTTGTAAGAATTTCTCTTTCACTGTCTTTGTTTCATGGGTTTTTTAAAGTAATTTATTTTTATAATGGGGTTTAGCTGCTTTTCACTGCTGTCTTTATGCCGCTTTACACCCACTTGACTCACTTACAGAGAGATATCAATCCATAGGTTTTAAGATTCTTACTAGTCAGATATATTCTTGTGCGGTGAATAGGGGGTGTTGAGTCCAGTTCACTGAGCAAGCAGTAGGCCTTGTCTATTACATGTTGGGTTTATGGAACGGTATCTGAGCTAATTTGAAACCCTTGTTTTATGCATCACCCCACCTCACCTTTCCCGTTCAGCAGCCATAGTGTGTTTTCTAAATGTGTGACTCTGTTCTGTTTTGTAATTCAGTTCAAGTGTAGGGATTTTCACATTCCCTCTATAAGTGTTAGATTATGATAAGTGTCTTTTTCTGTGTGACTTATTTCACTTAGAATCGTCGTACCTAAATCCATTCATCATGCTGCTACTAGCATTATAAGATTGATTTCATGGCTGAGTGATATTCCATTGTACATACGGACCACAACTTCTTTATCCATTTTTCTCTTTCCTGGGATATTTAAGGTGTAATAAAGTGGAGGTTGTTGTCAACAGAGCAGCCCTAATCTTCGGGGTGCCTCTGTCTTGCTGCTTTTTAGTTTTCCCAATTTATACGCCCATGAATGGAAGGGCCCTATTCTCTCTAAGCTGTGTTTTTTAGATATTTCAGGACACACCGTACACTTCTCCAGAGTGGCTGTTGGCAACTTACATCCCGCCCATCAGCGTAGCAAGGCTCCCATTTCTCCATGGCCTGTCCTGCATTTCTGGTTTTGACACTTTTTTCAGCATGACCATTTTGACCGATGGGAAACGAGACTTCTTTGTAGCGCTGATTTGCCTTTCCAGGTTGCTTGGTTGGCCAAAAAGGGCGTATGCGTTTTTTCCTGAATATATTCAGGAAAAAACGCATACGCCCTTTTTGGCCAAGGGCAACATTGTCGACGTTTTGCCGCTTTTCATGTGCTTTAAAGGCGATTCGAATGTACCTCCTGAAATCTGTTTCCTGCAATTCTGCCTTGCTTTCAAATCCTCTTCGTTGCCTTCCCTCAATATATTTGGGGATGAGAGTTATCATTTATACCTCTGCAGGTTTGTGAATTGCAGTGCCCCTGAGCTCCGTTTTTCCACTCGCTTTTTTGGGAGCTGGCCGCAAAAGCGCAGGACTGCTTCAGGCCCTATTCTGGTTCCGGGGGGGCAGGCTGAGCCTGTGGTTAATTCTTCCTCCTGATGGGAAAATAGAGTGACCTGTGCCTGTCCCAACACCTAGAGCTAGTCTCTCATTGGTTCCCCCTCCTTCTGTTCCTCCTCAGGACAAATTGCAAGCTGTACGGAACAGGAGGTTAAAGGTGCTGCTGATTCTCCAAGGAGGGAGATTGCTAGTAAAGCGGCTGTAATGGCCACCCCGAGCACAAGGAGATGAGAAATGAGGTGCGTTTTAGAAACCTTTCCCGGTCACACGGTGTACCAACTTCTGGGTTTCTCATGCATGTTTTCGATGTAGGAAGAGGCCCTTGAACCTGGAGATTTGGGACCCATGGGATGGGTACCACGCAGTATTACTTTAAAGGGTCTGTGTTTGCTCACCGAACCTTACCAAACCTCTCAGCCCCAAGAGTGTCCACCCTTATGTCTCATCCAGCTGTGTGTCTACATATGGTCAATTCAGGTTGCATCACAGCCCCTGAACGAATTTTGTAAGAATTTCTCTTTCACTGTCTTTGTTTCATGGGTTTTTTAAAGTAATTTATTTTTATAATGGGGTTTAGCTGCTTTTCACTGCTGTGTTTATGCCGCTTTACACCCACTTGACTCACTTACAGAGAGATATCAATCCATAGGTTTTAAGATTCTTACTAGTCAGATATATTCTTGTGCGGTGAATAGGGGGTGTTGAGTCCAGTTCACTGAGCAAGCAGTAGGCCTTGTCTATTACATGTTGGGTTTATGGAACGGTATCTGAGCTAATTTGAAACCCTTGTTTTATTCATCTCCCCACCTCACCTTTCCCGTTCAGCAGCCATAGTGTGTTATCTAAATGTGTGACTCTGTTCTGTTTTGTAATTCAGTTCAAGTGTAGGGATTTTAACATTCCCTCTATAAGTGTTAGATTATGATAAGTGTGTTTTTCTGTGTGACTTATTTCACTTAGAATCGTCGTACCTAAATCCATTCATCATGCTGCTACTAGCATTATAAGATTGATTTCATGGCTGAGTGATATTCCATTGTACATACGGACCACAACTTCTTTATCCATTTTTCTCTTTCCTGGGATATTTAAGGTGTAATAAAGTGGAGGTTGTTGTCAACAGAGCAGCCCTAATCTTCGGGGTGCCTCTGTCTTGCTGCTTTTTAGTTTTCCCAATTTATACGCCCATGAATGGAAGGGCCCTATTCTCTCTAAGCTGTGTTTTTTAGATATTTCAGGACACACCGTACACTTCTCCAGAGTGGCTGTTGGCAATTTACATCCCGCCCATCAGCGTAGCAAGGCTCCCATTTCTCCATGGCCTGTCCTGCATTTCTGGTTTTGACACTTTTTTCAGCATGACCATTTTGACCGATGGGAAACGAGACTTCTTTGTAGCGCTGATTTGCCTTTCCAGGTTGCTTGGTTGGCCAAAAAGGGCGTATGCGTTTTTTCCTGAATATATTCAGGAAAAAACGCATACGCCCTTTTTGGCCAAGGGCAACATTGTCGACGTTTTGCCGCTTTTCATGTGCTTTAAAGGCCATTCGAATGTACCTCCTGAAATCTGTTTCCTGCAATTCTGCCTTGCTTTCAAATCCTCTTCGTTGCCTTCCCTCAATATATTTGGGGATGAGAGTTATCATTTATACCTCTGCAGGTTTGTGAATTTCAGTGCCCCTGAGCTCCGTTTCTCCACTCGCTTTTTTGGGAGCTGGCCGCAAAAGCGCAGGACTGCTTCAGGCCCTATTCTGGTTCCGGGGGGGCAGGCTGAGCCTGTGGTTAATTCTTCCTCCTGATGGGAAAATAGAGTGACCTGTGCCTGTCCCAACACCTAGAGCTAGTCTCTCATTGGTTCCCCCTCCTTCTGTTCCTCCTCAGGACAAATTGCAACCTGTACGGAACAGGAGGTTAAAGGTGCTGCTGATTCAACAAGGAGGGAGATTGCTAGTAAAGCGGCTGTAATGGCCACCCCGAGCACAAGGAGATGAGAAATGAGGTGCGTTTTAGAAACCTTTCCCGGTCACACAGTGTACCAACTTCTGGGTTTCTCATGCATGTTTTCGATGTAGGAAGAGGCCCTTGAACCTGGAGATTTGGGACCCATGGGATGGGTACCACGCAGTATTACGTTAAAGGGTCTGTGTTTGCTCACCGAACCTTACCAAACCTCTCAGCCCCAAGAGTGTCCACCCTTATGTCTCATCCAGCTGTGTGTCTACATATGGTCAATTCAGGTTGCATCACAGCCCCTGAACGAATTTTGTATGAATTTCTCTTTCACTTTCTTTGTTTCATGGGTTTTTAAAAGTAATTTATTTTTATAATGGGGTTTAGCTGCTTTTCACTGCTGTGTTTATGCCGCTTTACACCCACTTGACTCACTTACAGAGAGATATCAATCCATAGGTTTTAAGATTCTTACTAGTCAGATATATTCTTATGCAGTGAATAGGGGGTGTTGAGTCCAGTTCACTGAGCAAGGAGCAGGCCTTGTCTATTACATGTTGGGTTTATGGAACGGTATCTGAGCTAATTTGAAACCCTTGTTTTATGCATCACCCCACCTCACCTTTCCCGTTCAGCAGCCATAGTGTGTTTTCTAAATGTGTGACTCTGTTCTGTTTTGTAATTCAGTTCAAGTGTAGGGATTTTCACATTCCCTCTATAAGTGTTAGATTATGATAAGTGTCTTTTTCTGTGTGACTTATTTCACTTAGAATCGTCGTACCTCAATCCATTCATCATGCTGCTACTAGCATTATAAGATTGATTTCATGGCTGAGTGATATTCCATTGTACATACGGACCACAACTTCTTTATCCATTTTTCTCTTTCCTGGGATATTTAAGGTGTAATAAAGTGGAGGTTGTTGTCAACAGAGCAGCCCTAATCTTCGGGGTGCCTCTGTCTTGCTGCTTTTTAGTTTTCCCAATTTATACGCCCATGAATGGAAGGGCCCTATTCTCTCTAAGCTGTGTTTTTTAGATATTTCAGGACACACCGTACACTTCTCCAGAGTGGCTGTTGGCAATTTACATCCCGCCCATCAGCGTAGCAAGGCTCCCATTTCTCCATGGCCTGTCCTGCATTTCTGGTTTTGACACTTTTTTCAGCATGACCATTTTGACCGATGGGAAACGAGACTTCTTTGTAGCGCTGATTTGCCTTTCCAGGTTGCTTGGTTGGCCAAAAAGGGCGTATGCGTTTTTTCCTGAATATATTCAGGAAAAAACGCATACGCCCTTTTTGGCCAAGGGCAACATTGTCGACGTTTTGCCGCTTTTCATGTGCTTTAAAGGCGATTCGAATGTACCTCCTGAAATCTGTTTCCTGCAATTCTGCCTTGCTTTCAAATCCTCTTCGTTGCCTTCCCTCAATATATTTGGGGATGAGAGTTATCATTTATACCTCTGCAGGTTTGTGAATTGCAGTGCCCCTGAGCTCCGTTTTTCCACTCGCTTTTTTGGGAGCTGGCCGCAAAAGCGCAGGACTGCTTCAGGCCCTATTCTGGTTCCGGGGGGGCAGGCTGAGCCTGTGGTTAATTCTTCCTCCTGATGGGAAAATAGAGTGACCTGTGCCTGTCCCAACACCTAGAGCTAGTCTCTCATTGGTTCCCCCTCCTTCTGTTCCTCCTCAGGACAAATTGCAAGCTGTACGGAACAGGAGGTTAAAGGTGCTGCTGATTCTCCAAGGAGGGAGATTGCTAGTAAAGCGGCTGTAATGGCCACCCCGAGCACAAGGAGATGAGAAATGAGGTGCGTTTTAGAAACCTTTCCCGGTCACACGGTGTACCAACTTCTGGGTTTCTCATGCATGTTTTCGATGTAGGAAGAGGCCCTTGAACCTGGAGATTTGGGACCCATGGGATGGGTACCACGCAGTATTACTTTAAAGGGTCTGTGTTTGCTCACCGAACCTTACCAAACCTCTCAGCCCCAAGAGTGTCCACCCTTATGTCTCATCCAGCTGTGTGTCTACATATGGTCAATTCAGGTTGCATCACAGCCCCTGAACGAATTTTGTAAGAATTTCTCTTTCACTGTCTTTGTTTCATGGGATTTTAAAAGTAATTTATTTTTATAATGGGGTTTAGCTGCTTTTCACTGCTGTGTTTATGCCGCTTTACACCCACTTGACTCACTTACAGAGAGATATCAATCCATAGGTTTTAAGATTCTTACTAGTCAGATATATTCTTGTGCGGTGAATAGGGGGTGTTGAGTCCAGTTCACTGAGCAAGGAGCAGGCCTTGTCTATTACATGTTGGGTTTATGGAACGGTATCTGAGCTAATTTGAAACCCTTGTTTTATGCATCACCCCACCTCACCTTTCCCGTTCAGCAGCCATAGTGTGTTTTCTAAATGTGTGACTCTGTTCTGTTTTGTAATTCAGTTCAAGTGTAGGGATTTTCACATTCCCTCTATAAGTGTTAGATTATGATAAGTGTCTTTTTCTGTGTGACTTATTTCACTTAGAATCGTCGTACCTCAATCCATTCATCATGCTGCTACTAGCATTATAAGATTGATTTCATGGCTGAGTGATATTCCATTGTACATACGGACCACAACTTCTTTATCCATTTTTCTCTTTCCTGGGATATTTAAGGTGTAATAAAGTGGAGGTTGTTGTCAACAGAGCAGCCCTAATCTTCGGGGTGCCTCTGTCTTGCTGCTTTTTAGTTTTCCCAATTTATACGCCCATGAATGGAAGGGCCCTATTCTCTCTAAGCTGTGTTTTTTAGATATTTCAGGACACACCGTACACTTCTCCAGAGTGGCTGTTGGCAATTTACATCCCGCCCATCAGCGTAGCAAGGCTCCCATTTCTCCATGGCCTGTCCTGCATTTCTGGTTTTGACACTTTTTTCAGCATGACCATTTTGACCGATGGGAAACGAGACTTCTTTGTAGCGCTGATTTGCCTTTCCAGGTTGCTTGGTTGGCCAAAAAGGGCGTATGCGTTTTTTCCTGAATATATTCAGGAAAAAACGCATACGCCCTTTTTGGCCAAGGGCAACATTGTCGACGTTTTGCCGCTTTTCATGTGCTTTAAAGGCCATTCGAATGTACCTCCTGAAATCTGTTTCCTGCAATTCTGCCTTGCTTTCAAATCCTCTTCGTTGCCTTCCCTCAATATATTTGGGGATGAGAGTTATCATTTATACCTCTGCAGGTTTGTGAATTGCAGTGCCCCTGAGCTCCGTTTTTCCACTCGCTTTTTTGGGAGCTGGGCGCAAAAGCGCAGGACTGCTTCAGGCCCTATTCTGGTTCCGGGGGGGCAGGCTGAGCCTGTGGTTAATTCTTCCTCCTGATGGGAAAATAGAGTGACCTGTGCCTGTCCCAACACCTAGAGCTAGTCTCTCATTGGTTCCCCCTCCTTCTGTTCCTCCTCAGGACAAATTGCAAGCTGTACGGAACAGGAGGTTAAAGGTGCTGCTGATTCTCCAAGGAGGGAGATTGCTAGTAAAGCGGCTGTAATGGCCACCCCGAGCACAAGGAGATGAGAAATGAGGTGCGTTTTAGAAACCTTTCCCGGTCACACGGTGTACCAACTTCTGGGTTTCTCATGCATGTTTTCGATGTAGGAAGAGGCCCTTGAACCTGGAGATTTGGGACCCATGGGATGGGTACCACGCAGTATTACTTTAAAGGGTCTGTGTTTGCTCACCGAACCTTACCAAACCTCTCAGCCCCAAGAGTGTCCACCCTTATGTCTCATCCAGCTGTGTGTCTACATATGGTCAATTCAGGTTGCATCACAGCCCCTGAACGAATTTTGTAAGAATTTCTCTTTCACTGTCTTTGTTTCATGGGTTTTTTAAAGTAATTTATTTTTATAATGGGGTTTAGCTGCTTTTCACTGCTGTCTTTATGCCGCTTTACACCCACTTGACTCACTTACAGAGAGATATCAATCCATAGGTTTTAAGATTCTTACTAGTCAGATATATTCTTGTGCGGTGAATAGGGGGTGTTGAGTCCAGTTCACTGAGCAAGCAGTAGGCCTTGTCTATTACATGTTGGGTTTATGGAACGGTATCTGAGCTAATTTGAAACCCTTGTTTTATGCATCACCCCACCTCACCTTTCCCGTTCAGCAGCCATAGTGTGTTTTCTAAATGTGTGACTCTGTTCTGTTTTGTAATTCAGTTCAAGTGTAGGGATTTTCACATTCCCTCTATAAGTGTTAGATTATGATAAGTGTCTTTTTCTGTGTGACTTATTTCACTTAGAATCGTCGTACCTAAATCCATTCATCATGCTGCTACTAGCATTATAAGATTGATTTCATGGCTGAGTGATATTCCATTGTACATACGGACCACAACTTCTTTATCCATTTTTCTCTTTCCTGGGATATTTAAGGTGTAATAAAGTGGAGGTTGTTGTCAACAGAGCAGCCCTAATCTTCGGGGTGCCTCTGTCTTGCTGCTTTTTAGTTTTCCCAATTTATACGCCCATGAATGGAAGGGCCCTATTCTCTCTAAGCTGTGTTTTTTAGATATTTCAGGACACACCGTACACTTCTCCAGAGTGGCTGTTGGCAACTTACATCCCGCCCATCAGCGTAGCAAGGCTCCCATTTCTCCATGGCCTGTCCTGCATTTCTGGTTTTGACACTTTTTTCAGCATGACCATTTTGACCGATGGGAAACGAGACTTCTTTGTAGCGCTGATTTGCCTTTCCAGGTTGCTTGGTTGGCCAAAAAGGGCGTATGCGTTTTTTCCTGAATATATTCAGGAAAAAACGCATACGCCCTTTTTGGCCAAGGGCAACATTGTCGACGTTTTGCCGCTTTTCATGTGCTTTAAAGGCGATTCGAATGTACCTCCTGAAATCTGTTTCCTGCAATTCTGCCTTGCTTTCAAATCCTCTTCGTTGCCTTCCCTCAATATATTTGGGGATGAGAGTTATCATTTATACCTCTGCAGGTTTGTGAATTGCAGTGCCCCTGAGCTCCGTTTTTCCACTCGCTTTTTTGGGAGCTGGCCGCAAAAGCGCAGGACTGCTTCAGGCCCTATTCTGGTTCCGGGGGGGCAGGCTGAGCCTGTGGTTAATTCTTCCTCCTGATGGGAAAATAGAGTGACCTGTGCCTGTCCCAACACCTAGAGCTAGTCTCTCATTGGTTCCCCCTCCTTCTGTTCCTCCTCAGGACAAATTGCAAGCTGTACGGAACAGGAGGTTAAAGGTGCTGCTGATTCTCCAAGGAGGGAGATTGCTAGTAAAGCGGCTGTAATGGCCACCCCGAGCACAAGGAGATGAGAAATGAGGTGCGTTTTAGAAACCTTTCCCGGTCACACGGTGTACCAACTTCTGGGTTTCTCATGCATGTTTTCGATGTAGGAAGAGGCCCTTGAACCTGGAGATTTGGGACCCATGGGATGGGTACCACGCAGTATTACTTTAAAGGGTCTGTGTTTGCTCACCGAACCTTACCAAACCTCTCAGCCCCAAGAGTGTCCACCCTTATGTCTCATCCAGCTGTGTGTCTACATATGGTCAATTCAGGTTGCATCACAGCCCCTGAACGAATTTTGTAAGAATTTCTCTTTCACTGTCTTTGTTTCATGGGTTTTTTAAAGTAATTTATTTTTATAATGGGGTTTAGCTGCTTTTCACTGCTGTGTTTATGCCGCTTTACACCCACTTGACTCACTTACAGAGAGATATCAATCCATAGGTTTTAAGATTCTTACTAGTCAGATATATTCTTGTGCGGTGAATAGGGGGTGTTGAGTCCAGTTCACTGAGCAAGCAGTAGGCCTTGTCTATTACATGTTGGGTTTATGGAACGGTATCTGAGCTAATTTGAAACCCTTGTTTTATTCATCTCCCCACCTCACCTTTCCCGTTCAGCAGCCATAGTGTGTTATCTAAATGTGTGACTCTGTTCTGTTTTGTAATTCAGTTCAAGTGTAGGGATTTTAACATTCCCTCTATAAGTGTTAGATTATGATAAGTGTGTTTTTCTGTGTGACTTATTTCACTTAGAATCGTCGTACCTAAATCCATTCATCATGCTGCTACTAGCATTATAAGATTGATTTCATGGCTGAGTGATATTCCATTGTACATACGGACCACAACTTCTTTATCCATTTTTCTCTTTCCTGGGATATTTAAGGTGTAATAAAGTGGAGGTTGTTGTCAACAGAGCAGCCCTAATCTTCGGGGTGCCTCTGTCTTGCTGCTTTTTAGTTTTCCCAATTTATACGCCCATGAATGGAAGGGCCCTATTCTCTCTAAGCTGTGTTTTTTAGATATTTCAGGACACACCGTACACTTCTCCAGAGTGGCTGTTGGCAATTTACATCCCGCCCATCAGCGTAGCAAGGCTCCCATTTCTCCATGGCCTGTCCTGCATTTCTGGTTTTGACACTTTTTTCAGCATGACCATTTTGACCGATGGGAAACGAGACTTCTTTGTAGCGCTGATTTGCCTTTCCAGGTTGCTTGGTTGGCCAAAAAGGGCGTATGCGTTTTTTCCTGAATATATTCAGGAAAAAACGCATACGCCCTTTTTGGCCAAGGGCAACATTGTCGACGTTTTGCCGCTTTTCATGTGCTTTAAAGGCGATTCGAATGTACCTCCTGAAATCTGTTTCCTGCAATTCTGCCTTGCTTTCAAATCCTCTTCGTTGCCTTCCCTCAATATATTTGGGGATGAGAGTTATCATTTATACCTCTGCAGGTTTGTGAATTTCAGTGCCCCTGAGCTCCGTTTCTCCACTCGCTTTTTTGGGAGCTGGCCGCAAAAGCGCAGGACTGCTTCAGGCCCTATTCTGGTTCCGGGGGGGCAGGCTGAGCCTGTGGTTAATTCTTCCTCCTGATGGGAAAATAGAGTGACCTGTGCCTGTCCCAACACCTAGAGCTAGTCTCTCATTGGTTCCCCCTCCTTCTGTTCCTCCTCAGGACAAATTGCAACCTGTACGGAACAGGAGGTTAAAGGTGCTGCTGATTCAACAAGGAGGGAGATTGCTAGTAAAGCGGCTGTAATGGCCACCCCGAGCACAAGGAGATGAGAAATGAGGTGCGTTTTAGAAACCTTTCCCGGTCACACAGTGTACCAACTTCTGGGTTTCTCATGCATGTTTTCGATGTAGGAAGAGGCCCTTGAACCTGGAGATTTGGGACCCATGGGATGGGTACCACGCAGTATTACGTTAAAGGGTCTGTGTTTGCTCACCGAACCTTACCAAACCTCTCAGCCCCAAGAGTGTCCACCCTTATGTCTCATCCAGCTGTGTGTCTACATATGGTCAATTCAGGTTGCATCACAGCCCCTGAACGAATTTTGTATGAATTTCTCTTTCACTTTCTTTGTTTCATGGGTTTTTAAAAGTAATTTATTTTTATAATGGGGTTTAGCTGCTTTTCACTGCTGTGTTTATGCCGCTTTACACCCACTTGACTCACTTACAGAGAGATATCAATCCATAGGTTTTAAGATTCTTACTAGTCAGATATATTCTTATGCAGTGAATAGGGGGTGTTGAGTCCAGTTCACTGAGCAAGGAGCAGGCCTTGTCTATTACATGTTGGGTTTATGGAACGGTATCTGAGCTAATTTGAAACCCTTGTTTTATGCATCACCCCACCTCACCTTTCCCGTTCAGCAGCCATAGTGTGTTTTCTAAATGTGTGACTCTGTTCTGTTTTGTAATTCAGTTCAAGTGTAGGGATTTTCACATTCCCTCTATAAGTGTTAGATTATGATAAGTGTCTTTTTCTGTGTGACTTATTTCACTTAGAATCGTCGTACCTCAATCCATTCATCATGCTGCTACTAGCATTATAAGATTGATTTCATGGCTGAGTGATATTCCATTGTACATACGGACCACAACTTCTTTATCCATTTTTCTCTTTCCTGGGATATTTAAGGTGTAATAAAGTGGAGGTTGTTGTCAACAGAGCAGCCCTAATCTTCGGGGTGCCTCTGTCTTGCTGCTTTTTAGTTTTCCCAATTTATACGCCCATGAATGGAAGGGCCCTATTCTCTCTAAGCTGTGTTTTTTAGATATTTCAGGACACACCGTACACTTCTCCAGAGTGGCTGTTGGCAATTTACATCCCGCCCATCAGCGTAGCAAGGCTCCCATTTCTCCATGGCCTGTCCTGCATTTCTGGTTTTGACACTTTTTTCAGCATGACCATTTTGACCGATGGGAAACGAGACTTCTTTGTAGCGCTGATTTGCCTTTCCAGGTTGCTTGGTTGGCCAAAAAGGGCGTATGCGTTTTTTCCTGAATATATTCAGGAAAAAACGCATACGCCCTTTTTGGCCAAGGGCAACATTGTCGACGTTTTGCCGCTTTTCATGTGCTTTAAAGGCGATTCGAATGTACCTCCTGAAATCTGTTTCCTGCAATTCTGCCTTGCTTTCAAATCCTCTTCGTTGCCTTCCCTCAATATATTTGGGGATGAGAGTTATCATTTATACCTCTGCAGGTTTGTGAATTGCAGTGCCCCTGAGCTCCGTTTTTCCACTCGCTTTTTTGGGAGCTGGCCGCAAAAGCGCAGGACTGCTTCAGGCCCTATTCTGGTTCCGGGGGGGCAGGCTGAGCCTGTGGTTAATTCTTCCTCCTGATGGGAAAATAGAGTGACCTGTGCCTGTCCCAACACCTAGAGCTAGTCTCTCATTGGTTCCCCCTCCTTCTGTTCCTCCTCAGGACAAATTGCAAGCTGTACGGAACAGGAGGTTAAAGGTGCTGCTGATTCTCCAAGGAGGGAGATTGCTAGTAAAGCGGCTGTAATGGCCACCCCGAGCACAAGGAGATGAGAAATGAGGTGCGTTTTAGAAACCTTTCCCGGTCACACGGTGTACCAACTTCTGGGTTTCTCATGCATGTTTTCGATGTAGGAAGAGGCCCTTGAACCTGGAGATTTGGGACCCATGGGATGGGTACCACGCAGTATTACTTTAAAGGGTCTGTGTTTGCTCACCGAACCTTACCAAACCTCTCAGCCCCAAGAGTGTCCACCCTTATGTCTCATCCAGCTGTGTGTCTACATATGGTCAATTCAGGTTGCATCACAGCCCCTGAACGAATTTTGTAAGAATTTCTCTTTCACTGTCTTTGTTTCATGGGTTTTTTAAAGTAATTTATTTTTATAATGGGGTTTAGCTGCTTTTCACTGCTGTCTTTATGCCGCTTTACACCCACTTGACTCACTTACAGAGAGATATCAATCCATAGGTTTTAAGATTCTTACTAGTCAGATATATTCTTGTGCGGTGAATAGGGGGTGTTGAGTCCAGTTCACTGAGCAAGCAGTAGGCCTTGTCTATTACATGTTGGGTTTATGGAACGGTATCTGAGCTAATTTGAAACCCTTGTTTTATGCATCACCCCACCTCACCTTTCCCGTTCAGCAGCCATAGTGTGTTTTCTAAATGTGTGACTCTGTTCTGTTTTGTAATTCAGTTCAAGTGTAGGGATTTTCACATTCCCTCTATAAGTGTTAGATTATGATAAGTGTCTTTTTCTGTGTGACTTATTTCACTTAGAATCGTCGTACCTAAATCCATTCATCATGCTGCTACTAGCATTATAAGATTGATTTCATGGCTGAGTGATATTCCATTGTACATACGGACCACAACTTCTTTATCCATTTTTCTCTTTCCTGGGATATTTAAGGTGTAATAAAGTGGAGGTTGTTGTCAACAGAGCAGCCCTAATCTTCGGGGTGCCTCTGTCTTGCTGCTTTTTAGTTTTCCCAATTTATACGCCCATGAATGGAAGGGCCCTATTCTCTCTAAGCTGTGTTTTTTAGATATTTCAGGACACACCGTACACTTCTCCAGAGTGGCTGTTGGCAACTTACATCCCGCCCATCAGCGTAGCAAGGCTCCCATTTCTCCATGGCCTGTCCTGCATTTCTGGTTTTGACACTTTTTTCAGCATGACCATTTTGACCGATGGGAAACGAGACTTCTTTGTAGCGCTGATTTGCCTTTCCAGGTTGCTTGGTTGGCCAAAAAGGGCGTATGCGTTTTTTCCTGAATATATTCAGGAAAAAACGCATACGCCCTTTTTGGCCAAGGGCAACATTGTCGACGTTTTGCCGCTTTTCATGTGCTTTAAAGGCGATTCGAATGTACCTCCTGAAATCTGTTTCCTGCAATTCTGCCTTGCTTTCAAATCCTCTTCGTTGCCTTCCCTCAATATATTTGGGGATGAGAGTTATCATTTATACCTCTGCAGGTTTGTGAATTGCAGTGCCCCTGAGCTCCGTTTTTCCACTCGCTTTTTTGGGAGCTGGCCGCAAAAGCGCAGGACTGCTTCAGGCCCTATTCTGGTTCCGGGGGGGCAGGCTGAGCCTGTGGTTAATTCTTCCTCCTGATGGGAAAATAGAGTGACCTGTGCCTGTCCCAACACCTAGAGCTAGTCTCTCATTGGTTCCCCCTCCTTCTGTTCCTCCTCAGGACAAATTGCAAGCTGTACGGAACAGGAGGTTAAAGGTGCTGCTGATTCTCCAAGGAGGGAGATTGCTAGTAAAGCGGCTGTAATGGCCACCCCGAGCACAAGGAGATGAGAAATGAGGTGCGTTTTAGAAACCTTTCCCGGTCACACGGTGTACCAACTTCTGGGTTTCTCATGCATGTTTTCGATGTAGGAAGAGGCCCTTGAACCTGGAGATTTGGGACCCATGGGATGGGTACCACGCAGTATTACTTTAAAGGGTCTGTGTTTGCTCACCGAACCTTACCAAACCTCTCAGCCCCAAGAGTGTCCACCCTTATGTCTCATCCAGCTGTGTGTCTACATATGGTCAATTCAGGTTGCATCACAGCCCCTGAACGAATTTTGTAAGAATTTCTCTTTCACTGTCTTTGTTTCATGGGTTTTTTAAAGTAATTTATTTTTATAATGGGGTTTAGCTGCTTTTCACTGCTGTGTTTATGCCGCTTTACACCCACTTGACTCACTTACAGAGAGATATCAATCCATAGGTTTTAAGATTCTTACTAGTCAGATATATTCTTGTGCGGTGAATAGGGGGTGTTGAGTCCAGTTCACTGAGCAAGCAGTAGGCCTTGTCTATTACATGTTGGGTTTATGGAACGGTATCTGAGCTAATTTGAAACCCTTGTTTTATTCATCTCCCCACCTCACCTTTCCCGTTCAGCAGCCATAGTGTGTTATCTAAATGTGTGACTCTGTTCTGTTTTGTAATTCAGTTCAAGTGTAGGGATTTTAACATTCCCTCTATAAGTGTTAGATTATGATAAGTGTGTTTTTCTGTGTGACTTATTTCACTTAGAATCGTCGTACCTAAATCCATTCATCATGCTGCTACTAGCATTATAAGATTGATTTCATGGCTGAGTGATATTCCATTGTACATACGGACCACAACTTCTTTATCCATTTTTCTCTTTCCTGGGATATTTAAGGTGTAATAAAGTGGAGGTTGTTGTCAACAGAGCAGCCCTAATCTTCGGGGTGCCTCTGTCTTGCTGCTTTTTAGTTTTCCCAATTTATACGCCCATGAATGGAAGGGCCCTATTCTCTCTAAGCTGTGTTTTTTAGATATTTCAGGACACACCGTACACTTCTCCAGAGTGGCTGTTGGCAATTTACATCCCGCCCATCAGCGTAGCAAGGCTCCCATTTCTCCATGGCCTGTCCTGCATTTCTGGTTTTGACACTTTTTTCAGCATGACCATTTTGACCGATGGGAAACGAGACTTCTTTGTAGCGCTGATTTGCCTTTCCAGGTTGCTTGGTTGGCCAAAAAGGGCGTATGCGTTTTTTCCTGAATATATTCAGGAAAAAACGCATACGCCCTTTTTGGCCAAGGGCAACATTGTCGACGTTTTGCCGCTTTTCATGTGCTTTAAAGGCCATTCGAATGTACCTCCTGAAATCTGTTTCCTGCAATTCTGCCTTGCTTTCAAATCCTCTTCGTTGCCTTCCCTCAATATATTTGGGGATGAGAGTTATCATTTATACCTCTGCAGGTTTGTGAATTTCAGTGCCCCTGAGCTCCGTTTCTCCACTCGCTTTTTTGGGAGCTGGCCGCAAAAGCGCAGGACTGCTTCAGGCCCTATTCTGGTTCCGGGGGGGCAGGCTGAGCCTGTGGTTAATTCTTCCTCCTGATGGGAAAATAGAGTGACCTGTGCCTGTCCCAACACCTAGAGCTAGTCTCTCATTGGTTCCCCCTCCTTCTGTTCCTCCTCAGGACAAATTGCAACCTGTACGGAACAGGAGGTTAAAGGTGCTGCTGATTCAACAAGGAGGGAGATTGCTAGTAAAGCGGCTGTAATGGCCACCCCGAGCACAAGGAGATGAGAAATGAGGTGCGTTTTAGAAACCTTTCCCGGTCACACAGTGTACCAACTTCTGGGTTTCTCATGCATGTTTTCGATGTAGGAAGAGGCCCTTGAACCTGGAGATTTGGGACCCATGGGATGGGTACCACGCAGTATTACGTTAAAGGGTCTGTGTTTGCTCACCGAACCTTACCAAACCTCTCAGCCCCAAGAGTGTCCACCCTTATGTCTCATCCAGCTGTGTGTCTACATATGGTCAATTCAGGTTGCATCACAGCCCCTGAACGAATTTTGTATGAATTTCTCTTTCACTTTCTTTGTTTCATGGGTTTTTAAAAGTAATTTATTTTTATAATGGGGTTTAGCTGCTTTTCACTGCTGTGTTTATGCCGCTTTACACCCACTTGACTCACTTACAGAGAGATATCAATCCATAGGTTTTAAGATTCTTACTAGTCAGATATATTCTTATGCAGTGAATAGGGGGTGTTGAGTCCAGTTCACTGAGCAAGGAGCAGGCCTTGTCTATTACATGTTGGGTTTATGGAACGGTATCTGAGCTAATTTGAAACCCTTGTTTTATGCATCACCCCACCTCACCTTTCCCGTTCAGCAGCCATAGTGTGTTTTCTAAATGTGTGACTCTGTTCTGTTTTGTAATTCAGTTCAAGTGTAGGGATTTTCACATTCCCTCTATAAGTGTTAGATTATGATAAGTGTCTTTTTCTGTGTGACTTATTTCACTTAGAATCGTCGTACCTCAATCCATTCATCATGCTGCTACTAGCATTATAAGATTGATTTCATGGCTGAGTGATATTCCATTGTACATACGGACCACAACTTCTTTATCCATTTTTCTCTTTCCTGGGATATTTAAGGTGTAATAAAGTGGAGGTTGTTGTCAACAGAGCAGCCCTAATCTTCGGGGTGCCTCTGTCTTGCTGCTTTTTAGTTTTCCCAATTTATACGCCCATGAATGGAAGGGCCCTATTCTCTCTAAGCTGTGTTTTTTAGATATTTCAGGACACACCGTACACTTCTCCAGAGTGGCTGTTGGCAATTTACATCCCGCCCATCAGCGTAGCAAGGCTCCCATTTCTCCATGGCCTGTCCTGCATTTCTGGTTTTGACACTTTTTTCAGCATGACCATTTTGACCGATGGGAAACGAGACTTCTTTGTAGCGCTGATTTGCCTTTCCAGGTTGCTTGGTTGGCCAAAAAGGGCGTATGCGTTTTTTCCTGAATATATTCAGGAAAAAACGCATACGCCCTTTTTGGCCAAGGGCAACATTGTCGACGTTTTGCCGCTTTTCATGTGCTTTAAAGGCGATTCGAATGTACCTCCTGAAATCTGTTTCCTGCAATTCTGCCTTGCTTTCAAATCCTCTTCGTTGCCTTCCCTCAATATATTTGGGGATGAGAGTTATCATTTATACCTCTGCAGGTTTGTGAATTGCAGTGCCCCTGAGCTCCGTTTTTCCACTCGCTTTTTTGGGAGCTGGCCGCAAAAGCGCAGGACTGCTTCAGGCCCTATTCTGGTTCCGGGGGGGCAGGCTGAGCCTGTGGTTAATTCTTCCTCCTGATGGGAAAATAGAGTGACCTGTGCCTGTCCCAACACCTAGAGCTAGTCTCTCATTGGTTCCCCCTCCTTCTGTTCCTCCTCAGGACAAATTGCAAGCTGTACGGAACAGGAGGTTAAAGGTGCTGCTGATTCTCCAAGGAGGGAGATTGCTAGTAAAGCGGCTGTAATGGCCACCCCGAGCACAAGGAGATGAGAAATGAGGTGCGTTTTAGAAACCTTTCCCGGTCACACGGTGTACCAACTTCTGGGTTTCTCATGCATGTTTTCGATGTAGGAAGAGGCCCTTGAACCTGGAGATTTGGGACCCATGGGATGGGTACCACGCAGTATTACTTTAAAGGGTCTGTGTTTGCTCACCGAACCTTACCAAACCTCTCAGCCCCAAGAGTGTCCACCCTTATGTCTCATCCAGCTGTGTGTCTACATATGGTCAATTCAGGTTGCATCACAGCCCCTGAACGAATTTTGTAAGAATTTCTCTTTCACTGTCTTTGTTTCATGGGATTTTAAAAGTAATTTATTTTTATAATGGGGTTTAGCTGCTTTTCACTGCTGTGTTTATGCCGCTTTACACCCACTTGACTCACTTACAGAGAGATATCAATCCATAGGTTTTAAGATTCTTACTAGTCAGATATATTCTTGTGCGGTGAATAGGGGGTGTTGAGTCCAGTTCACTGAGCAAGGAGCAGGCCTTGTCTATTACATGTTGGGTTTATGGAACGGTATCTGAGCTAATTTGAAACCCTTGTTTTATGCATCACCCCACCTCACCTTTCCCGTTCAGCAGCCATAGTGTGTTTTCTAAATGTGTGACTCTGTTCTGTTTTGTAATTCAGTTCAAGTGTAGGGATTTTCACATTCCCTCTATAAGTGTTAGATTATGATAAGTGTCTTTTTCTGTGTGACTTATTTCACTTAGAATCGTCGTACCTCAATCCATTCATCATGCTGCTACTAGCATTATAAGATTGATTTCATGGCTGAGTGATATTCCATTGTACATACGGACCACAACTTCTTTATCCATTTTTCTCTTTCCTGGGATATTTAAGGTGTAATAAAGTGGAGGTTGTTGTCAACAGAGCAGCCCTAATCTTCGGGGTGCCTCTGTCTTGCTGCTTTTTAGTTTTCCCAATTTATACGCCCATGAATGGAAGGGCCCTATTCTCTCTAAGCTGTGTTTTTTAGATATTTCAGGACACACCGTACACTTCTCCAGAGTGGCTGTTGGCAATTTACATCCCGCCCATCAGCGTAGCAAGGCTCCCATTTCTCCATGGCCTGTCCTGCATTTCTGGTTTTGACACTTTTTTCAGCATGACCATTTTGACCGATGGGAAACGAGACTTCTTTGTAGCGCTGATTTGCCTTTCCAGGTTGCTTGGTTGGCCAAAAAGGGCGTATGCGTTTTTTCCTGAATATATTCAGGAAAAAACGCATACGCCCTTTTTGGCCAAGGGCAACATTGTCGACGTTTTGCCGCTTTTCATGTGCTTTAAAGGCCATTCGAATGTACCTCCTGAAATCTGTTTCCTGCAATTCTGCCTTGCTTTCAAATCCTCTTCGTTGCCTTCCCTCAATATATTTGGGGATGAGAGTTATCATTTATACCTCTGCAGGTTTGTGAATTGCAGTGCCCCTGAGCTCCGTTTTTCCACTCGCTTTTTTGGGAGCTGGGCGCAAAAGCGCAGGACTGCTTCAGGCCCTATTCTGGTTCCGGGGGGGCAGGCTGAGCCTGTGGTTAATTCTTCCTCCTGATGGGAAAATAGAGTGACCTGTGCCTGTCCCAACACCTAGAGCTAGTCTCTCATTGGTTCCCCCTCCTTCTGTTCCTCCTCAGGACAAATTGCAAGCTGTACGGAACAGGAGGTTAAAGGTGCTGCTGATTCTCCAAGGAGGGAGATTGCTAGTAAAGCGGCTGTAATGGCCACCCCGAGCACAAGGAGATGAGAAATGAGGTGCGTTTTAGAAACCTTTCCCGGTCACACGGTGTACCAACTTCTGGGTTTCTCATGCATGTTTTCGATGTAGGAAGAGGCCCTTGAACCTGGAGATTTGGGACCCATGGGATGGGTACCACGCAGTATTACTTTAAAGGGTCTGTGTTTGCTCACCGAACCTTACCAAACCTCTCAGCCCCAAGAGTGTCCACCCTTATGTCTCATCCAGCTGTGTGTCTACATATGGTCAATTCAGGTTGCATCACAGCCCCTGAACGAATTTTGTAAGAATTTCTCTTTCACTGTCTTTGTTTCATGGGTTTTTTAAAGTAATTTATTTTTATAATGGGGTTTAGCTGCTTTTCACTGCTGTCTTTATGCCGCTTTACACCCACTTGACTCACTTACAGAGAGATATCAATCCATAGGTTTTAAGATTCTTACTAGTCAGATATATTCTTGTGCGGTGAATAGGGGGTGTTGAGTCCAGTTCACTGAGCAAGCAGTAGGCCTTGTCTATTACATGTTGGGTTTATGGAACGGTATCTGAGCTAATTTGAAACCCTTGTTTTATGCATCACCCCACCTCACCTTTCCCGTTCAGCAGCCATAGTGTGTTTTCTAAATGTGTGACTCTGTTCTGTTTTGTAATTCAGTTCAAGTGTAGGGATTTTCACATTCCCTCTATAAGTGTTAGATTATGATAAGTGTCTTTTTCTGTGTGACTTATTTCACTTAGAATCGTCGTACCTAAATCCATTCATCATGCTGCTACTAGCATTATAAGATTGATTTCATGGCTGAGTGATATTCCATTGTACATACGGACCACAACTTCTTTATCCATTTTTCTCTTTCCTGGGATATTTAAGGTGTAATAAAGTGGAGGTTGTTGTCAACAGAGCAGCCCTAATCTTCGGGGTGCCTCTGTCTTGCTGCTTTTTAGTTTTCCCAATTTATACGCCCATGAATGGAAGGGCCCTATTCTCTCTAAGCTGTGTTTTTTAGATATTTCAGGACACACCGTACACTTCTCCAGAGTGGCTGTTGGCAACTTACATCCCGCCCATCAGCGTAGCAAGGCTCCCATTTCTCCATGGCCTGTCCTGCATTTCTGGTTTTGACACTTTTTTCAGCATGACCATTTTGACCGATGGGAAACGAGACTTCTTTGTAGCGCTGATTTGCCTTTCCAGGTTGCTTGGTTGGCCAAAAAGGGCGTATGCGTTTTTTCCTGAATATATTCAGGAAAAAACGCATACGCCCTTTTTGGCCAAGGGCAACATTGTCGACGTTTTGCCGCTTTTCATGTGCTTTAAAGGCGATTCGAATGTACCTCCTGAAATCTGTTTCCTGCAATTCTGCCTTGCTTTCAAATCCTCTTCGTTGCCTTCCCTCAATATATTTGGGGATGAGAGTTATCATTTATACCTCTGCAGGTTTGTGAATTGCAGTGCCCCTGAGCTCCGTTTTTCCACTCGCTTTTTTGGGAGCTGGCCGCAAAAGCGCAGGACTGCTTCAGGCCCTATTCTGGTTCCGGGGGGGCAGGCTGAGCCTGTGGTTAATTCTTCCTCCTGATGGGAAAATAGAGTGACCTGTGCCTGTCCCAACACCTAGAGCTAGTCTCTCATTGGTTCCCCCTCCTTCTGTTCCTCCTCAGGACAAATTGCAAGCTGTACGGAACAGGAGGTTAAAGGTGCTGCTGATTCTCCAAGGAGGGAGATTGCTAGTAAAGCGGCTGTAATGGCCACCCCGAGCACAAGGAGATGAGAAATGAGGTGCGTTTTAGAAACCTTTCCCGGTCACACGGTGTACCAACTTCTGGGTTTCTCATGCATGTTTTCGATGTAGGAAGAGGCCCTTGAACCTGGAGATTTGGGACCCATGGGATGGGTACCACGCAGTATTACTTTAAAGGGTCTGTGTTTGCTCACCGAACCTTACCAAACCTCTCAGCCCCAAGAGTGTCCACCCTTATGTCTCATCCAGCTGTGTGTCTACATATGGTCAATTCAGGTTGCATCACAGCCCCTGAACGAATTTTGTAAGAATTTCTCTTTCACTGTCTTTGTTTCATGGGTTTTTTAAAGTAATTTATTTTTATAATGGGGTTTAGCTGCTTTTCACTGCTGTGTTTATGCCGCTTTACACCCACTTGACTCACTTACAGAGAGATATCAATCCATAGGTTTTAAGATTCTTACTAGTCAGATATATTCTTGTGCGGTGAATAGGGGGTGTTGAGTCCAGTTCACTGAGCAAGCAGTAGGCCTTGTCTATTACATGTTGGGTTTATGGAACGGTATCTGAGCTAATTTGAAACCCTTGTTTTATTCATCTCCCCACCTCACCTTTCCCGTTCAGCAGCCATAGTGTGTTATCTAAATGTGTGACTCTGTTCTGTTTTGTAATTCAGTTCAAGTGTAGGGATTTTAACATTCCCTCTATAAGTGTTAGATTATGATAAGTGTGTTTTTCTGTGTGACTTATTTCACTTAGAATCGTCGTACCTAAATCCATTCATCATGCTGCTACTAGCATTATAAGATTGATTTCATGGCTGAGTGATATTCCATTGTACATACGGACCACAACTTCTTTATCCATTTTTCTCTTTCCTGGGATATTTAAGGTGTAATAAAGTGGAGGTTGTTGTCAACAGAGCAGCCCTAATCTTCGGGGTGCCTCTGTCTTGCTGCTTTTTAGTTTTCCCAATTTATACGCCCATGAATGGAAGGGCCCTATTCTCTCTAAGCTGTGTTTTTTAGATATTTCAGGACACACCGTACACTTCTCCAGAGTGGCTGTTGGCAATTTACATCCCGCCCATCAGCGTAGCAAGGCTCCCATTTCTCCATGGCCTGTCCTGCATTTCTGGTTTTGACACTTTTTTCAGCATGACCATTTTGACCGATGGGAAACGAGACTTCTTTGTAGCGCTGATTTGCCTTTCCAGGTTGCTTGGTTGGCCAAAAAGGGCGTATGCGTTTTTTCCTGAATATATTCAGGAAAAAACGCATACGCCCTTTTTGGCCAAGGGCAACATTGTCGACGTTTTGCCGCTTTTCATGTGCTTTAAAGGCCATTCGAATGTACCTCCTGAAATCTGTTTCCTGCAATTCTGCCTTGCTTTCAAATCCTCTTCGTTGCCTTCCCTCAATATATTTGGGGATGAGAGTTATCATTTATACCTCTGCAGGTTTGTGAATTTCAGTGCCCCTGAGCTCCGTTTCTCCACTCGCTTTTTTGGGAGCTGGCCGCAAAAGCGCAGGACTGCTTCAGGCCCTATTCTGGTTCCGGGGGGGCAGGCTGAGCCTGTGGTTAATTCTTCCTCCTGATGGGAAAATAGAGTGACCTGTGCCTGTCCCAACACCTAGAGCTAGTCTCTCATTGGTTCCCCCTCCTTCTGTTCCTCCTCAGGACAAATTGCAACCTGTACGGAACAGGAGGTTAAAGGTGCTGCTGATTCAACAAGGAGGGAGATTGCTAGTAAAGCGGCTGTAATGGCCACCCCGAGCACAAGGAGATGAGAAATGAGGTGCGTTTTAGAAACCTTTCCCGGTCACACAGTGTACCAACTTCTGGGTTTCTCATGCATGTTTTCGATGTAGGAAGAGGCCCTTGAACCTGGAGATTTGGGACCCATGGGATGGGTACCACGCAGTATTACGTTAAAGGGTCTGTGTTTGCTCACCGAACCTTACCAAACCTCTCAGCCCCAAGAGTGTCCACCCTTATGTCTCATCCAGCTGTGTGTCTACATATGGTCAATTCAGGTTGCATCACAGCCCCTGAACGAATTTTGTATGAATTTCTCTTTCACTTTCTTTGTTTCATGGGTTTTTAAAAGTAATTTATTTTTATAATGGGGTTTAGCTGCTTTTCACTGCTGTGTTTATGCCGCTTTACACCCACTTGACTCACTTACAGAGAGATATCAATCCATAGGTTTTAAGATTCTTACTAGTCAGATATATTCTTATGCAGTGAATAGGGGGTGTTGAGTCCAGTTCACTGAGCAAGGAGCAGGCCTTGTCTATTACATGTTGGGTTTATGGAACGGTATCTGAGCTAATTTGAAACCCTTGTTTTATGCATCACCCCACCTCACCTTTCCCGTTCAGCAGCCATAGTGTGTTTTCTAAATGTGTGACTCTGTTCTGTTTTGTAATTCAGTTCAAGTGTAGGGATTTTCACATTCCCTCTATAAGTGTTAGATTATGATAAGTGTCTTTTTCTGTGTGACTTATTTCACTTAGAATCGTCGTACCTCAATCCATTCATCATGCTGCTACTAGCATTATAAGATTGATTTCATGGCTGAGTGATATTCCATTGTACATACGGACCACAACTTCTTTATCCATTTTTCTCTTTCCTGGGATATTTAAGGTGTAATAAAGTGGAGGTTGTTGTCAACAGAGCAGCCCTAATCTTCGGGGTGCCTCTGTCTTGCTGCTTTTTAGTTTTCCCAATTTATACGCCCATGAATGGAAGGGCCCTATTCTCTCTAAGCTGTGTTTTTTAGATATTTCAGGACACACCGTACACTTCTCCAGAGTGGCTGTTGGCAATTTACATCCCGCCCATCAGCGTAGCAAGGCTCCCATTTCTCCATGGCCTGTCCTGCATTTCTGGTTTTGACACTTTTTTCAGCATGACCATTTTGACCGATGGGAAACGAGACTTCTTTGTAGCGCTGATTTGCCTTTCCAGGTTGCTTGGTTGGCCAAAAAGGGCGTATGCGTTTTTTCCTGAATATATTCAGGAAAAAACGCATACGCCCTTTTTGGCCAAGGGCAACATTGTCGACGTTTTGCCGCTTTTCATGTGCTTTAAAGGCGATTCGAATGTACCTCCTGAAATCTGTTTCCTGCAATTCTGCCTTGCTTTCAAATCCTCTTCGTTGCCTTCCCTCAATATATTTGGGGATGAGAGTTATCATTTATACCTCTGCAGGTTTGTGAATTGCAGTGCCCCTGAGCTCCGTTTTTCCACTCGCTTTTTTGGGAGCTGGCCGCAAAAGCGCAGGACTGCTTCAGGCCCTATTCTGGTTCCGGGGGGGCAGGCTGAGCCTGTGGTTAATTCTTCCTCCTGATGGGAAAATAGAGTGACCTGTGCCTGTCCCAACACCTAGAGCTAGTCTCTCATTGGTTCCCCCTCCTTCTGTTCCTCCTCAGGACAAATTGCAAGCTGTACGGAACAGGAGGTTAAAGGTGCTGCTGATTCTCCAAGGAGGGAGATTGCTAGTAAAGCGGCTGTAATGGCCACCCCGAGCACAAGGAGATGAGAAATGAGGTGCGTTTTAGAAACCTTTCCCGGTCACACGGTGTACCAACTTCTGGGTTTCTCATGCATGTTTTCGATGTAGGAAGAGGCCCTTGAACCTGGAGATTTGGGACCCATGGGATGGGTACCACGCAGTATTACTTTAAAGGGTCTGTGTTTGCTCACCGAACCTTACCAAACCTCTCAGCCCCAAGAGTGTCCACCCTTATGTCTCATCCAGCTGTGTGTCTACATATGGTCAATTCAGGTTGCATCACAGCCCCTGAACGAATTTTGTAAGAATTTCTCTTTCACTGTCTTTGTTTCATGGGATTTTAAAAGTAATTTATTTTTATAATGGGGTTTAGCTGCTTTTCACTGCTGTGTTTATGCCGCTTTACACCCACTTGACTCACTTACAGAGAGATATCAATCCATAGGTTTTAAGATTCTTACTAGTCAGATATATTCTTGTGCGGTGAATAGGGGGTGTTGAGTCCAGTTCACTGAGCAAGGAGCAGGCCTTGTCTATTACATGTTGGGTTTATGGAACGGTATCTGAGCTAATTTGAAACCCTTGTTTTATGCATCACCCCACCTCACCTTTCCCGTTCAGCAGCCATAGTGTGTTTTCTAAATGTGTGACTCTGTTCTGTTTTGTAATTCAGTTCAAGTGTAGGGATTTTCACATTCCCTCTATAAGTGTTAGATTATGATAAGTGTGTTTTTCTGTGTGACTTATTTCACTTAGAATCGTCGTACCTCAATCCATTCATCATGCTGCTACTAGCATTATAAGATTGATTTCATGGCTGAGTGATATTCCATTGTACATACGGACCACAACTTCTTTATCCATTTTTCTCTTTCCTGGGATATTTAAGGTGTAATAAAGTGGAGGTTGTTGTCAACAGAGCAGCCCTAATCTTCGGGGTGCCTCTGTCTTGCTGCTTTTTAGTTTTCCCAATTTATACGCCCATGAATGGAAGGGCCCTATTCTCTCTAAGCTGTGTTTTTTAGATATTTCAGGACACACCGTACACTTCTCCAGAGTGGCTGTTGGCAATTTACATCCCGCCCATCAGCGTAGCAAGGCTCCCATTTCTCCATGGCCTGTCCTGCATTTCTGGTTTTGACACTTTTTTCAGCATGACCATTTTGACCGATGGGAAACGAGACTTCTTTGTAGCGCTGATTTGCCTTTCCAGGTTGCTTGGTTGGCCAAAAAGGGCGTATGCGTTTTTTCCTGAATATATTCAGGAAAAAACGCATACGCCCTTTTTGGCCAAGGGCAACATTGTCGACGTTTTGCCGCTTTTCATGTGCTTTAAAGGCGATTCGAATGTACCTCCTGAAATCTGTTTCCTGCAATTCTGCCTTGCTTTCAAATCCTCTTCGTTGCCTTCCCTCAATATATTTGGGGATGAGAGTTATCATTTATACCTCTGCAGGTTTGTGAATTGCAGTGCCCCTGAGCTCCGTTTTTCCACTCGCTTTTTTGGGAGCTGGCCGCAAAAGCGCAGGACTGCTTCAGGCCCTATTCTGGTTCCGGGGGGGCAGGCTGAGCCTGTGGTTAATTCTTCCTCCTGATGGGAAAATAGAGTGACCTGTGCCTGTCCCAACACCTAGAGCTAGTCTCTCATTGGTTCCCCCTCCTTCTGTTCCTCCTCAGGACAAATTGCAAGCTGTACGGAACAGGAGGTTAAAGGTGCTGCTGATTCTCCAAGGAGGGAGATTGCTAGTAAAGCGGCTGTAATGGCCACCCCGAGCACAAGGAGATGAGAAATGAGGTGCGTTTTAGAAACCTTTCCCGGTCACACGGTGTACCAACTTCTGGGTTTCTCATGCATGTTTTCGATGTAGGAAGAGGCCCTTGAACCTGGAGATTTGGGACCCATGGGATGGGTACCACGCAGTATTACTTTAAAGGGTCTGTGTTTGCTCACCGAACCTTACCAAACCTCTCAGCCCCAAGAGTGTCCACCCTTATGTCTCATCCAGCTGTGTGTCTACATATGGTCAATTCAGGTTGCATCACAGCCCCTGAACGAATTTTGTAAGAATTTCTCTTTCACTGTCTTTGTTTCATGGGATTTTAAAAGTAATTTATTTTTATAATGGGGTTTAGCTGCTTTTCACTGCTGTGTTTATGCCGCTTTACACCCACTTGACTCACTTACAGAGAGATATCAATCCATAGGTTTTAAGATTCTTACTAGTCAGATATATTCTTGTGCGGTGAATAGGGGGTGTTGAGTCCAGTTCACTGAGCAAGGAGCAGGCCTTGTCTATTACATGTTGGGTTTATGGAACGGTATCTGAGCTAATTTGAAACCCTTGTTTTATGCATCACCCCACCTCACCTTTCCCGTTCAGCAGCCATAGTGTGTTTTCTAAATGTGTGACTCTGTTCTGTTTTGTAATTCAGTTCAAGTGTAGGGATTTTCACATTCCCTCTATAAGTGTTAGATTATGATAAGTGTCTTTTTCTGTGTGACTTATTTCACTTAGAATCGTCGTACCTCAATCCATTCATCATGCTGCTACTAGCATTATAAGATTGATTTCATGGCTGAGTGATATTCCATTGTACATACGGACCACAACTTCTTTATCCATTTTTCTCTTTCCTGGGATATTTAAGGTGTAATAAAGTGGAGGTTGTTGTCAACAGAGCAGCCCTAATCTTCGGGGTGCCTCTGTCTTGCTGCTTTTTAGTTTTCCCAATTTATACGCCCATGAATGGAAGGGCCCTATTCTCTCTAAGCTGTGTTTTTTAGATATTTCAGGACACACCGTACACTTCTCCAGAGTGGCTGTTGGCAATTTACATCCCGCCCATCAGCGTAGCAAGGCTCCCATTTCTCCATGGCCTGTCCTGCATTTCTGGTTTTGACACTTTTTTCAGCATGACCATTTTGACCGATGGGAAACGAGACTTCTTTGTAGCGCTGATTTGCCTTTCCAGGTTGCTTGGTTGGCCAAAAAGGGCGTATGCGTTTTTTCCTGAATATATTCAGGAAAAAACGCATACGCCCTTTTTGGCCAAGGGCAACATTGTCGACGTTTTGCCGCTTTTCATGTGCTTTAAAGGCCATTCGAATGTACCTCCTGAAATCTGTTTCCTGCAATTCTGCCTTGCTTTCAAATCCTCTTCGTTGCCTTCCCTCAATATATTTGGGGATGAGAGTTATCATTTATACCTCTGCAGGTTTGTGAATTGCAGTGCCCCTGAGCTCCGTTTTTCCACTCGCTTTTTTGGGAGCTGGCCGCAAAAGCGCAGGACTGCTTCAGGCCCTATTCTGGTTCCGGGGGGGCAGGCTGAGCCTGTGGTTAATTCTTCCTCCTGATGGGAAAATAGAGTGACCTGTGCCTGTCCCAACACCTAGAGCTAGTCTCTCATTGGTTCCCCCTCCTTCTGTTCCTCCTCAGCACAAATTGCAAGCTGTACGGAACAGGAGGTTAAAGGTGCTGCTGATTCTCCAAGGAGGGAGATTGCTAGTAAAGCGGCTGTAATGGCCACCCCGAGCACAAGGAGATGAGAAATGAGGTGCGTTTTAGAAACCTTTCCCGGTCACACGGTGTACCAACTTCTGGGTTTCTCATGCATGTTTTCGATGTAGGAAGAGGCCCTTGAACCTGGAGATTTGGGACCCATGGGATGGGTACCACGCAGTATTACTTTAAAGGGTCTGTGTTTGCTCACCGAACCTTACCAAACCTCTCAGCCCCAAGAGTGTCCACCCTTATGTCTCATCCAGCTGTGTGTCTACATATGGTCAATTCAGGTTGCATCACAGCCCCTGAACGAATTTTGTAAGAATTTCTCTTTCACTGCCTTTGTTTCATGGGTTTTTAAAAGTAATTTATTTTTATAATGGGGTTTAGCTGCTTTTCACTGCTGTGTTTATGCCGCTTTACACCCACTTGACTCACTTACAGAGAGATATCAATCCATAGGTTTTAAGATTCTTACTAGTCAGATATATTCTTGTGCGGTGAATAGGGGGTGTTGAGTCCAGTTCACTGAGCAAGGAGCAGGCCTTGTCTATTACATGTTGGGTTTATGGAACGGTATCTGAGCTAATTTGAAACCCTTGTTTTATGCATCACCCCACCTCACCTTTCCCGTTCAGCAGCCATAGTGTGTTTTCTAAATGTGTGACTCTGTTCTGTTTTGTAATTCAGTTCAAGTGTAGGGATTTTCACATTCCCTCTATAAGTGTTAGATTATGATAAGTGTCTTTTTCTGTGTGACTTATTTCACTTAGAATCGTCGTACCTAAATCCATTCATCATGCTGCTACTAGCATTATAAGATTGATTTCATGGCTGAGTGATATTCCATTGTACATACGGACCACAACTTCTTTATCCATTTTTCTCTTTCCTGGGATATTTAAGGTGTAATAAAGTGGAGGTTGTTGTCAACAGAGCAGCCCTAATCTTCGGGGTGCCTCTGTCTTGCTGCTTTTTAGTTTTCCCAATTTATACGCCCATGAATGGAAGGGCCCTATTCTCTCTAAGCTGTGTTTTTTAGATATTTCAGGACACACCGTACACTTCTCCAGAGTGGCTGTTGGCAATTTACATCCCGCCCATCAGCGTAGCAAGGCTCCCATTTCTCCATGGCCCGTCCTGCATTTCTGGTTTTGACACTTTTTTCAGCATGACCATTTTGACCGATGGGAAACGAGACTTCTTTGTAGCGCTGATTTGCCTTTCCAGGTTGCTTGGTTGGCCAAAAAGGGCGTATGCGTTTTTTCCTGAATATATTCAGGAAAAAACGCATACGCCCTTTTTGGCCAAGGGCAACATTGTCGACGTTTTGCCGCTTTTCATGTGCTTTAAAGGCCATTCGAATGTACCTCCTGAAATCTGTTTCCTGCAATTCTGCCTTGCTTTCAAATCCTCTTCGTTGCCTTCCCTCAATATATTTGGGGATGAGAGTTATCATTTATACCTCTGCAGGTTTGTGAATTGCAGTGCCCCTGAGCTCCGTTTTTCCACTCGCTTTTTTGGGAGCTGGCCGCAAAAGCGCAGGACTGCTTCAGGCCCTATTCTGGTTCCGGGGGGGCAGGCTGAGCCTGTGGTTAATTCTTCCTCCTGATGGGAAAATAGAGTGACCTGTGCCTGTCCCAACACCTAGAGCTAGTCTCTCATTGGTTCCCCCTCCTTCTGTTCCTCCTCAGGACAAATTGCAACCTGTACGGAACAGGAGGTTAAAGGTGCTGCTGATTCAACAAGGAGGGAGATTGCTAGTAAAGCGGCTGTAATGGCCACCCCGAGCACAAGGAGATGAGAAATGAGGTGCGTTTTAGAAACCTTTCCCGGTCACTCAGTGTACCAACTTCTGGGTTTCTCATGCATGTTTTCGATGTAGGAAGAGGCCCTTGAACCTGGAGATTTGGGACCCATGGGATGGGTACCACGCAGTATTACGTTAAAGGGTCTGTGTTTGCTCACCGAACCTTACCAAACCTCTCAGCCCCAAGAGTGTCCACCCTTATGTCTCATCCAGCTGTGTGTCTACATATGGTCAATTCAGGTTGCATCACAGCCCCTGAACGAATTTTGTAAGAATTTCTCTTTCACTGTCTTTGTTTCATGGGATTTTAAAAGTAATTTATTTTTATAATGGGGTTTAGCTGCTTTTCACTGCTGTGTTTATGCCGCTTTACACCCACTTGACTCACTTACAGAGAGATATCAATCCATAGGTTTTAAGATTCTTACTAGTCAGATATATTCTTGTGCGGTGAATAGGGGGTGTTGAGTCCAGTTCACTGAGCAAGGAGCAGGCCTTGTCTATTACATGTTGGGTTTATGGAACGGTATCTGAGCTAATTTGAAACCCTTGTTTTATGCATCACCCCACCTCACCTTTCCCGTTCAGCAGCCATAGTGTGTTTTCTAAATGTGTGACTCTGTTCTGTTTTGTAATTCAGTTCAAGTGTAGGGATTTTCACATTCCCTCTATAAGTGTTAGATTATGATAAGTGTCTTTTTCTGTGTGACTTATTTCACTTAGAATCGTCGTACCTCAATCCATTCATCATGCTGCTACTAGCATTATAAGATTGATTTCATGGCTGAGTGATATTCCATTGTACATACGGACCACAACTTCTTTATCCATTTTTCTCTTTCCTGGGATATTTAAGGTGTAATAAAGTGGAGGTTGTTGTCAACAGAGCAGCCCTAATCTTCGGGGTGCCTCTGTCTTGCTGCTTTTTAGTTTTCCCAATTTATACGCCCATGAATGGAAGGGCCCTATTCTCTCTAAGCTGTGTTTTTTAGATATTTCAGGACACACCGTACACTTCTCCAGAGTGGCTGTTGGCAATTTACATCCCGCCCATCAGCGTAGCAAGGCTCCCATTTCTCCATGGCCTGTCCTGCATTTCTGGTTTTGACACTTTTTTCAGCATGACCATTTTGACCGATGGGAAACGAGACTTCTTTGTAGCGCTGATTTGCCTTTCCAGGTTGCTTGGTTGGCCAAAAAGGGCGTATGCGTTTTTTCCTGAATATATTCAGGAAAAAACGCATACGCCCTTTTTGGCCAAGGGCAACATTGTCGACGTTTTGCCGCTTTTCATGTGCTTTAAAGGCGATTCGAATGTACCTCCTGAAATCTGTTTCCTGCAATTCTGCCTTGCTTTCAAATCCTCTTCGTTGCCTTCCCTCAATATATTTGGGGATGAGAGTTATCATTTATACCTCTGCAGGTTTGTGAATTGCAGTGCCCCTGAGCTCCGTTTTTCCACTCGCTTTTTTGGGAGCTGGCCGCAAAAGCGCAGGACTGCTTCAGGCCCTATTCTGGTTCCGGGGGGGCAGGCTGAGCCTGTGGTTAATTCTTCCTCCTGATGGGAAAATAGAGTGACCTGTGCCTGTCCCAACACCTAGAGCTAGTCTCTCATTGGTTCCCCCTCCTTCTGTTCCTCCTCAGGACAAATTGCAAGCTGTACGGAACAGGAGGTTAAAGGTGCTGCTGATTCTCCAAGGAGGGAGATTGCTAGTAAAGCGGCTGTAATGGCCACCCCGAGCACAAGGAGATGAGAAATGAGGTGCGTTTTAGAAACCTTTCCCGGTCACACGGTGTACCAACTTCTGGGTTTCTCATGCATGTTTTCGATGTAGGAAGAGGCCCTTGAACCTGGAGATTTGGGACCCATGGGATGGGTACCACGCAGTATTACTTTAAAGGGTCTGTGTTTGCTCACCGAACCTTACCAAACCTCTCAGCCCCAAGAGTGTCCACCCTTATGTCTCATCCAGCTGTGTGTCTACATATGGTCAATTCAGGTTGCATCACAGCCCCTGAACGAATTTTGTAAGAATTTCTCTTTCACTGTCTTTGTTTCATGGGATTTTAAAAGTAATTTATTTTTATAATGGGGTTTAGCTGCTTTTCACTGCTGTGTTTATGCCGCTTTACACCCACTTGACTCACTTACAGAGAGATATCAATCCATAGGTTTTAAGATTCTTACTAGTCAGATATATTCTTGTGCGGTGAATAGGGGGTGTTGAGTCCAGTTCACTGAGCAAGGAGCAGGCCTTGTCTATTACATGTTGGGTTTATGGAACGGTATCTGAGCTAATTTGAAACCCTTGTTTTATGCATCACCCCACCTCACCTTTCCCGTTCAGCAGCCATAGTGTGTTTTCTAAATGTGTGACTCTGTTCTGTTTTGTAATTCAGTTCAAGTGTAGGGATTTTCACATTCCCTCTATAAGTGTTAGATTATGATAAGTGTCTTTTTCTGTGTGACTTATTTCACTTAGAATCGTCGTACCTAAATCCATTCATCATGCTGCTACTAGCATTATAAGATTGATTTCATGGCTGAGTGATATTCCATTGTACATACGGACCACAACTTCTTTATCCATTTTTCTCTTTCCTGGGATATTTAAGGTGTAATAAAGTGGAGGTTGTTGTCAACAGAGCAGCCCTAATCTTCGGGGTGCCTCTGTCTTGCCGCTTTTTAGTTTTCCCAATTTATACGCCCATGAATGGAAGGGCCCTATTCTCTCTAAGCTGTGTTTTTTAGATATTTCAGGACACACCGTACACTTCTCCAGAGTGGCTGTTGGCAATTTACATCCCGCCCATCAGCGTAGCAAGGCTCCCATTTCTCCATGGCCTGTCCTGCATTTCTGGTTTTGACACTTTTTTCAGCATGACCATTTTGACCGATGGGAAACGAGACTTCTTTGTAGCGCTGATTTGCCTTTCCAGGTTGCTTGGTTGGCCAAAAAGGGCGTATGCGTTTTTTCCTGAATATATTCAGGAAAAAACGCATACGCCCTTTTTGGCCAAGGGCAACATTGTCGACGTTTTGCCGCTTTTCATGTGCTTTAAAGGCGATTCGAATGTACCTCCTGAAATCTGTTTCCTGCAATTCTGCCTTGCTTTCAAATCCTCTTCGTTGCCTTCCCTCAATATATTTGGGGATGAGAGTTATCATTTATACCTCTGCAGGTTTGTGAATTGCAGTGCCCCTGAGCTCCGTTTTTCCACTCGCTTTTTTGGGAGCTGGCCGCAAAAGCGCAGGACTGCTTCAGGCCCTATTCTGGTTCCGGGGGGGCAGGCTGAGCCTGTGGTTAATTCTTCCTCCTGATGGGAAAATAGAGTGACCTGTGCCTGTCCCAACACCTAGAGCTAGTCTCTCATTGGTTCCCCCTCCTTCTGTTCCTCCTCAGCACAAATTGCAAGCTGTACGGAACAGGAGGTTAAAGGTGCTGCTGATTCTCCAAGGAGGGAGATTGCTAGTAAAGCGGCTGTAATGGCCACCCCGAGCACAAGGAGATGAGAAATGAGGTGCGTTTTAGAAACCTTTCCCGGTCACACGGTGTACCAACTTCTGGGTTTCTCATGCATGTTTTCGATGTAGGAAGAGGCCCTTGAACCTGGAGATTTGGGACCCATGGGATGGGTACCACGCAGTATTACTTTAAAGGGTCTGTGTTTGCTCACCGAACCTTACCAAACCTCTCAGCCCCAAGAGTGTCCACCCTTATGTCTCATCCAGCTGTGTGTCTACATATGGTCAATTCAGGTTGCATCACAGCCCCTGAACGAATTTTGTAAGAATTTCTCTTTCACTGCCTTTGTTTCATGGGTTTTTAAAAGTAATTTATTTTTATAATGGGGTTTAGCTGCTTTTCACTGCTGTGTTTATGCCGCTTTACACCCACTTGACTCACTTACAGAGAGATATCAATCCATAGGTTTTAAGATTCTTACTAGTCAGATATATTCTTGTGCGGTGAATAGGGGGTGTTGAGTCCAGTTCACTGAGCAAGGAGCAGGCCTTGTCTATTACATGTTGGGTTTATGGAACGGTATCTGAGCTAATTTGAAACCCTTGTTTTATGCATCACCCCACCTCACCTTTCCCGTTCAGCAGCCATAGTGTGTTTTCTAAATGTGTGACTCTGTTCTGTTTTGTAATTCAGTTCAAGTGTAGGGATTTTCACATTCCCTCTATAAGTGTTAGATTATGATAAGTGTCTTTTTCTGTGTGACTTATTTCACTTAGAATCGTCGTACCTCAATCCATTCATCATGCTGCTACTAGCATTATAAGATTGATTTCATGGCTGAGTGATATTCCATTGTACATACGGACCACAACTTCTTTATCCATTTTTCTCTTTCCTGGGATATTTAAGGTGTAATAAAGTGGAGGTTGTTGTCAACAGAGCAGCCCTAATCTTCGGGGTGCCTCTGTCTTGCTGCTTTTTAGTTTTCCCAATTTATACGCCCATGAATGGAAGGGCCCTATTCTCTCTAAGCTGTGTTTTTTAGATATTTCAGGACACACCGTACACTTCTCCAGAGTGGCTGTTGGCAATTTACATCCCGCCCATCAGCGTAGCAAGGCTCCCATTTCTCCATGGCCTGTCCTGCATTTCTGGTTTTGACACTTTTTTCAGCATGACCATTTTGACCGATGGGAAACGAGACTTCTTTGTAGCGCTGATTTGCCTTTCCAGGTTGCTTGGTTGGCCAAAAAGGGCGTATGCGTTTTTTCCTGAATATATTCAGGAAAAAACGCATACGCCCTTTTTGGCCAAGGGCAACATTGTCGACGTTTTGCCGCTTTTCATGTGCTTTAAAGGCCATTCGAATGTACCTCCTGAAATCTGTTTCCTGCAATTCTGCCTTGCTTTCAAATCCTCTTCGTTGCCTTCCCTCAATATATTTGGGGATGAGAGTTATCATTTATACCTCTGCAGGTTTGTGAATTGCAGTGCCCCTGAGCTCCGTTTTTCCACTCGCTTTTTTGGGAGCTGGGCGCAAAAGCGCAGGACTGCTTCAGGCCCTATTCTGGTTCCGGGGGGGCAGGCTGAGCCTGTGGTTAATTCTTCCTCCTGATGGGAAAATAGAGTGACCTGTGCCTGTCCCAACACCTAGAGCTAGTCTCTCATTGGTTCCCCCTCCTTCTGTTCCTCCTCAGGACAAATTGCAAGCTGTACGGAACAGGAGGTTAAAGGTGCTGCTGATTCTCCAAGGAGGGAGATTGCTAGTAAAGCGGCTGTAATGGCCACCCCGAGCACAAGGAGATGAGAAATGAGGTGCGTTTTAGAAACCTTTCCCGGTCACACGGTGTACCAACTTCTGGGTTTCTCATGCATGTTTTCGATGTAGGAAGAGGCCCTTGAACCTGGAGATTTGGGACCCATGGGATGGGTACCACGCAGTATTACTTTAAAGGGTCTGTGTTTGCTCACCGAACCTTACCAAACCTCTCAGCCCCAAGAGTGTCCACCCTTATGTCTCATCCAGCTGTGTGTCTACATATGGTCAATTCAGGTTGCATCACAGCCCCTGAACGAATTTTGTAAGAATTTCTCTTTCACTGTCTTTGTTTCATGGGTTTTTTAAAGTAATTTATTTTTATAATGGGGTTTAGCTGCTTTTCACTGCTGTCTTTATGCCGCTTTACACCCACTTGACTCACTTACAGAGAGATATCAATCCATAGGTTTTAAGATTCTTACTAGTCAGATATATTCTTGTGCGGTGAATAGGGGGTGTTGAGTCCAGTTCACTGAGCAAGCAGTAGGCCTTGTCTATTACATGTTGGGTTTATGGAACGGTATCTGAGCTAATTTGAAACCCTTGTTTTATGCATCACCCCACCTCACCTTTCCCGTTCAGCAGCCATAGTGTGTTTTCTAAATGTGTGACTCTGTTCTGTTTTGTAATTCAGTTCAAGTGTAGGGATTTTCACATTCCCTCTATAAGTGTTAGATTATGATAAGTGTCTTTTTCTGTGTGACTTATTTCACTTAGAATCGTCGTACCTAAATCCATTCATCATGCTGCTACTAGCATTATAAGATTGATTTCATGGCTGAGTGATATTCCATTGTACATACGGACCACAACTTCTTTATCCATTTTTCTCTTTCCTGGGATATTTAAGGTGTAATAAAGTGGAGGTTGTTGTCAACAGAGCAGCCCTAATCTTCGGGGTGCCTCTGTCTTGCTGCTTTTTAGTTTTCCCAATTTATACGCCCATGAATGGAAGGGCCCTATTCTCTCTAAGCTGTGTTTTTTAGATATTTCAGGACACACCGTACACTTCTCCAGAGTGGCTGTTGGCAACTTACATCCCGCCCATCAGCGTAGCAAGGCTCCCATTTCTCCATGGCCTGTCCTGCATTTCTGGTTTTGACACTTTTTTCAGCATGACCATTTTGACCGATGGGAAACGAGACTTCTTTGTAGCGCTGATTTGCCTTTCCAGGTTGCTTGGTTGGCCAAAAAGGGCGTATGCGTTTTTTCCTGAATATATTCAGGAAAAAACGCATACGCCCTTTTTGGCCAAGGGCAACATTGTCGACGTTTTGCCGCTTTTCATGTGCTTTAAAGGCGATTCGAATGTACCTCCTGAAATCTGTTTCCTGCAATTCTGCCTTGCTTTCAAATCCTCTTCGTTGCCTTCCCTCAATATATTTGGGGATGAGAGTTATCATTTATACCTCTGCAGGTTTGTGAATTGCAGTGCCCCTGAGCTCCGTTTTTCCACTCGCTTTTTTGGGAGCTGGGCGCAAAAGCGCAGGACTGCTTCAGGCCCTATTCTGGTTCCGGGGGGGCAGGCTGAGCCTGTGGTTAATTCTTCCTCCTGATGGGAAAATAGAGTGACCTGTGCCTGTCCCAACACCTAGAGCTAGTCTCTCATTGGTTCCCCCTCCTTCTGTTCCTCCTCAGGACAAATTGCAAGCTGTACGGAACAGGAGGTTAAAGGTGCTGCTGATTCTCCAAGGAGGGAGATTGCTAGTAAAGCGGCTGTAATGGCCACCCCGAGCACAAGGAGATGAGAAATGAGGTGCGTTTTAGAAACCTTTCCCGGTCACACGGTGTACCAACTTCTGGGTTTCTCATGCATGTTTTCGATGTAGGAAGAGGCCCTTGAACCTGGAGATTTGGGACCCATGGGATGGGTACCACGCAGTATTACTTTAAAGGGTCTGTGTTTGCTCACCGAACCTTACCAAACCTCTCAGCCCCAAGAGTGTCCACCCTTATGTCTCATCCAGCTGTGTGTCTACATATGGTCAATTCAGGTTGCATCACAGCCCCTGAACGAATTTTGTAAGAATTTCTCTTTCACTGTCTTTGTTTCATGGGTTTTTTAAAGTAATTTATTTTTATAATGGGGTTTAGCTGCTTTTCACTGCTGTGTTTATGCCGCTTTACACCCACTTGACTCACTTACAGAGAGATATCAATCCATAGGTTTTAAGATTCTTACTAGTCAGATATATTCTTGTGCGGTGAATAGGGGGTGTTGAGTCCAGTTCACTGAGCAAGCAGTAGGCCTTGTCTATTACATGTTGGGTTTATGGAACGGTATCTGAGCTAATTTGAAACCCTTGTTTTATTCATCTCCCCACCTCACCTTTCCCGTTCAGCAGCCATAGTGTGTTATCTAAATGTGTGACTCTGTTCTGTTTTGTAATTCAGTTCAAGTGTAGGGATTTTAACATTCCCTCTATAAGTGTTAGATTATGATAAGTGTGTTTTTCTGTGTGACTTATTTCACTTAGAATCGTCGTACCTAAATCCATTCATCATGCTGCTACTAGCATTATAAGATTGATTTCATGGCTGAGTGATATTCCATTGTACATACGGACCACAACTTCTTTATCCATTTTTCTCTTTCCTGGGATATTTAAGGTGTAATAAAGTGGAGGTTGTTGTCAACAGAGCAGCCCTAATCTTCGGGGTGCCTCTGTCTTGCTGCTTTTTAGTTTTCCCAATTTATACGCCCATGAATGGAAGGGCCCTATTCTCTCTAAGCTGTGTTTTTTAGATATTTCAGGACACACCGTACACTTCTCCAGAGTGGCTGTTGGCAATTTACATCCCGCCCATCAGCGTAGCAAGGCTCCCATTTCTCCATGGCCTGTCCTGCATTTCTGGTTTTGACACTTTTTTCAGCATGACCATTTTGACCGATGGGAAACGAGACTTCTTTGTAGCGCTGATTTGCCTTTCCAGGTTGCTTGGTTGGCCAAAAAGGGCGTATGCGTTTTTTCCTGAATATATTCAGGAAAAAACGCATACGCCCTTTTTGGCCAAGGGCAACATTGTCGACGTTTTGCCGCTTTTCATGTGCTTTAAAGGCCATTCGAATGTACCTCCTGAAATCTGTTTCCTGCAATTCTGCCTTGCTTTCAAATCCTCTTCGTTGCCTTCCCTCAATATATTTGGGGATGAGAGTTATCATTTATACCTCTGCAGGTTTGTGAATTTCAGTGCCCCTGAGCTCCGTTTCTCCACTCGCTTTTTTGGGAGCTGGCCGCAAAAGCGCAGGACTGCTTCAGGCCCTATTCTGGTTCCGGGGGGGCAGGCTGAGCCTGTGGTTAATTCTTCCTCCTGATGGGAAAATAGAGTGACCTGTGCCTGTCCCAACACCTAGAGCTAGTCTCTCATTGGTTCCCCCTCCTTCTGTTCCTCCTCAGGACAAATTGCAACCTGTACGGAACAGGAGGTTAAAGGTGCTGCTGATTCAACAAGGAGGGAGATTGCTAGTAAAGCGGCTGTAATGGCCACCCCGAGCACAAGGAGATGAGAAATGAGGTGCGTTTTAGAAACCTTTCCCGGTCACACAGTGTACCAACTTCTGGGTTTCTCATGCATGTTTTCGATGTAGGAAGAGGCCCTTGAACCTGGAGATTTGGGACCCATGGGATGGGTACCACGCAGTATTACGTTAAAGGGTCTGTGTTTGCTCACCGAACCTTACCAAACCTCTCAGCCCCAAGAGTGTCCACCCTTATGTCTCATCCAGCTGTGTGTCTACATATGGTCAATTCAGGTTGCATCACAGCCCCTGAACGAATTTTGTATGAATTTCTCTTTCACTTTCTTTGTTTCATGGGTTTTTAAAAGTAATTTATTTTTATAATGGGGTTTAGCTGCTTTTCACTGCTGTGTTTATGCCGCTTTACACCCACTTGACTCACTTACAGAGAGATATCAATCCATAGGTTTTAAGATTCTTACTAGTCAGATATATTCTTATGCAGTGAATAGGGGGTGTTGAGTCCAGTTCACTGAGCAAGGAGTAGGCCTTGTCTATTACATGTTGGGTTTATGGAACGGTATCTGAGCTAATTTGAAACCCTTGTTTTATGCATCACCCCACCTCACCTTTCCCGTTCAGCAGCCATAGTGTGTTTTCTAAATGTGTGACTCTGTTCTGTTTTGTAATTCAGTTCAAGTGTAGGGATTTTCACATTCCCTCTATAAGTGTTAGATTATGATAAGTGTCTTTTTCTGTGTGACTTATTTCACTTAGAATCGTCGTACCTAAATCCATTCATCATGCTGCTACCAGCATTATAACATTGATTTCATGGCTGAGTGATATTCCATTGTACATACGGACCACAACTTCTTTATCCATTTTTCTCTTTCCTGGGATATTTAAGGTGTAATAAAGTGGAGGTTGTTGTCAACAGAGCAGCCCTAATCTTCGGGGTGCCTCTGTCTTGCTGCTTTTTAGTTTTCCCAATTTATACGCCCATGAATGGAAGGGCCCTATTCTCTCTAAGCTGTGTTTTTTAGATATTTCAGGACACACCGTACACTTCTCCAGAGTGGCTGTTGGCAATTTACATCCCGCCCATCAGCGTAGCAAGGCTCCCATTTCTCCATGGCCTGTCCTGCATTTCTGGTTTTGACACTTTTTTCAGCATGACCATTTTGACCGATGGGAAACGAGACTTCTTTGTAGCGCTGATTTGCCTTTCCAGGTTGCTTGGTTGGCCAAAAAGGGCGTATGCGTTTTTTCCTGAATATATTCAGGAAAAAACGCATACGCCCTTTTTGGCCAAGGGCAACATTGTCGACGTTTTGCCGCTTTTCATGTGCTTTAAAGGCGATTCGAATGTACCTCCTGAAATCTGTTTCCTGCAATTCTGCCTTGCTTTCAAATCCTCTTCGTTGCCTTCCCTCAATATATTTGGGGATGAGAGTTATCATTTATACCTCTGCAGGTTTGTGAATTGCAGTGCCCCTGAGCTCCGTTTTTCCACTCGCTTTTTTGGGAGCTGGCCGCAAAAGCGCAGGACTGCTTCAGGCCCTATTCTGGTTCCGGGGGGGCAGGCTGAGCCTGTGGTTAATTCTTCCTCCTGATGGGAAAATAGAGTGACCTGTGCCTGTCCCAACACCTAGAGCTAGTCTCTCATTGGTTCCCCCTCCTTCTGTTCCTCCTCAGGACAAATTGCAAGCTGTACGGAACAGGAGGTTAAAGGTGCTGCTGATTCTCCAAGGAGGGAGATTGCTAGTAAAGCGGCTGTAATGGCCACCCCGAGCACAAGGAGATGAGAAATGAGGTGCGTTTTAGAAACCTTTCCCGGTCACACGGTGTACCAACTTCTGGGTTTCTCATGCATGTTTTCGATGTAGGAAGAGGCCCTTGAACCTGGAGATTTGGGACCCATGGGATGGGTACCACGCAGTATTACTTTAAAGGGTCTGTGTTTGCTCACCGAACCTTACCAAACCTCTCAGCCCCAAGAGTGTCCACCCTTATGTCTCATCCAGCTGTGTGTCTACATATGGTCAATTCAGGTTGCATCACAGCCCCTGAACGAATTTTGTAAGAATTTCTCTTTCACTGTCTTTGTTTCATGGGATTTTAAAAGTAATTTATTTTTATAATGGGGTTTAGCTGCTTTTCACTGCTGTGTTTATGCCGCTTTACACCCACTTGACTCACTTACAGAGAGATATCAATCCATAGGTTTTAAGATTCTTACTAGTCAGATATATTCTTGTGCGGTGAATAGGGGGTGTTGAGTCCAGTTCACTGAGCAAGGAGCAGGCCTTGTCTATTACATGTTGGGTTTATGGAACGGTATCTGAGCTAATTTGAAACCCTTGTTTTATGCATCACCCCACCTCACCTTTCCCGTTCAGCAGCCATAGTGTGTTTTCTAAATGTGTGACTCTGTTCTGTTTTGTAATTCAGTTCAAGTGTAGGGATTTTCACATTCCCTCTATAAGTGTTAGATTATGATAAGTGTGTTTTTCTGTGTGACTTATTTCACTTAGAATCGTCGTACCTCAATCCATTCATCATGCTGCTACTAGCATTATAAGATTGATTTCATGGCTGAGTGATATTCCATTGTACATACGGACCACAACTTCTTTATCCATTTTTCTCTTTCCTGGGATATTTAAGGTGTAATAAAGTGGAGGTTGTTGTCAACAGAGCAGCCCTAATCTTCGGGGTGCCTCTGTCTTGCTGCTTTTTAGTTTTCCCAATTTATACGCCCATGAATGGAAGGGCCCTATTCTCTCTAAGCTGTGTTTTTTAGATATTTCAGGACACACCGTACACTTCTCCAGAGTGGCTGTTGGCAATTTACATCCCGCCCATCAGCGTAGCAAGGCTCCCATTTCTCCATGGCCTGTCCTGCATTTCTGGTTTTGACACTTTTTTCAGCATGACCATTTTGACCGATGGGAAACGAGACTTCTTTGTAGCGCTGATTTGCCTTTCCAGGTTGCTTGGTTGGCCAAAAAGGGCGTATGCGTTTTTTCCTGAATATATTCAGGAAAAAACGCATACGCCCTTTTTGGCCAAGGGCAACATTGTCGACGTTTTGCCGCTTTTCATGTGCTTTAAAGGCGATTCGAATGTACCTCCTGAAATCTGTTTCCTGCAATTCTGCCTTGCTTTCAAATCCTCTTCGTTGCCTTCCCTCAATATATTTGGGGATGAGAGTTATCATTTATACCTCTGCAGGTTTGTGAATTGCAGTGCCCCTGAGCTCCGTTTTTCCACTCGCTTTTTTGGGAGCTGGCCGCAAAAGCGCAGGACTGCTTCAGGCCCTATTCTGGTTCCGGGGGGGCAGGCTGAGCCTGTGGTTAATTCTTCCTCCTGATGGGAAAATAGAGTGACCTGTGCCTGTCCCAACACCTAGAGCTAGTCTCTCATTGGTTCCCCCTCCTTCTGTTCCTCCTCAGGACAAATTGCAAGCTGTACGGAACAGGAGGTTAAAGGTGCTGCTGATTCTCCAAGGAGGGAGATTGCTAGTAAAGCGGCTGTAATGGCCACCCCGAGCACAAGGAGATGAGAAATGAGGTGCGTTTTAGAAACCTTTCCCGGTCACACGGTGTACCAACTTCTGGGTTTCTCATGCATGTTTTCGATGTAGGAAGAGGCCCTTGAACCTGGAGATTTGGGACCCATGGGATGGGTACCACGCAGTATTACTTTAAAGGGTCTGTGTTTGCTCACCGAACCTTACCAAACCTCTCAGCCCCAAGAGTGTCCACCCTTATGTCTCATCCAGCTGTGTGTCTACATATGGTCAATTCAGGTTGCATCACAGCCCCTGAACGAATTTTGTAAGAATTTCTCTTTCACTGTCTTTGTTTCATGGGATTTTAAAAGTAATTTATTTTTATAATGGGGTTTAGCTGCTTTTCACTGCTGTGTTTATGCCGCTTTACACCCACTTGACTCACTTACAGAGAGATATCAATCCATAGGTTTTAAGATTCTTACTAGTCAGATATATTCTTGTGCGGTGAATAGGGGGTGTTGAGTCCAGTTCACTGAGCAAGGAGCAGGCCTTGTCTATTACATGTTGGGTTTATGGAACGGTATCTGAGCTAATTTGAAACCCTTGTTTTATGCATCACCCCACCTCACCTTTCCCGTTCAGCAGCCATAGTGTGTTTTCTAAATGTGTGACTCTGTTCTGTTTTGTAATTCAGTTCAAGTGTAGGGATTTTCACATTCCCTCTATAAGTGTTAGATTATGATAAGTGTCTTTTTCTGTGTGACTTATTTCACTTAGAATCGTCGTACCTCAATCCATTCATCATGCTGCTACTAGCATTATAAGATTGATTTCATGGCTGAGTGATATTCCATTGTACATACGGACCACAACTTCTTTATCCATTTTTCTCTTTCCTGGGATATTTAAGGTGTAATAAAGTGGAGGTTGTTGTCAACAGAGCAGCCCTAATCTTCGGGGTGCCTCTGTCTTGCTGCTTTTTAGTTTTCCCAATTTATACGCCCATGAATGGAAGGGCCCTATTCTCTCTAAGCTGTGTTTTTTAGATATTTCAGGACACACCGTACACTTCTCCAGAGTGGCTGTTGGCAATTTACATCCCGCCCATCAGCGTAGCAAGGCTCCCATTTCTCCATGGCCTGTCCTGCATTTCTGGTTTTGACACTTTTTTCAGCATGACCATTTTGACCGATGGGAAACGAGACTTCTTTGTAGCGCTGATTTGCCTTTCCAGGTTGCTTGGTTGGCCAAAAAGGGCGTATGCGTTTTTTCCTGAATATATTCAGGAAAAAACGCATACGCCCTTTTTGGCCAAGGGCAACATTGTCGACGTTTTGCCGCTTTTCATGTGCTTTAAAGGCGATTCGAATGTACCTCCTGAAATCTGTTTCCTGCAATTCTGCCTTGCTTTCAAATCCTCTTCGTTGCCTTCCCTCAATATATTTGGGGATGAGAGTTATCATTTATACCTCTGCAGGTTTGTGAATTGCAGTGCCCCTGAGCTCCGTTTTTCCACTCGCTTTTTTGGGAGCTGGCCGCAAAAGCGCAGGACTGCTTCAGGCCCTATTCTGGTTCCGGGGGGGCAGGCTGAGCCTGTGGTTAATTCTTCCTCCTGATGGGAAAATAGAGTGACCTGTGCCTGTCCCAACACCTAGAGCTAGTCTCTCATTGGTTCCCCCTCCTTCTGTTCCTCCTCAGGACAAATTGCAAGCTGTACGGAACAGGAGGTTAAAGGTGCTGCTGATTCTCCAAGGAGGGAGATTGCTAGTAAAGCGGCTGTAATGGCCACCCCGAGCACAAGGAGATGAGAAATGAGGTGCGTTTTAGAAACCTTTCCCGGTCACACGGTGTACCAACTTCTGGGTTTCTCATGCATGTTTTCGATGTAGGAAGAGGCCCTTGAACCTGGAGATTTGGGACCCATGGGATGGGTACCACGCAGTATTACTTTAAAGGGTCTGTGTTTGCTCACCGAACCTTACCAAACCTCTCAGCCCCAAGAGTGTCCACCCTTATGTCTCATCCAGCTGTGTGTCTACATATGGTCAATTCAGGTTGCATCACAGCCCCTGAACGAATTTTGTAAGAATTTCTCTTTCACTGTCTTTGTTTCATGGGATTTTAAAAGTAATTTATTTTTATAATGGGGTTTAGCTGCTTTTCACTGCTGTGTTTATGCCGCTTTACACCCACTTGACTCACTTACAGAGAGATATCAATCCATAGGTTTTAAGATTCTTACTAGTCAGATATATTCTTGTGCGGTGAATAGGGGGTGTTGAGTCCAGTTCACTGAGCAAGGAGCAGGCCTTGTCTATTACATGTTGGGTTTATGGAACGGTATCTGAGCTAATTTGAAACCCTTGTTTTATGCATCACCCCACCTCACCTTTCCCGTTCAGCAGCCATAGTGTGTTTTCTAAATGTGTGACTCTGTTCTGTTTTGTAATTCAGTTCAAGTGTAGGGGTTTTCACATTCCCTCTATAAGTGTTAGATTATGATAAGTGTCTTTTTCTGTGTGACTTATTTCACTTAGAATCGTCGTACCTAAATCCATTCATCATGCTGCTACTAGCATTATAAGATTGATTTCATGGCTGAGTGATATTCCATTGTACATACGGACCACAACTTCTTTATCCATTTTTCTCTTTCCTGGGATATTTAAGGTGTAATAAAGTGGAGGTTGTTGTCAACAGAGCAGCCCTAATCTTCGGGGTGCCTCTGTCTTGCTGCTTTTTAGTTTTCCCAATTTATACGCCCATGAATGGAAGGGCCCTATTCTCTCTAAGCTGTGTTTTTTAGATATTTCAGGACACACCGTACACTTCTCCAGAGTGGCTGTTGGCAATTTACATCCCGCCCATCAGCGTAGCAAGGCTCCCATTTCTCCATGGCCTGTCCTGCATTTCTGGTTTTGACACTTTTTTCAGCATGACCATTTTGACCGATGGGAAACGAGACTTCTTTGTAGCGCTGATTTGCCTTTCCAGGTTGCTTGGTTGGCCAAAAAGGGCGTATGCGTTTTTTCCTGAATATATTCAGGAAAAAACGCATACGCCCTTTTTGGCCAAGGTCAACATTGTCGACGTTTTGCCGCTTTTCATGTGCTTTAAAGGCGATTCGAATGTACCTCCTGAAATCTGTTTCCTGCAATTCTGCCTTGCTTTCAAATCCTCTTCGTTGCCTTCCCTCAATATATTTGGGGATGAGAGTTATCATTTATACCTCTGCAGGTTTGTGAATTGCAGTGCCCCTGAGCTCCGTTTTTCCACTCGCTTTTTTGGGAGCTGGCCGCAAAAGCGCAGGACTGCTTCAGGCCCTATTCTGGTTCCGGGGGGGCAGGCTGAGCCTGTGGTTAATTCTTCCTCCTGATGGGAAAATAGAGTGACCTGTGCCTGTCCCAAAACCTAGAGCTAGTCTCTCATTGGTTCCCCCTCCTTCTGTTCCTCCTCAGGACAAATTGCAAGCTGTACGGAACAGGAGGTTAAAGGTGCTGCTGATTCTCCAAGGAGGGAGATTGCTAGTAAAGCGGCTGTAATGGCCACCCCGAGCACAAGGAGATGAGAAATGAGGTGCGTTTTAGAAACCTTTCCCGGTCACACGGTGTACCAACTTCTGGGTTTCTCATGCATGTTTTCGATGTAGGAAGAGGCCCTTGAACCTGGAGATTTGGGACCCATGGGATGGGTACCACGCAGTATTACTTTAAAGGGTCTGTGTTTGCTCACCGAACCTTACCAAACCTCTCAGCCCCAAGAGTGTCCACCCTTATGTCTCATCCAGCTGTGTGTCTACATATGGTCAATTCAGGTTGCATCACAGCCCCTGAACGAATTTTGTAAGAATTTCTCTTTCACTGTCTTTGTTTCATGGGTTTTTAAAAGTAATTTATTTTTATAATGGGGTTTAGCTGCTTTTCACTGCTGTGTTTATGCCGCTTTACCCCCACTTGACTCACTTACAGAGAGATATCAATCCATAGGTTTTAAGATTCTTACTAGTCAGATATATTCTTGTGCGGTGAATAGGGGGTGTTGAGTCCAGTTCACTGAGCAAGGAGCAGGCCTTGTCTATTACATGTTGGGTTTATGGAACGGTATCTGAGCTAATTTGAAACCCTTGTTTTATGCATCACCCCACCTCACCTTTCCCGTTCAGCAGCCATAGTGTGTTTTCTAAATGTGTGACTCTGTTCTGTTTTGTAATTCAGTTCAAGTGTAGGGGTTTTCACATTCCCTCTATAAGTGTTAGATTATGATAAGTGTCTTTTTCTGTGTGACTTATTTCACTTAGAATCGTCGTACCTAAATCCATTCATCATGCTGCTACTAGCATTATAAGATTGATTTCATGGCTGAGTGATATTCCATTGTACATACGGATCGCAACTTCTTTATCGATGTTTCTCTTTCCTGGGATATTTAAGGTGTAATAAAGTGGAGGTTGTTGTCAACAGAGCAGCCCTAATCTTCGGGGTGCCTCTGTCTTGCTGCTTTTTAGTTTTCCCAATTTATACGCCCATGAATGGAAGGGCCCTATTCTCTCTAAGCTGTGTTTTTTAGATATTTCAGGACACACCGTACACTTCTCCAGAGTGGCTGTTGGCAATTTACATCCCGCCCATCAGCGTAGCAAGGCTCCCTTTTCTCCATGGCCTGTCCTGCATTTCTGGTTTTGACACTTTTTTCAGCATGACCATTTTGACCGATGGGAAACGAGACTTCTTTGTAGCGCTGATTTGCCTTTCCAGGTTGCTTGGTTGGCCAAAAAGGGCGTATGCGTTTTTTCCTGAATATATTCAGGAAAAAACGCATACGCCCTTTTTGGCCAAGGTCAACATTGTCGACGTTTTGCCGCTTTTCATGTGCTTTAAAGGCGATTCGAATGTACCTCCTGAAATCTGTTTCCTGCAATTCTGCCTTGCTTTCAAATCCTCTTCGTTGCCTTCCCTCAATATATTTGGGGATGAGAGTTATCATTTATACCTCTGCAGGTTTGTGAATTGCAGTGCCCCTGAGCTCCGTTTTTCCACTCGCTTTTTTGGGAGCTGGCCGCAAAAGCGCAGGACTGCTTCAGGCCCTATTCTGGTTCCGGGGGGGCAGGCTGAGCCTGTGGTTAATTCTTCCTCCTGATGGGAAAATAGAGTGACCTGTGCCTGTCCCAAAACCTAGAGCTAGTCTCTCATTGGTTCCCCCTCCTTCTGTTCCTCCTCAGGACAAATTGCAAGCTGTACGGAACAGGAGGTTAAAGGTGCTGCTGATTCTCCAAGGAGGGAGATTGCTAGTAAAGCGGCTGTAATGGCCACCCCGAGCACAAGGAGATGAGAAATGAGGTGCGTTTTAGAAACCTTTCCCGGTCACACGGTGTACCAACTTCTGGGTTTCTCATGCATGTTTTCGATGTAGGAAGAGGCCCTTGAACCTGGAGATTTGGGACCCATGGGATGGGTACCACGCAGTATTACTTTAAAGGGTCTGTGTTTGCTCACCGAACCTTACCAAACCTCTCAGCCCCAAGAGTGTCCACCCTTATGTCTCATCCAGCTGTGTGTCTACATATGGTCAATTCAGGTTGCATCACAGCCCCTGAACGAATTTTGTAAGAATTTCTCTTTCACTGTCTTTGTTTCATGGGTTTTTAAAAGTAATTTATTTTTATAATGGGGTTTAGCTGCTTTTCACTGCTGTGTTTATGCCGCTTTACCCCCACTTGACTCACTTACAGAGAGATATCAATCCATAGGTTTTAAGATTCTTACTAGTCAGATATATTCTTGTGCGGTGAATAGGGGGTGTTGAGTCCAGTTCACTGAGCAAGGAGCAGGCCTTGTCTATTACATGTTGGGTTTATGGAACGGTATCTGAGCTAATTTGAAACCCTTGTTTTATGCATCACCCCACCTCACCTTTCCCGTTCAGCAGCCATAGTGTGTTTTCTAAATGTGTGACTCTGTTCTGTTTTGTAATTCAGTTCAAGTGTAGGGATTTTCACATTCCCTCTATAAGTGTTAGATTATGATAAGTGTCTTTTTCTGTGTGACTTATTTCACTTAGAATCGTCGTACCTAAATCCATTCATCATGCTGCTACTAGCATTATAAGATTGATTTCATGGCTGAGTGATATTCCATTGTACATACGGATCGCAACTTCTTTATCGATGTTTCTCTTTCCTGGGATATTTAAGGTGTAATAAAGTGGAGGTTGTTGTCAACAGAGCAGCCCTAATCTTCGGGGTGCCTCTGTCTTGCTGCTTTTTAGTTTTCCCAATTTATACGCCCATGAATGGAAGGGCCCTATTCTCTCTAAGCTGTGTTTTTTAGATATTTCAGGACACACCGTACACTTCTCCAGAGTGGCTGTTGGCAATTTACATCCCGCCCATCAGCGTAGCAAGGCTCCATTTCTCCATGGCCTGTCCTGCATTTCTGGTTTTGACACTTTTTTCAGCATGACCATTTTGACCGATGGGAAACGAGACTTCTTTGTAGCGCTGATTTGCCTTTCCAGGTTGCTTGGTTGGCCAAAAAGGGCGTATGCGTTTTTTCCTGAATATATTCAGGAAAAAACGCATACGCCCTTTTTGGCCAAGGGCAACATTGTCGACGTTTTGCCGCTTTTCATGTGCTTTAAAGGCGATTCGAATGTACCTCCTGAAATCTGTTTCCTGCAATTCTGCCTTGCTTTCAAATCCTCTTCGTTGCCTTCCCTCAATATATTTGGGGATGAGAGTTATCATTTATACCTCTGCAGGTTTGTGAATTGCAGTGCCCCTGAGCTCCGTTTTTCCACTCGCTTTTTTGGGAGCTGGCCGCAAAAGCGCAGGACTGCTTCAGGCCCTATTCTGGTTCCGGGGGGGCAGGCTGAGCCTGTGGTTAATTCTTCCTCCTGATGGGAAAATAGAGTGACCTGTGCCTGTCCCAACACCTAGAGCTAGTCTCTCATTGGTTCCCCCTCCTTCTGTTCCTCCTCAGGACAAATTGCAAGCTGTACGGAACAGGAGGTTAAAGGTGCTGCTGATTCTCCAAGGAGGGAGATTGCTAGTAAAGCGGCTGTAATGGCCACCCCGAGCACAAGGAGATGAGAAATGAGGTGCGTTTTAGAAACCTTTCCCGGTCACACAGTGTACCAACTTCTGGGTTTCTCATGCATGTTTTCGATGTAGGAAGAGGCCCTTGAACCTGGAGATTTGGGACCCATGGGATGGGTACCACGCAGTATTACGTTAAAGGGTCTGTGTTTGCTCACCGAACCTTACCAAACCTCTCAGCCCCAAGAGTGTCCACCCTTATGTCTCATCCAGCTGTGTGTCTACGTATGGTCAATTCAGGTTGCATCACAGCCCCTGAACGAATTTTGTAAGAATTTCTCTTTCACTGTCTTTGTTTCATGGGTTTTTAAAAGTAATTTATTTTTATAATGGGGTTTAGCTGCTTTTCACTGCTGTGTTTATGCCGCTTTACACCCACTTGACTCACTTACAGAGAGATATCAATCCATAGGTTTTAAGATTCTTACTAGTCAGATATATTCTTGTGCGGTGAATAGGGGGTGTTGAGTCCAGTTCACTGAGCAAGGAGTAGGCCTTGTCTATTACATGTTGGGTTTATGGAACGGTATCTGAGCTAATTTGAAACCCTTGTTTTATGCATCACCCCACCTCACCTTTCCCGTTCAGCAGCCATAGTGTGTTTTCTAAATGTGTGACTCTGTTCTGTTTTGTAATTCAGTTCAAGTGTAGGGATTTTCACATTCCCTCTATAAGTGTTAGATTATGATAAGTGTGTTTTTCTGTGTGACTTATTTCACTTAGAATCGTCGTACCTAAATCCATTCATCATGCTGCTACTAGCATTATAACATTGATTTCATGGCTGAGTGATATTCCATTGTACATACGGACCACAACTTCTTTATCCATTTTTCTCTTTCCTGGGATATTTAAGGTGTAATAAAGTGGAGGTTGTTGTCAACAGAGCAGCCCTAATCTTCGGGGTGCCTCTGTCTTGCTGCTTTTTAGTTTTCCCAATTTATACGCCCATGAATGGAAGGGCCCTATTCTCTCTAAGCTGTGTTTTTTAGATATTTCAGGACACACCGTACACTTCTCCAGAGTGGCTGTTGGCAATTTACATCCCGCCCATCAGCGTAGCAAGGCTCCCATTTCTCCATGGCCTGTCCTGCATTTCTGGTTTTGACACTTTTTTCAGCATGACCATTTTGACCGATGGGAAACGAGACTTCTTTGTAGCGCTGATTTGCCTTTCCAGGTTGCTTGGTTGGCCAAAAAGGGCGTATGCGTTTTTTCCTGAATATATTCAGGAAAAAACGCATACGCCCTTTTTGGCCAAGGGCAACATTGTCGACGTTTTGCCGCTTTTCATGTGCTTTAAAGGCGATTCGAATGTACCTCCTGAAATCTGTTTCCTGCAATTCTGCCTTGCTTTCAAATCCTCTTCGTTGCCTTCCCTCAATATATTTGGGGATGAGAGTTATCATTTATACCTCTGCAGGTTTGTGAATTGCAGTGCCCCTGAGCTCCGTTTTTCCACTCGCTTTTTTGGGAGCTGGCCGCAAAAGCGCAGGACTGCTTCAGGCCCTATTCTGGTTCCGGGGGGGCAGGCTGAGCCTGTGGTTAATTCTTCCTCCTGATGGGAAAATAGAGTGACCTGTGCCTGTCCCAAAACCTAGAGCTAGTCTCTCATTGGTTCCCCCTCCTTCTGTTCCTCCTCAGGACAAATTGCAAGCTGTACGGAACAGGAGGTTAAAGGTGCTGCTGATTCTCCAAGGAGGGAGATTGCTAGTAAAGCGGCTGTAATGGCCACCCCGAGCACAAGGAGATGAGAAATGAGGTGCGTTTTAGAAACCTTTCCCGGTCACACGGTGTACCAACTTCTGGGTTTCTCATGCATGTTTTCGATGTAGGAAGAGGCCCTTGAACCTGGAGATTTGGGACCCATGGGATGGGTACCACGCAGTATTACTTTAAAGGGTCTGTGTTTGCTCACCGAACCTTACCAAACCTCTCAGCCCCAAGAGTGTCCACCCTTATGTCTCATCCAGCTGTGTGTCTACATATGGTCAATTCAGGTTGCATCACAGCCCCTGAACGAATTTTGTAAGAATTTCTCTTTCACTGTCTTTGTTTCATGGGTTTTTAAAAGTAATTTATTTTTATAATGGGGTTTAGCTGCTTTTCACTGCTGTGTTTATGCCGCTTTACCCCCACTTGACTCACTTACAGAGAGATATCAATCCATAGGTTTTAAGATTCTTACTAGTCAGATATATTCTTGTGCGGTGAATAGGGGGTGTTGAGTCCAGTTCACTGAGCAAGGAGCAGGCCTTGTCTATTACATGTTGGGTTTATGGAACGGTATCTGAGCTAATTTGAAACCCTTGTTTTATGCATCACCCCACCTCACCTTTCCCGTTCAGCAGCCATAGTGTGTTTTCTAAATGTGTGACTCTGTTCTGTTTTGTAATTCAGTTCAAGTGTAGGGATTTTCACATTCCCTCTATAAGTGTTAGATTATGATAAGTGTCTTTTTCTGTGTGACTTATTTCACTTAGAATCGTCGTACCTAAATCCATTCATCATGCTGCTACTAGCATTATAAGATTGATTTCATGGCTGAGTGATATTCCATTGTACATACGGATCGCAACTTCTTTATCGATGTTTCTCTTTCCTGGGATATTTAAGGTGTAATAAAGTGGAGGTTGTTGTCAACAGAGCAGCCCTAATCTTCGGGGTGCCTCTGTCTTGCTGCTTTTTAGTTTTCCCAATTTATACGCCCATGAATGGAAGGGCCCTATTCTCTCTAAGCTGTGTTTTTTAGATATTTCAGGACACACCGTACACTTCTCCAGAGTGGCTGTTGGCAATTTACATCCCGCCCATCAGCGTAGCAAGGCTCCATTTCTCCATGGCCTGTCCTGCATTTCTGGTTTTGACACTTTTTTCAGCATGACCATTTTGACCGATGGGAAACGAGACTTCTTTGTAGCGCTGATTTGCCTTTCCAGGTTGCTTGGTTGGCCAAAAAGGGCGTATGCGTTTTTTCCTGAATATATTCAGGAAAAAACGCATACGCCCTTTTTGGCCAAGGGCAACATTGTCGACGTTTTGCCGCTTTTCATGTGCTTTAAAGGCGATTCGAATGTACCTCCTGAAATCTGTTTCCTGCAATTCTGCCTTGCTTTCAAATCCTCTTCGTTGCCTTCCCTCAATATATTTGGGGATGAGAGTTATCATTTATACCTCTGCAGGTTTGTGAATTGCAGTGCCCCTGAGCTCCGTTTTTCCACTCGCTTTTTTGGGAGCTGGCCGCAAAAGCGCAGGACTGCTTCAGGCCCTATTCTGGTTCCGGGGGGGCAGGCTGAGCCTGTGGTTAATTCTTCCTCCTGATGGGAAAATAGAGTGACCTGTGCCTGTCCCAACACCTAGAGCTAGTCTCTCATTGGTTCCCCCTCCTTCTGTTCCTCCTCAGGACAAATTGCAAGCTGTACGGAACAGGAGGTTAAAGGTGCTGCTGATTCTCCAAGGAGGGAGATTGCTAGTAAAGCGGCTGTAATGGCCACCCCGAGCACAAGGAGATGAGAAATGAGGTGCGTTTTAGAAACCTTTCCCGGTCACACAGTGTACCAACTTCTGGGTTTCTCATGCATGTTTTCGATGTAGGAAGAGGCCCTTGAACCTGGAGATTTGGGACCCATGGGATGGGTACCACGCAGTATTACGTTAAAGGGTCTGTGTTTGCTCACCGAACCTTACCAAACCTCTCAGCCCCAAGAGTGTCCACCCTTATGTCTCATCCAGCTGTGTGTCTACGTATGGTCAATTCAGGTTGCATCACAGCCCCTGAACGAATTTTGTAAGAATTTCTCTTTCACTGTCTTTGTTTCATGGGTTTTTAAAAGTAATTTATTTTTATAATGGGGTTTAGCTGCTTTTCACTGCTGTGTTTATGCCGCTTTACACCCACTTGACTCACTTACAGAGAGATATCAATCCATAGGTTTTAAGATTCTTACTAGTCAGATATATTCTTGTGCGGTGAATAGGGGGTGTTGAGTCCAGTTCACTGAGCAAGGAGTAGGCCTTGTCTATTACATGTTGGGTTTATGGAACGGTATCTGAGCTAATTTGAAACCCTTGTTTTATGCATCACCCCACCTCACCTTTCCCGTTCAGCAGCCATAGTGTGTTTTCTAAATGTGTGACTCTGTTCTGTTTTGTAATTCAGTTCAAGTGTAGGGATTTTCACATTCCCTCTATAAGTGTTAGATTATGATAAGTGTGTTTTTCTGTGTGACTTATTTCACTTAGAATCGTCGTACCTAAATCCATTCATCATGCTGCTACTAGCATTATAACATTGATTTCATGGCTGAGTGATATTCCATTGTACATACGGACCACAACTTCTTTATCCATTTTTCTCTTTCCTGGGATATTTAAGGTGTAATAAAGTGGAGGTTGTTGTCAACAGAGCAGCCCTAATCTTCGGGGTGCCTCTGTCTTGCTGCTTTTTAGTTTTCCCAATTTATACGCCCATGAATGGAAGGGCCCTATTCTCTCTAAGCTGTGTTTTTTAGATATTTCAGGACACACCGTACACTTCTCCAGAGTGGCTGTTGGCAATTTACATCCCGCCCATCAGCGTAGCAAGGCTCCCATTTCTCCATGGCCTGTCCTGCATTTCTGGTTTTGACACTTTTTTCAGCATGACCATTTTGACCGATGGGAAACGAGACTTCTTTGTAGCGCTGATTTGCCTTTCCAGGTTGCTTGGTTGGCCAAAAAGGGCGTATGCGTTTTTTCCTGAATATATTCAGGAAAAAACGCATACGCCCTTTTTGGCCAAGGGCAACATTGTCGACGTTTTGCCGCTTTTCATGTGCTTTAAAGGCGATTCGAATGTACCTCCTGAAATCTGTTTCCTGCAATTCTGCCTTGCTTTCAAATCCTCTTCGTTGCCTTCCCTCAATATATTTGGGGATGAGAGTTATCATTTATACCTCTGCAGGTTTGTGAATTGCAGTGCCCCTGAGCTCCGTTTTTCCACTCGCTATTTTGGGAGCTGGCCGCAAAAGCGCAGGACTGCTTCAGGCCCTATTCTGGTTCCGGGGGGGCAGGCTGAGCCTGTGGTTAATTCTTCCTCCTGATGGGAAAATAGAGTGACCTGTGCCTGTCCCAACACCTAGAGCTAGTCTCTCATTGGTTCCCCCTCCTTCTGTTCCTCCTCAGGACAAATTGCAAGCTGTACGGAACAGGAGGTTAAAGGTGCTGCTGATTCTCCAAGGAGGGAGATTGCTAGTAAAGCGGCTGTAATGGCCACCCCGAGCACAAGGAGATGAGAAATGAGGTGCGTTTTAGAAACCTTTCCCGGTCACACGGTGTACCAACTTCTGGGTTTCTCATGCATGTTTTCGATGTAGGAAGAGGCCCTTGAACCTGGAGATTTGGGACCCATGGGATGGGTACCACGCAGTATTACTTTAAAGGGTCTGTGTTTGCTCACCGAACCTTACCAAACCTCTCAGCCCCAAGAGTGTCCACCCTTATGTCTCATCCAGCTGTGTGTCTACATATGGTCAATTCAGGTTGCATCACAGCCCCTGAACGAATTTTGTAAGAATTTCTCTTTCACTGTCTTTGTTTCATGGGATTTTAAAAGTAATTTATTTTTATAATGGGGTTTAGCTGCTTTTCACTGCTGTGTTTATGCCGCTTTACACCCACTTGACTCACTTACAGAGAGATATCAATCCATAGGTTTTAAGATTCTTACTAGTCAGATATATTCTTGTGCGGTGAATAGGGGGTGTTGAGTCCAGTTCACTGAGCAAGGAGCAGGCCTTGTCTATTACATGTTGGGTTTATGGAACGGTATCTGAGCTAATTTGAAACCCTTGTTTTATGCATCACCCCACCTCACCTTTCCCGTTCAGCAGCCATAGTGTGTTTTCTAAATGTGTGACTCTGTTCTGTTTTGTAATTCAGTTCAAGTGTAGGGATTTTCACATTCCCTCTATAAGTGTTAGATTATGATAAGTGTCTTTTTCTGTGTGACTTATTTCACTTAGAATCGTCGTACCTAAATCCATTCATCATGCTGCTACTAGCATTATAAGATTGATTTCATGGCTGAGTGATATTCCATTGTACATACGGACCACAACTTCTTTATCCATTTTTCTCTTTCCTGGGATATTTAAGGTGTAATAAAGTGGAGGTTGTTGTCAACAGAGCAGCCCTAATCTTCGGGGTGCCTCTGTCTTGCTGCTTTTTAGTTTTCCCAATTTATACGCCCATGAATGGAAGGGCCCTATTCTCTCTAAGCTGTGTTTTTTAGATATTTCAGGACACACCGTACACTTCTCCAGAGTGGCTGTTGGCAATTTACATCCCGCCCATCAGCGTAGCAAGGCTCCCATTTCTCCATGGCCTGTCCTGCATTTCTGGTTTTGACACTTTTTTCAGCATGACCATTTTGACCGATGGGAAACGAGACTTCTTTGTAGCGCTGATTTGCCTTTCCAGGTTGCTTGGTTGGCCAAAAAGGGCGTATGCGTTTTTTCCTGAATATATTCAGGAAAAAACGCATACGCCCTTTTTGGCCAAGGGCAACATTGTCGACGTTTTGCCGCTTTTCATGTGCTTTAAAGGCGATTCGAATGTACCTCCTGAAATCTGTTTCCTGCAATTCTGCCTTGCTTTCAAATCCTCTTCGTTGCCTTCCCTCAATATATTTGGGGATGAGAGTTATCATTTATACCTCTGCAGGTTTGTGAATTGCAGTGCCCCTGAGCTCCGTTTTTCCACTCGCTTTTTTGGGAGCTGGCCGCAAAAGCGCAGGACTGCTTCAGGCCCTATTCTGGTTCCGGGGGGGCAGGCTGAGCCTGTGGTTAATTCTTCCTCCTGATGGGAAAATAGAGTGACCTGTGCCTGTCCCAACACCTAGAGCTAGTCTCTCATTGGTTCCCCCTCCTTCTGTTCCTCCTCAGGACAAATTGCAAGCTGTACGGAACAGGAGGTTAAAGGTGCTGCTGATTCTCCAAGGAGGGAGATTGCTAGTAAAGCGGCTGTAATGGCCACCCCGAGCACAAGGAGATGAGAAATGAGGTGCGTTTTAGAAACCTTTCCCGGTCACACGGTGTACCAACTTCTGGGTTTCTCATGCATGTTTCCGATGTAGGAAGAGGCCCTTGAACCTGGAGATTTGGGACCCATGGGATGGGTACCACGCAGTATTACTTTAAAGGGTCTGTGTTTGCTCACCGAACCTTACCAAACCTCTCAGCCCCAAGAGTGTCCACCCTTATGTCTCATCCAGCTGTGTGTCTACATATGGTCAATTCAGGTTGCATCACAGCCCCTGAACGAATTTTGTAAGAATTTCTCTTTCACTGTCTTTGTTTCATGGGTTTTTAAAAGTAATTTATTTTTATAATGGGGTTTAGCTGCTTTTCACTGCTGTGTTTATGCCGCTTTACCCCCACTTGACTCACTTACAGAGAGATATCAATCCATAGGTTTTAAGATTCTTACTAGTCAGATATATTCTTGTGCGGTGAATAGGGGGTGTTGAGTCCAGTTCACTGAGCAAGGAGCAGGCCTTGTCTATTACATGTTGGGTTTATGGAACGGTATCTGAGCTAATTTGAAACCCTTGTTTTATGCATCACCCCACCTCACCTTTCCCGTTCAGCAGCCATAGTGTGTTTTCTAAATGTGTGACTCTGTTCTGTTTTGTAATTCAGTTCAAGTGTAGGGATTTTCACATTCCCTCTATAAGTGTTAGATTATGATAAGTGTCTTTTTCTGTGTGACTTATTTCACTTAGAATCGTCGTACCTAAATCCATTCATCATGCTGCTACTAGCATTATAAGATTGATTTCATGGCTGAGTGATATTCCATTGTACATACGGACCACAACTTCTTTATCCATTTTTCTCTTTCCTGGGATATTTAAGGTGTAATAAAGTGGAGGTTGTTGTCAACAGAGCAGCCCTAATCTTCGGGGTGCCTCTGTCTTGCTGCTTTTTAGTTTTCCCAATTTATACGCCCATGAATGGAAGGGCCCTATTCTCTCTAAGCTGTGTTTTTTAGATATTTCAGGACACACCGTACACTTCTCCAGAGTGGCTGTTGGCAATTTACATCCCGCCCATCAGCGTAGCAAGGCTCCCATTTCTCCATGGCCTGTCCTGCATTTCTGGTTTTGACACTTTTTTCAGCATGACCATTTTGACCGATGGGAAACGAGACTTCTTTGTAGCGCTGATTTGCCTTTCCAGGTTGCTTGGTTGGCCAAAAAGGGCGTATGCGTTTTTTCCTGAATATATTCAGGAAAAAACGCATACGCCCTTTTTGGCCAAGGGCAACATTGTCGACGTTTTGCCGCTTTTCATGTGCTTTAAAGGCGATTCGAATGTACCTCCTGAAATCTGTTTCCTGCAATTCTGCCTTGCTTTCAAATCCTCTTCGTTGCCTTCCCTCAATATATTTGGGGATGAGAGTTATCATTTATACCTCTGCAGGTTTGTGAATTGCAGTGCCCCTGAGCTCCGTTTTTCCACTCGCTTTTTTGGGAGCTGGCCGCAAAAGCGCAGGACTGCTTCAGGCCCTATTCTGGTTCCGGGGGGGCAGGCTGAGCCTGTGGTTAATTCTTCCTCCTGATGGGAAAATAGAGTGACCTGTGCCTGTCCCAACACCTAGAGCTAGTCTCTCATTGGTTCCCCCTCCTTCTGTTCCTCCTCAGGACAAATTGCAAGCTGTACGGAACAGGAGGTTAAAGGTGCTGCTGATTCTCCAAGGAGGGAGATTGCTAGTAAAGCGGCTGTAATGGCCACCCCGAGCACAAGGAGATGAGAAATGAGGTGCGTTTTAGAAACCTTTCCCGGTCACACGGTGTACCAACTTCTGGGTTTCTCATGCATGTTTCCGATGTAGGAAGAGGCCCTTGAACCTGGAGATTTGGGACCCATGGGATGGGTACCACGCAGTATTACTTTAAAGGGTCTGTGTTTGCTCACCGAACCTTACCAAACCTCTCAGCCCCAAGAGTGTCCACCCTTATGTCTCATCCAGCTGTGTGTCTACATATGGTCAATTCAGGTTGCATCACAGCCCCTGAACGAATTTTGTAAGAATTTCTCTTTCACTGTCTTTGTTTCATGGGTTTTTAAAAGTAATTTATTTTTATAATGGGGTTTAGCTGCTTTTCACTGCTGTGTTTATGCCGCTTTACACCCACTTGACTCACTTACAGAGAGATATCAATCCATAGGTTTTAAGATTCTTACTAGTCAGATATATTCTTGTGCGGTGAATAGGGGGTGTTGAGTCCAGTTCACTGAGCAAGGAGCAGGCCTTGTCTATTACATGTTGGGTTTATGGAACGGTATCTGAGCTAATTTGAAACCCTTGTTTTATGCATCACCCCACCTCACCTTTCCCGTTCAGCAGCCATAGTGTGTTTTCTAAATGTGTGACTCTGTTCTGTTTTGTAATTCAGTTCAAGTGTAGGGATTTTCACATTCCCTCTATAAGTGTTAGATTATGATAAGTGTCTTTTTCTGTGTGACTTATTTCACTTAGAATCGTCGTACCTAAATCCATTCATCATGCTGCTACTAGCATTATAAGATTGATTTCATGGCTGAGTGATATTCCATTGTACATACGGACCACAACTTCTTTATCCATTTTTCTCTTTCCTGGGATATTTAAGGTGTAATAAAGTGGAGGTTGTTGTCAACAGAGCAGCCCTAATCTTCGGGGTGCCTCTGTCTTGCTGCTTTTTAGTTTTCCCAATTTATACGCCCATGAATGGAAGGGCCCTATTCTCTCTAAGCTGTGTTTTTTAGATATTTCAGGACACACCGTACACTTCTCCAGAGTGGCTGTTGGCAATTTACATCCCGCCCATCAGCGTAGCAAGGCTCCATTTCTCCATGGCCTGTCCTGCATTTCTGGTTTTGACACTTTTTTCAGCATGACCATTTTGACCGATGGGAAAGGAGACTTCTTTGTAACGCTGATTTGCCTTTCCAGGTTGCTTGGTTGGCCAAAAAGGGCGTATGCGTTTTTTCCTGAATATATTCAGGAAAAAACGCATACGCCCTTTTTGGCCAAGGGCAACATTGTCGACGTTTTGCCGCTTTTCATGTGCTTTAAAGGCGATTCGAATGTACCTCCTGAAATCTGTTTCCTGCAATTCTGCCTTGCTTTCAAATCCTCTTCGTTGCCTTCCCTCAATATATTTGGGGATGAGAGTTATCATTTATACCTCTGCAGGTTTGTGAATTGCAGTGCCCCTGAGCTCCGTTTTTCCACTCGCTTTTTTGGGAGCTGGCCGCAAAAGCGCAGGACTGCTTCAGGCCCTATTCTGGTTCCGGGGGGGCAGGCTGAGCCTGTGGTTAATTCTTCCTCCTGATGGGAAAATAGAGTGACCTGTGCCTGTCCCAACACCTAGAGCTAGTCTCTCATTGGTTCCCCCTCCTTCTGTTCCTCCTCAGGACAAATTGCAAGCTGTACGGAACAGGAGGTTAAAGGTGCTGCTGATTCTCCAAGGAGGGAGATTGCTAGTAAAGCGGCTGTAATGGCCACCCCGAGCACAAGGAGATGAGAAATGAGGTGCGTTTTAGAAACCTTTCCCGGTCACACGGTGTACCAACTTCTGGGTTTCTCATGCATGTTTCCGATGTAGGAAGAGGCCCTTGAACCTGGAGATTAGGGACCCATGGGATGGGTACCACGCAGTATTACTTTAAAGGGTCTGTGTTTGCTCACCGAACCTTACCAAACCTCTCAGCCCCAAGAGTGTCCACCCTTATGTCTCATCCAGCTGTGTGTCTACATATGGTCAATTCAGGTTGCATCACAGCCCCTGAACGAATTTTGTAAGAATTTCTCTTTCACTGTCTTTGTTTCATGGGATTTTAAAAGTAATTTATTTTTATAATGGGGTTTAGCTGCTTTTCACTGCTGTGTTTATGCCGCTTTACACCCACTTGACTCACTTACAGAGAGATATCAATCCATAGGTTTTAAGATTCTTACTAGTCAGATATATTCTTGTGCGGTGAATAGGGGGTGTTGAGTCCAGTTCACTGAGCAAGGAGTAGGCCTTGTCTATTACATGTTGGGTTTATGGAACGGTATCTGAGCTAATTTGAAACCCTTGTTTTATGCATCACCCCACCTCACCTTTCCCGTTCAGCAGCCATAGTGTGTTTTCTAAATGTGTGACTCTGTTCTGTTTTGTAATTCAGTTCAAGTGTAGGGATTTTCACATTCCCTCTATAAGTGTTAGATTATGATAAGTGTCTTTTTCTGTGTGACTTATTTCACTTAGAATCGTCGTACCTAAATCCATTCATCATGCTGCTACTAGCATTATAAGATTGATTTCATGGCTGAGTGATATTCCATTGTACATACGGACCACAACTTCTTTATCCATTTTTCTCTTTCCTGGGATATTTAAGGTGTAATAAAGTGGAGGTTGTTGTCAACAGAGCAGCCCTAATCTTCGGGGTGCCTCTGTCTTGCTGCTTTTTAGTTTTCCCAATTTATACGCCCATGAATGGAAGGGCCCTATTCTCTCTAAGCTGTGTTTTTTAGATATTTCAGGACACACCGTACACTTCTCCAGAGTGGCTGTTGGCAATTTACATCCCGCCCATCAGCGTAGCAAGGCTCCCATTTCTCCATGGCCTGTCCTGCATTTCTGGTTTTGACACTTTTTTCAGCATGACCATTTTGACCGATGGGAAACGAGACTTCTTTGTAGCGCTGATTTGCCTTTCCAGGTTGCTTGGTTGGCCAAAAAGGGCGTATGCGTTTTTTCCTGAATATATTCAGGAAAAAACGCATACGCCCTTTTTGGCCAAGGGCAACATTGTCGACGTTTTGCCGCTTTTCATGTGCTTTAAAGGCGATTCGAATGTACCTCCTGAAATCTGTTTCCTGCAATTCTGCCTTGCTTTCAAATCCTCTTCGTTGCCTTCCCTCAATATATTTGGGGATGAGAGTTATCATTTATACCTCTGCAGGTTTGTGAATTTCAGTGCCCCTGAGCTCCGTTTTTCCACTCGCTTTTTTGGGAGCTGGCCGCAAAAGCGCAGGACTGCTTCAGGCCCTATTCTGGTTCCGGGGGGGCAGGCTGAGCCTGTGGTTAATTCTTCCTCCTGATGGGAAAATAGAGTGACCTGTGCCTGTCCCAACACCTAGAGCTAGTCTCTCATTGGTTCCCCCTCCTTCTGTTCCTCCTCAGGACAAATTGCAACCTGTACGGAACAGGAGGTTAAAGGTGCTGCTGATTCAACAAGGAGGGAGATTGCTAGTAAAGCGGCTGTAATGGCCACCCCGAGCACAAGGAGATGAGAAATGAGGTGCGTTTTAGAAACCTTTCCCGGTCACACAGTGTACCAACTTCTGGGTTTCTCATGCATGTTTTCGATGTAGGAAGAGGCCCTTGAACCTGGAGATTTGGGACCCATGGGATGGGTACCACGCAGTATTACGTTAAAGGGTCTGTGTTTGCTCACCGAACCTTACCAAACCTCTCAGCCCCAAGAGTGTCCACCCTTATGTCTCATCCAGCTGTGTGTCTACATATGGTCAATTCAGGTTGCATCACAGCCCCTGAACGAATTTTGTAAGAATTTCTCTTTCACTTTCTTTGTTTCATGGGTTTTTAAAAGTAATTTATTTTTATAATGGGGTTTAGCTGCTTTTCACTGCTGTGTTTATGCCGCTTTACACCCACTTGACTCACTTACAGAGAGATATCAATCCATACGTTTTAAGATTCTTACTAGTCAGATATATTCTTATGCAGTGAATAGGGGGTGTTGAGTCCAGTTCACTGAGCAAGGAGTAGGCCTTGTCTATTACATGTTGGGTTTATGGAACGGTATCTGAGCTAATTTGAAACCCTTGTTTTATGCATCACCCCACCTCACCTTTCCCGTTCAGCAGCCATAGTGTGTTTTCTAAATGTGTGACTCTGTTCTGTTTTGTAATTCAGTTCAAGTGTAGGGATTTTAACATTCCCTCTATAAGTGTTAGATTATGATAAGTGTCTTTTTCTGTGTGACTTATTTCACTTAGAATCGTCGTACCTAAATCCATTCATCATACTGCTACCAGCATTATAACATTGATTTCATGGCTGAGTGATATTCCATTGTACATACGGACCACAACTTCTTTATCCATTTTTCTCTTTCCTGGGATATTTAAGGTGTAATAAAGTGGAGGTTGTTGTCAACAGAGCAGCCCTAATCTTCGGGGTGCCTCTGTCTTGCTGCTTTTTAGTTTTCCCAATTTATACGCCCATGAATGGAAGGGCCCTATTCTCTCTAAGCTGTGTTTTTTAGATATTTCAGGACACACCGTACACTTCTCCAGAGTGGCTGTTGGCAATTTACATCCCGCCCATCAGCGTAGCAAGGCTCCCATTTCTCCATGGCCCGTCCTGCATTTCTGGTTTTGACACTTTTTTCAGCATGACCATTTTGACCGATGGGAAACGAGACTTCTTTGTAGCGCTGATTTGCCTTTCCAGGTTGCTTGGTTGGCCAAAAAGGGCGTATGCGTTTTTTCCTGAATATATTCAGGAAAAAACGCATACGCCCTTTTTGGCCAAGGGCAACATTGTCGACGTTTTGCCGCTTTTCATGTGCTTTAAAGGCGATTCGAATGTACCTCCTGAAATCTGTTTCCTGCAATTCTGCCTTGCTTTCAAATCCTCTTCGTTGCCTTCCCTCAATATATTTGGGGATGAGAGTTATCATTTATACCTCTGCAGGTTTGTGAATTGCAGTGCCCCTGAGCTCCGTTTTTCCACTCGCTTTTTTGGGAGCTGGCCGCAAAAGCGCAGGACTGCTTCAGGCCCTATTCTGGTTCCGGGGGGGCAGGCTGAGCCTGTGGTTAATTCTTCCTCCTGATGGGAAAATAGAGTGACCTGTGCCTGTCCCAACACCTAGAGCTAGTCTCTCATTGGTTCCCCCTCCTTCTGTTCCTCCTCAGGACAAATTGCAAGCTGTACGGAACAGGAGGTTAAAGGTGCTGCTGATTCTCCAAGGAGGGAGATTGCTAGTAAAGCGGCTGTAATGGCCACCCCGAGCACAAGGAGATGAGAAATGAGGTGCGTTTTAGAAACCTTTCCCGGTCACACGGTGTACCAACTTCTGGGTTTCTCATGCATGTTTCCGATGTAGGAAGAGGCCCTTGAACCTGGAGATTTGGGACCCATGGGATGGGTACCACGCAGTATTACTTTAAAGGGTCTGTGTTTGCTCACCGAACCTTACCAAACCTCTCAGCCCCAAGAGTGTCCACCCTTATGTCTCATCCAGCTGTGTGTCTACATATGGTCAATTCAGGTTGCATCACAGCCCCTGAACGAATTTTGTAAGAATTTCTCTTTCACTGTCTTTGTTTCATGGGTTTTTAAAAGTAATTTATTTTTATAATGGGGTTTAGCTGCTTTTCACTGCTGTGTTTATGCCGCTTTACCCCCACTTGACTCACTTACAGAGAGATATCAATCCATAGGTTTTAAGATTCTTACTAGTCAGATATATTCTTGTGCGGTGAATAGGGGGTGTTGAGTCCAGTTCACTGAGCAAGGAGCAGGCCTTGTCTATTACATGTTGGGTTTATGGAACGGTATCTGAGCTAATTTGAAACCCTTGTTTTATGCATCACCCCACCTCACCTTTCCCGTTCAGCAGCCATAGTGTGTTTTCTAAATGTGTGACTCTGTTCTGTTTTGTAATTCAGTTCAAGTGTAGGGATTTTAACATTCCCTCTATAAGTGTTAGATTATGATAAGTGTCTTTTTCTGTGTGACTTATTTCACTTAGAATCGTCGTACCTAAATCCATTCATCATGCTGCTACTAGCATTATAAGATTGATTTCATGGCTGAGTGATATTCCATTGTACATACGGACCACAACTTCTTTATCCATTTTTCTCTTTCCTGGGATATTTAAGGTGTAATAAAGTGGAGGTTGTTGTCAACAGAGCAGCCCTAATCTTCGGGGTGCCTCTGTCTTGCTGCTTTTTAGTTTTCCCAATTTATACGCCCATGAATGGAAGGGCCCTATTCTCTCTAAGCTGTGTTTTTTAGATATTTCAGGACACACCGTACACTTCTCCAGAGTGGCTGTTGGCAATTTACATCCCGCCCATCAGCGTAGCAAGGCTCCCATTTCTCCATGGCCTGTCCTGCATTTCTGGTTTTGACACTTTTTTCAGCATGACCATTTTGACCGATGGGAAACGAGACTTCTTTGTAGCGCTGATTTGCCTTTCCAGGTTGCTTGGTTGGCCAAAAAGGGCGTATGCGTTTTTTCCTGAATATATTCAGGAAAAAACGCATACGCCCTTTTTGGCCAAGGGCAACATTGTCGACGTTTTGCCGCTTTTCATGTGCTTTAAAGGCGATTCGAATGTACCTCCTGAAATCTGTTTCCTGCAATTCTGCCTTGCTTTCAAATCCTCTTCGTTGCCTTCCCTCAATATATTTGGGGATGAGAGTTATCATTTATACCTCTGCAGGTTTGTGAATTGCAGTGCCCCTGAGCTCCGTTTTTCCACTCGCTTTTTTGGGAGCTGGCCGCAAAAGCGCAGGACTGCTTCAGGCCCTATTCTGGTTCCGGGGGGGCAGGCTGAGCCTGTGGTTAATTCTTCCTCCTGATGGGAAAATAGAGTGACCTGTGCCTGTCCCAACACCTAGAGCTAGTCTCTCATTGGTTCCCCCTCCTTCTGTTCCTCCTCAGGACAAATTGCAAGCTGTACGGAACAGGAGGTTAAAGGTGCTGCTGATTCTCCAAGGAGGGAGATTGCTAGTAAAGCGGCTGTAATGGCCACCCCGAGCACAAGGAGATGAGAAATGAGGTGCGTTTTAGAAACCTTTCCCGGTCACACGGTGTACCAACTTCTGGGTTTCTCATGCATGTTTCCGATGTAGGAAGAGGCCCTTGAACCTGGAGATTTGGGACCCATGGGATGGGTACCACGCAGTATTACTTTAAAGGGTCTGTGTTTGCTCACCGAACCTTACCAAACCTCTCAGCCCCAAGAGTGTCCACCCTTATGTCTCATCCAGCTGTGTGTCTACATATGGTCAATTCAGGTTGCATCACAGCCCCTGAACGAATTTTGTAAGAATTTCTCTTTCACTGTCTTTGTTTCATGGGTTTTTAAAAGTAATTTATTTTTATAATGGGGTTTAGCTGCTTTTCACTGCTGTGTTTATGCCGCTTTACACCCACTTGACTCACTTACAGAGAGATATCAATCCATAGGTTTTAAGATTCTTACTAGTCAGATATATTCTTGTGCGGTGAATAGGGGGTGTTGAGTCCAGTTCACTGAGCAAGGAGCAGGCCTTGTCTATTACATGTTGGGTTTATGGAACGGTATCTGAGCTAATTTGAAACCCTTGTTTTATGCATCACCCCACCTCACCTTTCCCGTTCAGCAGCCATAGTGTGTTTTCTAAATGTGTGACTCTGTTCTGTTTTGTAATTCAGTTCAAGTGTAGGGATTTTCACATTCCCTCTATAAGTGTTAGATTATGATAAGTGTCTTTTTCTGTGTGACTTATTTCACTTAGAATCGTCGTACCTAAATCCATTCATCATGCTGCTACTAGCATTATAAGATTGATTTCATGGCTGAGTGATATTCCATTGTACATACGGACCACAACTTCTTTATCCATTTTTCTCTTTCCTGGGATATTTAAGGTGTAATAAAGTGGAGGTTGTTGTCAACAGAGCAGCCCTAATCTTCGGGGTGCCTCTGTCTTGCTGCTTTTTAGTTTTCCCAATTTATACGCCCATGAATGGAAGGGCCCTATTCTCTCTAAGCTGTGTTTTTTAGATATTTCAGGACACACCGTACACTTCTCCAGAGTGGCTGTTGGCAATTTACATCCCGCCCATCAGCGTAGCAAGGCTCCATTTCTCCATGGCCTGTCCTGCATTTCTGGTTTTGACACTTTTTTCAGCATGACCATTTTGACCGATGGGAAACGAGACTTCTTTGTAACGCTGATTTGCCTTTCCAGGTTGCTTGGTTGGCCAAAAAGGGCGTATGCGTTTTTTCCTGAATATATTCAGGAAAAAACGCATACGCCCTTTTTGGCCAAGGGCAACATTGTCGACGTTTTGCCGCTTTTCATGTGCTTTAAAGGCGATTCGAATGTACCTCCTGAAATCTGTTTCCTGCAATTCTGCCTTGCTTTCAAATCCTCTTCGTTGCCTTCCCTCAATATATTTGGGGATGAGAGTTATCATTTATACCTCTGCAGGTTTGTGAATTGCAGTGCCCCTGAGCTCCGTTTTTCCACTCGCTTTTTTGGGAGCTGGCCGCAAAAGCGCAGGACTGCTTCAGGCCCTATTCTGGTTCCGGGGGGGCAGGCTGAGCCTGTGGTTAATTCTTCCTCCTGATGGGAAAATAGAGTGACCTGTGCCTGTCCCAACACCTAGAGCTAGTCTCTCATTGGTTCCCCCTCCTTCTGTTCCTCCTCAGGACAAATTGCAAGCTGTACGGAACAGGAGGTTAAAGGTGCTGCTGATTCTCCAAGGAGGGAGATTGCTAGTAAAGCGGCTGTAATGGCCACCCCGAGCACAAGGAGATGAGAAATGAGGTGCGTTTTAGAAACCTTTCCCGGTCACACGGTGTACCAACTTCTGGGTTTCTCATGCATGTTTTCGATGTAGGAAGAGGCCCTTGAACCTGGAGATTAGGGACCCATGGGATGGGTACCACGCAGTATTACTTTAAAGGGTCTGTGTTTGCTCACCGAACCTTACCAAACCTCTCAGCCCCAAGAGTGTCCACCCTTATGTCTCATCCAGCTGTGTGTCTACATATGGTCAATTCAGGTTGCATCACAGCCCCTGAACGAATTTTGTAAGAATTTCTCTTTCACTGTCTTTGTTTCATGGGATTTTAAAAGTAATTTATTTTTATAATGGGGTTTAGCTGCTTTTCACTGCTGTGTTTATGCCGCTTTACACCCACTTGACTCACTTACAGAGAGATATCAATCCATAGGTTTTAAGATTCTTACTAGTCAGATATATTCTTGTGCGGTGAATAGGGGGTGTTGAGTCCAGTTCACTGAGCAAGGAGTAGGCCTTGTCTATTACATGTTGGGTTTATGGAACGGTATCTGAGCTAATTTGAAACCCTTGTTTTATGCATCACCCCACCTCACCTTTCCCGTTCAGCAGCCATAGTGTGTTTTCTAAATGTGTGACTCTGTTCTGTTTTGTAATTCAGTTCAAGTGTAGGGATTTTCACATTCCCTCTATAAGTGTTAGATTATGATAAGTGTGTTTTTCTGTGTGACTTATTTCACTTAGAATCGTCGTACCTAAATCCATTCATCATGCTGCTACTAGCATTATAAGATTGATTTCATGGCTGAGTGATATTCCATTGTACATACGGACCACAACTTCTTTATCCATTTTTCTCTTTCCTGGGATATTTAAGGTGTAATAAAGTGGAGGTTGTTGTCAACAGAGCAGCCCTAATCTTCGGGGTGCCTCTGTCTTGCTGCTTTTTAGTTTTCCCAATTTATACGCCCATGAATGGAAGGGCCCTATTCTCTCTAAGCTGTGTTTTTTAGATATTTCAGGACACACCGTACACTTCTCCAGAGTGGCTGTTGGCAATTTACATCCCGCCCATCAGCGTAGCAAGGCTCCCATTTCTCCATGGCCTGTCCTGCATTTCTGGTTTTGACACTTTTTTCAGCATGACCATTTTGACCGATGGGAAACGAGACTTCTTTGTAGCGCTGATTTGCCTTTCCAGGTTGCTTGGTTGGCCAAAAAGGGCGTATGCGTTTTTTCCTGAATATATTCAGGAAAAAACGCATACGCCCTTTTTGGCCAAGGGCAACATTGTCGACGTTTTGCCGCTTTTCATGTGCTTTAAAGGCGATTCGAATGTACCTCCTGAAATCTGTTTCCTGCAATTCTGCCTTGCTTTCAAATCCTCTTCGTTGCCTTCCCTCAATATATTTGGGGATGAGAGTTATCATTTATACCTCTGCAGGTTTGTGAATTTCAGTGCCCCTGAGCTCCGTTTTTCCACTCGCTTTTTTGGGAGCTGGCCGCAAAAGCGCAGGACTGCTTCAGGCCCTATTCTGGTTCCGGGGGGGCAGGCTGAGCCTGTGGTTAATTCTTCCTCCTGATGGGAAAATAGAGTGACCTGTGCCTGTCCCAACACCTAGAGCTAGTCTCTCATTGGTTCCCCCTCCTTCTGTTCCTCCTCAGGACAAATTGCAACCTGTACGGAACAGGAGGTTAAAGGTGCTGCTGATTCAACAAGGAGGGAGATTGCTAGTAAAGCGGCTGTAATGGCCACCCCGAGCACAAGGAGATGAGAAATGAGGTGCGTTTTAGAAACCTTTCCCGGTCACACAGTGTACCAACTTCTGGGTTTCTCATGCATGTTTTCGATGTAGGAAGAGGCCCTTGAACCTGGAGATTTGGGACCCATGGGATGGGTACCACGCAGTATTACGTTAAAGGGTCTGTGTTTGCTCACCGAACCTTACCAAACCTCTCAGCCCCAAGAGTGTCCACCCTTATGTCTCATCCAGCTGTGTGTCTACATATGGTCAATTCAGGTTGCATCACAGCCCCTGAACGAATTTTGTAAGAATTTCTCTTTCACTTTCTTTGTTTCATGGGTTTTTAAAAGTAATTTATTTTTATAATGGGGTTTAGCTGCTTTTCACTGCTGTGTTTATGCCGCTTTACACCCACTTGACTCACTTACAGAGAGATATCAATCCATACGTTTTAAGATTCTTACTAGTCAGATATATTCTTATGCAGTGAATAGGGGGTGTTGAGTCCAGTTCACTGAGCAAGGAGTAGGCCTTGTCTATTACATGTTGGGTTTATGGAACGGTATCTGAGCTAATTTGAAACCCTTGTTTTATGCATCACCCCACCTCACCTTTCCCGTTCAGCAGCCATAGTGTGTTTTCTAAATGTGTGACTCTGTTCTGTTTTGTAATTCAGTTCAAGTGTAGGGATTTTAACATTCCCTCTATAAGTGTTAGATTATGATAAGTGTCTTTTTCTGTGTGACTTATTTCACTTAGAATCGTCGTACCTAAATCCATTCATCATACTGCTACCAGCATTATAACATTGATTTCATGGCTGAGTGATATTCCATTGTACATACGGACCACAACTTCTTTATCCATTTTTCTCTTTCCTGGGATATTTAAGGTGTAATAAAGTGGAGGTTGTTGTCAACAGAGCAGCCCTAATCTTCGGGGTGCCTCTGTCTTGCTGCTTTTTAGTTTTCCCAATTTATACGCCCATGAATGGAAGGGCCCTATTCTCTCTAAGCTGTGTTTTTTAGATATTTCAGGACACACCGTACACTTCTCCAGAGTGGCTGTTGGCAATTTACATCCCGCCCATCAGCGTAGCAAGGCTCCCATTTCTCCATGGCCCGTCCTGCATTTCTGGTTTTGACACTTTTTTCAGCATGACCATTTTGACCGATGGGAAACGAGACTTCTTTGTAGCGCTGATTTGCCTTTCCAGGTTGCTTGGTTGGCCAAAAAGGGCGTATGCGTTTTTTCCTGAATATATTCAGGAAAAAACGCATACGTCCTTTTTGGCCAAGGGCAACATTGTCGACGTTTTGCCGCTTTTCATGTGCTTTAAAGGCGATTCGAATGTACCTCCTGAAATCTGTTTCCTGCAATTCTGCCTTGCTTTCAAATCCTCTTCGTTGCCTTCCCTCAATATATTTGGGGATGAGAGTTATCATTTATACCTCTGCAGGTTTGTGAATTGCAGTGCCCCTGAGCTCCGTTTTTCCACTCGCTTTTTTGGGAGCTGGCCGCAAAAGCGCAGGACTGCTTCAGGCCCTATTCTGGTTCCGGGGGGGCAGGCTGAGCCTGTGGTTAATTCTTCCTCCTGATGGGAAAATAGAGTGACCTGTGCCTGTCCCAACACCTAGAGCTAGTCTCTCATTGGTTCCCCCTCCTTCTGTTCCTCCTCAGGACAAATTGCAAGCTGTACGGAACAGGAGGTTAAAGGTGCTGCTGATTCTCCAAGGAGGGAGATTGCTAGTAAAGCGGCTGTAATGGCCACCCCGAGCACAAGGAGATGAGAAATGAGGTGCGTTTTAGAAACCTTTCCCGGTCACACGGTGTACCAACTTCTGGGTTTCTCATGCATGTTTTCGATGTAGGAAGAGGCCCTTGAACCTGGAGATTTGGGACCCATGGGATGGGTACCACGCAGTATTACTTTAAAGGGTCTGTGTTTGCTCACCGAACCTTACCAAACCTCTCAGCCCCAAGAGTGTCCACCCTTATGTCTCATCCAGCTGTGTGTCTACATATGGTCAATTCAGGTTGCATCACAGCCCCTGAACGAATTTTGTAAGAATTTCTCTTTCACTGTCTTTGTTTCATGGGATTTTAAAAGTAATTTATTTTTATAATGGGGTTTAGCTGCTTTTCACTGCTGTGTTTATGCCGCTTTACACCCACTTGACTCACTTACAGAGAGATATCAATCCATAGGTTTTAAGATTCTTACTAGTCAGATATATTCTTGTGCGGTGAATAGGGGGTGTTGAGTCCAGTTCACTGAGCAAGGAGCAGGCCTTGTCTATTACATGTTGGGTTTATGGAACGGTATCTGAGCTAATTTGAAACCCTTGTTTTATGCATCACCCCACCTCACCTTTCCCGTTCAGCAGCCATAGTGTGTTTTCTAAATGTGTGACTCTGTTCTGTTTTGTAATTCAGTTCAAGTGTAGGGATTTTCACATTCCCTCTATAAGTGTTAGATTATGATAAGTGTCTTTTTCTGTGTGACTTATTTCACTTAGAATCGTCGTACCTAAATCCATTCATCATGCTGCTACTAGCATTATAAGATTGATTTCATGGCTGAGTGATATTCCATTGTACATACGGACCACAACTTCTTTATCCATTTTTCTCTTTCCTGGGATATTTAAGGTGTAATAAAGTGGAGGTTGTTGTCAACAGAGCAGCCCTAATCTTCGGGGTGCCTCTGTCTTGCTGCTTTTTAGTTTTCCCAATTTATACGCCCATGAATGGAAGGGCCCTATTCTCTCTAAGCTGTGTTTTTTAGATATTTCAGGACACACCGTACACTTCTCCAGAGTGGCTGTTGGCAATTTACATCCCGCCCATCAGCGTAGCAAGGCTCCCATTTCTCCATGGCCTGTCCTGCATTTCTGGTTTTGACACTTTTTTCAGCATGACCATTTTGACCGATGGGAAACGAGACTTCTTTGTAGCGCTGATTTGCCTTTCCAGGTTGCTTGGTTGGCCAAAAAGGGCGTATGCGTTTTTTCCTGAATATATTCAGGAAAAAACGCATACGCCCTTTTTGGCCAAGGGCAACATTGTCGACGTTTTGCCGCTTTTCATGTGCTTTAAAGGCGATTCGAATGTACCTCCTGAAATCTGTTTCCTGCAATTCTGCCTTGCTTTCAAATCCTCTTCGTTGCCTTCCCTCAATATATTTGGGGATGAGAGTTATCATTTATACCTCTGCAGGTTTGTGAATTGCAGTGCCCCTGAGCTCCGTTTTTCCACTCGCTTTTTTGGGAGCTGGCCGCAAAAGCGCAGGACTGCTTCAGGCCCTATTCTGGTTCCGGGGGGGCAGGCTGAGCCTGTGGTTAATTCTTCCTCCTGATGGGAAAATAGAGTGACCTGTGCCTGTCCCAACACCTAGAGCTAGTCTCTCATTGGTTCCCCCTCCTTCTGTTCCTCCTCAGGACAAATTGCAACCTGTACGGAACAGGAGGTTAAAGGTGCTGCTGATTCTCCAAGGAGGGAGATTGCTAGTAAAGCGGCTGTAATGGCCACCCCGAGCACAAGGAGATGAGAAATGAGGTGCGTTTTAGAAACCTTTCCCGGTCACACGGTGTACCAACTTCTGGGTTTCTCATGCATGTTTCCGATGTAGGAAGAGGCCCTTGAACCTGGAGATTTGGGACCCATGGGATGGGTACCACGCAGTATTACGTTAAAGGGTCTGTGTTTGCTCACCGAACCTTACCAAACCTCTCAGCCCCAAGAGTGTCCACCCTTATGTCTCATCCAGCTGTGTGTCTACATATGGTCAATTCAGGTTGCATCACAGCCCCTGAACGAATTTTGTAAGAATTTCTCTTTCACTTTCTTTGTTTCATGGGTTTTTAAAAGTAATTTATTTTTATAATGGGGTTTAGCTGCTTTTCACTGCTGTGTTTATGCCGCTTTACACCCACTTGACTCACTTACAGAGAGATATCAATCCATACGTTTTAAGATTCTTACTAGTCAGATATATTCTTATGCAGTGAATAGGGGGTGTTGAGTCCAGTTCACTGAGCAAGGAGTAGGCCTTGTCTATTACATGTTGGGTTTATGGAACGGTATCTGAGCTAATTTGAAACCCTTGTTTTATGCATCACCCCACCTCACCTTTCCCGTTCAGCAGCCATAGTGTGTTTTCTAAATGTGTGACTCTGTTCTGTTTTGTAATTCAGTTCAAGTGTAGGGATTTTAACATTCCCTCTATAAGTGTTAGATTATGATAAGTGTCTTTTTCTGTGTGACTTATTTCACTTAGAATCGTCGTACCTAAATCCATTCATCATACTGCTACCAGCATTATAACATTGATTTCATGGCTGAGTGATATTCCATTGTACATACGGACCACAACTTCTTTATCCATTTTTCTCTTTCCTGGGATATTTAAGGTGTAATAAAGTGGAGGTTGTTGTCAACAGAGCAGCCCTAATCTTCGGGGTGCCTCTGTCTTGCTGCTTTTTAGTTTTCCCAATTTATACGCCCATGAATGGAAGGGCCCTATTCTCTCTAAGCTGTGTTTTTTAGATATTTCAGGACACACCGTACACTTCTCCAGAGTGGCTGTTGGCAATTTACATCCCGCCCATCAGCGTAGCAAGGCTCCCATTTCTCCATGGCCCGTCCTGCATTTCTGGTTTTGACACTTTTTTCAGCATGACCATTTTGACCGATGGGAAACGAGACTTCTTTGTAGCGCTGATTTGCCTTTCCAGGTTGCTTGGTTGGCCAAAAAGGGCGTATGCGTTTTTTCCTGAATATATTCAGGAAAAAACGCATACGCCCTTTTTGGCCAAGGGCAACATTGTCGACGTTTTGCCGCTTTTCATGTGCTTTAAAGGCGATTCGAATGTACCTCCTGAAATCTGTTTCCTGCAATTCTGCCTTGCTTTCAAATCCTCTTCGTTGCCTTCCCTCAATATATTTGGGGATGAGAGTTATCATTTATACCTCTGCAGGTTTGTGAATTGCAGTGCCCCTGAGCTCCGTTTTTCCACTCGCTTTTTTGGGAGCTGGCCGCAAAAGCGCAGGACTGCTTCAGGCCCTATTCTGGTTCCGGGGGGGCAGGCTGAGCCTGTGGTTAATTCTTCCTCCTGATGGGAAAATAGAGTGACCTGTGCCTGTCCCAACACCTAGAGCTAGTCTCTCATTGGTTCCCCCTCCTTCTGTTCCTCCTCAGGACAAATTGCAAGCTGTACGGAACAGGAGGTTAAAGGTGCTGCTGATTCTCCAAGGAGGGAGATTGCTAGTAAAGCGGCTGTAATGGCCACCCCGAGCACAAGGAGATGAGAAATGAGGTGCGTTTTAGAAACCTTTCCCGGTCACACGGTGTACCAACTTCTGGGTTTCTCATGCATGTTTTCGATGTAGGAAGAGGCCCTTGAACCTGGAGATTTGGGACCCATGGGATGGGTACCACGCAGTATTACTTTAAAGGGTCTGTGTTTGCTCACCGAACCTTACCAAACCTCTCAGCCCCAAGAGTGTCCACCCTTATGTCTCATCCAGCTGTGTGTCTACATATGGTCAATTCAGGTTGCATCACAGCCCCTGAACGAATTTTGTAAGAATTTCTCTTTCACTGTCTTTGTTTCATGGGATTTTAAAAGTAATTTATTTTTATAATGGGGTTTAGCTGCTTTTCACTGCTGTGTTTATGCCGCTTTACACCCACTTGACTCACTTACAGAGAGATATCAATCCATAGGTTTTAAGATTCTTACTAGTCAGATATATTCTTGTGCGGTGAATAGGGGGTGTTGAGTCCAGTTCACTGAGCAAGGAGCAGGCCTTGTCTATTACATGTTGGGTTTATGGAACGGTATCTGAGCTAATTTGAAACCCTTGTTTTATGCATCACCCCACCTCACCTTTCCCGTTCAGCAGCCATAGTGTGTTTTCTAAATGTGTGACTCTGTTCTGTTTTGTAATTCAGTTCAAGTGTAGGGATTTTCACATTCCCTCTATAAGTGTTAGATTATGATAAGTGTCTTTTTCTGTGTGACTTATTTCACTTAGAATCGTCGTACCTAAATCCATTCATCATGCTGCTACTAGCATTATAAGATTGATTTCATGGCTGAGTGATATTCCATTGTACATACGGACCACAACTTCTTTATCCATTTTTCTCTTTCCTGGGATATTTAAGGTGTAATAAAGTGGAGGTTGTTGTCAACAGAGCAGCCCTAATCTTCGGGGTGCCTCTGTCTTGCTGCTTTTTAGTTTTCCCAATTTATACGCCCATGAATGGAAGGGCCCTATTCTCTCTAAGCTGTGTTTTTTAGATATTTCAGGACACACCGTACACTTCTCCAGAGTGGCTGTTGGCAATTTACATCCCGCCCATCAGCGTAGCAAGGCTCCCATTTCTCCATGGCCTGTCCTGCATTTCTGGTTTTGACACTTTTTTCAGCATGACCATTTTGACCGATGGGAAACGAGACTTCTTTGTAGCGCTGATTTGCCTTTCCAGGTTGCTTGGTTGGCCAAAAAGGGCGTATGCGTTTTTTCCTGAATATATTCAGGAAAAAACGCATACGCCCTTTTTGGCCAAGGGCAACATTGTCGACGTTTTGCCGCTTTTCATGTGCTTTAAAGGCGATTCGAATGTACCTCCTGAAATCTGTTTCCTGCAATTCTGCCTTGCTTTCAAATCCTCTTCGTTGCCTTCCCTCAATATATTTGGGGATGAGAGTTATCATTTATACCTCTGCAGGTTTGTGAATTGCAGTGCCCCTGAGCTCCGTTTTTCCACTCGCTTTTTTGGGAGCTGGCCGCAAAAGCGCAGGACTGCTTCAGGCCCTATTCTGGTTCCGGGGGGGCAGGCTGAGCCTGTGGTTAATTCTTCCTCCTGATGGGAAAATAGAGTGACCTGTGCCTGTCCCAACACCTAGAGCTAGTCTCTCATTGGTTCCCCCTCCTTCTGTTCCTCCTCAGGACAAATTGCAAGCTGTACGGAACAGGAGGTTAAAGGTGCTGCTGATTCTCCAAGGAGGGAGATTGCTAGTAAAGCGGCTGTAATGGCCACCCCGAGCACAAGGAGATGAGAAATGAGGTGCGTTTTAGAAACCTTTCCCGGTCACACGATGTACCAACTTCTGGGTTTCTCATGCATGTTTTCGATGTAGGAAGAGGCCCTTGAACCTGGAGATTTGGGACCCATGGGATGGGTACCACGCAGTATTACTTTAAAGGGTCTGTGTTTGCTCACCGAACCTTACCAAACCTCTCAGCCCCAAGAGTGTCCACCCTTATGTCTCATCCAGCTGTGTGTCTACATATGGTCAATTCAGGTTGCATCACAGCCCCTGAACGAATTTTGTAAGAATTTCTCTTTCACTGTCTTTGTTTCATGGGATTTTAAAAGTAATTTATTTTTATAATGGGGTTTAGCTGCTTTTCACTGCTGTGTTTATGCCGCTTTACACCCACTTGACTCACTTACAGAGAGATATCAATCCATAGGTTTTAAGATTCTTACTAGTCAGATATATTCTTGTGCGGTGAATAGGGGGTGTTGAGTCCAGTTCACTGAGCAAGGAGCAGGCCTTGTCTATTACATGTTGGGTTTATGGAACGGTATCTGAGCTAATTTGAAACCCTTGTTTTATGCATCACCCCACCTCACCTTTCCCGTTCAGCAGCCATAGTGTGTTTTCTAAATGTGTGACTCTGTTCTGTTTTGTAATTCAGTTCAAGTGTAGGGATTTTCACATTCCCTCTATAAGTGTTAGATTATGATAAGTGTGTTTTTCTGTGTGACTTATTTCACTTAGAATCGTCGTACCTAAATCCATTCATCATGCTGCTACTAGCATTATAAGATTGATTTCATGGCTGAGTGATATTCCATTGTACATACGGACCACAACTTCTTTATCCATTTTTCTCTTTCCTGGGATATTTAAGGTGTAATAAAGTGGAGGTTGTTGTCAACAGAGCAGCCCTAATCTTCGGGGTGCCTCTGTCTTGCTGCTTTTTAGTTTTCCCAATTTATACGCCCATGAATGGAAGGGCCCTATTCTCTCTAAGCTGTGTTTTTTAGATATTTCAGGACACACCGTACACTTCTCCAGAGTGGCTGTTGGCAATTTACATCCCGCCCATCAGCGTAGCAAGGCTCCCATTTCTCCATGGCCTGTCCTGCATTTCTGGTTTTGACACTTTTTTCAGCATGACCATTTTGACCGATGGGAAACGAGACTTCTTTGTAGCGCTGATTTGCCTTTCCAGGTTGCTTGGTTGGCCAAAAAGGGCGTATGCGTTTTTTCCTGAATATATTCAGGAAAAAACGCATACGCCCTTTTTGGCCAAGGGCAACATTGTCGACGTTTTGCCGCTTTTCATGTGCTTTAAAGGCGATTCGAATGTACCTCCTGAAATCTGTTTCCTGCAATTCTGCCTTGCTTTCAAATCCTCTTCGTTGCCTTCCCTCAATATATTTGGGGATGAGAGTTATCATTTATACCTCTGCAGGTTTGTGAATTGCAGTGCCCCTGAGCTCCGTTTTTCCACTCGCTTTTTTGGGAGCTGGGCGCAAAAGCGCAGGACTGCTTCAGGCCCTATTCTGGTTCCGGGGGGGCAGGCTGAGCCTGTGGTTAATTCTTCCTCCTGATGGGAAAATAGAGTGACCTGTGCCTGTCCCAACACCTAGAGCTAGTCTCTCATTGGTTCCCCCTCCTTCTGTTCCTCCTCAGGACAAATTGCAAGCTGTACGGAACAGGAGGTTAAAGGTGCTGCTGATTCTCCAAGGAGGGAGATTGCTAGTAAAGCGGCTGTAATGGCCACCCCGAGCACAAGGAGATGAGAAATGAGGTGCGTTTTAGAAACCTTTCCCGGTCACACGGTGTACCAACTTCTGGGTTTCTCATGCATGTTTTCGATGTAGGAAGAGGCCCTTGAACCTGGAGATTTGGGACCCATGGGATGGGTACCACGCAGTATTACTTTAAAGGGTCTGTGTTTGCTCACCGAACCTTACCAAACCTCTCAGCCCCAAGAGTGTCCACCCTTATGTCTCATCCAGCTGTGTGTCTACATATGGTCAATTCAGGTTGCATCACAGCCCCTGAACGAATTTTGTAAGAATTTCTCTTTCACTGTCTTTGTTTCATGGGATTTTAAAAGTAATTTATTTTTATAATGGGGTTTAGCTGCTTTTCACTGCTGTGTTTATGCCGCTTTACACCCACTTGACTCACTTACAGAGAGATATCAATCCATAGGTTTTAAGATTCTTACTAGTCAGATATATTCTTGTGCGGTGAATAGGGGGTGTTGAGTCCAGTTCACTGAGCAAGGAGCAGGCCTTGTCTATTACATGTTGGGTTTATGGAACGGTATCTGAGCTAATTTGAAACCCTTGTTTTATGCATCACCCCACCTCACCTTTCCCGTTCAGCAGCCATAGTGTGTTTTCTAAATGTGTGACTCTGTTCTGTTTTGTAATTCAGTTCAAGTGTAGGGATTTTCACATTCCCTCTATAAGTGTTAGATTATGATAAGTGTCTTTTTCTGTGTGACTTATTTCACTTAGAATCATCGTACCTAAATCCATTCATCATGCTGCTACTAGCATTATAAGATTGATTTCATGGCTGAGTGATATTCCATTGTACATACGGACCACAACTTCTTTATCCATTTTTCTCTTTCCTGGGATATTTAAGGTGTAATAAAGTGGAGGTTGTTGTCAACAGAGCAGCCCTAATCTTCGGGGTGCCTCTGTCTTGCTGCTTTTTAGTTTTCCCAATTTATACGCCCATGAATGGAAGGGCCCTATTCTCTCTAAGCTGTGTTTTTTAGATATTTCAGGACACACCGTACACTTCTCCAGAGTGGCTGTTGGCAATTTACATCCCGCCCATCAGCGTAGCAAGGCTCCCATTTCTCCATGGCCTGTCCTGCATTTCTGGTTTTGACACTTTTTTCAGCATGACCATTTTGACCGATGGGAAACGAGACTTCTTTGTAGCGCTGATTTGCCTTTCCAGGTTGCTTGGTTGGCCAAAAAGGGCGTATGCGTTTTTTCCTGAATATATTCAGGAAAAAACGCATACGCCCTTTTTGGCCAAGGGCAACATTGTCGACGTTTTGCCGCTTTTCATGTGCTTTAAAGGCGATTCGAATGTACCTCCTGAAATCTGTTTCCTGCAATTCTGCCTTGCTTTCAAATCCTCTTCGTTGCCTTCCCTCAATATATTTGGGGATGAGAGTTATCATTTATACCTCTGCAGGTTTGTGAATTGCAGTGCCCCTGAGCTCCGTTTTTCCACTCGCTTTTTTGGGAGCTGGCCGCAAAAGCGCAGGACTGCTTCAGGCCCTATTCTGGTTCCGGGGGGGCAGGCTGAGCCTGTGGTTAATTCTTCCTCCTGATGGGAAAATAGAGTGACCTGTGCCTGTCCCAACACCTAGAGCTAGTCTCTCATTGGTTCCCCCTCCTTCTGTTCCTCCTCAGGACAAATTGCAAGCTGTACGGAACAGGAGGTTAAAGGTGCTGCTGATTCTCCAAGGAGGGAGATTGCTAGTAAAGCGGCTGTAATGGCCACCCCGAGCACAAGGAGATGAGAAATGAGGTGCGTTTTAGAAACCTTTCCCGGTCACACGGTGTACCAACTTCTGGGTTTCTCATGCATGTTTTCGATGTAGGAAGAGGCCCTTGAACCTGGAGATTTGGGACCCATGGGATGGGTACCACGCAGTATTACTTTAAAGGGTCTGTGTTTGCTCACCGAACCTTACCAAACCTCTCAGCCCCAAGAGTGTCCACCCTTATGTCTCATCCAGCTGTGTGTCTACATATGGTCAATTCAGGTTGCATCACAGCCCCTGAACGAATTTTGTAAGAATTTCTCTTTCACTGTCTTTGTTTCATGGGATTTTAAAAGTAATTTATTTTTATAATGGGGTTTAGCTGCTTTTCACTGCTGTGTTTATGCCGCTTTACACCCACTTGACTCACTTACAGAGAGATATCAATCCATAGGTTTTAAGATTCTTACTAGTCAGATATATTCTTGTGCGGTGAATAGGGGGTGTTGAGTCCAGTTCACTGAGCAAGGAGCAGGCCTTGTCTATTACATGTTGGGTTTATGGAACGGTATCTGAGCTAATTTGAAACCCTTGTTTTATGCATCACCCCACCTCACCTTTCCCGTTCAGCAGCCATAGTGTGTTTTCTAAATGTGTGACTCTGTTCTGTTTTGTAATTCAGTTCAAGTGTAGGGATTTTCACATTCCCTCTATAAGTGTTAGATTATGATAAGTGTCTTTTTCTGTGTGACTTATTTCACTTAGAATCGTCGTACCTAAATCCATTCATCATGCTGCTACTAGCATTATAAGATTGATTTCATGGCTGAGTGATATTCCATTGTACATACGGACCACAACTTCTTTATCCATTTTTCTCTTTCCTGGGATATTTAAGGTGTAATAAAGTGGAGGTTGTTGTCAACAGAGCAGCCCTAATCTTCGGGGTGCCTCTGTCTTGCTGCTTTTTAGTTTTCCCAATTTATACGCCCATGAATGGAAGGGCCCTATTCTCTCTAAGCTGTGTTTTTTAGATATTTCAGGACACACCGTACACTTCTCCAGAGTGGCTGTTGGCAATTTACATCCCGCCCATCAGCGTAGCAAGGCTCCCATTTCTCCATGGCCTGTCCTGCATTTCTGGTTTTGACACTTTTTTCAGCATGACCATTTTGACCGATGGGAAACGAGACTTCTTTGTAGCGCTGATTTGCCTTTCCAGGTTGCTTGGTTGGCCAAAAAGGGCGTATGCGTTTTTTCCTGAATATATTCAGGAAAAAACGCATACGCCCTTTTTGGCCAAGGGCAACATTGTCGACGTTTTGCCGCTTTTCATGTGCTTTAAAGGCGATTCGAATGTACCTCCTGAAATCTGTTTCCTGCAATTCTGCCTTGCTTTCAAATCCTCTTCGTTGCCTTCCCTCAATATATTTGGGGATGAGAGTTATCATTTATACCTCTGCAGGTTTGTGAATTGCAGTGCCCCTGAGCTCCGTTTTTCCACTCGCTTTTTTGGGAGCTGGCCGCAAAAGCGCAGGACTGCTTCAGGCCCTATTCTGGTTCCGGGGGGGCAGGCTGAGCCTGTGGTTAATTCTTCCTCCTGATGGGAAAATAGAGTGACCTGTGCCTGTCCCAACACCTAGAGCTAGTCTCTCATTGGTTCCCTCTCCTTCTGTTCCTCCTCAGGACAAATTGCAAGCTGTACGGAACAGGAGGTTAAAGGTGCTGCTGATTCTCCAAGGAGGGAGATTGCTAGTAAAGCGGCTGTAATGGCCACCCCGAGCACAAGGAGATGAGAAATGAGGTGCGTTTTAGAAACCTTTCCCGGTCACACGGTGTACCAACTTCTGGGTTTCTCATGCATGTTTTCGATGTAGGAAGAGGCCCTTGAACCTGGAGATTTGGGACCCATGGGATGGGTACCACGCAGTATTACTTTAAAGGGTCTGTGTTTGCTCACCGAACCTTACCAAACCTCTCAGCCCCAAGAGTGTCCACCCTTATGTCTCATCCAGCTGTGTGTCTACATATGGTCAATTCAGGTTGCATCACAGCCCCTGAACGAATTTTGTAAGAATTTCTCTTTCACTGTCTTTGTTTCATGGGATTTTAAAAGTAATTTATTTTTATAATGGGGTTTAGCTGCTTTTCACTGCTGTGTTTATGCCGCTTTACACCCACTTGACTCACTTACAGAGAGATATCAATCCATAGGTTTTAAGATTCTTACTAGTCAGATATATTCTTGTGCGGTGAATAGGGGGTGTTGAGTCCAGTTCACTGAGCAAGGAGCAGGCCTTGTCTATTACATGTTGGGTTTATGGAACGGTATCTGAGCTAATTTGAAACCCTTGTTTTATGCATCACCCCACCTCACCTTTCCCGTTCAGCAGCCATAGTGTGTTTTCTAAATGTGTGACTCTGTTCTGTTTTGTAATTCAGTTCAAGTGTAGGGATTTTCACATTCCCTCTATAAGTGTTAGATTATGATAAGTGTCTTTTTCTGTGTGACTTATTTCACTTAGAATCGTCGTACCTAAATCCATTCATCATGCTGCTACTAGCATTATAAGATTGATTTCATGGCTGAGTGATATTCCATTGTACATACGGACCACAACTTCTTTATCCATGTTTCTCTTTCCTGGGATATTTAAGGTGTAATAAAGTGGAGGTTGTTGTCAACAGAGCAGCCCTAATCTTCGGGGTGCCTCTGTCTTGCTGCTTTTTAGTTTTCCCAATTTATACGCCCATGAATGGAAGGGCCCTATTCTCTCTAAGCTGTGTTTTTTAGATATTTCAGGACACACCGTACACTTCTCCAGAGTGGCTGTTGGCAATTTACATCCCGCCCATCAGCGTAGCAAGGCTCCCATTTCTCCATGGCCTGTCCTGCATTTCTGGTTTTGACACTTTTTTCAGCATGACCATTTTGACCGATGGGAAACGAGACTTCTTTGTAGCGCTGATTTGCCTTTCCAGGTTGCTTGGTTGGCCAAAAAGGGCGTATGCGTTTTTTCCTGAATATATTCAGGAAAAAACGCATACGCCCTTTTTGGCCAAGGGCAACATTGTCGACGTTTTGCCGCTTTTCATGTGCTTTAAAGGCGATTCGAATGTACCTCCTGAAATCTGTTTCCTGCAATTCTGCCTTGCTTTCAAATCCTCTTCGTTGCCTTCCCTCAATATATTTGGGGATGAGAGTTATCATTTATACCTCTGCAGGTTTGTGAATTGCAGTGCCCAGGAGCTCCGTTTTTCCACTCGTTTTTTTGGGAACTGGCCGCAAAAGCGCAGGATTGCTTCAGGCCCTATTCTGGTTCCGGGGGGGAAGGCTGAGCCTGTGGTTAATTCTTCCTCCTGATGGGAAAATAAAATGACCTGTGCCTGTCCCAACACCTAGAGCTAGTCTCTCATTGGTTCCCCCTCCTTCTATTCATCCTCAGGACAAATTGCAACCTGTACGGAACAGGAGTTTAAAGTTGCTGCTGATTCTCCAAGGAGGGAGATTGCTAGTAAAGCGGCTGTAATGGCCACCCCGAGCACAAGGAGATGAGAAATGAGGTGCGTTTTAGAAACCTTTCCCGGTCACACGGTGTACCAACTTCTGGGTTTCTCATGCATGTTTTCGATGTAGGAAGAGGCCCTTGAACCTGGAGATTTGGGACCCATGGGATGGGTACCACGCAGTATTACTTTAAAGGGTCTGTGTTTGCTCACCGAACCTTACCAAACCTCTCAGCCCCAAGAGTGTCCACCCTTATGTCTCATCCAGCTGTGTGTCTACATATGGTCAATTCAGGTTGCATCACAGCCCCTGAACGAATTTTGTAAGAATTTCTCTTTCACTGTCTTTGTTTCATGGGTTTTTAAAAGTAATTTATTTTTATAATGGGGTTTAGCTGCTTTTCACTGCTGTGTTTATGCCGCTTTACACCCACTTGACTCACTTACAGAGAGATAGCAATCCATAGGTTTTAAGATTCTTACTAGTCAGATATATTCTTGTCCGGTGAATAGGGGGTGTTGAGTCCAGTTCACTGAGCAAGGAGCAGGCCTTGTCTATTACATGTTGGGTTTATGGAACGGTATCTGAGCTAATTTGAAACCCTTGTTTTATTCATCACCCCACCTCACCTTTCCCGTTCAGCAGCCATAGTGTGTTTTCTAAATGTGTGACTCTGTTCTGTTTTGTAATTCAGTTCAAGTGTAGGGATTTTCACATTCCCTCTATAAGTGTTAGATTATGATAAGTGTCTTTTTCTGTGTGACTTATTTCACTTAGAATCGTCGTACCTCAATCCATTCATCATGCTGCTACTAGCATTATAAGATTGATTTCATGGCTGAGTGATATTCCATTGTACATACGGACCACAACTTCTTTATCCATTTTTCTCTTTCCTGGGATATTTAAGGTGTAATAAAGTGGAGGTTGTTGTCAACAGAGCAGCCCTAATCTTCGGGGTGCCTCTGTCTTGCTGCTTTTTAGTTTTCCCAATTTATACGCCCATGAATGGAAGGGCCCTATTCTCTCTAAGCTGTGTTTTTTAGATATTTCAGGACACACCGTACACTTCTCCAGAGTGGCTGTTGGCAATTTACATCCCGCCCATCAGCGTAGCAAGGCTCCCATTTCTCCATGGCCTGTCCTGCATTTCTGGTTTTGACACTTTTTTCAGCATGACCATTTTGACCGATGGGAAACGAGACTTCTTTGTAGCGCTGATTTGCCTTTCCAGGTTGCTTGGTTGGCCAAAAAGGGCGTATGCGTTTTTTCCTGAATATATTCAGGAAAAAACGCATACGCCCTTTTTGGCCAAGGTCAACATTGTCGACGTTTTGCCGCTTTTCATGTGCTTTAAAGGCGATTCGAATGTACCTCCTGAAATCTGTTTCCTGCAATTCTGCCTTGCTTTCAAATCCTCTTCGTTGCCTTCCCTCAATATATTTGGGGATGAGAGTTATCATTTATACCTCTGCAGGTTTGTGAATTGCAGTGCCCCTGAGCTCCGTTTTTCCACTCGCTTTTTTGGGAGCTGGCCGCAAAAGCGCAGGACTGCTTCAGGCCCTATTCTGGTTCCGGGGGGGCAGGCTGAGCCTGTGGTTAATTCTTCCTCCTGATGGGAAAATAGAGTGACCTGTGCCTGTCCCAAAACCTAGAGCTAGTCTCTCATTGGTTCCCCCTCCTTCTGTTCCTCCTCAGGACAAATTGCAAGCTGTACGGAACAGGAGGTTAAAGGTGCTGCTGATTCTCCAAGGAGGGAGATTGCTAGTAAAGCGGCTGTAATGGCCACCCCGAGCACAAGGAGATGAGAAATGAGGTGCGTTTTAGAAACCTTTCCCGGTCACACGGTGTACCAACTTCTGGGTTTCTCATGCATGTTTTCGATGTAGGAAGAGGCCCTTGAACCTGGAGATTTGGGACCCATGGGATGGGTACCACGCAGTATTACTTTAAAGGGTCTGTGTTTGCTCACCGAACCTTACCAAACCTCTCAGCCCCAAGAGTGTCCACCCTTATGTCTCATCCAGCTGTGTGTCTACATATGGTCAATTCAGGTTGCATCACAGCCCCTGAACGAATTTTGTAAGAATTTCTCTTTCACTGTCTTTGTTTCATGGGTTTTTAAAAGTAATTTATTTTTATAATGGGGTTTAGCTGCTTTTCACTGCTGTGTTTATGCCGCTTTACCCCCACTTGACTCACTTACAGAGAGATATCAATCCATAGGTTTTAAGATTCTTACTAGTCAGATATATTCTTGTGCGGTGAATAGGGGGTGTTGAGTCCAGTTCACTGAGCAAGGAGCAGGCCTTGTCTATTACATGTTGGGTTTATGGAACGGTATCTGAGCTAATTTGAAACCCTTGTTTTATGCATCACCCCACCTCACCTTTCCCGTTCAGCAGCCATAGTGTGTTTTCTAAATGTGTGACTCTGTTCTGTTTTGTAATTCAGTTCAAGTGTAGGGATTTTCACATTCCCTCTATAAGTGTTAGATTATGATAAGTGTCTTTTTCTGTGTGACTTATTTCACTTAGAATCGTCGTACCTCAATCCATTCATCATGCTGCTATTAGCATTATAAGATTGATTTCATGGCTGAGTGATATTCCATTGTACATACGGACCACAACTTCTTTATCCATTTTTCTCTTTCCTGGGATATTTAAGGTGTAATAAAGTGGAGGTTGTTGTCAACAGAGCAGCCCTAATCTTCGGGGTGCCTCTGTCTTGCTGCTTTTTAGTTTTCCCAATTTATACGCCCATGAATGGAAGGGCCCTATTCTCTCTAAGCTGTGTTTTTTAGATATTTCAGGACACACCGTACACTTCTCCAGAGTGGCTGTTGGCAATTTACATCCCGCCCATCAGCGTAGCAAGGCTCCATTTCTCCATGGCCTGTCCTGCATTTCTGGTTTTGACACTTTTTTCAGCATGACCATTTTGACCGATGGGAAACGAGACTTCTTTGTAGCGCTGATTTGCCTTTCCAGGTTGCTTGGTTGGCCAAAAAGGGCGTATGCGTTTTTTCCTGAATATATTCAGGAAAAAACGCATACGCCCTTTTTGGCCAAGGGCAACATTGTCGACGTTTTGCCGCTTTTCATGTGCTTTAAAGGCGATTCGAATGTACCTCCTGAAATCTGTTTCCTGCAATTCTGCCTTGCTTTCAAATCCTCTTCGTTGCCTTCCCTCAATATATTTGGGGATGAGAGTTATCATTTATACCTCTGCAGGTTTGTGAATTTCAGTGCCCCTGAGCTCCGTTTTTCCACTCGCTTTTTTGGGAGCTGGCCGCAAAAGCGCAGGACTGCTTCAGGCCCTATTCTGGTTCCGGGGGGGCAGGCTGAGCCTGTGGTTAATTCTTCCTCCTGATGGGAAAATAGAGTGACCTGTGCCTGTCCCAACACCTAGAGCTAGTCTCTCATTGGTTCCCCCTCCTTCTGTTCCTCCTCAGGACAAATTGCAAGCTGTACGGAACAGGAGGTTAAAGGTGCTGCTGATTCTCCAAGGAGGGAGATTGCTAGTAAAGCGGCTGTAATGGCCACCCCGAGCACAAGGAGATGAGAAATGAGGTGCGTTTTAGAAACCTTTCCCGGTCACACAGTGTACCAACTTCTGGGTTTCTCATGCATGTTTTCGATGTAGGAAGAGGCCCTTGAACCTGGAGATTTGGGACCCATGGGATGGGTACCACGCAGTATTACGTTAAAGGGTCTGTGTTTGCTCACCGAACCTTACCAAACCTCTCAGCCCCAAGAGTGTCCACCCTTATGTCTCATCCAGCTGTGTGTCTACGTATGGTCAATTCAGGTTGCATCACAGCCCCTGAACGAATTTTGTAAGAATTTCTCTTTCACTGTCTTTGTTTCATGGGTTTTTAAAAGTAATTTATTTTTATAATGGGGTTTAGCTGCTTTTCACTGCTGTGTTTATGCCGCTTTACACCCACTTGACTCACTTACAGAGAGATATCAATCCATAGGTTTTAAGATTCTTACTAGTCAGATATATTCTTGTGCGGTGAATAGGGGGTGTTGAGTCCAGTTCACTGAGCAAGGAGTAGGCCTTGTCTATTACATGTTGGGTTTATGGAACGGTATCTGAGCTAATTTGAAACCCTTGTTTTATGCATCACCCCACCTCACCTTTCCCGTTCAGCAGCCATAGTGTGTTTTCTAAATGTGTGACTCTGTTCTGTTTTGTAATTCAGTTCAAGTGTAGGGATTTTCACATTCCCTCTATAAGTGTTAGATTATGATAAGTGTGTTTTTCTGTGTGACTTATTTCACTTAGAATCGTCGTACCTAAATCCATTCATCATGCTGCTACCAGCATTATAACATTGATTTCATGGCTGAGTGATATTCCATTGTACATACGGACCACAACTTCTTTATCCATTTTTCTCTTTCCTGGGATATTTAAGGTGTAATAAAGTGGAGGTTGTTGTCAACAGAGCAGCCCTAATCTTCGGGGTGCCTCTGTCTTGCTGCTTTTTAGTTTTCCCAATTTATACGCCCATGAATGGAAGGGCCCTATTCTCTCTAAGCTGTGTTTTTTAGATATTTCAGGACACACCGTACACTTCTCCAGAGTGGCTGTTGGCAATTTACATCCCGCCCATCAGCGTAGCAAGGCTCCCATTTCTCCATGGCCTGTCCTGCATTTCTGGTTTTGACACTTTTTTCAGCATGACCATTTTGACCGATGGGAAACGAGACTTCTTTGTAGCGCTGATTTGCCTTTCCAGGTTGCTTGGTTGGCCAAAAAGGGCGTATGCGTTTTTTCCTGAATATATTCAGGAAAAAACGCATACGCCCTTTTTGGCCAAGGGCAACATTGTCGACGTTTTGCCGCTTTTCATGTGCTTTAAAGGCGATTCGAATGTACCTCCTGAAATCTGTTTCCTGCAATCCTGCCTTGCTTTCAAATCCTCTTCGTTGCCTTCCCTCAATATATTTGGGGATGAGAGTTATCATTTATACCTCTGCAGGTTTGTGAATTGCAGTGCCCCTGAGCTCCGTTTTTCCACTCGCTTTTTTGGGAGCTGGCCGCAAAAGCGCAGGACTGCTTCAGGCCCTATTCTGGTTCCGGGGGGGCAGGCTGAGCCTGTGGTTAATTCTTCCTCCTGATGGGAAAATAGAGTGACCTGTGCCTGTCCCAACACCTAGAGCTAGTCTCTCATTGGTTCCCCCTCCTTCTGTTCCTCCTCAGGACAAATTGCAAGCTGTACGGAACAGGAGGTTAAAGGTGCTGCTGATTCTCCAAGGAGGGAGATTGCTAGTAAAGCGGCTGTAATGGCCACCCCGAGCACAAGGAGATGAGAAATGAGGTGCGTTTTAGAAACCTTTCCCGGTCACACGGTGTACCAACTTCTGGGTTTCTCATGCATGTTTCCGATGTAGGAAGAGGCCCTTGAACCTGGAGATTTGGGACCCATGGGATGGGTACCACGCAGTATTACTTTAAAGGGTCTGTGTTTGCTCACCGAACCTTACCAAACCTCTCAGCCCCAAGAGTGTCCACCCTTATGTCTCATCCAGCTGTGTGTCTACATATGGTCAATTCAGGTTGCATCACAGCCCCTGAACGAATTTTGTAAGAATTTCTCTTTCACTGTCTTTGTTTCATGGGTTTTTAAAAGTAATTTATTTTTATAATGGGGTTTAGCTGCTTTTCACTGCTGTGTTTATGCCGCTTTACCCCCACTTGACTCACTTACAGAGAGATATCAATCCATAGGTTTTAAGATTCTTACTAGTCAGATATATTCTTGTGCGGTGAATAGGGGGTGTTGAGTCCAGTTCACTGAGCAAGGAGCAGGCCTTGTCTATTACATGTTGGGTTTATGGAACGGTATCTGAGCTAATTTGAAACCCTTGTTTTATGCATCACCCCACCTCACCTTTCCCGTTCAGCAGCCATAGTGTGTTTTCTAAATGTGTGACTCTGTTCTGTTTTGTAATTCAGTTCAAGTGTAGGGATTTTCACATTCCCTCTATAAGTGTTAGATTATGATAAGTGTCTTTTTCTGTGTGACTTATTTCACTTAGAATCGTCGTACCTAAATCCATTCATCATGCTGCTACCAGCATTATAACATTGATTTCATGGCTGAGTGATATTCCATTGTACATACGGACCACAACTTCTTTATCCATTTTTCTCTTTCCTGGGATATTTAAGGTGTAATAAAGTGGAGGTTGTTGTCAACAGAGCAGCCCTAATCTTCGGGGTGCCTCTGTCTTGCTGCTTTTTAGTTTTCCCAATTTATACGCCCATGAATGGAAGGGCCCTATTCTCTCTAAGCTGTGTTTTTTAGATATTTCAGGACACACCGTACACTTCTCCAGAGTGGCTGTTGGCAATTTACATCCCGCCCATCAGCGTAGCAAGGCTCCCATTTCTCCATGGCCTGTCCTGAATTTCTGGTTTTGACACTTTTTTCAGCATGACCATTTTGACCGATGGGAAACGAGACTTCTTTGTAGCGCTGATTTGCCTTTCCAGGTTGCTTGGTTGGCCAAAAAGGGCGTATGCGTTTTTTCCTGAATATATTCAGGAAAAAACGCATACGCCCTTTTTGGCCAAGGGCAACATTGTCGACGTTTTGCCGCTTTTCATGTGCTTTAAAGGCGATTCGAATGTACCTCCTGAAATCTGTTTCCTGCAATCCTGCCTTGCTTTCAAATCCTCTTCGTTGCCTTCCCTCAATATATTTGGGGATGAGAGTTATCATTTATACCTCTGCAGGTTTGTGAATTGCAGTGCCCCTGAGCTCCGTTTTTCCACTCGCTTTTTTGGGAGCTGGCCGCAAAAGCGCAGGACTGCTTCAGGCCCTATTCTGGTTCCGGGGGGGCAGGCTGAGCCTGTGGTTAATTCTTCCTCCTGATGGGAAAATAGAGTGACCTGTGCCTGTCCCAACACCTAGAGCTAGTCTCTCATTGGTTCCCCCTCCTTCTGTTCCTCCTCAGGACAAATTGCAAGCTGTACGGAACAGGAGGTTAAAGGTGCTGCTGATTCTCCAAGGAGGGAGATTGCTAGTAAAGCGGCTGTAATGGCCACCCCGAGCACAAGGAGATGAGAAATGAGGTGCGTTTTAGAAACCTTTCCCGGTCACACGGTGTACCAACTTCTGGGTTTCTCATGCATGTTTCCGATGTAGGAAGAGGCCCTTGAACCTGGAGATTTGGGACCCATGGGATGGGTACCACGCAGTATTACTTTAAAGGGTCTGTGTTTGCTCACCGAACCTTACCAAACCTCTCAGCCCCAAGAGTGTCCACCCTTATGTCTCATCCAGCTGTGTGTCTACATATGGTCAATTCAGGTTGCATCACAGCCCCTGAACGAATTTTGTAAGAATTTCTCTTTCACTGTCTTTGTTTCATGGGTTTTTAAAAGTAATTTATTTTTATAATGGGGTTTAGCTGCTTTTCACTGCTGTGTTTATGCCGCTTTACCCCCACTTGACTCACTTACAGAGAGATATCAATCCATAGGTTTTAAGATTCTTACTAGTCAGATATATTCTTGTGCGGTGAATAGGGGGTGTTGAGTCCAGTTCACTGAGCAAGGAGCAGGCCTTGTCTATTACATGTTGGGTTTATGGAACGGTATCTGAGCTAATTTGAAACCCTTGTTTTATGCATCACCCCACCTCACCTTTCCCGTTCAGCAGCCATAGTGTGTTTTCTAAATGTGTGACTCTGTTCTGTTTTGTAATTCAGTTCAAGTGTAGGGATTTTCACATTCCCTCTATAAGTGTTAGATTATGATAAGTGTCTTTTTCTGTGTGACTTATTTCACTTAGAATCGTCGTACCTCAATCCATTCATCATGCTGCTACTAGCATTATAAGATTGATTTCATGGCTGAGTGATATTCCATTGTACATACGGACCACAACTTCTTTATCCATTTTTCTCTTTCCTGGGATATTTAAGGTGTAATAAAGTGGAGGTTGTTGTCAACAGAGCAGCCCTAATCTTCGGGGTGCCTCTGTCTTGCTGCTTTTTAGTTTTCCCAATTTATACGCCCATGAATGGAAGGGCCCTATTCTCTCTAAGCTGTGTTTTTTAGATATTTCAGGACACACCGTACACTTCTCCAGAGTGGCTGTTGGCAATTTACATCCCGCCCATCAGCGTAGCAAGGCTCCCATTTCTCCATGGCCTGTCCTGCATTTCTGGTTTTGACACTTTTTTCAGCATGACCATTTTGACCGATGGGAAACGAGACTTCTTTGTAGCGCTGATTTGCCTTTCCAGGTTGCTTGGTTGGCCAAAAAGGGCGTATGCGTTTTTTCCTGAATATATTCAGGAAAAAACGCATACGCCCTTTTTGGCCAAGGTCAACATTGTCGACGTTTTGCCGCTTTTCATGTGCTTTAAAGGCGATTCGAATGTACCTCCTGAAATCTGTTTCCTGCAATTCTGCCTTGCTTTCAAATCCTCTTCGTTGCCTTCCCTCAATATATTTGGGGATGAGAGTTATCATTTATACCTCTGCAGGTTTGTGAATTGCAGTGCCCCTGAGCTCCGTTTTTCCACTCGCTTTTTTGGGAGCTGGCCGCAAAAGCGCAGGACTGCTTCAGGCCCTATTCTGGTTCCGGGGGGGCAGGCTGAGCCTGTGGTTAATTCTTCCTCCTGATGGGAAAATAGAGTGACCTGTGCCTGTCCCAAAACCTAGAGCTAGTCTCTCATTGGTTCCCCCTCCTTCTGTTCCTCCTCAGGACAAATTGCAAGCTGTACGGAACAGGAGGTTAAAGGTGCTGCTGATTCTCCAAGGAGGGAGATTGCTAGTAAAGCGGCTGTAATGGCCACCCCGAGCACAAGGAGATGAGAAATGAGGTGCGTTTTAGAAACCTTTCCCGGTCACACGGTGTACCAACTTCTGGGTTTCTCATGCATGTTTTCGATGTAGGAAGAGGCCCTTGAACCTGGAGATTTGGGACCCATGGGATGGGTACCACGCAGTATTACTTTAAAGGGTCTGTGTTTGCTCACCGAACCTTACCAAACCTCTCAGCCCCAAGAGTGTCCACCCTTATGTCTCATCCAGCTGTGTGTCTACATATGGTCAATTCAGGTTGCATCACAGCCCCTGAACGAATTTTGTAAGAATTTCTCTTTCACTGTCTTTGTTTCATGGGTTTTTAAAAGTAATTTATTTTTATAATGGGGTTTAGCTGCTTTTCACTGCTGTGTTTATGCCGCTTTACCCCCACTTGACTCACTTACAGAGAGATATCAATCCATAGGTTTTAAGATTCTTACTAGTCAGATATATTCTTGTGCGGTGAATAGGGGGTGTTGAGTCCAGTTCACTGAGCAAGGAGCAGGCCTTGTCTATTACATGTTGGGTTTATGGAACGGTATCTGAGCTAATTTGAAACCCTTGTTTTATGCATCACCCCACCTCACCTTTCCCGTTCAGCAGCCATAGTGTGTTTTCTAAATGTGTGACTCTGTTCTGTTTTGTAATTCAGTTCAAGTGTAGGGATTTTCACATTCCCTCTATAAGTGTTAGATTATGATAAGTGTCTTTTTCTGTGTGACTTATTTCACTTAGAATCGTCGTACCTCAATCCATTCATCATGCTGCTATTAGCATTATAAGATTGATTTCATGGCTGAGTGATATTCCATTGTACATACGGACCACAACTTCTTTATCCATTTTTCTCTTTCCTGGGATATTTAAGGTGTAATAAAGTGGAGGTTGTTGTCAACAGAGCAGCCCTAATCTTCGGGGTGCCTCTGTCTTGCTGCTTTTTAGTTTTCCCAATTTATACGCCCATGAATGGAAGGGCCCTATTCTCTCTAAGCTGTGTTTTTTAGATATTTCAGGACACACCGTACACTTCTCCAGAGTGGCTGTTGGCAATTTACATCCCGCCCATCAGCGTAGCAAGGCTCCATTTCTCCATGGCCTGTCCTGCATTTCTGGTTTTGACACTTTTTTCAGCATGACCATTTTGACCGATGGGAAACGAGACTTCTTTGTAGCGCTGATTTGCCTTTCCAGGTTGCTTGGTTGGCCAAAAAGGGCGTATGCGTTTTTTCCTGAATATATTCAGGAAAAAACGCATACGCCCTTTTTGGCCAAGGGCAACATTGTCGACGTTTTGCCGCTTTTCATGTGCTTTAAAGGCGATTCGAATGTACCTCCTGAAATCTGTTTCCTGCAATTCTGCCTTGCTTTCAAATCCTCTTCGTTGCCTTCCCTCAATATATTTGGGGATGAGAGTTATCATTTATACCTCTGCAGGTTTGTGAATTTCAGTGCCCCTGAGCTCCGTTTTTCCACTCGCTTTTTTGGGAGCTGGCCGCAAAAGCGCAGGACTGCTTCAGGCCCTATTCTGGTTCCGGGGGGGCAGGCTGAGCCTGTGGTTAATTCTTCCTCCTGATGGGAAAATAGAGTGACCTGTGCCTGTCCCAACACCTAGAGCTAGTCTCTCATTGGTTCCCCCTCCTTCTGTTCCTCCTCAGGACAAATTGCAAGCTGTACGGAACAGGAGGTTAAAGGTGCTGCTGATTCTCCAAGGAGGGAGATTGCTAGTAAAGCGGCTGTAATGGCCACCCCGAGCACAAGGAGATGAGAAATGAGGTGCGTTTTAGAAACCTTTCCCGGTCACACGGTGTACCAACTTCTGGGTTTCTCATGCATGTTTTCGATGTAGGAAGAGGCCCTTGAACCTGGAGATTTGGGACCCATGGGATGGGTACCACGCAGTATTACGTTAAAGGGTCTGTGTTTGCTCACCGAACCTTACCAAACCTCTCAGCCCCAAGAGTGTCCACCCTTATGTCTCATCCAGCTGTGTGTCTACGTATGGTCAATTCAGGTTGCATCACAGCCCCTGAACGAATTTTGTAAGAATTTCTCTTTCACTGTCTTTGTTTCATGGGTTTTTAAAAGTAATTTATTTTTATAATGGGGTTTAGCTGCTTTTCACTGCTGTGTTTATGCCGCTTTACACCCACTTGACTCACTTACAGAGAGATATCAATCCATAGGTTTTAAGATTCTTACTAGTCAGATATATTCTTGTGCGGTGAATAGGGGGTGTTGAGTCCAGTTCACTGAGCAAGGAGTAGGCCTTGTCTATTACATGTTGGGTTTATGGAACGGTATCTGAGCTAATTTGAAACCCTTGTTTTATGCATCACCCCACCTCACCTTTCCCGTTCAGCAGCCATAGTGTGTTTTCTAAATGTGTGACTCTGTTCTGTTTTGTAATTCAGTTCAAGTGTAGGGATTTTCACATTCCCTCTATAAGTGTTAGATTATGATAAGTGTCTTTTTCTGTGTGACTTATTTCACTTAGAATCGTCGTACCTAAATCCATTCATCATGCTGCTACCAGCATTATAACATTGATTTCATGGCTGAGTGATATTCCATTGTACATACGGACCACAACTTCTTTATCCATTTTTCTCTTTCCTGGGATATTTAAGGTGTAATAAAGTGGAGGTTGTTGTCAACAGAGCAGCCCTAATCTTCGGGGTGCCTCTGTCTTGCTGCTTTTTAGTTTTCCCAATTTATACGCCCATGAATGGAAGGGCCCTATTCTCTCTAAGCTGTGTTTTTTAGATATTTCAGGACACACCGTACACTTCTCCAGAGTGGCTGTTGGCAATTTACATCCCGCCCATCAGCGTAGCAAGGCTCCCATTTCTCCATGGCCTGTCCTGCATTTCTGGTTTTGACACTTTTTTCAGCATGACCATTTTGACCGATGGGAAACGAGACTTCTTTGTAGCGCTGATTTGCCTTTCCAGGTTGCTTGGTTGGCCAAAAAGGGCGTATGCGTTTTTTCCTGAATATATTCAGGAAAAAACGCATACGCCCTTTTTGGCCAAGGGCAACATTGTCGACGTTTTGCCGCTTTTCATGTGCTTTAAAGGCGATTCGAATGTACCTCCTGAAATCTGTTTCCTGCAATCCTGCCTTGCTTTCAAATCCTCTTCGTTGCCTTCCCTCAATATATTTGGGGATGAGAGTTATCATTTATACCTCTGCAGGTTTGTGAATTGCAGTGCCCCTGAGCTCCGTTTTTCCACTCGCTTTTTTGGGAGCTGGCCGCAAAAGCGCAGGACTGCTTCAGGCCCTATTCTGGTTCCGGGGGGGCAGGCTGAGCCTGTGGTTAATTCTTCCTCCTGATGGGAAAATAGAGTGACCTGTGCCTGTCCCAACACCTAGAGCTAGTCTCTCATTGGTTCCCCCTCCTTCTGTTCCTCCTCAGGACAAATTGCAAGCTGTACGGAACAGGAGGTTAAAGGTGCTGCTGATTCTCCAAGGAGGGAGATTGCTAGTAAAGCGGCTGTAATGGCCACCCCGAGCACAAGGAGATGAGAAATGAGGTGCGTTTTAGAAACCTTTCCCGGTCACACGGTGTACCAACTTCTGGGTTTCTCATGCATGTTTTCGATGTAGGAAGAGGCCCTTGAACCTGGAGATTTGGGACCCATGGGATGGGTACCACGCAGTATTACTTTAAAGGGTCTGTGTTTGCTCACCGAACCTTACCAAACCTCTCAGCCCCAAGAGTGTCCACCCTTATGTCTCATCCAGCTGTGTGTCTACATATGGTCAATTCAGGTTGCATCACAGCCCCTGAACGAATTTTGTAAGAATTTCTCTTTCACTGTCTTTGTTTCATGGGTTTTTAAAAGTAATTTATTTTTATAATGGGGTTTAGCTGCTTTTCACTGCTGTGTTTATGCCGCTTTACCCCCACTTGACTCACTTACAGAGAGATATCAATCCATAGGTTTTAAGATTCTTACTAGTCAGATATATTCTTGTGCGGTGAATAGGGGGTGTTGAGTCCAGTTCACTGAGCAAGGAGCAGGCCTTGTCTATTACATGTTGGGTTTATGGAACGGTATCTGAGCTAATTTGAAACCCTTGTTTTATGCATCACCCCACCTCACCTTTCCCGTTCAGCAGCCATAGTGTGTTTTCTAAATGTGTGACTCTGTTCTGTTTTGTAATTCAGTTCAAGTGTAGGGATTTTCACATTCCCTCTATAAGTGTTAGATTATGATAAGTGTCTTTTTCTGTGTGACTTATTTCACTTAGAATCGTCGTACCTCAATCCATTCATCATGCTGCTATTAGCATTATAAGATTGATTTCATGGCTGAGTGATATTCCATTGTACATACGGACCACAACTTCTTTATCCATTTTTCTCTTTCCTGGGATATTTAAGGTGTAATAAAGTGGAGGTTGTTGTCAACAGAGCAGCCCTAATCTTCGGGGTGCCTCTGTCTTGCTGCTTTTTAGTTTTCCCAATTTATACGCCCATGAATGGAAGGGCCCTATTCTCTCTAAGCTGTGTTTTTTAGATATTTCAGGACACACCGTACACTTCTCCAGAGTGGCTGTTGGCAATTTACATCCCGCCCATCAGCGTAGCAAGGCTCCCATTTCTCCATGGCCTGTCCTGCATTTCTGGTTTTGACACTTTTTTCAGCATGACCATTTTGACCGATGGGAAACGAGACTTCTTTGTAGCGCTGATTTGCCTTTCCAGGTTGCTTGGTTGGCCAAAAAGGGCGTATGCGTTTTTTCCTGAATATATTCAGGAAAAAACGCATACGCCCTTTTTGGCCAAGGGCAACATTGTCGACGTTTTGCCGCTTTTCATGTGCTTTAAAGGCGATTCGAATGTACCTCCTGAAATCTGTTTCCTGCAATTCTGCCTTGCTTTCAAATCCTCTTCGTTGCCTTCCCTCAATATATTTGGGGATGAGAGTTATCATTTATACCTCTGCAGGTTTGTGAATTTCAGTGCCCCTGAGCTCCGTTTTTCCACTCGCTTTTTTGGGAGCTGGCCGCAAAAGCGCAGGACTGCTTCAGGCCCTATTCTGGTTCCGGGGGGGCAGGCTGAGCCTGTGGTTAATTCTTCCTCCTGATGGGAAAATAGAGTGACCTGTGCCTGTCCCAACACCTAGAGCTAGTCTCTCATTGGTTCCCCCTCCTTCTGTTCCTCCTCAGGACAAATTGCAAGCTGTACGGAACAGGAGGTTAAAGGTGCTGCTGATTCTCCAAGGAGGGAGATTGCTAGTAAAGCGGCTGTAATGGCCACCCCGAGCACAAGGAGATGAGAAATGAGGTGCGTTTTAGAAACCTTTCCCGGTCACACAGTGTACCAACTTCTGGGTTTCTCATGCATGTTTTCGATGTAGGAAGAGGCCCTTGAACCTGGAGATTTGGGACCCATGGGATGGGTACCACGCAGTATTACGTTAAAGGGTCTGTGTTTGCTCACCGAACCTTACCAAACCTCTCAGCCCCAAGAGTGTCCACCCTTATGTCTCATCCAGCTGTGTGTCTACGTATGGTCAATTCAGGTTGCATCACAGCCCCTGAACGAATTTTGTAAGAATTTCTCTTTCACTGTCTTTGTTTCATGGGTTTTTAAAAGTAATTTATTTTTATAATGGGGTTTAGCTGCTTTTCACTGCTGTGTTTATGCCGCTTTACACCCACTTGACTCACTTACAGAGAGATATCAATCCATAGGTTTTAAGATTCTTACTAGTCAGATATATTCTTGTGCGGTGAATAGGGGGTGTTGAGTCCAGTTCACTGAGCAAGGAGTAGGCCTTGTCTATTACATGTTGGGTTTATGGAACGGTATCTGAGCTAATTTGAAACCCTTGTTTTATGCATCACCCCACCTCACCTTTCCCGTTCAGCAGCCATAGTGTGTTTTCTAAATGTGTGACTCTGTTCTGTTTTGTAATTCAGTTCAAGTGTAGGGATTTTCACATTCCCTCTATAAGTGTTAGATTATGATAAGTGTCTTTTTCTGTGTGACTTATTTCACTTAGAATCGTCGTACCTCAATCCATTCATCATGCTGCTACTAGCATTATAAGATTGATTTCATGGCTGAGTGATATTCCATTGTACATACGGACCACAACTTCTTTATCCATTTTTCTCTTTCCTGGGATATTTAAGGTGTAATAAAGTGGAGGTTGTTGTCAACAGAGCAGCCCTAATCTTCGGGGTGCCTCTGTCTTGCTGCTTTTTAGTTTTCCCAATTTATACGCCCATGAATGGAAGGGCCCTATTCTCTCTAAGCTGTGTTTTTTAGATATTTCAGGACACACCGTACACTTCTCCAGAGTGGCTGTTGGCAATTTACATCCCGCCCATCAGCGTAGCAAGGCTCCCATTTCTCCATGGCCTGTCCTGCATTTCTGGTTTTGACACTTTTTTCAGCATGACCATTTTGACCGATGGGAAACGAGACTTCTTTGTAGCGCTGATTTGCCTTTCCAGGTTGCTTGGTTGGCCAAAAAGGGCGTATGCGTTTTTTCCTGAATATATTCAGGAAAAAACGCATACGCCCTTTTTGGCCAAGGGCAACATTGTCGACGTTTTGCCGCTTTTCATGTGCTTTAAAGGCGATTCGAATGTACCTCCTGAAATCTGTTTCCTGCAATCCTGCCTTGCTTTCAAATCCTCTTCGTTGCCTTCCCTCAATATATTTGGGGATGAGAGTTATCATTTATACCTCTGCAGGTTTGTGAATTGCAGTGCCCCTGAGCTCCGTTTTTCCACTCGCTTTTTTGGGAGCTGGCCGCAAAAGCGCAGGACTGCTTCAGGCCCTATTCTGGTTCCGGGGGGGCAGGCTGAGCCTGTGGTTAATTCTTCCTCCTGATGGGAAAATAGAGTGACCTGTGCCTGTCCCAACACCTAGAGCTAGTCTCTCATTGGTTCCCCCTCCTTCTGTTCCTCCTCAGGACAAATTGCAAGCTGTACGGAACAGGAGGTTAAAGGTGCTGCTGATTCTCCAAGGAGGGAGATTGCTAGTAAAGCGGCTGTAATGGCCACCCCGAGCACAAGGAGATGAGAAATGAGGTGCGTTTTAGAAACCTTTCCCGGTCACACGGTGTACCAACTTCTGGGTTTCTCATGCATGTTTTCGATGTAGGAAGAGGCCCTTGAACCTGGAGATTTGGGACCCATGGGATGGGTACCACGCAGTATTACTTTAAAGGGTCTGTGTTTGCTCACCGAACCTTACCAAACCTCTCAGCCCCAAGAGTGTCCACCCTTATGTCTCATCCAGCTGTGTGTCTACATATGGTCAATTCAGGTTGCATCACAGCCCCTGAACGAATTTTGTAAGAATTTCTCTTTCACTGTCTTTGTTTCATGGGATTTTAAAAGTAATTTATTTTTATAATGGGGTTTAGCTGCTTTTCACTGCTGTGTTTATGCCGCTTTACACCCACTTGACTCACTTACAGAGAGATATCAATCCATAGGTTTTAAGATTCTTACTAGTCAGATATATTCTTGTGCGGTGAATAGGGGGTGTTGAGTCCAGTTCACTGAGCAAGGAGCAGGCCTTGTCTATTACATGTTGGGTTTATGGAACGGTATCTGAGCTAATTTGAAACCCTTGTTTTATGCATCACCCCACCTCACCTTTCCCGTTCAGCAGCCATAGTGTGTTTTCTAAATGTGTGACTCTGTTCTGTTTTGTAATTCAGTTCAAGTGTAGGGATTTTCACATTCCCTCTATAAGTGTTAGATTATGATAAGTGTCTTTTTCTGTGTGACTTATTTCACTTAGAATCGTCGTACCTAAATCCATTCATCATGCTGCTACTAGCATTATAAGATTGATTTCATGGCTGAGTGATATTCCATTGTACATACGGACCACAACTTCTTTATCCATTTTTCTCTTTCCTGGGATATTTAAGGTGTAATAAAGTGGAGGTTGTTGTCAACAGAGCAGCCCTAATCTTCGGGGTGCCTCTGTCTTGCTGCTTTTTAGTTTTCCCAATTTATACGCCCATGAATGGAAGGGCCCTATTCTCTCTAAGCTGTGTTTTTTAGATATTTCAGGACACACCGTACACTTCTCCAGAGTGGCTGTTGGCAATTTACATCCCGCCCATCAGCGTAGCAAGGCTCCCATTTCTCCATGGCCTGTCCTGCATTTCTGGTTTTGACACTTTTTTCAGCATGACCATTTTGACCGATGGGAAACGAAACTTCTTTGTAGCGCTGATTTGCCTTTCCAGGTTGCTTGGTTGGCCAAAAAGGGCGTATGCGTTTTTTCCTGAATATATTCAGGAAAAAACGCATACGCCCTTTTTGGCCAAGGGCAACATTGTCGACGTTTTGCCGCTTTTCATGTGCTTTAAAGGCGATTCGAATGTACCTCCTGAAATCTGTTTCCTGCAATTCTGCCTTGCTTTCAAATCCTCTTCGTTGCCTTCCCTCAATATATTTGGGGATGAGAGTTATCATTTATACCTCTGCAGGTTTGTGAATTACAGTGCCCCTGAGCTCCGTTTTTCCACTCGCTTTTTTGGGAGCTGGCCGCAAAAGCGCAGGACTGCTTCAGGCCCTATTCTGGTTCCGGGGGGGCAGGCTGAGCCTGTGGTTAATTCTTCCTCCTGATGGGAAAATAGAGTGACCTGTGCCTGTCCCAACACCTAGAGCTAGTCTCTCATTGGTTCCCCCTCCTTCTGTTCCTCCTCAGGACAAATTGCAAGCTGTACGGAACAGGAGGTTAAAGGTGCTGCTGATTCTCCAAGGAGGGAGATTGCTAGTAAAGCGGCTGTAATGGCCACCCCGAGCACAAGGAGATGAGAAATGAGGTGCGTTTTAGAAACCTTTCCCGGTCACACGGTGTACCAACTTCTGGGTTTCTCATGCATGTTTTCGATGTAGGAAGAGGCCCTTGAACCTGGAGATTTGGGACCCATGGGATGGGTACCACGCAGTATTACTTTAAAGGGTCTGTGTTTGCTCACCGAACCTTACCAAACCTCTCAGCCCCAAGAGTGTCCACCCTTATGTCTCATCCAGCTGTGTGTCTACATATGGTCAATTCAGGTTGCATCACAGCCCCTGAACGAATTTTGTAAGAATTTCTCTTTCACTGTCTTTGTTTCATGGGATTTTAAAAGTAATTTATTTTTATAATGGGGTTTAGCTGCTTTTCACTGCTGTGTTTATGCCGCTTTACCCCCACTTGACTCACTTACAGAGAGATATCAATCCATAGGTTTTAAGATTCTTACTAGTCAGATATATTCTTGTGCGGTGAATAGGGGGTGTTGAGTCCAGTTCACTGAGCAAGGAGCAGGCCTTGTCTATTACATGTTGGGTTTATGGAACGGTATCTGAGCTAATTTGAAACCCTTGTTTTATGCATCACCCCACCTCACCTTTCCCGTTCAGCAGCCATAGTGTGTTTTCTAAATGTGTGACTCTGTTCTGTTTTGTAATTCAGTTCAAGTGTAGGGATTTTCACATTCCCTCTATAAGTGTTAGATTATGATAAGTGTCTTTTTCTGTGTGACTTATTTCACTTAGAATCGTCGTACCTAAATCCATTCATCATGCTGCTACTAGCATTATAAGATTGATTTCATGGCTGAGTGATATTCCATTGTACATACGGACCACAACTTCTTTATCCATTTTTCTCTTTCCTGGGATATTTAAGGTGTAATAAAGTGGAGGTTGTTGTCAACAGAGCAGCCCTAATCTTCGGGGTGCCTCTGTCTTGCTGCTTTTTAGTTTTCCCAATTTATACGCCCATGAATGGAAGGGCCCTATTCTCTCTAAGCTGTGTTTTTTAGATATTTCAGGACACACCGTACACTTCTCCAGAGTGGCTGTTGGCAATTTACATCCCGCCCATCAGCGTAGCAAGGCTCCCATTTCTCCATGGCCTGTCCTGCATTTCTGGTTTTGACACTTTTTTCAGCATGACCATTTTGACCGATGGGAAACGAGACTTCTTTGTAGCGCTGATTTGCCTTTCCAGGTTGCTTGGTTGGCCAAAAAGGGCGTATGCGTTTTTTCCTGAATATATTCAGGAAAAAACGCATACGCCCTTTTTGGCCAAGGGCAACATTGTCGACGTTTTGCCGCTTTTCATGTGCTTTAAAGGCGATTCGAATGTACCTCCTGAAATCTGTTTCCTGCAATTCTGCCTTGCTTTCAAATCCTCTTCGTTGCCTTCCCTCAATATATTTGGGGATGAGAGTTATCATTTATACCTCTGCAGGTTTGTGAATTGCAGTGCCCCTGAGCTCCGTTTTTCCACTCGCTTTTTTGGGAGCTGGCCGCAAAAGCGCAGGACTGCTTCAGGCCCTATTCTGGTTCCGGGGGGGCAGGCTGAGCCTGTGGTTAATTCTTCCTCCTGATGGGAAAATAGAGTGACCTGTGCCTGTCCCAACACCTAGAGCTAGTCTCTCATTGGTTCCCCCTCCTTCTGTTCCTCCTCAGGACAAATTGCAAGCTGTACGGAACAGGAGGTTAAAGGTGCTGCTGATTCTCCAAGGAGGGAGATTGCTAGTAAAGCGGCTGTAATGGCCACCCCGAGCACAAGGAGATGAGAAATGAGGTGCGTTTTAGAAACCTTTCCCGGTCACACGGTGTACCAACTTCTGGGTTTCTCATGCATGTTTCCGATGTAGGAAGAGGCCCTTGAACCTGGAGATTTGGGACCCATGGGATGGGTACCACGCAGTATTACTTTAAAGGGTCTGTGTTTGCTCACCGAACCTTACCAAACCTCTCAGCCCCAAGAGTGTCCACCCTTATGTCTCATCCAGCTGTGTGTCTACATATGGTCAATTCAGGTTGCATCACAGCCCCTGAACGAATTTTGTAAGAATTTCTCTTTCACTGTCTTTGTTTCATGGGTTTTTAAAAGTAATTTATTTTTATAATGGGGTTTAGCTGCTTTTCACTGCTGTGTTTATGCCGCTTTACCCCCACTTGACTCACTTACAGAGAGATATCAATCCATAGGTTTTAAGATTCTTACTAGTCAGATATATTCTTGTGCGGTGAATAGGGGGTGTTGAGTCCAGTTCACTGAGCAAGGCGCAGGCCTTGTCTATTACATGTTGGGTTTATGGAACGGTATCTGAGCTAATTTGAAACCCTTGTTTTATGCATCACCCCACCTCACCTTTCCCGTTCAGCAGCCATAGTGTGTTTTCTAAATGTGTGACTCTGTTCTGTTTTGTAATTCAGTTCAAGTGTAGGGATTTTCACATTCCCTCTATAAGTGTTAGATTATGATAAGTGTCTTTTTCTGTGTGACTTATTTCACTTAGAATCGTCGTACCTCAATCCATTCATCATGCTGCTACTAGCATTATAAGATTGATTTCATGGCTGAGTGATATTCCATTGTACATACGGACCACAACTTCTTTATCCATTTTTCTCTTTCCTGGGATATTTAAGGTGTAATAAAGTGGAGGTTGTTGTCAACAGAGCAGCCCTAATCTTCGGGGTGCCTCTGTCTTGCTGCTTTTTAGTTTTCCCAATTTATACGCCCATGAATGGAAGGGCCCTATTCTCTCTAAGCTGTGTTTTTTAGATATTTCAGGACACACCGTACACTTCTCCAGAGTGGCTGTTGGCAATTTACATCCCGCCCATCAGCGTAGCAAGGCTCCCATTTCTCCATGGCCTGTCCTGCATTTCTGGTTTTGACACTTTTTTCAGCATGACCATTTTGACCGATGGGAAACGAGACTTCTTTGTAGCGCTGATTTGCCTTTCCAGGTTGCTTGGTTGGCCAAAAAGGGCGTATGCGTTTTTTCCTGAATATATTCAGGAAAAAACGCATACGCCCTTTTTGGCCAAGGGCAACATTGTCGACGTTTTGCCGCTTTTCATGTGCTTTAAAGGCGATTCGAATGTACCTCCTGAAATCTGTTTCCTGCAATTCTGCCTTGCTTTCAAATCCTCTTCGTTGCCTTCCCTCAATATATTTGGGGATGAGAGTTATCATTTATACCTCTGCAGGTTTGTGAATTGCAGTGCCCCTGAGCTCCGTTTTTCCACTCGCTTTTTTGGGAGCTGGCCGCAAAAGCGCAGGACTGCTTCAGGCCCTATTCTGGTTCCGGGGGGGCAGGCTGAGCCTGTGGTTAATTCTTCCTCCTGATGGGAAAATAGAGTGACCTGTGCCTGTCCCAACACCTAGAGCTAGTCTCTCATTGGTTCCCCCTCCTTCTGTTCCTCCTCAGGACAAATTGCAAGCTGTACGGAACAGGAGGTTAAAGGTGCTGCTGATTCTCCAAGGAGGGAGATTGCTAGTAAAGCGGCTGTAATGGCCACCCCGAGCACAAGGAGATGAGAAATGAGGTGCGTTTTAGAAACCTTTCCCGGTCACACGGTGTACCAACTTCTGGGTTTCTCATGCATGTTTCCGATGTAGGAAGAGGCCCTTGAACCTGGAGATTTGGGACCCATGGGATGGGTACCACGCAGTATTACTTTAAAGGGTCTGTGTTTGCTCACCGAACCTTACCAAACCTCTCAGCCCCAAGAGTGTCCACCCTTATGTCTCATCCAGCTGTGTGTCTACATATGGTCAATTCAGGTTGCATCACAGCCCCTGAACGAATTTTGTAAGAATTTCTCTTTCACTGTCTTTGTTTCATGGGTTTTTAAAAGTAATTTATTTTTATAATGGGGTTTAGCTGCTTTTCACTGCTGTGTTTATGCCGCTTTACCCCCACTTGACTCACTTACAGAGAGATATCAATCCATAGGTTTTAAGATTCTTACTAGTCAGATATATTCTTGTGCGGTGAATAGGGGGTGTTGAGTCCAGTTCACTGAGCAAGGAGCAGGCCTTGTCTATTACATGTTGGGTTTATGGAACGGTATCTGAGCTAATTTGAAACCCTTGTTTTATGCATCACCCCACCTCACCTTTCCCGTTCAGCAGCCATAGTGTGTTTTCTAAATGTGTGACTCTGTTCTGTTTTGTAATTCAGTTCAAGTGTAGGGATTTTCACATTCCCTCTATAAGTGTTAGATTATGATAAGTGTCTTTTTCTGTGTGACTTATTTCACTTAGAATCGTCGTACCTCAATCCATTCATCATGCTGCTACTAGCATTATAAGATTGATTTCATGGCTGAGTGATATTCCATTGTACATACGGACCACAACTTCTTTATCCATTTTTCTCTTTCCTGGGATATTTAAGGTGTAATAAAGTGGAGGTTGTTGTCAACAGAGCAGCCCTAATCTTCGGGGTGCCTCTGTCTTGCTGCTTTTTAGTTTTCCCAATTTATACGCCCATGAATGGAAGGGCCCTATTCTCTCTAAGCTGTGTTTTTTAGATATTTCAGGACACACCGTACACTTCTCCAGAGTGGCTGTTGGCAATTTACATCCCGCCCATCAGCGTAGCAAGGCTCCCATTTCTCCATGGCCTGTCCTGCATTTCTGGTTTTGACACTTTTTTCAGCATGACCATTTTGACCGATGGGAAACGAGACTTCTTTGTAGCGCTGATTTGCCTTTCCAGGTTGCTTGGTTGGCCAAAAAGGGCGTATGCGTTTTTTCCTGAATATATTCAGGAAAAAACGCATACGCCCTTTTTGGCCAAGGGCAACATTGTCGACGTTTTGCCGCTTTTCATGTGCTTTAAAGGCGATTCGAATGTACCTCCTGAAATCTGTTTCCTGCAATTCTGCCTTGCTTTCAAATCCTCTTCGTTGCCTTCCCTCAATATATTTGGGGATGAGAGTTATCATTTATACCTCTGCAGGTTTGTGAATTGCAGTGCCCCTGAGCTCCGTTTTTCCACTCGCTTTTTTGGGAGCTGGCCGCAAAAGCGCAGGACTGCTTCAGGCCCTATTCTGGTTCCGGGGGGGCAGGCTGAGCCTGTGGTTAATTCTTCCTCCTGATGGGAAAATAGAGTGACCTGTGCCTGTCCCAACACCTAGAGCTAGTCTCTCATTGGTTCCCCCTCCTTCTGTTCCTCCTCAGGACAAATTGCAAGCTGTACGGAACAGGAGGTTAAAGGTGCTGCTGATTCTCCAAGGAGGGAGATTGCTAGTAAAGCGGCTGTAATGGCCACCCCGAGCACAAGGAGATGAGAAATGAGGTGCGTTTTAGAAACCTTTCCCGGTCACACGGTGTACCAACTTCTGGGTTTCTCATGCATGTTTCCGATGTAGGAAGAGGCCCTTGAACCTGGAGATTTGGGACCCATGGGATGGGTACCACGCAGTATTACTTTAAAGGGTCTGTGTTTGCTCACCGAACCTTACCAAACCTCTCAGCCCCAAGAGTGTCCACCCTTATGTCTCATCCAGCTGTGTGTCTACATATGGTCAATTCAGGTTGCATCACAGCCCCTGAACGAATTTTGTAAGAATTTCTCTTTCACTGTCTTTGTTTCATGGGTTTTTAAAAGTAATTTATTTTTATAATGGGGTTTAGCTGCTTTTCACTGCTGTGTTTATGCCGCTTTACCCCCACTTGACTCACTTACAGAGAGATATCAATCCATAGGTTTTAAGATTCTTACTAGTCAGATATATTCTTGTGCGGTGAATAGGGGGTGTTGAGTCCAGTTCACTGAGCAAGGAGCAGGCCTTGTCTATTACATGTTGGGTTTATGGAACGGTATCTGAGCTAATTTGAAACCCTTGTTTTATGCATCACCCCACCTCACCTTTCCCGTTCAGCAGCCATAGTGTGTTTTCTAAATGTGTGACTCTGTTCTGTTTTGTAATTCAGTTCAAGTGTAGGGATTTTCACATTCCCTCTATAAGTGTTAGATTATGATAAGTGTCTTTTTCTGTGTGACTTATTTCACTTAGAATCGTCGTACCTAAATCCATTCATCATGCTGCTACTAGCATTATAAGATTGATTTCATGGCTGAGTGATATTCCATTGTACATACGGACCACAACTTCTTTATCCATTTTTCTCTTTCCTGGGATATTTAAGGTGTAATAAAGTGGAGGTTGTTGTCAACAGAGCAGCCCTAATCTTCGGGGTGCCTCTGTCTTGCTGCTTTTTAGTTTTCCCAATTTATACGCCCATGAATGGAAGGGCCCTATTCTCTCTAAGCTGTGTTTTTTAGATATTTCAGGACACACCGTACACTTCTCCAGAGTGGCTGTTGGCAATTTACATCCCGCCCATCAGCGTAGCAAGGCTCCCATTTCTCCATGGCCTGTCCTGCATTTCTGGTTTTGACACTTTTTTCAGCATGACCATTTTGACCGATGGGAAACGAGACTTCTTTGTAGCGCTGATTTGCCTTTCCAGGTTGCTTGGTTGGCCAAAAAGGGCGTATGCGTTTTTTCCTGAATATATTCAGGAAAAAACGCATACGCCCTTTTTGGCCAAGGGCAACATTGTCGACGTTTTGCCGCTTTTCATGTGCTTTAAAGGCGATTCGAATGTACCTCCTGAAATCTGTTTCCTGCAATTCTGCCTTGCTTTCAAATCCTCTTCGTTGCCTTCCCTCAATATATTTGGGGATGAGAGTTATCATTTATACCTCTGCAGGTTTGTGAATTGCAGTGCCCCTGAGCTCCGTTTTTCCACTCGCTTTTTTGGGAGCTGGCCGCAAAAGCGCAGGACTGCTTCAGGCCCTATTCTGGTTCCGGGGGGGCAGGCTGAGCCTGTGGTTAATTCTTCCTCCTGATGGGAAAATAGAGTGACCTGTGCCTGTCCCAAAACCTAGAGCTAGTCTCTCATTGGTTCCCCCTCCTTCTGTTCCTCCTCAGGACAAATTGCAAGCTGTACGGAACAGGAGGTTAAAGGTGCTGCTGATTCTCCAAGGAGGGAGATTGCTAGTAAAGCGGCTGTAATGGCCACCCCGAGCACAAGGAGATGAGAAATGAGGTGCGTTTTAGAAACCTTTCCCGGTCACACGGTGTACCAACTTCTGGGTTTCTCATGCATGTTTTCGATGTAGGAAGAGGCCCTTGAACCTGGAGATTTGGGACCCATGGGATGGGTACCACGCAGTATTACTTTAAAGGGTCTGTGTTTGCTCACCGAACCTTACCAAACCTCTCAGCCCCAAGAGTGTCCACCCTTATGTCTCATCCAGCTGTGTGTCTACATATGGTCAATTCAGGTTGCATCACAGCCCCTGAACGAATTTTGTAAGAATTTCTCTTTCACTGTCTTTGTTTCATGGGATTTTAAAAGTAATTTATTTTTATAATGGGGTTTAGCTGCTTTTCACTGCTGTGTTTATGCCGCTTTACCCCCACTTGACTCACTTACAGAGAGATATCAATCCATAGGTTTTAAGATTCTTACTAGTCAGATATATTCTTGTGCGGTGAATAGGGGGTGTTGAGTCCAGTTCACTGAGCAAGGAGCAGGCCTTGTCTATTACATGTTGGGTTTATGGAACGGTATCTGAGCTAATTTGAAACCCTTGTTTTATGCATCACCCCACCTCACCTTTCCCGTTCAGCAGCCATAGTGTGTTTTCTAAATGTGTGACTCTGTTCTGTTTTGTAATTCAGTTCAAGTGTAGGGATTTTCACATTCCCTCTATAAGTGTTAGATTATGATAAGTGTCTTTTTCTCTGTGACTTATTTCACTTAGAATCGTCGTACCTCAATCCATTCATCATGCTGCTACTAGCATTATAAGATTGATTTCATGGCTGAGTGATATTCCATTGTACATACGGACCACAACTTCTTTATCCATTTTTCTCTTTCCTGGGATATTTAAGGTGTAATAAAGTGGAGGTTGTTGTCAACAGAGCAGCCCTAATCTTCGGGGTGCCTCTGTCTTGCTGCTTTTTAGTTTTCCCAATTTATACGCCCATGAATGGAAGGGCCCTATTCTCTCTAAGCTGTGTTTTTTAGATATTTCAGGACACACCGTACACTTCTCCAGAGTGGCTGTTGGCAATTTACATCCCGCCCATCAGCGTAGCAAGGCTCCCATTTCTCCATGGCCTGTCCTGCATTTCTGGTTTTGACACTTTTTTCAGCATGACCATTTTGACCGATGGGAAACGAGACTTCTTTGTAGCGCTGATTTGCCTTTCCAGGTTGCTTGGTTGGCCAAAAAGGGCGTATGCGTTTTTTCCTGAATATATTCAGGAAAAAACGCATACGCCCTTTTTGGCCAAGGGCAACATTGTCGACGTTTTGCCGCTTTTCATGTGCTTTAAAGGCGATTCGAATGTACCTCCTGAAATCTGTTTCCTGCAATTCTGCCTTGCTTTCAAATCCTCTTCGTTGCCTTCCCTCAATATATTTGGGGATGAGAGTTATCATTTATACCTCTGCAGGTTTGTGAATTGCAGTGCCCCTGAGCTCCGTTTTTCCACTCGCTTTTTTGGGAGCTGGCCACAAAAGCGCAGGACTGCTTCAGGCCCTATTCTGGTTCCGGGGGGGCAGGCTGAGCCTGTGGTTAATTCTTCCTCCTGATGGGAAAATAGAGTGACCTGTGCCTGTCCCAACACCTAGAGCTAGTCTCTCATTGGTTCCCCCTCCTTCTGTTCCTCCTCAGGACAAATTGCAAGCTGTACGGAACAGGAGGTTAAAGGTGCTGCTGATTCTCCAAGGAGGGAGATTGCTAGTAAAGCGGCTGTAATGGCCACCCCGAGCACAAGGAGATGAGAAATGAGGTGCGTTTTAGAAACCTTTCCCGGTCACACGGTGTACCAACTTCTGGGTTTCTCATGCATGTTTTCGATGTAGGAAGAGGCCCTTGAACCTGGAGATTTGGGACCCATGGGATGGGTACCACGCAGTATTACTTTAAAGGGTCTGTGTTTGCTCACCGAACCTTACCAAACCTCTCAGCCCCAAGAGTGTCCACCCTTATGTCTCATCCAGCTGTGTGTCTACGTATGGTCAATTCAGGTTGCATCACAGCCCCTGAACGAATTTTGTAAGAATTTCTCTTTCACTGTCTTTGTTTCATGGGTTTTTAAAAGTAATTTATTTTTATAATGGGGTTTAGCTGCTTTTCACTGCTGTGTTTATGCCGCTTTACACCCACTTGACTCACTTACAGAGAGATATCAATCCATAGGTTTTAAGATTCTTACTAGTCAGATATATTCTTGTGCGGTGAATAGGGGGTGTTGAGTCCAGTTCACTGAGCAAGGAGCAGGCCTTGTCTATTACATGTTGGGTTTATGGAACGGTATCTGAGCTAATTTGAAACCCTTGTTTTATGCATCACCCCACCTCACCTTTCCCGTTCAGCAGCCATAGTGTGTTTTCTAAATGTGTGACTCTGTTCTGTTTTGTAATTCAGTTCAAGTGTAGGGATTTTCACATTCCCTCTATAAGTGTTAGATTATGATAAGTGTGTTTTTCTGTGTGACTTATTTCACTTAGAATCGTCGTACCTAAATCCATTCATCATGCTGCTACCAGCATTATAAGATTGATTTCATGGCTGAGTGATATTCCATTGTACATACGGACCACAACTTCTTTATCCATTTTTCTCTTTCCTGGGATATTTAAGGTGTAATAAAGTGGAGGTTGTTGTCAACAGAGCAGCCCTAATCTTCGGGGTGCCTCTGTCTTGCTGCTTTTTAGTTTTCCCAATTTATACGCCCATGAATGGAAGGGCCCTATTCTCTCTAAGCTGTGTTTTTTAGATATTTCAGGACACACCGTACACTTCTCCAGAGTGGCTGTTGGCAATTTACATCCCGCCCATCAGCGTAGCAAGGCTCCCATTTCTCCATGGCCTGTCCTGCATTTCTGGTTTTGACACTTTTTTCAGCATGACCATTTTGACCGATGGGAAACGAGACTTCTTTGTAGCGCTGATTTGCCTTTCCAGGTTGCTTGGTTGGCCAAAAAGGGCGTATGCGTTTTTTCCTGAATATATTCAGGAAAAAACGCATACGCCCTTTTTGGCCAAGGGCAACATTGTCGACGTTTTGCCGCTTTTCATGTGCTTTAAAGGCGATTCGAATGTACCTCCTGAAATCTGTTTCCTGCAATTCTGCCTTGCTTTCAAATCCTCTTCGTTGCCTTCCCTCAATATATTTGGGGATGAGAGTTATCATTTATACCTCTGCAGGTTTGTGAATTGCAGTGCCCCTGAGCTCCGTTTTTCCACTCGCTTTTTTGGGAGCTGGCCGCAAAAGCGCAGGACTGCTTCAGGCCCTATTCTGGTTCCGGGGGGGCAGGCTGAGCCTGTGGTTAATTCTTCCTCCTGATGGGAAAATAGAGTGACCTGTGCCTGTCCCAACACCTAGAGCTAGTCTCTCATTGGTTCCCCCTCCTTCTGTTCCTCCTCAGGACAAATTGCAAGCTGTACGGAACAGGAGGTTAAAGGTGCTGCTGATTCTCCAAGGAGGGAGATTGCTAGTAAAGCGGCTGTAATGGCCACCCCGAGCACAAGGAGATGAGAAATGAGGTGCGTTTTAGAAACCTTTCCCGGTCACACGGTGTACCAACTTCTGGGTTTCTCATGCATGTTTTCGATGTAGGAAGAGGCCCTTGAACCTGGAGATTTGGGACCCATGGGATGGGTACCACGCAGTATTACTTTAAAGGGTCTGTGTTTGCTCACCGAACCTTACCAAACCTCTCAGCCCCAAGAGTGTCCACCCTTATGTCTCATCCAGCTGTGTGTCTACATATGGTCAATTCAGGTTGCATCACAGCCCCTGAACGAATTTTGTAAGAATTTCTCTTTCACTGTCTTTGTTTCATGGGATTTTAAAAGTAATTTATTTTTATAATGGGGTTTAGCTGCTTTTCACTGCTGTGTTTATGCCGCTTTACCCCCACTTGACTCACTTACAGAGAGATATCAATCCATAGGTTTTAAGATTCTTACTAGTCAGATATATTCTTGTGCGGTGAATAGGGGGTGTTGAGTCCAGTTCACTGAGCAAGGAGCAGGCCTTGTCTATTACATGTTGGGTTTATGGAACGGTATCTGAGCTAATTTGAAACCCTTGTTTTATGCATCACCCCACCTCACCTTTCCCGTTCAGCAGCCATAGTGTGTTTTCTAAATGTGTGACTCTGTTCTGTTTTGTAATTCAGTTCAAGTGTAGGGATTTTCACATTCCCTCTATAAGTGTTAGATTATGATAAGTGTCTTTTTCTGTGTGACTTATTTCACTTAGAATCGTCGTACCTCAATCCATTCATCATGCTGCTACTAGCATTATAAGATTGATTTCATGGCTGAGTGATATTCCATTGTACATACGGACCACAACTTCTTTATCCATTTTTCTCTTTCCTGGGATATTTAAGGTGTAATAAAGTGGAGGTTGTTGTCAACAGAGCAGCCCTAATCTTCGGGGTGCCTCTGTCTTGCTGCTTTTTAGTTTTCCCAATTTATACGCCCATGAATGGAAGGGCCCTATTCTCTCTAAGCTGTGTTTTTTAGATATTTCAGGACACACCGTACGCTTCTCCAGAGTGGCTGTTGGCAATTTACATCCCGCCCATCAGCGTAGCAAGGCTCCCATTTCTCCATGGCCTGTCCTGCATTTCTGGTTTTGACACTTTTTTCAGCATGACCATTTTGACCGATGGGAAACGAGACTTCTTTGTAGCGCTGATTTGCCTTTCCAGGTTGCTTGGTTGGCCAAAAAGGGCGTATGCGTTTTTTCCTGAATATATTCAGGAAAAAACGCATACGCCCTTTTTGGCCAAGGGCAACATTGTCGACGTTTTGCCGCTTTTCATGTGCTTTAAAGGCGATTCGAATGTACCTCCTGAAATCTGTTTCCTGCAATTCTGCCTTGCTTTCAAATCCTCTTCGTTGCCTTCCCTCAATATATTTGGGGATGAGAGTTATCATTTATACCTCTGCAGGTTTGTGAATTGCAGTGCCCCTGAGCTCCGTTTTTCCACTCGCTTTTTTGGGAGCTGGCCGCAAAAGCGCAGGACTGCTTCAGGCCCTATTCTGGTTCCGGGGGGGCAGGCTGAGCCTGTGGTTAATTCTTCCTCCTGATGGGAAAATAGAGTGACCTGTGCCTGTCCCAAAACCTAGAGCTAGTCTCTCATTGGTTCCCCCTCCTTCTGTTCCTCCTCAGGACAAATTGCAAGCTGTACGGAACAGGAGGTTAAAGGTGCTGCTGATTCTCCAAGGAGGGAGATTGCTAGTAAAGCGGCTGTAATGGCCACCCCGAGCACAAGGAGATGAGAAATGAGGTGCGTTTTAGAAACCTTTCCCGGTCACACGGTGTACCAACTTCTGGGTTTCTCATGCATGTTTTCGATGTAGGAAGAGGCCCTTGAACCTGGAGATTTGGGACCCATGGGATGGGTACCACGCAGTATTACTTTAAAGGGTCTGTGTTTGCTCACCGAACCTTACCAAACCTCTCAGCCCCAAGAGTGTCCACCCTTATGTCTCATCCAGCTGTGTGTCTACATATGGTCAATTCAGGTTGCATCACAGCCCCTGAACGAATTTTGTAAGAATTTCTCTTTCACTGTCTTTGTTTCATGGGATTTTAAAAGTAATTTATTTTTATAATGGGGTTTAGCTGCTTTTCACTGCTGTGTTTATGCCGCTTTACCCCCACTTGACTCACTTACAGAGAGATATCAATCCATAGGTTTTAAGATTCTTACTAGTCAGATATATTCTTGTGCGGTGAATAGGGGGTGTTGAGTCCAGTTCACTGAGCAAGGAGCAGGCCTTGTCTATTACATGTTGGGTTTATGGAACGGTATCTGAGCTAATTTGAAACCCTTGTTTTATGCATCACCCCACCTCACCTTTCCCGTTCAGCAGCCATAGTGTGTTTTCTAAATGTGTGACTCTGTTCTGTTTTGTAATTCAGTTCAAGTGTAGGGATTTTCACATTCCCTCTATAAGTGTTAGATTATGATAAGTGTCTTTTTCTGTGTGACTTATTTCACTTAGAATCGTCGTACCTCAATCCATTCATCATGCTGCTACTAGCATTATAAGATTGATTTCATGGCTGAGTGATATTCCATTGTACATACGGACCACAACTTCTTTATCCATTTTTCTCTTTCCTGGGATATTTAAGGTGTAATAAAGTGGAGGTTGTTGTCAACAGAGCAGCCCTAATCTTCGGGGTGCCTCTGTCTTGCTGCTTTTTAGTTTTCCCAATTTATACGCCCATGAATGGAAGGGCCCTATTCTCTCTAAGCTGTGTTTTTTAGATATTTCAGGACACACCGTACACTTCTCCAGAGTGGCTGTTGGCAATTTACATCCCGCCCATCAGCGTAGCAAGGCTCCCATTTCTCCATGGCCTGTCCTGCATTTCTGGTTTTGACACTTTTTTCAGCATGACCATTTTGACCGATGGGAAACGAGACTTCTTTGTAGCGCTGATTTGCCTTTCCAGGTTGCTTGGTTGGCCAAAAAGGGCGTATGCGTTTTTTCCTGAATATATTCAGGAAAAAACGCATACGCCCTTTTTGGCCAAGGGCAACATTGTCGACGTTTTGCCGCTTTTCATGTGCTTTAAAGGCGATTCGAATGTACCTCCTGAAATCTGTTTCCTGCAATTCTGCCTTGCTTTCAAATCCTCTTCGTTGCCTTCCCTCAATATATTTGGGGATGAGAGTTATCATTTATACCTCTGCAGGTTTGTGAATTGCAGTGCCCCTGAGCTCCGTTTTTCCACTCGCTTTTTTGGGAGCTGGCCACAAAAGCGCAGGACTGCTTCAGGCCCTATTCTGGTTCCGGGGGGGCAGGCTGAGCCTGTGGTTAATTCTTCCTCCTGATGGGAAAATAGAGTGACCTGTGCCTGTCCCAACACCTAGAGCTAGTCTCTCATTGGTTCCCCCTCCTTCTGTTCCTCCTCAGGACAAATTGCAAGCTGTACGGAACAGGAGGTTAAAGGTGCTGCTGATTCTCCAAGGAGGGAGATTGCTAGTAAAGCGGCTGTAATGGCCACCCCGAGCACAAGGAGATGAGAAATGAGGTGCGTTTTAGAAACCTTTCCCGGTCACACGGTGTACCAACTTCTGGGTTTCTCATGCATGTTTTCGATGTAGGAAGAGGCCCTTGAACCTGGAGATTTGGGACCCATGGGATGGGTACCACGCAGTATTACTTTAAAGGGTCTGTGTTTGCTCACCGAACCTTACCAAACCTCTCAGCCCCAAGAGTGTCCACCCTTATGTCTCATCCAGCTGTGTGTCTACGTATGGTCAATTCAGGTTGCATCACAGCCCCTGAACGAATTTTGTAAGAATTTCTCTTTCACTGTCTTTGTTTCATGGGTTTTTAAAAGTAATTTATTTTTATAATGGGGTTTAGCTGCTTTTCACTGCTGTGTTTATGCCGCTTTACACCCACTTGACTCACTTACAGAGAGATATCAATCCATAGGTTTTAAGATTCTTACTAGTCAGATATATTCTTGTGCGGTGAATAGGGGGTGTTGAGTCCAGTTCACTGAGCAAGGAGCAGGCCTTGTCTATTACATGTTGGGTTTATGGAACGGTATCTGAGCTAATTTGAAACCCTTGTTTTATGCATCACCCCACCTCACCTTTCCCGTTCAGCAGCCATAGTGTGTTTTCTAAATGTGTGACTCTGTTCTGTTTTGTAATTCAGTTCAAGTGTAGGGATTTTCACATTCCCTCTATAAGTGTTAGATTATGATAAGTGTGTTTTTCTGTGTGACTTATTTCACTTAGAATCGTCGTACCTAAATCCATTCATCATGCTGCTACCAGCATTATAAGATTGATTTCATGGCTGAGTGATATTCCATTGTACATACGGACCACAACTTCTTTATCCATTTTTCTCTTTCCTGGGATATTTAAGGTGTAATAAAGTGGAGGTTGTTGTCAACAGAGCAGCCCTAATCTTCGGGGTGCCTCTGTCTTGCTGCTTTTTAGTTTTCCCAATTTATACGCCCATGAATGGAAGGGCCCTATTCTCTCTAAGCTGTGTTTTTTAGATATTTCAGGACACACCGTACACTTCTCCAGAGTGGCTGTTGGCAATTTACATCCCGCCCATCAGCGTAGCAAGGCTCCCATTTCTCCATGGCCTGTCCTGCATTTCTGGTTTTGACACTTTTTTCAGCATGACCATTTTGACCGATGGGAAACGAGACTTCTTTGTAGCGCTGATTTGCCTTTCCAGGTTGCTTGGTTGGCCAAAAAGGGCGTATGCGTTTTTTCCTGAATATATTCAGGAAAAAACGCATACGCCCTTTTTGGCCAAGGGCAACATTGTCGACGTTTTGCCGCTTTTCATGTGCTTTAAAGGCGATTCGAATGTACCTCCTGAAATCTGTTTCCTGCAATTCTGCCTTGCTTTCAAATCCTCTTCGTTGCCTTCCCTCAATATATTTGGGGATGAGAGTTATCATTTATACCTCTGCAGGTTTGTGAATTGCAGTGCCCCTGAGCTCCGTTTTTCCACTCGCTTTTTTGGGAGCTGGCCGCAAAAGCGCAGGACTGCTTCAGGCCCTATTCTGGTTCCGGGGGGGCAGGCTGAGCCTGTGGTTAATTCTTCCTCCTGATGGGAAAATAGAGTGACCTGTGCCTGTCCCAACACCTAGAGCTAGTCTCTCATTGGTTCCCCCTCCTTCTGTTCCTCCTCAGGACAAATTGCAAGCTGTACGGAACAGGAGGTTAAAGGTGCTGCTGATTCTCCAAGGAGGGAGATTGCTAGTAAAGCGGCTGTAATGGCCACCCCGAGCACAAGGAGATGAGAAATGAGGTGCGTTTTAGAAACCTTTCCCGGTCACACGGTGTACCAACTTCTGGGTTTCTCATGCATGTTTCCGATGTAGGAAGAGGCCCTTGAACCTGGAGATTTGGGACCCATGGGATGGGTACCACGCAGTATTACTTTAAAGGGTCTGTGTTTGCTCACCGAACCTTACCAAACCTCTCAGCCCCAAGAGTGTCCACCCTTATGTCTCATCCAGCTGTGTGTCTACATATGGTCAATTCAGGTTGCATCACAGCCCCTGAACGAATTTTGTAAGAATTTCTCTTTCACTGTCTTTGTTTCATGGGATTTTAAAAGTAATTTATTTTTATAATGGGGTTTAGCTGCTTTTCACTGCTGTGTTTATGCCGCTTTACCCCCACTTGACTCACTTACAGAGAGATATCAATCCATAGGTTTTAAGATTCTTACTAGTCAGATATATTCTTGTGCGGTGAATAGGGGGTGTTGAGTCCAGTTCACTGAGCAAGGAGCAGGCCTTGTCTATTACATGTTGGGTTTATGGAACGGTATCTGAGCTAATTTGAAACCCTTGTTTTATGCATCACCCCACCTCACCTTTCCCGTTCAGCAGCCATAGTGTGTTTTCTAAATGTGTGACTCTGTTCTGTTTTGTAATTCAGTTCAAGTGTAGGGATTTTCACATTCCCTCTATAAGTGTTAGATTATGATAAGTGTCTTTTTCTGTGTGACTTATTTCACTTAGAATCGTCGTACCTCAATCCATTCATCATGCTGCTACTAGCATTATAAGATTGATTTCATGGCTGAGTGATATTCCATTGTACATACGGACCACAACTTCTTTATCCATTTTTCTCTTTCCTGGGATATTTAAGGTGTAATAAAGTGGAGGTTGTTGTCAACAGAGCAGCCCTAATCTTCGGGGTGCCTCTGTCTTGCTGCTTTTTAGTTTTCCCAATTTATACGCCCATGAATGGAAGGGCCCTATTCTCTCTAAGCTGTGTTTTTTAGATATTTCAGGACACACCGTACACTTCTCCAGAGTGGCTGTTGGCAATTTACATCCCGCCCATCAGCGTAGCAAGGCTCCCATTTCTCCATGGCCTGTCCTGCATTTCTGGTTTTGACACTTTTTTCAGCATGACCATTTTGACCGATGGGAAACGAGACTTCTTTGTAGCGCTGATTTGCCTTTCCAGGTTGCTTGGTTGGCCAAAAAGGGCGTATGCGTTTTTTCCTGAATATATTCAGGAAAAAACGCATACGCCCTTTTTGGCCAAGGGCAACATTGTCGACGTTTTGCCGCTTTTCATGTGCTTTAAAGGCGATTCGAATGTACCTCCTGAAATCTGTTTCCTGCAATTCTGCCTTGCTTTCAAATCCTCTTCGTTGCCTTCCCTCAATATATTTGGGGATGAGAGTTATCATTTATACCTCTGCAGGTTTGTGAATTGCAGTGCCCCTGAGCTCCGTTTTTCCACTCGCTTTTTTGGGAGCTGGCCGCAAAAGCGCAGGACTGCTTCAGGCCCTATTCTGGTTCCGGGGGGGCAGGCTGAGCCTGTGGTTAATTCTTCCTCCTGATGGGAAAATAGAGTGACCTGTGCCTGTCCCAACACCTAGAGCTAGTCTCTCATTGGTTCCCCCTCCTTCTGTTCCTCCTCAGGACAAATTGCAAGCTGTACGGAACAGGAGGTTAAAGGTGCTGCTGATTCTCCAAGGAGGGAGATTGCTAGTAAAGCGGCTGTAATGGCCACCCCGAGCACAAGGAGATGAGAAATGAGGTGCGTTTTAGAAACCTTTCCCGGTCACACGGTGTACCAACTTCTGGGTTTCTCATGCATGTTTTCGATGTAGGAAGAGGCCCTTGAACCTGGAGATTTGGGACCCATGGGATGGGTACCACGCAGTATTACTTTAAAGGGTCTGTGTTTGCTCACCGAACCTTACCAAACCTCTCAGCCCCAAGAGTGTCCACCCTTATGTCTCATCCAGCTGTGTGTCTACATATGGTCAATTCAGGTTGCATCACAGCCCCTGAACGAATTTTGTAAGAATTTCTCTTTCACTGTCTTTGTTTCATGGGATTTTAAAAGTAATTTATTTTTATAATGGGGTTTAGCTGCTTTTCACTGCTGTGTTTATGCCGCTTTACCCCCACTTGACTCACTTACAGAGAGATATCAATCCATAGGTTTTAAGATTCTTACTAGTCAGATATATTCTTGTGCGGTGAATAGGGGGTGTTGAGTCCAGTTCACTGAGCAAGGAGCAGGCCTTGTCTATTACATGTTGGGTTTATGGAACGGTATCTGAGCTAATTTGAAACCCTTGTTTTATGCATCACCCCACCTCACCTTTCCCGTTCAGCAGCCATAGTGTGTTTTCTAAATGTGTGACTCTGTTCTGTTTTGTAATTCAGTTCAAGTGTAGGGATTTTCACATTCCCTCTATAAGTGTTAGATTATGATAAGTGTCTTTTTCTGTGTGACTTATTTCACTTAGAATCGTCGTACCTCAATCCATTCATCATGCTGCTACTAGCATTATAAGATTGATTTCATGGCTGAGTGATATTCCATTGTACATACGGACCACAACTTCTTTATCCATTTTTCTCTTTCCTGGGATATTTAAGGTGTAATAAAGTGGAGGTTGTTGTCAACAGAGCAGCCCTAATCTTCGGGGTGCCTCTGTCTTGCTGCTTTTTAGTTTTCCCAATTTATACGCCCATGAATGGAAGGGCCCTATTCTCTCTAAGCTGTGTTTTTTAGATATTTCAGGACACACCGTACACTTCTCCAGAGTGGCTGTTGGCAATTTACATCCCGCCCATCAGCGTAGCAAGGCTCCCATTTCTCCATGGCCTGTCCTGCATTTCTGGTTTTGACACTTTTTTCAGCATGACCATTTTGACCGATGGGAAACGAGACTTCTTTGTAGCGCTGATTTGCCTTTCCAGGTTGCTTGGTTGGCCAAAAAGGGCGTATGCGTTTTTTCCTGAATATATTCAGGAAAAAACGCATACGCCCTTTTTGGCCAAGGGCAACATTGTCGACGTTTTGCCGCTTTTCATGTGCTTTAAAGGCGATTCGAATGTACCTCCTGAAATCTGTTTCCTGCAATTCTGCCTTGCTTTCAAATCCTCTTCGTTGCCTTCCCTCAATATATTTGGGGATGAGAGTTATCATTTATACCTCTGCAGGTTTGTGAATTGCAGTGCCCCTGAGCTCCGTTTTTCCACTCGCTTTTTTGGGAGCTGGCCGCAAAAGCGCAGGACTGCTTCAGGCCCTATTCTGGTTCCGGGGGGGCAGGCTGAGCCTGTGGTTAATTCTTCCTCCTGATGGGAAAATAGAGTGACCTGTGCCTGTCCCAACACCTAGAGCTAGTCTCTCATTGGTTCCCCCTCCTTCTGTTCCTCCTCAGGACAAATTGCAAGCTGTACGGAACAGGAGGTTAAAGGTGCTGCTGATTCTCCAAGGAGGGAGATTGCTAGTAAAGCGGCTGTAATGGCCACCCCGAGCACAAGGAGATGAGAAATGAGGTGCGTTTTAGAAACCTTTCCCGGTCACACGGTGTACCAACTTCTGGGTTTCTCATGCATGTTTCCGATGTAGGAAGAGGCCCTTGAACCTGGAGATTTGGGACCCATGGGATGGGTACCACGCAGTATTACTTTAAAGGGTCTGTGTTTGCTCACCGAACCTTACCAAACCTCTCAGCCCCAAGAGTGTCCACCCTTATGTCTCATCCAGCTGTGTGTCTACATATGGTCAATTCAGGTTGCATCACAGCCCCTGAACGAATTTTGTAAGAATTTCTCTTTCACTGTCTTTGTTTCATGGGTTTTTAAAAGTAATTTATTTTTATAATGGGGTTTAGCTGCTTTTCACTGCTGTGTTTATGCCGCTTTACCCCCACTTGACTCACTTACAGAGAGATATCAATCCATAGGTTTTAAGATTCTTACTAGTCAGATATATTCTTGTGCGGTGAATAGGGGGTGTTGAGTCCAGTTCACTGAGCAAGGAGCAGGCCTTGTCTATTACATGTTGGGTTTATGGAACGGTATCTGAGCTAATTTGAAACCCTTGTTTTATGCATCACCCCACCTCACCTTTCCCGTTCAGCAGCCATAGTGTGTTTTCTAAATGTGTGACTCTGTTCTGTTTTGTAATTCAGTTCAAGTGTAGGGATTTTCACATTCCCTCTATAAGTGTTAGATTATGATAAGTGTGTTTTTCTGTGTGACTTATTTCACTTAGAATCGTCGTACCTAAATCCATTCATCATGCTGCTACTAGCATTATAACATTGATTTCATGGCTGAGTGATATTCCATTGTACATACGGACCACAACTTCTTTATCCATTTTTCTCTTTCCTGGGATATTTAAGGTGTAATAAAGTGGAGGTTGTTGTCAACAGAGCAGCCCTAATCTTCGGGGTGCCTCTGTCTTGCTGCTTTTTAGTTTTCCCAATTTATACGCCCATGAATGGAAGGGCCCTATTCTCTCTAAGCTGTGTTTTTTAGATATTTCAGGACACACCGTACACTTCTCCAGAGTGGCTGTTGGCAATTTACATCCCGCCCATCAGCGTAGCAAGGCTCCCATTTCTCCATGGCCTGTCCTGCATTTCTGGTTTTGACACTTTTTTCAGCATGACCATTTTGACCGATGGGAAACGAGACTTCTTTGTAGCGCTGATTTGCCTTTCCAGGTTGCTTGGTTGGCCAAAAAGGGCGTATGCGTTTTTTCCTGAATATATTCAGGAAAAAACGCATACGCCCTTTTTGGCCAAGGGCAACATTGTCGACGTTTTGCCGCTTTTCATGTGCTTTAAAGGCGATTCGAATGTACCTCCTGAAATCTGTTTCCTGCAATTCTGCCTTGCTTTCAAATCCTCTTCGTTGCCTTCCCTCAATATATTTGGGGATGAGAGTTATCATTTATACCTCTGCAGGTTTGTGAATTGCAGTGCCCCTGAGCTCCGTTTTTCCACTCGCTTTTTTGGGAGCTGGCCGCAAAAGCGCAGGACTGCTTCAGGCCCTATTCTGGTTCCGGGGGGGCAGGCTGAGCCTGTGGTTAATTCTTCCTCCTGATGGGAAAATAGAGTGACCTGTGCCTGTCCCAACACCTAGAGCTAGTCTCTCATTGGTTCCCCCTCCTTCTGTTCCTCCTCAGGACAAATTGCAAGCTGTACGGAACAGGAGGTTAAAGGTGCTGCTGATTCTCCAAGGAGGGAGATTGCTAGTAAAGCGGCTGTAATGGCCACCCCGAGCACAAGGAGATGAGAAATGAGGTGCGTTTTAGAAACCTTTCCCGGTCACACGGTGTACCAACTTCTGGGTTTCTCATGCATGTTTTCGATGTAGGAAGAGGCCCTTGAACCTGGAGATTTGGGACCCATGGGATGGGTACCACGCAGTATTACTTTAAAGGGTCTGTGTTTGCTCACCGAACCTTACCAAACCTCTCAGCCCCAAGAGTGTCCACCCTTATGTCTCATCCAGCTGTGTGTCTACATATGGTCAATTCAGGTTGCATCACAGCCCCTGAACGAATTTTGTAAGAATTTCTCTTTCACTGTCTTTGTTTCATGGGATTTTAAAAGTAATTTATTTTTATAATGGGGTTTAGCTGCTTTTCACTGCTGTGTTTATGCCGCTTTACACCCACTTGACTCACTTACAGAGAGATATCAATCCATAGGTTTTAAGATTCTTACTAGTCAGATATATTCTTGTGCGGTGAATAGGGGGTGTTGAGTCCAGTTCACTGAGCAAGGAGCAGGCCTTGTCTATTACATGTTGGGTTTATGGAACGGTATCTGAGCTAATTTGAAACCCTTGTTTTATGCATCACCCCACCTCACCTTTCCCGTTCAGCAGCCATAGTGTGTTTTCTAAATGTGTGACTCTGTTCTGTTTTGTAATTCAGTTCAAGTGTAGGGATTTTCACATTCCCTCTATAAGTGTTAGATTATGATAAGTGTCTTTTTCTGTGTGACTTATTTCACTTAGAATCGTCGTACCTAAATCCATTCATCATGCTGCTACTAGCATTATAAGATTGATTTCATGGCTGAGTGATATTCCATTGTACATACGGACCACAACTTCTTTATCCATTTTTCTCTTTCCTGGGATATTTAAGGTGTAATAAAGTGGAGGTTGTTGTCAACAGAGCAGCCCTAATCTTCGGGGTGCCTCTGTCTTGCTGCTTTTTAGTTTTCCCAATTTATACGCCCATGAATGGAAGGGCCCTATTCTCTCTAAGCTGTGTTTTTTAGATATTTCAGGACACACCGTACACTTCTCCAGAGTGGCTGTTGGCAATTTACATCCCGCCCATCAGCGTAGCAAGGCTCCCATTTCTCCATGGCCTGTCCTGCATTTCTGGTTTTGACACTTTTTTCAGCATGACCATTTTGACCGATGGGAAACGAGACTTCTTTGTAGCGCTGATTTGCCTTTCCAGGTTGCTTGGTTGGCCAAAAAGGGCGTATGCGTTTTTTCCTGAATATATTCAGGAAAAAACGCATACGCCCTTTTTGGCCAAGGGCAACATTGTCGACGTTTTGCCGCTTTTCATGTGCTTTAAAGGCGATTCGAATGTACCTCCTGAAATCTGTTTCCTGCAATTCTGCCTTGCTTTCAAATCCTCTTCGTTGCCTTCCCTCAATATATTTGGGGATGAGAGTTATCATTTATACCTCTGCAGGTTTGTGAATTGCAGTGCCCCTGAGCTCCGTTTTTCCACTCGCTTTTTTGGGAGCTGGCCGCAAAAGCGCAGGACTGCTTCAGGCCCTATTCTGGTTCCGGGGGGGCAGGCTGAGCCTGTGGTTAATTCTTCCTCCTGATGGGAAAATAGAGTGACCTGTGCCTGTCCCAACACCTAGAGCTAGTCTCTCATTGGTTCCCCCTCCTTCTGTTCCTCCTCAGGACAAATTGCAAGCTGTACGGAACAGGAGGTTAAAGGTGCTGCTGATTCTCCAAGGAGGGAGATTGCTAGTAAAGCGGCTGTAATGGCCACCCCGAGCACAAGGAGATGAGAAATGAGGTGCGTTTTAGAAACCTTTCCCGGTCACACGATGTACCAACTTCTGGGTTTCTCATGCATGTTTCCGATGTAGGAAGAGGCCCTTGAACCTGGAGATTTGGGACCCATGGGATGGGTACCACGCAGTATTACTTTAAAGGGTCTGTGTTTGCTCACCGAACCTTACCAAACCTCTCAGCCCCAAGAGTGTCCACCCTTATGTCTCATCCAGCTGTGTGTCTACATATGGTCAATTCAGGTTGCATCACAGCCCCTGAACGAATTTTGTAAGAATTTCTCTTTCACTGTCTTTGTTTCATGGGATTTTAAAAGTAATTTATTTTTATAATGGGGTTTAGCTGCTTTTCACTGCTGTGTTTATGCCGCTTTACACCCACTTGACTCACTTACAGAGAGATATCAATCCATAGGTTTTAAGATTCTTACTAGTCAGATATATTCTTGTGCGGTGAATAGGGGGTGTTGAGTCCAGTTCACTGAGCAAGGAGCAGGCCTTGTCTATTACATGTTGGGTTTATGGAACGGTATCTGAGCTAATTTGAAACCCTTGTTTTATGCATCACCCCACCTCACCTTTCCCGTTCAGCAGCCATAGTGTGTTTTCTAAATGTGTGACTCTGTTCTGTTTTGTAATTCAGTTCAAGTGTAGGGATTTTCACATTCCCTCTATAAGTGTTAGATTATGATAAGTGTGTTTTTCTGTGTGACTTATTTCACTTAGAATCGTCGTACCTAAATCCATTCATCATGCTGCTACTAGCATTATAAGATTGATTTCATGGCTGAGTGATATTCCATTGTACATACGGACCACAACTTCTTTATCCATTTTTCTCTTTCCTGGGATATTTAAGGTGTAATAAAGTGGAGGTTGTTGTCAACAGAGCAGCCCTAATCTTCGGGGTGCCTCTGTCTTGCTGCTTTTTAGTTTTCCCAATTTATACGCCCATGAATGGAAGGGCCCTATTCTCTCTAAGCTGTGTTTTTTAGATATTTCAGGACACACCGTACACTTCTCCAGAGTGGCTGTTGGCAATTTACATCCCGCCCATCAGCGTAGCAAGGCTCCCATTTCTCCATGGCCTGTCCTGCATTTCTGGTTTTGACACTTTTTTCAGCATGACCATTTTGACCGATGGGAAACGAGACTTCTTTGTAGCGCTGATTTGCCTTTCCAGGTTGCTTGGTTGGCCAAAAAGGGCGTATGCGTTTTTTCCTGAATATATTCAGGAAAAAACGCATACGCCCTTTTTGGCCAAGGGCAACATTGTCGACGTTTTGCCGCTTTTCATGTGCTTTAAAGGCGATTCGAATGTACCTCCTGAAATCTGTTTCCTGCAATTCTGCCTTGCTTTCAAATCCTCTTCGTTGCCTTCCCTCAATATATTTGGGGATGAGAGTTATCATTTATACCTCTGCAGGTTTGTGAATTGCAGTGCCCCTGAGCTCCGTTTTTCCACTCGCTTTTTTGGGAGCTGGGCGCAAAAGCGCAGGACTGCTTCAGGCCCTATTCTGGTTCCGGGGGGGCAGGCTGAGCCTGTGGTTAATTCTTCCTCCTGATGGGAAAATAGAGTGACCTGTGCCTGTCCCAACACCTAGAGCTAGTCTCTCATTGGTTCCCCCTCCTTCTGTTCCTCCTCAGGACAAATTGCAAGCTGTACGGAACAGGAGGTTAAAGGTGCTGCTGATTCTCCAAGGAGGGAGATTGCTAGTAAAGCGGCTGTAATGGCCACCCCGAGCACAAGGAGATGAGAAATGAGGTGCGTTTTAGAAACCTTTCCCGGTCACACGGTGTACCAACTTCTGGGTTTCTCATGCATGTTTTCGATGTAGGAAGAGGCCCTTGAACCTGGAGATTTGGGACCCATGGGATGGGTACCACGCAGTATTACTTTAAAGGGTCTGTGTTTGCTCACCGAACCTTACCAAACCTCTCAGCCCCAAGAGTGTCCACCCTTATGTCTCATCCAGCTGTGTGTCTACATATGGTCAATTCAGGTTGCATCACAGCCCCTGAACGAATTTTGTAAGAATTTCTCTTTCACTGTCTTTGTTTCATGGGATTTTAAAAGTAATTTATTTTTATAATGGGGTTTAGCTGCTTTTCACTGCTGTGTTTATGCCGCTTTACACCCACTTGACTCACTTACAGAGAGATATCAATCCATAGGTTTTAAGATTCTTACTAGTCAGATATATTCTTGTGCGGTGAATAGGGGGTGTTGAGTCCAGTTCACTGAGCAAGGAGCAGGCCTTGTCTATTACATGTTGGGTTTATGGAACGGTATCTGAGCTAATTTGAAACCCTTGTTTTATGCATCACCCCACCTCACCTTTCCCGTTCAGCAGCCATAGTGTGTTTTCTAAATGTGTGACTCTGTTCTGTTTTGTAATTCAGTTCAAGTGTAGGGATTTTCACATTCCCTCTATAAGTGTTAGATTATGATAAGTGTCTTTTTCTGTGTGACTTATTTCACTTAGAATCGTCGTACCTAAATCCATTCATCATGCTGCTACTAGCATTATAAGATTGATTTCATGGCTGAGTGATATTCCATTGTACATACGGACCACAACTTCTTTATCCATTTTTCTCTTTCCTGGGATATTTAAGGTGTAATAAAGTGGAGGTTGTTGTCAACAGAGCAGCCCTAATCTTCGGGGTGCCTCTGTCTTGCTGCTTTTTAGTTTTCCCAATTTATACGCCCATGAATGGAAGGGCCCTATTCTCTCTAAGCTGTGTTTTTTAGATATTTCAGGACACACCGTACACTTCTCCAGAGTGGCTGTTGGCAATTTACATCCCGCCCATCAGCGTAGCAAGGCTCCCATTTCTCCATGGCCTGTCCTGCATTTCTGGTTTTGACACTTTTTTCAGCATGACCATTTTGACCGATGGGAAACGAGACTTCTTTGTAGCGCTGATTTGCCTTTCCAGGTTGCTTGGTTGGCCAAAAAGGGCGTATGCGTTTTTTCCTGAATATATTCAGGAAAAAACGCATACGCCCTTTTTGGCCAAGGGCAACATTGTCGACGTTTTGCCGCTTTTCATGTGCTTTAAAGGCGATTCGAATGTACCTCCTGAAATCTGTTTCCTGCAATTCTGCCTTGCTTTCAAATCCTCTTCGTTGCCTTCCCTCAATATATTTGGGGATGAGAGTTATCATTTATACCTCTGCAGGTTTGTGAATTGCAGTGCCCCTGAGCTCCGTTTTTCCACTCGCTTTTTTGGGAGCTGGCCGCAAAAGCGCAGGACTGCTTCAGGCCCTATTCTGGTTCCGGGGGGGCAGGCTGAGCCTGTGGTTAATTCTTCCTCCTGATGGGAAAATAGAGTGACCTGTGCCTGTCCCAACACCTAGAGCTAGTCTCTCATTGGTTCCCCCTCCTTCTGTTCCTCCTCAGGACAAATTGCAAGCTGTACGGAACAGGAGGTTAAAGGTGCTGCTGATTCTCCAAGGAGGGAGATTGCTAGTAAAGCGGCTGTAATGGCCACCCCGAGCACAAGGAGATGAGAAATGAGGTGCGTTTTAGAAACCTTTCCCGGTCACACGGTGTACCAACTTCTGGGTTTCTCATGCATGTTTTCGATGTAGGAAGAGGCCCTTGAACCTGGAGATTTGGGACCCATGGGATGGGTACCACGCAGTATTACTTTAAAGGGTCTGTGTTTGCTCACCGAACCTTACCAAACCTCTCAGCCCCAAGAGTGTCCACCCTTATGTCTCATCCAGCTGTGTGTCTACATATGGTCAATTCAGGTTGCATCACAGCCCCTGAACGAATTTTGTAAGAATTTCTCTTTCACTGTCTTTGTTTCATGGGATTTTAAAAGTAATTTATTTTTATAATGGGGTTTAGCTGCTTTTCACTGCTGTGTTTATGCCGCTTTACACCCACTTGACTCACTTACAGAGAGATATCAATCCATAGGTTTTAAGATTCTTACTAGTCAGATATATTCTTGTGCGGTGAATAGGGGGTGTTGAGTCCAGTTCACTGAGCAAGGAGCAGGCCTTGTCTATTACATGTTGGGTTTATGGAACGGTATCTGAGCTAATTTGAAACCCTTGTTTTATGCATCACCCCACCTCACCTTTCCCGTTCAGCAGCCATAGTGTGTTTTCTAAATGTGTGACTCTGTTCTGTTTTGTAATTCAGTTCAAGTGTAGGGATTTTCACATTCCCTCTATAAGTGTTAGATTATGATAAGTGTCTTTTTCTGTGTGACTTATTTCACTTAGAATCGTCGTACCTCAATCCATTCATCATGCTGCTACTAGCATTATAACATTGATTTCATGGCTGAGTGATATTCCATTGTACATACGGACCACAACTTCTTTATCCATTTTTCTCTTTCCTGGGATATTTAAGGTGTAATAAAGTGGAGGTTGTTGTCAACAGAGCAGCCCTAATCTTCGGGGTGCCTCTGTCTTGCTGCTTTTTAGTTTTCCCAATTTATACGCCCATGAATGGAAGGGCCCTATTCTCTCTAAGCTGTGTTTTTTAGATATTTCAGGACACACCGTACACTTCTCCAGAGTGGCTGTTGGCAATTTACATCCCGCCCATCAGCGTAGCAAGGCTCCCATTTCTCCATGGCCTGTCCTGCATTTCTGGTTTTGACACTTTTTTCAGCATGACCATTTTGACCGATGGGAAACGAGACTTCTTTGTAGCGCTGATTTGCCTTTCCAGGTTGCTTGGTTGGCCAAAAAGGGCGTATGCGTTTTTTCCTGAATATATTCAGGAAAAAACGCATACGCCCTTTTTGGCCAAGGGCAACATTGTCGACGTTTTGCCGCTTTTCATGTGCTTTAAAGGCGATTCGAATGTACCTCCTGAAATCTGTTTCCTGCAATTCTGCCTTGCTTTCAAATCCTCTTCGTTGCCTTCCCTCAATATATTTGGGGATGAGAGTTATCATTTATACCTCTGCAGGTTTGTGAATTGCAGTGCCCCTGAGCTCCGTTTTTCCACTCGCTTTTTTGGGAGCTGGCCGCAAAAGCGCAGGACTGCTTCAGGCCCTATTCTGGTTCCGGGGGGGCAGGCTGAGCCTGTGGTTAATTCTTCCTCCTGATGGGAAAATAGAGTGACCTGTGCCTGTCCCAACACCTAGAGCTAGTCTCTCATTGGTTCCCTCTCCTTCTGTTCCTCCTCAGGACAAATTGCAAGCTGTACGGAACAGGAGGTTAAAGGTGCTGCTGATTCTCCAAGGAGGGAGATTGCTAGTAAAGCGGCTGTAATGGCCACCCCGAGCACAAGGAGATGAGAAATGAGGTGCGTTTTAGAAACCTTTCCCGGTCACACGGTGTACCAACTTCTGGGTTTCTCATGCATGTTTTCGATGTAGGAAGAGGCCCTTGAACCTGGAGATTTGGGACCCATGGGATGGGTACCACGCAGTATTACTTTAAAGGGTCTGTGTTTGCTCACCGAACCTTACCAAACCTCTCAGCCCCAAGAGTGTCCACCCTTATGTCTCATCCAGCTGTGTGTCTACATATGGTCAATTCAGGTTGCATCACAGCCCCTGAACGAATTTTGTAAGAATTTCTCTTTCACTGTCTTTGTTTCATGGGATTTTAAAAGTAATTTATTTTTATAATGGGGTTTAGCTGCTTTTCACTGCTGTGTTTATGCCGCTTTACACCCACTTGACTCACTTACAGAGAGATATCAATCCATAGGTTTTAAGATTCTTACTAGTCAGATATATTCTTGTGCGGTGAATAGGGGGTGTTGAGTCCAGTTCACTGAGCAAGGAGCAGGCCTTGTCTATTACATGTTGGGTTTATGGAACGGTATCTGAGCTAATTTGAAACCCTTGTTTTATGCATCACCCCACCTCACCTTTCCCGTTCAGCAGCCATAGTGTGTTTTCTAAATGTGTGACTCTGTTCTGTTTTGTAATTCAGTTCAAGTGTAGGGATTTTCACATTCCCTCTATAAGTGTTAGATTATGATAAGTGTCTTTTTCTGTGTGACTTATTTCACTTAGAATCGTCGTACCTAAATCCATTCATCATGCTGCTACTAGCATTATAAGATTGATTTCATGGCTGAGTGATATTCCATTGTACATACGGACCACAACTTCTTTATCCATGTTTCTCTTTCCTGGGATATTTAAGGTGTAATAAAGTGGAGGTTGTTGTCAACAGAGCAGCCCTAATCTTCGGGGTGCCTCTGTCTTGCTGCTTTTTAGTTTTCCCAATTTATACGCCCATGAATGGAAGGGCCCTATTCTCTCTAAGCTGTGTTTTTTAGATATTTCAGGACACACCGTACACTTCTCCAGAGTGGCTGTTGGCAATTTACATCCCGCCCATCAGCGTAGCAAGGCTCCCATTTCTCCATGGCCTGTCCTGCATTTCTGGTTTTGACACTTTTTTCAGCATGACCATTTTGACCGATGGGAAACGAGACTTCTTTGTAGCGCTGATTTGCCTTTCCAGGTTGCTTGGTTGGCCAAAAAGGGCGTATGCGTTTTTTCCTGAATATATTCAGGAAAAAACGCATACGCCCTTTTTGGCCAAGGGCAACATTGTCGACGTTTTGCCGCTTTTCATGTGCTTTAAAGGCGATTCGAATGTACCTCCTGAAATCTGTTTCCTGCAATTCTGCCTTGCTTTCAAATCCTCTTCGTTGCCTTCCCTCAATATATTTGGGGATGAGAGTTATCATTTATAACTCTGCAGGTTTGTGAATTGCAGTGCCCAGGAGCTCCGTTTTTCCACTCTTTTTTTTGGGAACTGGCCGCAAAAGCGCAGGATTGCTTCAGGCCCTATTCTGGTTCCGGGGGGGAAGGCTGAACCTGTGGTTAATTCTTCCTCCTGATGGGAAAATAAAATGACCTGTGCCTGTCCCAACACCTAGAGCTAGTCTCTCATTGGTTCCCCCTCCTTCTATTCATCCTCAGGACAAATTGCAACCTGTACGGAACAGGAGTTTAAAGTTGCTGCTGATTCTCCAAGGAGGGAGATTGCTAGTAAAGCGGCTGTAATGGCCACCCCGAGCACAAGGAGATGAGAAATGAGGTGCGTTTTAGAAACCTTTCCCGGTCACACGGTGTACCAACTTCTGGGTTTCTCATGCATGTTTTCGATGTAGGAAGAGGCCCTTGAACCTGGAGATTTGGGACCCATGGGATGGGTACCACGCAGTATTACTTTAAAGGGTCTGTGTTTGCTCACCGAACCTTACCAAACCTCTCAGCCCCAAGAGTGTCCACCCTTATGTCTCATCCAGCTGTGTGTCTACATATGGTCAATTCAGGTTGCATCACAGCCCCTGAACGAATTTTGTAAGAATTTCTCTTTCACTGTCTTTGTTTCATGGGTTTTTAAAAGTAATTTATTTTTATAATGGGGTTTAGCTGCTTTTCACTGCTGTGTTTATGCCGCTTTACACCCACTTGACTCACTTACAGAGAGATAGCAATCCATAGGTTTTAAGATTCTTACTAGTCAGATATATTCTTGTCCGGTGAATAGGGGGTGTTGAGTCCAGTTCACTGAGCAAGGAGCAGGCCTTGTCTATTACATGTTGGGTTTATGGAACGGTATCTGAGCTAATTTGAAACCCTTGTTTTATTCATCACCCCACCTCACCTTTCCCGTTCAGCAGCCATAGTGTGTTTTCTAAATGTGTGACTCTGTTCTGTTTTGTAATTCAGTTCAAGTGTAGGGATTTTCACATTCCCTCTATAAGTGTTAGATTATGATAAGTGTCTTTTTCTGTGTGACTTATTTCACTTAGAATCGTCGTACCTCAATCCATTCATCATGCTGCTACTAGCATTATAAGATTGATTTCATGGCTGAGTGATATTCCATTGTACATACGGACCACAACTTCTTTATCCATTTTTCTCTTTCCTGGGATATTTAAGGTGTAATAAAGTGGAGGTTGTTGTCAACAGAGCAGCCCTAATCTTCGGGGTGCCTCTGTCTTGCTGCTTTTTAGTTTTCCCAATTTATACGCCCATGAATGGAAGGGCCCTATTCTCTCTAAGCTGTGTTTTTTAGATATTTCAGGACACACCGTACACTTCTCCAGAGTGGCTGTTGGCAATTTACATCCCGCCCATCAGCGTAGCAAGGCTCCCATTTCTCCATGGCCTGTCCTGCATTTCTGGTTTTGACACTTTTTTCAGCATGACCATTTTGACCGATGGGAAACGAGACTTCTTTGTAGCGCTGATTTGCCTTTCCAGGTTGCTTGGTTGGCCAAAAAGGGCGTATGCGTTTTTTCCTGAATATATTCAGGAAAAAACGCATACGCCCTTTTTGGCCAAGGGCAACATTGTCGACGTTTTGCCGCTTTTCATGTGCTTTAAAGGCGATTCGAATGTACCTCCTGAAATCTGTTTCCTGCAATTCTGCCTTGCTTTCAAATCCTCTTCGTTGCCTTCCCTCAATATATTTGGGGATGAGAGTTATCATTTATACCTCTGCAGGTTTGTGAATTGCAGTGCCCCTGAGCTCCGTTTTTCCACTCGCTTTTTTGGGAGCTGGCCGCAAAAGCGCAGGACTGCTTCAGGCCCTATTCTGGTTCCGGGGGGGCAGGCTGAGCCTGTGGTTAATTCTTCCTCCTGATGGGAAAATAGAGTGACCTGTGCCTGTCCCAACACCTAGAGCTAGTCTCTCATTGGTTCCCCCTCCTTCTGTTCCTCCTCAGGACAAATTGTAAGCTGTACGGAACAGGAGGTTAAAGGTGCTGCTGATTCTCCAAGGAGGGAGATTGCTAGTAAAGCGGCTGTAATGGCCACCCCGAGCACAAGGAGATGAGAAATGAGGTGCGTTTTAGAAACCTTTCCCGGTCACACGGTGTACCAACTTCTGGGTTTCTCATGCATGTTTTCGATGTAGGAAGAGGCCCTTGAACCTGGAGATTTGGGACCCATGGGATGGGTACCACGCAGTATTACTTTAAAGGGTCTGTGTTTGCTCACCGAACCTTACCAAACCTCTCAGCCCCAAGAGTGTCCACCCTTATGTCTCATCCAGCTGTGTGTCTACATATGGTCAATTCAGGTTGCATCACAGCCCCTGAACGAATTTTGTAAGAATTTCTCTTTCACTGTCTTTGTTTCATGGGTTTTTAAAAGTAATTTATTTTTATAATGGGGTTTAGCTGCTTTTCACTGCTGTGTTTATGCCGCTTTACACCCACTTGACTCACTTACAGAGAGATATCAATCCATAGGTTTTAAGATTCGTACTAGTCAGATATATTCTTGTGCGGTGAATAGGGGGTGTTGAGTCCAGTTCACTGAGCAAGCAGTAGGCCTTGTCTATTACATGTTGGGTTTATGGAACGGTATCTGAGCTAATTTGAAACCCTTGTTTTATTCATCTCCCCACCTCACCTTTCCCGTTCAGCAGCCATAGTGTGTTATCTAAATGTGTGACTCTGTTCTGTTTTGTAATTCAGTTCAAGTGTAGGGATTTTCACATTCCCTCTATAAGTGTTAGATTATGATAAGTGTGTTTTTCTGTGTGACTTATTTCACTTAGAATCGTCGTACCTAAATCCATTCATCATGCTGCTACTAGCATTATAAGATTGATTTCATGGCTGAGTGATATTCCATTGTACATACGGACCACAACTTCTTTATCCATTTTTCTCTTTCCTGGGATATTTAAGGTGTAATAAAGTGGAGGTTGTTGTCAACAGAGCAGCCCTAATCTTCGGGGTGCCTCTGTCTTGCTGCTTTTTAGTTTTCCCAATTTATACGCCCATGAATGGAAGGGTCCTATTCTCTCTAAGCTGTGTTTTTTAGATATTTCAGGACACACCGTACACTTCTCCAGAGTGGCTGTTGGCAATTTACATCCCGCCCATCAGCGTAGCAAGGCTCCCATTTCTCCATGGCCTGTCCTGCATTTCTGGTTTTGACACTTTTTTCAGCATGACCATTTTGACCGATGGGAAACGAGACTTCTTTGTAGCGCTGATTTGCCTTTCCAGGTTGCTTGGTTGGCCAAAAAGGGCGTATGCGTTTTTTCCTGAATATATTCAGGAAAAAACGCATACGCCCTTTTTGGCCAAGGGCAACATTGTCGACGTTTTGCCGCTTTTCATGTGCTTTAAAGGCGATTCGAATGTACCTCCTGAAATCTGTTTCCTGCAATTCTGCCTTGCTTTCAAATCCTCTTCGTTGCCTTCCCTCAATATATTTGGGGATGAGAGTTATCATTTATACCTCTGCAGGTTTGTGAATTGCAGTGCCCCTGAGCTCCGTTTTTCCACTCGCTTTTTTGGGAACTGGCCGCAAAAGCGCAGGATTGCTTCAGGCCCTATTCTGGTTCCGGGGGGGCAGGCTGAGCCTGTGGTTAATTCTTCCTCCTGATGGGAAAATAGAGTGACCTGTGCCTGTCCCAACACCTAGAGCTAGTCTCTCATTGGTTCCCCCTCCTTCTGTTCCTCCTCAGGACAAATTGCAAGCTGTACGGAACAGGAGGTTAAAGGTGCTGCTGATTCTCCAAGGAGGGAGATTGCTAGTAAAGCGGCTGTAATGGCCACCCCGAGCACAAGGAGATGAGAAATGAGGTGCGTTTTAGAAACCTTTCCCGGTCACACGGTGTACCAACTTCTGGGTTTCTCATGCATGTTTTCGATGTAGGAAGAGGCCCTTGAACCTGGAGATTTGGGACCCATGGGATGGGTACCACGCAGTATTACTTTAAAGGGTCTGTGTTTGCTCACCGAACCTTACCAAACCTCTCAGCCCCAAGAGTGTCCACCCTTATGTCTCATCCAGCTGTGTGTCTACATATGGTCAATTCAGGTTGCATCACAGCCCCTGAAAGAATTTTGTAAGAATTTCTCTTTCACTGTCTTTGTTTCATGGGATTTTAAAAGTAATTTATTTTTATAATGGGGTTTAGCTGCTTTTCACTGCTGTCTTTATGCCGCTTTACACCCACTTGACTCACTTACAGAGAGATATCAATCCATAGGTTTTAAGATTCTTACTAGTCAGATATATTCTTGTGCGGTGAATAGGGGGTGTTGAGTCCAGTTCACTGAGCAAGGAGCAGGCCTTGTCTATTACATGTTGGGTTTATGGAACGGTATCTGAGCTAATTTGAAACCCTTGTTTTATGCATCACCCCACCTCACCTTTCCCGTTCAGCAGCCATAGTGTGTTTTCTAAATGTGTGACTCTGTTCTGTTTTGTAATTCAGTTCAAGTGTAGGGATTTTCACATTCCCTCTATAAGTGTTAGATTATGATAAGTGTCTTTTTCTGTGTGACTTATTTCACTTAGAATCGTCGTACCTAAATCCATTCATCATGCTGCTACTAGCATTATAAGATTGATTTCATGGCTGAGTGATATTCCATTGTACATACGGACCACAACTTCTTTATCCATTTTTCTCTTTCCTGGGATATTTAAGGTGTAATAAAGTGGAGGTTGTTGTCAACAGAGCAGCCCTAATCTTCGGGGTGCCTCTGTCTTGCTGCTTTTTAGTTTTCCCAATTTATACGCCCATGAATGGAAGGGCCCTATTCTCTCTAAGCTGTGTTTTTTAGATATTTCAGGACACACCGTACACTTCTCCAGAGTGGCTGTTGGCAACTTACATCCCGCCCATCAGCGTAGCAAGGCTCCCATTTCTCCATGGCCTGTCCTGCATTTCTGGTTTTGACACTTTTTTCAGCATGACCATTTTGACCGATGGGAAACGAGACTTCTTTGTAGCGCTGATTTGCCTTTCCAGGTTGCTTGGTTGGCCAAAAAGGGCGTATGCGTTTTTTCCTGAATATATTCAGGAAAAAACGCATACGCCCTTTTTGGCCAAGGGCAACATTGTCGACGTTTTGCCGCTTTTCATGTGCTTTAAAGGCCATTCGAATGTACCTCCTGAAATCTGTTTCCTGCAATTCTGCCTTGCTTTCAAATCCTCTTCGTTGCCTTCCCTCAATATATTTGGGGATGAGAGTTATCATTTATACCTCTGCAGGTTTGTGAATTGCAGTGCCCCTGAGCTCCGTTTTTCCACTCGCTTTTTTGGGAGCTGGCCGCAAAAGCGCAGGACTGCTTCAGGCCCTATTCTGGTTCCGGGGGGGCAGGCTGAGCCTGTGGTTAATTCTTCCTCCTGATGGGAAAATAGAGTGACCTGTGCCTGTCCCAACACCTAGAGCTAGTCTCTCATTGGTTCCCCCTCCTTCTGTTCCTCCTCAGGACAAATTGTAAGCTGTACGGAACAGGAGGTTAAAGGTGCTGCTGATTCTCCAAGGAGGGAGATTGCTAGTAAAGCGGCTGTAATGGCCACCCCGAGCACAAGGAGATGAGAAATGAGGTGCGTTTTAGAAACCTTTCCCGGTCACACGGTGTACCAACTTCTGGGTTTCTCATGCATGTTTTCGATGTAGGAAGAGGCCCTTGAACCTGGAGATTTGGGACCCATGGGATGGGTACCACGCAGTATTACTTTAAAGGGTCTGTGTTTGCTCACCGAACCTTACCAAACCTCTCAGCCCCAAGAGTGTCCACCCTTATGTCTCATCCAGCTGTGTGTCTACATATGGTCAATTCAGGTTGCATCACAGCCCCTGAACGAATTTTGTAAGAATTTCTCTTTCACTGTCTTTGTTTCATGGGTTTTTAAAAGTAATTTATTTTTATAATGGGGTTTAGCTGCTTTTCACTGCTGTGTTTATGCCGCTTTACACCCACTTGACTCACTTACAGAGAGATATCAATCCATAGGTTTTAAGATTCGTACTAGTCAGATATATTCTTGTGCGGTGAATAGGGGGTGTTGAGTCCAGTTCACTGAGCAAGCAGTAGGCCTTGTCTATTACATGTTGGGTTTATGGAACGGTATCTGAGCTAATTTGAAACCCTTGTTTTATTCATCTCCCCACCTCACCTTTCCCGTTCAGCAGCCATAGTGTGTTATCTAAATGTGTGACTCTGTTCTGTTTTGTAATTCAGTTCAAGTGTAGGGATTTTCACATTCCCTCTATAAGTGTTAGATTATGATAAGTGTGTTTTTCTGTGTGACTTATTTCACTTAGAATCGTCGTACCTAAATCCATTCATCATGCTGCTACTAGCATTATAAGATTGATTTCATGGCTGAGTGATATTCCATTGTACATACGGACCACAACTTCTTTATCCATTTTTCTCTTTCCTGGGATATTTAAGGTGTAATAAAGTGGAGGTTGTTGTCAACAGAGCAGCCCTAATCTTCGGGGTGCCTCTGTCTTGCTGCTTTTTAGTTTTCCCAATTTATACGCCCATGAATGGAAGGGTCCTATTCTCTCTAAGCTGTGTTTTTTAGATATTTCAGGACACACCGTACACTTCTCCAGAGTGGCTGTTGGCAATTTACATCCCGCCCATCAGCGTAGCAAGGCTCCCATTTCTCCATGGCCTGTCCTGCATTTCTGGTTTTGACACTTTTTTCAGCATGACCATTTTGACCGATGGGAAACGAGACTTCTTTGTAGCGCTGATTTGCCTTTCCAGGTTGCTTGGTTGGCCAAAAAGGGCGTATGCGTTTTTTCCTGAATATATTCAGGAAAAAACGCATACGCCCTTTTTGGCCAAGGGCAACATTGTCGACGTTTTGCCGCTTTTCATGTGCTTTAAAGGCGATTCGAATGTACCTCCTGAAATCTGTTTCCTGCAATTCTGCCTTGCTTTCAAATCCTCTTCGTTGCCTTCCCTCAATATATTTGGGGATGAGAGTTATCATTTATACCTCTGCAGGTTTGTGAATTGCAGTGCCCCTGAGCTCCGTTTTTCCACTCGCTTTTTTGGGAACTGGCCGCAAAAGCGCAGGATTGCTTCAGGCCCTATTCTGGTTCCGGGGGGGCAGGCTGAGCCTGTGGTTAATTCTTCCTCCTGATGGGAAAATAGAGTGACCTGTGCCTGTCCCAACACCTAGAGCTAGTCTCTCATTGGTTCCCCCTCCTTCTGTTCCTCCTCAGGACAAATTGCAAGCTGTACGGAACAGGAGGTTAAAGGTGCTGCTGATTCTCCAAGGAGGGAGATTGCTAGTAAAGCGGCTGTAATGGCCACCCCGAGCACAAGGAGATGAGAAATGAGGTGCGTTTTAGAAACCTTTCCCGGTCACACGGTGTACCAACTTCTGGGGTTCTCATGCATGTTTCCGATGTAGGAAGAGGCCCTTGAACCTGGAGATTTGGGACCCATGGGATGGGTACCACGCAGTATTACTTTAAAGGGTCTGTGTTTGCTCACCGAACCTTACCAAACCTCTCAGCCCCAAGAGTGTCCACCCTTATGTCTCATCCAGCTGTGTGTCTACATATGGTCAATTCAGGTTGCATCACAGCCCCTGAACGAATTTTGTAAGAATTTCTCTTTCACTGTCTTTGTTTCATGGGATTTTAAAAGTAATTTATTTTTATAATGGGGTTTAGCTGCTTTTCACTGCTGTCTTTATGCCGCTTTACACCCACTTGACTCACTTACAGAGAGATATCAATCCATAGGTTTTAAGATTCTTACTAGTCAGATATATTCTTGTGCGGTGAATAGGGGGTGTTGAGTCCAGTTCACTGAGCAAGCAGTAGGCCTTGTCTATTACATGTTGGGTTTATGGAACGGTATCTGAGCTAATTTGAAACCCTTGTTTTATGCATCACCCCACCTCACCTTTCCCGTTCAGCAGCCATAGTGTGTTTTCTAAATGTGTGACTCTGTTCTGTTTTGTAATTCAGTTCAAGTGTAGGGATTTTCACATTCCCTCTATAAGTGTTAGATTATGATAAGTGTGTTTTTCTGTGTGACTTATTTCACTTAGAATCGTCGTACCTAAATCCATTCATCATGCTGCTACTAGCATTATAAGATTGATTTCATGGCTGAGTGATATTCCATTGTACATACGGACCACAACTTCTTTATCCATGTTTCTCTTTCCTGGGATATTTAAGGTGTAATAAAGTGGAGGTTGTTGTCAACAGAGCAGCCCTAATCTTCGGGGTGCCTCTGTCTTGCTGCTTTTTAGTTTTCCCAATTTATACGCCCATGAATGGAAGGGCCCTATTCTCTCTAAGCTGTGTTTTTTAGATATTTCAGGACACACCGTACACTTCTCCAGAGTGGCTGTTGGCAACTTACATCCCGCCCATCAGCGTAGCAAGGCTCCCATTTCTCCATGGCCTGTCCTGCATTTCTGGTTTTGACACTTTTTTCAGCATGACCATTTTGACCGATGGGAAACGAGACTTCTTTGTAGCGCTGATTTGCCTTTCCAGGTTGCTTGGTTGGCCAAAAAGGGCGTATGCGTTTTTTCCTGAATATATTCAGGAAAAAACGCATACGCCCTTTTTGGCCAAGGGCAACATTGTCGACGTTTTGCCGCTTTTCATGTGCTTTAAAGGCGATTCGAATGTACCTCCTGAAATCTGTTTCCTGCAATTCTGCCTTGCTTTCAAATCCTCTTCGTTGCCTTCCCTCAATATATTTGGGGATGAGAGTTATCATTTATACCTCTGCAGGTTTGTGAATTGCAGTGCCCCTGAGCTCCGTTTTTCCACTCGCTTTTTTGGGAGCTGGCCGCAAAAGCGCAGGACTGCTTCAGGCCCTATTCTGGTTCCGGGGGGGCAGGCTGAGCCTGTGGTTAATTCTTCCTCCTGATGGGAAAATAGAGTGACCTGTGCCTGTCCCAACACCTAGAGCTAGTCTCTCATTGGTTCCCCCTCCTTCTGTTCCTCCTCAGGACAAATTGTAAGCTGTACGGAACAGGAGGTTAAAGGTGCTGCTGATTCTCCAAGGAGGGAGATTGCTAGTAAAGCGGCTGTAATGGCCACCCCGAGCACAAGGAGATGAGAAATGAGGTGCGTTTTAGAAACCTTTCCCGGTCACACGGTGTACCAACTTCTGGGTTTCTCATGCATGTTTTCGATGTAGGAAGAGGCCCTTGAACCTGGAGATTTGGGACCCATGGGATGGGTACCACGCAGTATTACTTTAAAGGGTCTGTGTTTGCTCACCGAACCTTACCAAACCTCTCAGCCCCAAGAGTGTCCACCCTTATGTCTCATCCAGCTGTGTGTCTACATATGGTCAATTCAGGTTGCATCACAGCCCCTGAACGAATTTTGTAAGAATTTCTCTTTCACTGTCTTTGTTTCATGGGTTTTTAAAAGTAATTTATTTTTATAATGGGGTTTAGCTGCTTTTCACTGCTGTGTTTATGCCGCTTTACACCCACTTGACTCACTTACAGAGAGATATCAATCCATAGGTTTTAAGATTCGTACTAGTCAGATATATTCTTGTGCGGTGAATAGGGGGTGTTGAGTCCAGTTCACTGAGCAAGCAGTAGGCCTTGTCTATTACATGTTGGGTTTATGGAACGGTATCTGAGCTAATTTGAAACCCTTGTTTTATTCATCTCCCCACCTCACCTTTCCCGTTCAGCAGCCATAGTGTGTTATCTAAATGTGTGACTCTGTTCTGTTTTGTAATTCAGTTCAAGTGTAGGGATTTTCACATTCCCTCTATAAGTGTTAGATTATGATAAGTGTGTTTTTCTGTGTGACTTATTTCACTTAGAATCGTCGTACCTAAATCCATTCATCATGCTGCTACTAGCATTATAAGATTGATTTCATGGCTGAGTGATATTCCATTGTACATACGGACCACAACTTCTTTATCCATTTTTCTCTTTCCTGGGATATTTAAGGTGTAATAAAGTGGAGGTTGTTGTCAACAGAGCAGCCCTAATCTTCGGGGTGCCTCTGTCTTGCTGCTTTTTAGTTTTCCCAATTTATACGCCCATGAATGGAAGGGTCCTATTCTCTCTAAGCTGTGTTTTTTAGATATTTCAGGACACACCGTACACTTCTCCAGAGTGGCTGTTGGCAATTTACATCCCGCCCATCAGCGTAGCAAGGCTCCCATTTCTCCATGGCCTGTCCTGCATTTCTGGTTTTGACACTTTTTTCAGCATGACCATTTTGACCGATGGGAAACGAGACTTCTTTGTAGCGCTGATTTGCCTTTCCAGGTTGCTTGGTTGGCCAAAAAGGGCGTATGCGTTTTTTCCTGAATATATTCAGGAAAAAACGCATACGCCCTTTTTGGCCAAGGGCAACATTGTCGACGTTTTGCCGCTTTTCATGTGCTTTAAAGGCGATTCGAATGTACCTCCTGAAATCTGTTTCCTGCAATTCTGCCTTGCTTTCAAATCCTCTTCGTTGCCTTCCCTCAATATATTTGGGGATGAGAGTTATCATTTATACCTCTGCAGGTTTGTGAATTGCAGTGCCCCTGAGCTCCGTTTTTCCACTCGCTTTTTTGGGAACTGGCCGCAAAAGCGCAGGATTGCTTCAGGCCCTATTCTGGTTCCGGGGGGGCAGGCTGAGCCTGTGGTTAATTCTTCCTCCTGATGGGAAAATAGAGTGACCTGTGCCTGTCCCAACACCTAGAGCTAGTCTCTCATTGGTTCCCCCTCCTTCTGTTCCTCCTCAGGACAAATTGCAAGCTGTACGGAACAGGAGGTTAAAGGTGCTGCTGATTCTCCAAGGAGGGAGATTGCTAGTAAAGCGGCTGTAATGGCCACCCCGAGCACAAGGAGATGAGAAATGAGGTGCGTTTTAGAAACCTTTCCCGGTCACACGGTGTACCAACTTCTGGGGTTCTCATGCATGTTTCCGATGTAGGAAGAGGCCCTTGAACCTGGAGATTTGGGACCCATGGGATGGGTACCACGCAGTATTACTTTAAAGGGTCTGTGTTTGCTCACCGAACCTTACCAAACCTCTCAGCCCCAAGAGTGTCCACCCTTATGTCTCATCCAGCTGTGTGTCTACATATGGTCAATTCAGGTTGCATCACAGCCCCTGAAAGAATTTTGTAAGAATTTCTCTTTCACTGTCTTTGTTTCATGGGATTTTAAAAGTAATTTATTTTTATAATGGGGTTTAGCTGCTTTTCACTGCTGTCTTTATGCCGCTTTACACCCACTTGACTCACTTACAGAGAGATATCAATCCATAGGTTTTAAGATTCTTACTAGTCAGATATATTCTTGTGCGGTGAATAGGGGGTGTTGAGTCCAGTTCACTGAGCAAGCAGTAGGCCTTGTCTATTACATGTTGGGTTTATGGAACGGTATCTGAGCTAATTTGAAACCCTTGTTTTATGCATCACCCCACCTCACCTTTCCCGTTCAGCAGCCATAGTGTGTTTTCTAAATGTGTGACTCTGTTCTGTTTTGTAATTCACTTCAAGTGTAGGGATTTTCACATTCCCTCTATAAGTGTTAGATTATGATAAGTGTCTTTTTCTGTGTGACTTATTTCACTTAGAATCGTCGTACCTAAATCCATTCATCATGCTGCTACTAGCATTATAAGATTGATTTCATGGCTGAGTGATATTCCATTGTACATACGGACCACAACTTCTTTATCCATGTTTCTCTTTCCTGGGATATTTAAGGTGTAATAAAGTGGAGGTTGTTGTCAACAGAGCAGCCCTAATCTTCGGGGTGCCTCTGTCTTGCTGCTTTTTAGTTTTCCCAATTTATACGCCCATGAATGGAAGGGCCCTATTCTCTCTAAGCTGTGTTTTTTAGATATTTCAGGACACACCGTACACTTCTCCAGAGTGGCTGTTGGCAATTTACATCCCGCCCATCAGCGTAGCAAGGCTCCCATTTCTCCATGGCCTGTCCTGCATTTCTGGTTTTGACACTTTTTTCAGCATGACCATTTTGACCGATGGGAAATGAGACTTCTTTGTAGCGCTGATTTGCCTTTCCAGGTTGCTTGGTTGGCCAAAAAGGGCGTATGCGTTTTTTCCTGAATATATTCAGGAAAAAACGCATACGCCCTTTTTGGCCAAGGGCAACATTGTCGACGTTTTGCCGCTTTTCATGTGCTTTACAGGCGATTCGAATGTACCTCCTGAAATCTGTTTCCTGCAATTCTGCCTTGCTTTCAAATCCTCTTCGTTGCCTTCCCTCAATATATTTGGGGATGAGAGTTATCATTTATACCTCTGCAGGTTTGTGAATTGCAGTGCCCCTGAGCTCCGTTTTTCCACTCGCTTTTTTGGGAGCTGGCCGCAAAAGCGCAGGACTGCTTCAGGCCCTATTCTGGTTCCGGGGGGGCAGGCTGAGCCTGTGGTTAATTCTTCCTCCTGATGGGAAAATAGAGTGACCTGTGCCTGTCCCAACACCTAGAGCTAGTCTCTCATTGGTTCCCCCTCCTTCTGTTCCTCCTCAGGACAAATTGTAAGCTGTACGGAACAGGAGGTTAAAGGTGCTGCTGATTCTCCAAGGAGGGAGATTGCTAGTAAAGCGGCTGTAATGGCCACCCCGAGCACAAGGAGATGAGAAATGAGGTGCGTTTTAGAAACCTTTCCCGGTCACACGGTGTACCAACTTCTGGGTTTCTCATGCATGTTTTCGATGTAGGAAGAGGCCCTTGAACCTGGAGATTTGGGACCCATGGGATGGGTACCACGCAGTATTACTTTAAAGGGTCTGTGTTTGCTCACCGAACCTTACCAAACCTCTCAGCCCCAAGAGTGTCCACCCTTATGTCTCATCCAGCTGTGTGTCTACATATGGTCAATTCAGGTTGCATCACAGCCCCTGAACGAATTTTGTAAGAATTTCTCTTTCACTGTCTTTGTTTCATGGGTTTTTAAAAGTAATTTATTTTTATAATGGGGTTTAGCTGCTTTTCACTGCTGTGTTTATGCCGCTTTACACCCACTTGACTCACTTACAGAGAGATATCAATCCATAGGTTTTAAGATTCGTACTAGTCAGATATATTCTTGTGCGGTGAATAGGGGGTGTTGAGTCCAGTTCACTGAGCAAGCAGTAGGCCTTGTCTATTACATGTTGGGTTTATGGAACGGTATCTGAGCTAATTTGAAACCCTTGTTTTATTCATCTCCCCACCTCACCTTTCCCGTTCAGCAGCCATAGTGTGTTATCTAAATGTGTGACTCTGTTCTGTTTTGTAATTCAGTTCAAGTGTAGGGATTTTCACATTCCCTCTATAAGTGTTAGATTATGATAAGTGTGTTTTTCTGTGTGACTTATTTCACTTAGAATCGTCGTACCTAAATCCATTCATCATGCTGCTACTAGCATTATAAGATTGATTTCATGGCTGAGTGATATTCCATTGTACATACGGACCACAACTTCTTTATCCATTTTTCTCTTTCCTGGGATATTTAAGGTGTAATAAAGTGGAGGTTGTTGTCAACAGAGCAGCCCTAATCTTCGGGGTGCCTCTGTCTTGCTGCTTTTTAGTTTTCCCAATTTATACGCCCATGAATGGAAGGGTCCTATTCTCTCTAAGCTGTGTTTTTTAGATATTTCAGGACACACCGTACACTTCTCCAGAGTGGCTGTTGGCAATTTACATCCCGCCCATCAGCGTAGCAAGGCTCCCATTTCTCCATGGCCTGTCCTGCATTTCTGGTTTTGACACTTTTTTCAGCATGACCATTTTGACCGATGGGAAACGAGACTTCTTTGTAGCGCTGATTTGCCTTTCCAGGTTGCTTGGTTGGCCAAAAAGGGCGTATGCGTTTTTTCCTGAATATATTCAGGAAAAAACGCATACGCCCTTTTTGGCCAAGGGCAACATTGTCGACGTTTTGCCGCTTTTCATGTGCTTTAAAGGCGATTCGAATGTACCTCCTGAAATCTGTTTCCTGCAATTCTGCCTTGCTTTCAAATCCTCTTCGTTGCCTTCCCTCAATATATTTGGGGATGAGAGTTATCATTTATACCTCTGCAGGTTTGTGAATTGCAGTGCCCCTGAGCTCCGTTTTTCCACTCGCTTTTTTGGGAACTGGCCGCAAAAGCGCAGGATTGCTTCAGGCCCTATTCTGGTTCCGGGGGGGCAGGCTGAGCCTGTGGTTAATTCTTCCTCCTGATGGGAAAATAGAGTGACCTGTGCCTGTCCCAACACCTAGAGCTAGTCTCTCATTGGTTCCCCCTCCTTCTGTTCCTCCTCAGGACAAATTGCAAGCTGTACGGAACAGGAGGTTAAAGGTGCTGCTGATTCTCCAAGGAGGGAGATTGCTAGTAAAGCGGCTGTAATGGCCACCCCGAGCACAAGGAGATGAGAAATGAGGTGCGTTTTAGAAACCTTTCCCGGTCACACGGTGTACCAACTTCTGGGGTTCTCATGCATGTTTCCGATGTAGGAAGAGGCCCTTGAACCTGGAGATTTGGGACCCATGGGATGGGTACCACGCAGTATTACTTTAAAGGGTCTGTGTTTGCTCACCGAACCTTACCAAACCTCTCAGCCCCAAGAGTGTCCACCCTTATGTCTCATCCAGCTGTGTGTCTACATATGGTCAATTCAGGTTGCATCACAGCCCCTGAAAGAATTTTGTAAGAATTTCTCTTTCACTGTCTTTGTTTCATGGGATTTTAAAAGTAATTTATTTTTATAATGGGGTTTAGCTGCTTTTCACTGCTGTCTTTATGCCGCTTTACACCCACTTGACTCACTTACAGAGAGATATCAATCCATAGGTTTTAAGATTCTTACTAGTCAGATATATTCTTGTGCGGTGAATAGGGGGTGTTGAGTCCAGTTCACTGAGCAAGCAGTAGGCCTTGTCTATTACATGTTGGGTTTATGGAACGGTATCTGAGCTAATTTGAAACCCTTGTTTTATGCATCACCCCACCTCACCTTTCCCGTTCAGCAGCCATAGTGTGTTTTCTAAATGTGTGACTCTGTTCTGTTTTGTAATTCAGTTCAAGTGTAGGGATTTTCACATTCCCTCTATAAGTGTTAGATTATGATAAGTGTGTTTTTCTGTGTGACTTATTTCACTTAGAATCGTCGTACCTAAATCCATTCATCATGCTGCTACTAGCATTATAAGATTGATTTCATGGCTGAGTGATATTCCATTGTACATACGGACCACAACTTCTTTATCCATTTTTCTCTTTCCTGGGATATTTAAGGTGTAATAAAGTGGAGGTTGTTGTCAACAGAGCAGCCCTAATCTTCGGGGTGCCTCTGTCTTGCTGCTTTTTAGTTTTCCCAATTTATACGCCCATGAATGGAAGGGCCCTATTCTCTCTAAGCTGTGTTTTTTAGATATTTCAGGACACACCGTACACTTCTCCAGAGTGGCTGTTGGCAATTTACATCCCGCCCATCAGCGTAGCAAGGCTCCCATTTCTCCATGGCCTGTCCTGCATTTCTGGTTTTGACACTTTTTTCAGCATGACCATTTTGACCGATGGGAAATGAGACTTCTTTGTAGCGCTGATTTGCCTTTCCAGGTTGCTTGGTTGGCCAAAAAGGGCGTATGCGTTTTTTCCTGAATATATTCAGGAAAAAACGCATACGCCCTTTTTGGCCAAGGGCAACATTGTCGACGTTTTGCCGCTTTTCATGTGCTTTAAAGGCGATTCGAATGTACCTCCTGAAATCTGTTTCCTGCAATTCTGCCTTGCTTTCAAATCCTCTTCGTTGCCTTCCCTCAATATATTTGGGGATGAGAGTTATCATTTATACCTCTGCAGGTTTGTGAATTGCAGTGCCCCTGAGCTCCGTTTTTCCACTCGCTTTTTTGGGAGCTGGCCGCAAAAGCGCAGGACTGCTTCAGGCCCTATTCTGGTTCCGGGGGGGCAGGCTGAGCCTGTGGTTAATTCTTCCTCCTGATGGGAAAATAGAGTGACCTGTGCCTGTCCCAACACCTAGAGCTAGTCTCTCATTGGTTCCCCCTCCTTCTGTTCCTCCTCAGGACAAATTGTAAGCTGTACGGAACAGGAGGTTAAAGGTGCTGCTGATTCTCCAAGGAGGGAGATTGCTAGTAAAGCGGCTGTAATGGCCACCCCGAGCACAAGGAGATGAGAAATGAGGTGCGTTTTAGAAACCTTTCCCGGTCACACGGTGTACCAACTTCTGGGTTTCTCATGCATGTTTTCGATGTAGGAAGAGGCCCTTGAACCTGGAGATTTGGGACCCATGGGATGGGTACCACGCAGTATTACTTTAAAGGGTCTGTGTTTGCTCACCGAACCTTACCAAACCTCTCAGCCCCAAGAGTGTCCACCCTTATGTCTCATCCAGCTGTGTGTCTACATATGGTCAATTCAGGTTGCATCACAGCCCCTGAACGAATTTTGTAAGAATTTCTCTTTCACTGTCTTTGTTTCATGGGTTTTTAAAAGTAATTTATTTTTATAATGGGGTTTAGCTGCTTTTCACTGCTGTGTTTATGCCGCTTTACACCCACTTGACTCACTTACAGAGAGATATCAATCCATAGGTTTTAAGATTCGTACTAGTCAGATATATTCTTGTGCGGTGAATAGGGGGTGTTGAGTCCAGTTCACTGAGCAAGCAGTAGGCCTTGTCTATTACATGTTGGGTTTATGGAACGGTATCTGAGCTAATTTGAAACCCTTGTTTTATTCATCTCCCCACCTCACCTTTCCCGTTCAGCAGCCATAGTGTGTTATCTAAATGTGTGACTCTGTTCTGTTTTGTAATTCAGTTCAAGTGTAGGGATTTTCACATTCCCTCTATAAGTGTTAGATTATGATAAGTGTGTTTTTCTGTGTGACTTATTTCACTTAGAATCGTCGTACCTAAATCCATTCATCATGCTGCTACTAGCATTATAAGATTGATTTCATGGCTGAGTGATATTCCATTGTACATACGGACCACAACTTCTTTATCCATTTTTCTCTTTCCTGGGATATTTAAGGTGTAATAAAGTGGAGGTTGTTGTCAACAGAGCAGCCCTAATCTTCGGGGTGCCTCTGTCTTGCTGCTTTTTAGTTTTCCCAATTTATACGCCCATGAATGGAAGGGTCCTATTCTCTCTAAGCTGTGTTTTTTAGATATTTCAGGACACACCGTACACTTCTCCAGAGTGGCTGTTGGCAATTTACATCCCGCCCATCAGCGTAGCAAGGCTCCCATTTCTCCATGGCCTGTCCTGCATTTCTGGTTTTGACACTTTTTTCAGCATGACCATTTTGACCGATGGGAAACGAGACTTCTTTGTAGCGCTGATTTGCCTTTCCAGGTTGCTTGGTTGGCCAAAAAGGGCGTATGCGTTTTTTCCTGAATATATTCAGGAAAAAACGCATACGCCCTTTTTGGCCAAGGGCAACATTGTCGACGTTTTGCCGCTTTTCATGTGCTTTAAAGGCGATTCGAATGTACCTCCTGAAATCTGTTTCCTGCAATTCTGCCTTGCTTTCAAATCCTCTTCGTTGCCTTCCCTCAATATATTTGGGGATGAGAGTTATCATTTATACCTCTGCAGGTTTGTGAATTGCAGTGCCCCTGAGCTCCGTTTTTCCACTCGCTTTTTTGGGAACTGGCCGCAAAAGCGCAGGATTGCTTCAGGCCCTATTCTGGTTCCGGGGGGGCAGGCTGAGCCTGTGGTTAATTCTTCCTCCTGATGGGAAAATAGAGTGACCTGTGCCTGTCCCAACACCTAGAGCTAGTCTCTCATTGGTTCCCCCTCCTTCTGTTCCTCCTCAGGACAAATTGCAAGCTGTACGGAACAGGAGGTTAAAGGTGCTGCTGATTCTCCAAGGAGGGAGATTGCTAGTAAAGCGGCTGTAATGGCCACCCCGAGCACAAGGAGATGAGAAATGAGGTGCGTTTTAGAAACCTTTCCCGGTCACACGGTGTACCAACTTCTGGGTTTCTCATGCATGTTTTCGATGTAGGAAGAGGCCCTTGAACCTGGAGATTTGGGACCCATGGGATGGGTACCACGCAGTATTACTTTAAAGGGTCTGTGTTTGCTCACCGAACCTTACCAAACCTCTCAGCCCCAAGAGTGTCCACCCTTATGTCTCATCCAGCTGTGTGTCTACATATGGTCAATTCAGGTTGCATCACAGCCCCTGAACGAATTTTGTAAGAATTTCTCTTTCACTGTCTTTGTTTCATGGGTTTTTTAAAGTAATTTATTTTTATAATGGGGTTTAGCTGCTTTTCACTGCTGTCTTTATGCCGCTTTACACCCACTTGACTCACTTACAGAGAGATATCAATCCATAGGTTTTAAGATTCTTACTAGTCAGATATATTCTTGTGCGGTGAATAGGGGGTGTTGAGTCCAGTTCACTGAGCAAGGAGCAGGCCTTGTCTATTACATGTTGGGTTTATGGAACGGTATCTGAGCTAATTTGAAACCCTTGTTTTATGCATCACCCCACCTCACCTTTCCCGTTCAGCAGCCATAGTGTGTTTTCTAAATGTGTGACTCTGTTCTGTTTTGTAATTCAGTTCAAGTGTAGGGATTTTCACATTCCCTCTATAAGTGTTAGATTATGATAAGTGTCTTTTTCTGTGTGACTTATTTCACTTAGAATCGTCGTACCTAAATCCATTCATCATGCTGCTACTAGCATTATAAGATTGATTTCATGGCTGAGTGATATTCCATTGTACATACGGACCACAACTTCTTTATCCATTTTTCTCTTTCCTGGGATATTTAAGGTGTAATAAAGTGGAGGTTGTTGTCAACAGAGCAGCCCTAATCTTCGGGGTGCCTCTGTCTTGCTGCTTTTTAGTTTTCCCAATTTATACGCCCATGAATGGAAGGGCCCTATTCTCTCTAAGCTGTGTTTTTTAGATATTTCAGGACACACCGTACACTTCTCCAGAGTGGCTGTTGGCAACTTACATCCCGCCCATCAGCGTAGCAAGGCTCCCATTTCTCCATGGCCTGTCCTGCATTTCTGGTTTTGACACTTTTTTCAGCATGACCATTTTGACCGATGGGAAACGAGACTTCTTTGTAGCGCTGATTTGCCTTTCCAGGTTGCTTGGTTGGCCAAAAAGGGCGTATGCGTTTTTTCCTGAATATATTCAGGAAAAAACGCATACGCCCTTTTTGGCCAAGGGCAACATTGTCGACGTTTTGCCGCTTTTCATGTGCTTTAAAGGCGATTCGAATGTACCTCCTGAAATCTGTTTCCTGCAATTCTGCCTTGCTTTCAAATCCTCTTCGTTGCCTTCCCTCAATATATTTGGGGATGAGAGTTATCATTTATACCTCTGCAGGTTTGTGAATTGCAGTGCCCCTGAGCTCCGTTTTTCCACTCGCTTTTTTGGGAGCTGGCCGCAAAAGCGCAGGACTGCTTCAGGCCCTATTCTGGTTCCGGGGGGGCAGGCTGAGCCTGTGGTTAATTCTTCCTCCTGATGGGAAAATAGAGTGACCTGTGCCTGTCCCAACACCTAGAGCTAGTCTCTCATTGGTTCCCCCTCCTTCTGTTCCTCCTCAGGACAAATTGCAAGCTGTACGGAACAGGAGGTTAAAGGTGCTGCTGATTCTCCAAGGAGGGAGATTGCTAGTAAAGCGGCTGTAATGGCCACCCCGAGCACAAGGAGATGAGAAATGAGGTGCGTTTTAGAAACCTTTCCCGGTCACACGGTGTACCAACTTCTGGGTTTCTCATGCATGTTTCCGATGTAGGAAGAGGCCCTTGAACCTGGAGATTTGGGACCCATGGGATGGGTACCACGCAGTATTACTTTAAAGGGTCTGTGTTTGCTCACCGAACCTTACCAAACCTCTCAGCCCCAAGAGTGTCCACCCTTATGTCTCATCCAGCTGTGTGTCTACATATGGTCAATTCAGGTTGCATCACAGCCCCTGAACGAATTTTGTAAGAATTTCTCTTTCACTGTCTTTGTTTCATGGGTTTTTAAAAGTAATTTATTTTTATAATGGGGTTTAGCTGCTTTTCACTGCTGTGTTTATGCCGCTTTACACCCACTTGACTCACTTACAGAGAGATATCAATCCATAGGTTTTAAGATTCTTACTAGTCAGATATATTCTTGTGCGGTGAATAGGGGGTGTTGAGTCCAGTTCACTGAGCAAGCAGTAGGCCTTGTCTATTACATGTTGGGTTTATGGAACGGTATCTGAGCTAATTTGAAACCCTTGTTTTATGCATCACCCCACCTCACCTTTCCCGTTCAGCAGCCATAGTGTGTTTTCTAAATGTGTGACTCTGTTCTGTTTTGTAATTCAGTTCAAGTGTAGGGATTTTCACATTCCCTCTATAAGTGTTAGATTATGATAAGTGTCTTTTTCTGTGTGACTTATTTCACTTAGAATCGTCGTACCTAAATCCATTCATCATGCTGCTACTAGCATTATAAGATTGATTTCATGGCTGAGTGATATTCCATTGTACATACGGACCACAACTTCTTTATCCATGTTTCTCTTTCCTGGGATATTTAAGGTGTAATAAAGTGGAGGTTGTTGTCAACAGAGCAGCCCTAATCTTCGGGGTGCCTCTGTCTTGCTGCTTTTTAGTTTTCCCAATTTATACGCCCATGAATGGAAGGGCCCTATTCTCTCTAAGCTGTGTTTTTTAGATATTTCAGGACACACCGTACACTTCTCCAGAGTGGCTGTTGGCAATTTACATCCCGCCCATCAGCGTAGCAAGGCTCCCATTTCTCCATGGCCTGTCCTGCATTTCTGGTTTTGACACTTTTTTCAGCATGACCATTTTGACCGATGGGAAACGAGACTTCTTTGTAGCGCTGATTTGCCTTTCCAGGTTGCTTGGTTGGCCAAAAAGGGCGTATGCGTTTTTTCCTGAATATATTCAGGAAAAAACGCATACGCCCTTTTTGGCCAAGGGCAACATTGTCGACGTTTTGCCGCTTTTCATGTGCTTTAAAGGCGATTCGAATGTACCTCCTGAAATCTGTTTCCTGCAATTCTGCCTTGCTTTCAAATCCTCTTCGTTGCCTTCCCTCAATATATTTGGGGATGAGAGTTATCATTTATACCTCTGCAGGTTTGTGAATTGCAGTGCCCCTGAGCTCCGTTTTTCCACTCGCTTTTTTGGGAGCTGGCCGCAAAAGCGCAGGACTGCTTCAGGCCCTATTCTGGTTCCGGGGGGGCAGGCTGAGCCTGTGGTTAATTCTTCCTCCTGATGGGAAAATAGAGTGACCTGTGCCTGTCCCAACACCTAGAGCTAGTCTCTCATTGGTTCCCCCTCCTTCTGTTCCTCCTCAGGACAAATTGCAAGCTGTACGGAACAGGAGGTTAAAGGTGCTGCTGATTCTCCAAGGAGGGAGATTGCTAGTAAAGCGGCTGTAATGGCCACCCCGAGCACAAGGAGATGAGAAATGAGGTGCGTTTTAGAAACCTTTCCCGGTCACACGGTGTACCAACTTCTGGGTTTCTCATGCATGTTTTCGATGTAGGAAGAGGCCCTTGAACCTGGAGATTTGGGACCCATGGGATGGGTACCACGCAGTATTACTTTAAAGGGTCTGTGTTTGCTCACCGAACCTTACCAAACCTCTCAGCCCCAAGAGTGTCCACCCTTATGTCTCATCCAGCTGTGTGTCTACATATGGTCAATTCAGGTTGCATCACAGCCCCTGAACGAATTTTGTAAGAATTTCTCTTTCACTGTCTTTGTTTCATGGGATTTTAAAAGTAATTTATTTTTATAATGGGGTTTAGCTGCTTTTCACTGCTGTCTTTATGCCGCTTTACACCCACTTGACTCACTTACAGAGAGATATCAATCCATAGGTTTTAAGATTCTTACTAGTCAGATATATTCTTGTGCGGTGAATAGGGGGTGTTGAGTCCAGTTCACTGAGCAAGGAGCAGGCCTTGTCTATTACATGTTGGGTTTATGGAACGGTATCTGAGCTAATTTGAAACCCTTGTTTTATGCATCACCCCACCTCACCTTTCCCGTTCAGCAGCCATAGTGTGTTTTCTAAATGTGTGACTCTGTTCTGTTTTGTAATTCAGTTCAAGTGTAGGGATTTTCACATTCCCTCTATAAGTGTTAGATTATGATAAGTGTCTTTTTCTGTGTGACTTATTTCACTTAGAATCGTCGTACCTAAATCCATTCATCATGCTGCTACTAGCATTATAAGATTGATTTCATGGCTGAGTGATATTCCATTGTACATACGGACCACAACTTCTTTATCCATGTTTCTCTTTCCTGGGATATTTAAGGTGTAATAAAGTGGAGGTTGTTGTCAACAGAGCAGCCCTAATCTTCGGGGTGCCTCTGTCTTGCTGCTTTTTAGTTTTCCCAATTTATACGCCCATGAATGGAAGGATCCTATTCTCTCTAAGCTGTGTTTTTTAGATATTTCAGGACACACCGTACACTTCTCCAGAGTGGCTGTTGGCAATTTACATCCCGCCCATCAGCGTAGCAAGGCTCCCATTTCTCCATGGCCTGTCCTGCATTTCTGGTTTTGACACTTTTTTCAGCATGACCATTTTGACCGATGGGAAACGAGACTTCTTTGTAGCGCTGATTTGCCTTTCCAGGTTGCTTGGTTGGCCAAAAAGGGCGTATGCGTTTTTTCCTGAATATATTCAGGAAAAAACGCATACGCCCTTTTTGGCCAAGGGCAACATTGTCGACGTTTTGCCGCTTTTCATGTGCTTTAAAGGCGATTCGAATGTACCTCCTGAAATCTGTTTCCTGCAATTCTGCCTTGCTTTCAAATCCTCTTCGTTGCCTTCCCTCAATGTATTTGGGGATGAGAGTTATCATTTATACCTCTGCAGGTTTGTGAATTTCAGTGCCCCTGAGCTCCGTTTTTCCACTCGCTTTTTTGGGAGCTGGGCGCAAAAGCGCAGGACTGCTTCAGGCCCTATTCTGGTTCCGGGGGGGCAGGCTGAGCCTGTGGTTAATTCTTCCTCCTGATGGGAAAATAGAGTGACCTGTGCCTGTCCCAACACCTAGAGCTAGTCTCTCATTGGTTCCCCCTCCTTCTGTTCCTCCTCAGGACAAATTGCAAGCTGTACGGAACAGGAGGTTAAAGGTGCTGCTGATTCTCCAAGGAGGGAGATTGCTAGTAAAGCGGCTGTAATGGCCACCCCGAGCACAAGGAGATGAGAAATGAGGTGCGTTTTAGAAACCTTTCCCGGTCACACGGTGTACCAACTTCTGGGTTTCTCATGCATGTTTTCGATGTAGGAAGAGGCCCTTGAACCTGGAGATTTGGGACCCATGGGATGGGTACCACGCAGTATTACTTTAAAGGGTCTGTGTTTGCTCACCGAACCTTACCAAACCTCTCAGCCCCAAGAGTGTCCACCCTTATGTCTCATCCAGCTGTGTGTCTACATATGGTCAATTCAGGTTGCATCACAGCCCCTGAACGAATTTTGTAAGAATTTCTCTTTCACTGTCTTTGTTTCATGGGTTTTTTAAAGTAATTTATTTTTATAATGGGGTTTAGCTGCTTTTCACTGCTGTGTTTATGCCGCTTTACACCCACTTGACTCACTTACAGAGAGATATCAATCCATAGGTTTTAAGATTCGTACTAGTCAGATATATTCTTGTGCGGTGAATAGGGGGTGTTGAGTCCAGTTCACTGAGCAAGCAGTAGGCCTTGTCTATTACATGTTGGGTTTATGGAACGGTATCTGAGCTAATTTGAAACCCTTGTTTTATTCATCTCCCCACCTCACCTTTCCCGTTCAGCAGCCATAGTGTGTTATCTAAATGTGTGACTCTGTTCTGTTTTGTAATTCAGTTCAAGTGTAGGGATTTTCACATTCCCTCTATAAGTGTTAGATTATGATAAGTGTGTTTTTCTGTGTGACTTATTTCACTTAGAATCGTCGTACCTAAATCCATTCATCATGCTGCTACTAGCATTATAAGATTGATTTCATGGCTGAGTGATATTCCATTGTACATACGGACCACAACTTCTTTATCCATTTTTCTCTTTCCTGGGATATTTAAGGTGTAATAAAGTGGAGGTTGTTGTCAACAGAGCAGCCCTAATCTTCGGGGTGCCTCTGTCTTGCTGCTTTTTAGTTTTCCCAATTTATACGCCCATGAATGGAAGGGCCCTATTCTCTCTAAGCTGTGTTTTTTAGATATTTCAGGACACACCGTACACTTCTCCAGAGTGGCTGTTGGCAATTTACATCCCGCCCATCAGCGTAGCAAGGCTCCCATTTCTCCATGGCCTGTCCTGCATTTCTGGTTTTGACACTTTTTTCAGCATGACCATTTTGACCGATGGGAAACGAGACTTCTTTGTAGCGCTGATTTGCCTTTCCAGGTTGCTTGGTTGGCCAAAAAGGGCGTATGCGTTTTTTCCTGAATATATTCAGGAAAAAACGCATACGCCCTTTTTGGCCAAGGGCAACATTGTCGACGTTTTGCCGCTTTTCATGTGCTTTAAAGGCGATTCGAATGTACCTCCTGAAATCTGTTTCCTGCAATTCTGCCTTGCTTTCAAATCCTCTTCGTTGCCTTCCCTCAATATATTTGGGGATGAGAGTTATCATTTATACCTCTGCAGGTTTGTGAATTGCAGTGCCCCTGAGCTCCGTTTTTCCACTCGCTTTTTTGGGAGCTGGCCGCAAAAGCGCAGGACTGCTTCAGGCCCTATTCTGGTTCCGGGGGGGCAGGCTGAGCCTGTGGTTAATTCTTCCTCCTGATGGGAAAATAGAGTGACCTGTGCCTGTCCCAACACCTAGAGCTAGTCTCTCATTGGTTCCCCCTCCTTCTGTTCCTCCTCAGCACAAATTGCAAGCTGTACGGAACAGGAGGTTAAAGGTGCTGCTGATTCTCCAAGGAGGGAGATTGCTAGTAAAGCGGCTGTAATGGCCACCCCGAGCACAAGGAGATGAGAAATGAGGTGCGTTTTAGAAACCTTTCCCGGTCACACGGTGTACCAACTTCTGGGTTTCTCATGCATGTTTTCGATGTAGGAAGAGGCCCTTGAACCTGGAGATTTGGGACCCATGGGATGGGTACCACGCAGTATTACTTTAAAGGGTCTGTGTTTGCTCACCGAACCTTACCAAACCTCTCAGCCCCAAGAGTGTCCACCCTTATGTCTCATCCAGCTGTGTGTCTACATATGGTCAATTCAGGTTGCATCACAGCCCCTGAACGAATTTTGTAAGAATTTCTCTTTCACTGCCTTTGTTTCATGGGTTTTTAAAAGTAATTTATTTTTATAATGGGGTTTAGCTGCTTTTCACTGCTGTGTTTATGCCGCTTTACACCCACTTGACTCACTTACAGAGAGATATCAATCCATAGGTTTTAAGATTCTTACTAGTCAGATATATTCTTGTGCGGTGAATAGGGGGTGTTGAGTCCAGTTCACTGAGCAAGGAGCAGGCCTTGTCTATTACATGTTGGGTTTATGGAACGGTATCTGAGCTAATTTGAAACCCTTGTTTTATGCATCACCCCACCTCACCTTTCCCGTTCAGCAGCCATAGTGTGTTTTCTAAATGTGTGACTCTGTTCTGTTTTGTAATTCAGTTCAAGTGTAGGGATTTTCACATTCCCTCTATAAGTGTTAGATTATGATAAGTGTCTTTTTCTGTGTGACTTATTTCACTTAGAATCGTCGTACCTCAATCCATTCATCATGCTGCTACTAGCATTATAAGATTGATTTCATGGCTGAGTGATATTCCATTGTACATACGGACCACAACTTCTTTATCCATTTTTCTCTTTCCTGGGATATTTAAGGTGTAATAAAGTGGAGGTTGTTGTCAACAGAGCAGCCCTAATCTTCGGGGTGCCTCTGTCTTGCTGCTTTTTAGTTTTCCCAATTTATACGCCCATGAATGGAAGGGCCCTATTCTCTCTAAGCTGTGTTTTTTAGATATTTCAGGACACACCGTACACTTCTCCACAGTGGCTGTTGGCAATTTACATCCCGCCCATCAGCGTAGCAAGGCTCCCATTTCTCCATGGCCTGTCCTGCATTTCTGGTTTTGACACTTTTTTCAGCATGACCATTTTGACCGATGGGAAACGAGACTTCTTTGTAGCGCTGATTTGCCTTTCCAGGTTGCTTGGTTGGCCAAAAAGGGCGTATGCGTTTTTTCCTGAATATATTCAGGAAAAAACGCATACGCCCTTTTTGGCCAAGGGCAACATTGTCGACGTTTTGCCGCTTTTCATGTGCTTTAAAGGCCATTCGAATGTACCTCCTGAAATCTGTTTCCTGCAATTCTGCCTTGCTTTCAAATCCTCTTCGTTGCCTTCCCTCAATATATTTGGGGATGAGAGTTATCATTTATACCTCTGCAGGTTTGTGAATTGCAGTGCCCCTGAGCTCCGTTTTTCCACTCGCTTTTTTGGGAGCTGGGCGCAAAAGCGCAGGACTGCTTCAGGCCCTATTCTGGTTCCGGGGGGGCAGGCTGAGCCTGTGGTTAATTCTTCCTCCTGATGGGAAAATAGAGTGACCTGTGCCTGTCCCAACACCTAGAGCTAGTCTCTCATTGGTTCCCCCTCCTTCTGTTCCTCCTCAGGACAAATTGCAAGCTGTACGGAACAGGAGGTTAAAGGTGCTGCTGATTCTCCAAGGAGGGAGATTGCTAGTAAAGCGGCTGTAATGGCCACCCCGAGCACAAGGAGATGAGAAATGAGGTGCGTTTTAGAAACCTTTCCCGGTCACACGGTGTACCAACTTCTGGGTTTCTCATGCATGTTTTCGATGTAGGAAGAGGCCCTTGAACCTGGAGATTTGGGACCCATGGGATGGGTACCACGCAGTATTACTTTAAAGGGTCTGTGTTTGCTCACCGAACCTTACCAAACCTCTCAGCCCCAAGAGTGTCCACCCTTATGTCTCATCCAGCTGTGTGTCTACATATGGTCAATTCAGGTTGCATCACAGCCCCTGAACGAATTTTGTAAGAATTTCTCTTTCACTGTCTTTGTTTCATGGGTTTTTTAAAGTAATTTATTTTTATAATGGGGTTTAGCTGCTTTTCACTGCTGTCTTTATGCCGCTTTACACCCACTTGACTCACTTACAGAGAGATATCAATCCATAGGTTTTAAGATTCTTACTAGTCAGATATATTCTTGTGCGGTGAATAGGGGGTGTTGAGTCCAGTTCACTGAGCAAGCAGTAGGCCTTGTCTATTACATGTTGGGTTTATGGAACGGTATCTGAGCTAATTTGAAACCCTTGTTTTATTCATCTCCCCACCTCACCTTTCCCGTTCAGCAGCCATAGTGTGTTATCTAAATGTGTGACTCTGTTCTGTTTTGTAATTCAGTTCAAGTGTAGGGATTTTAACATTCCCTCTATAAGTGTTAGATTATGATAAGTGTGTTTTTCTGTGTGACTTATTTCACTTAGAATCGTCGTACCTAAATCCATTCATCATGCTGCTACTAGCATTATAAGATTGATTTCATGGCTGAGTGATATTCCATTGTACATACGGACCACAACTTCTTTATCCATTTTTCTCTTTCCTGGGATATTTAAGGTGTAATAAAGTGGAGGTTGTTGTCAACAGAGCAGCCCTAATCTTCGGGGTGCCTCTGTCTTGCTGCTTTTTAGTTTTCCCAATTTATACGCCCATGAATGGAAGGGCCCTATTCTCTCTAAGCTGTGTTTTTTAGATATTTCAGGACACACCGTACACTTCTCCAGAGTGGCTGTTGGCAATTTACATCCCGCCCATCAGCGTAGCAAGGCTCCCATTTCTCCATGGCCTGTCCTGCATTTCTGGTTTTGACACTTTTTTCAGCATGACCATTTTGACCGATGGGAAACGAGACTTCTTTGTAGCGCTGATTTGCCTTTCCAGGTTGCTTGGTTGGCCAAAAAGGGCGTATGCGTTTTTTCCTGAATATATTCAGGAAAAAACGCATACGCCCTTTTTGGCCAAGGGCAACATTGTCGACGTTTTGCCGCTTTTCATGTGCTTTAAAGGCCATTCGAATGTACCTCCTGAAATCTGTTTCCTGCAATTCTGCCTTGCTTTCAAATCCTCTTCGTTGCCTTCCCTCAATATATTTGGGGATGAGAGTTATCATTTATACCTCTGCAGGTTTGTGAATTGCAGTGCCCCTGAGCTCCGTTTTTCCACTCGCTTTTTTGGGAGCTGGCCGCAAAAGCGCAGGACTGCTTCAGGCCCTATTCTGGTTCCGGGGGGGCAGGCTGAGCCTGTGGTTAATTCTTCCTCCTGATGGGAAAATAGAGTGACCTGTGCCTGTCCCAACACCTAGAGCTAGTCTCTCATTGGTTCCCCCTCCTTCTGTTCCTCCTCAGGACAAATTGCAACCTGTACGGAACAGGAGGTTAAAGGTGCTGCTGATTCAACAAGGAGGGAGATTGCTAGTAAAGCGGCTGTAATGGCCACCCCGAGCACAAGGAGATGAGAAATGAGGTGCGTTTTAGAAACCTTTCCCGGTCACACAGTGTACCAACTTCTGGGTTTCTCATGCATGTTTTCGATGTAGGAAGAGGCCCTTGAACCTGGAGATTTGGGACCCATGGGATGGGTACCACGCAGTATTACGTTAAAGGGTCTGTGTTTGCTCACCGAACCTTACCAAACCTCTCAGCCCCAAGAGTGTCCACCCTTATGTCTCATCCAGCTGTGTGTCTACATATGGTCAATTCAGGTTGCATCACAGCCCCTGAACGAATTTTGTATGAATTTCTCTTTCACTTTCTTTGTTTCATGGGTTTTTAAAAGTAATTTATTTTTATAATGGGGTTTAGCTGCTTTTCACTGCTGTGTTTATGCCGCTTTACACCCACTTGACTCACTTACAGAGAGATATCAATCCATAGGTTTTAAGATTCTTACTAGTCAGATATATTCTTATGCAGTGAATAGGGGGTGTTGAGTCCAGTTCACTGAGCAAGGAGTAGGCCTTGTCTATTACATGTTGGGTTTATGGAACGGTATCTGAGCTAATTTGAAACCCTTGTTTTATGCATCACCCCACCTCACCTTTCCCGTTCAGCAGCCATAGTGTGTTTTCTAAATGTGTGACTCTGTTCTGTTTTGTAATTCAGTTCAAGTGTAGGGATTTTAACATTCCCTCTATAAGTGTTAGATTATGATAAGTGTCTTTTTCTGTGTGACTTATTTCACTTAGAATCGTCGTACCTAAATCCATTCATCATGCTGCTACCAGCATTATAACATTGATTTCATGGCTGAGTGATATTCCATTGTACATACGGACCACAACTTCTTTATCCATTTTTCTCTTTCCTGGGATATTTAAGGTGTAATAAAGTGGAGGTTGTTGTCAACAGAGCAGCCCTAATCTTCGGGGTGCCTCTGTCTTGCTGCTTTTTAGTTTTCCCAATTTATACGCCCATGAATGGAAGGGCCCTATTCTCTCTAAGCTGTGTTTTTTAGATATTTCAGGACACACCGTACACTTCTCCAGAGTGGCTGTTGGCAATTTACATCCCGCCCATCAGCGTAGCAAGGCTCCCATTTCTCCATGGCCTGTCCTGCATTTCTGGTTTTGACACTTTTTTCAGCATGACCATTTTGACCGATGGGAAACGAGACTTCTTTGTAGCGCTGATTTGCCTTTCCAGGTTGCTTGGTTGGCCAAAAAGGGCGTATGCGTTTTTTCCTGAATATATTCAGGAAAAAACGCATACGCCCTTTTTGGCCAAGGGCAACATTGTCGACGTTTTGCCGCTTTTCATGTGCTTTAAAGGCGATTCGAATGTACCTCCTGAAATCTGTTTCCTGCAATTCTGCCTTGCTTTCAAATCCTCTTCGTTGCCTTCCCTCAATATATTTGGGGATGAGAGTTATCATTTATACCTCTGCAGGTTTGTGAATTGCAGTGCCCCTGAGCTCCGTTTTTCCACTCGCTTTTTTGGGAGCTGGCCGCAAAAGCGCAGGACTGCTTCAGGCCCTATTCTGGTTCCGGGGGGGCAGGCTGAGCCTGTGGTTAATTCTTCCTCCTGATGGGAAAATAGAGTGACCTGTGCCTGTCCCAACACCTAGAGCTAGTCTCTCATTGGTTCCCCCTCCTTCTGTTCCTCCTCAGGACAAATTGCAAGCTGTACGGCACAGGAGGTTAAAGGTGCTGCTGATTCTCCAAGGAGGGAGATTGCTAGTAAAGCGGCTGTAATGGCCACCCCGAGCACAAGGAGATGAGAAATGAGGTGCGTTTTAGAAACCTTTCCCGGTCACACGGTGTACCAACTTCTGGGTTTCTCATGCATGTTTTCGATGTAGGAAGAGGCCCTTGAACCTGGAGATTTGGGACCCATGGGATGGGTACCACGCAGTATTACTTTAAAGGGTCTGTGTTTGCTCACCGAACCTTACCAAACCTCTCAGCCCCAAGAGTGTCCACCCTTATGTCTCATCCAGCTGTGTGTCTACATATGGTCAATTCAGGTTGCATCACAGCCCCTGAACGAATTTTGTAAGAATTTCTCTTTCACTGTCTTTGTTTCATGGGATTTTAAAAGTAATTTATTTTTATAATGGGGTTTAGCTGCTTTTCACTGCTGTGTTTATGCCGCTTTACACCCACTTGACTCACTTACAGAGAGATATCAATCCATAGGTTTTAAGATTCTTACTAGTCAGATATATTCTTGTGCGGTGAATAGGGGGTGTTGAGTCCAGTTCACTGAGCAAGGAGCAGGCCTTGTCTATTACATGTTGGGTTTATGGAACGGTATCTGAGCTAATTTGAAACCCTTGTTTTATGCATCACCCCACCTCACCTTTCCCGTTCAGCAGCCATAGTGTGTTTTCTAAATGTGTGACTCTGTTCTGTTTTGTAATTCAGTTCAAGTGTAGGGATTTTCACATTCCCTCTATAAGTGTTAGATTATGATAAGTGTGTTTTTCTGTGTGACTTATTTCACTTAGAATCGTCGTACCTCAATCCATTCATCATGCTGCTACTAGCATTATAAGATTGATTTCATGGCTGAGTGATATTCCATTGTACATACGGACCACAACTTCTTTATCCATTTTTCTCTTTCCTGGGATATTTAAGGTGTAATAAAGTGGAGGTTGTTGTCAACAGAGCAGCCCTAATCTTCGGGGTGCCTCTGTCTTGCTGCTTTTTAGTTTTCCCAATTTATACGCCCATGAATGGAAGGGCCCTATTCTCTCTAAGCTGTGTTTTTTAGATATTTCAGGACACACCGTACACTTCTCCAGAGTGGCTGTTGGCAATTTACATCCCGCCCATCAGCGTAGCAAGGCTCCCATTTCTCCATGGCCTGTCCTGCATTTCTGGTTTTGACACTTTTTTCAGCATGACCATTTTGACCGATGGGAAACGAGACTTCTTTGTAGCGCTGATTTGCCTTTCCAGGTTGCTTGGTTGGCCAAAAAGGGCGTATGCGTTTTTTCCTGAATATATTCAGGAAAAAACGCATACGCCCTTTTTGGCCAAGGGCAACATTGTCGACGTTTTGCCGCTTTTCATGTGCTTTAAAGGCGATTCGAATGTACCTCCTGAAATCTGTTTCCTGCAATTCTGCCTTGCTTTCAAATCCTCTTCGTTGCCTTCCCTCAATATATTTGGGGATGAGAGTTATCATTTATACCTCTGCAGGTTTGTGAATTGCAGTGCCCCTGAGCTCCGTTTTTCCACTCGCTTTTTTGGGAGCTGGCCGCAAAAGCGCAGGACTGCTTCAGGCCCTATTCTGGTTCCGGGGGGGCAGGCTGAGCCTGTGGTTAATTCTTCCTCCTGATGGGAAAATAGAGTGACCTGTGCCTGTCCCAACACCTAGAGCTAGTCTCTCATTGGTTCCCCCTCCTTCTGTTCCTCCTCAGGACAAATTGCAAGCTGTACGGAACAGGAGGTTAAAGGTGCTGCTGATTCTCCAAGGAGGGAGATTGCTAGTAAAGCGGCTGTAATGGCCACCCCGAGCACAAGGAGATGAGAAATGAGGTGCGTTTTAGAAACCTTTCCCGGTCACACGGTGTACCAACTTCTGGGTTTCTCATGCATGTTTTCGATGTAGGAAGAGGCCCTTGAACCTGGAGATTTGGGACCCATGGGATGGGTACCACGCAGTATTACTTTAAAGGGTCTGTGTTTGCTCACCGAACCTTACCAAACCTCTCAGCCCCAAGAGTGTCCACCCTTATGTCTCATCCAGCTGTGTGTCTACATATGGTCAATTCAGGTTGCATCACAGCCCCTGAACGAATTTTGTAAGAATTTCTCTTTCACTGTCTTTGTTTCATGGGATTTTAAAAGTAATTTATTTTTATAATGGGGTTTAGCTGCTTTTCACTGCTGTCTTTATGCCGCTTTACACCCACTTGACTCACTTACAGAGAGATATCAATCCATAGGTTTTAAGATTCTTACTAGTCAGATATATTCTTGTGCGGTGAATAGGGGGTGTTGAGTCCAGTTCACTGAGCAAGGAGCAGGCCTTGTCTATTACATGTTGGGTTTATGGAACGGTATCTGAGCTAATTTGAAACCCTTGTTTTATGCATCACCCCACCTCACCTTTCCCGTTCAGCAGCCATAGTGTGTTTTCTAAATGTGTGACTCTGTTCTGTTTTGTAATTCAGTTCAAGTGTAGGGATTTTCACATTCCCTCTATAAGTGTTAGATTATGATAAGTGTCTTTTTCTGTGTGACTTATTTCACTTAGAATCGTCGTACCTCAATCCATTCATCATGCTGCTACTAGCATTATAAGATTGATTTCATGGCTGAGTGATATTCCATTGTACATACGGACCACAACTTCTTTATCCATTTTTCTCTTTCCTGGGATATTTAAGGTGTAATAAAGTGGAGGTTGTTGTCAACAGAGCAGCCCTAATCTTCGGGGTGCCTCTGTCTTGCTGCTTTTTAGTTTTCCCAATTTATACGCCCATGAATGGAAGGGCCCTATTCTCTCTAAGCTGTGTTTTTTAGATATTTCAGGACACACCGTACACTTCTCCAGAGTGGCTGTTGGCAATTTACATCCCGCCCATCAGCGTAGCAAGGCTCCCATTTCTCCATGGCCTGTCCTGCATTTCTGGTTTTGACACTTTTTTCAGCATGACCATTTTGACCGATGGGAAACGAGACTTCTTTGTAGCGCTGATTTGCCTTTCCAGGTTGCTTGGTTGGCCAAAAAGGGCGTATGCGTTTTTTCCTGAATATATTCAGGAAAAAACGCATACGCCCTTTTTGGCCAAGGGCAACATTGTCGACGTTTTGCCGCTTTTCATGTGCTTTAAAGGCGATTCGAATGTACCTCCTGAAATCTGTTTCCTGCAATTCTGCCTTGCTTTCAAATCCTCTTCGTTGCCTTCCCTCAATATATTTGGGGATGAGAGTTATCATTTATACCTCTGCAGGTTTGTGAATTGCAGTGCCCCTGAGCTCCGTTTTTCCACTCGCTTTTTTGGGAGCTGGCCGCAAAAGCGCAGGACTGCTTCAGGCCCTATTCTGGTTCCGGGGGGGCAGGCTGAGCCTGTGGTTAATTCTTCCTCCTGATGGGAAAATAGAGTGACCTGTGCCTGTCCCAACACCTAGAGCTAGTCTCTCATTGGTTCCCCCTCCTTCTGTTCCTCCTCAGCACAAATTGCAAGCTGTACGGAACAGGAGGTTAAAGGTGCTGCTGATTCTCCAAGGAGGGAGATTGCTAGTAAAGCGGCTGTAATGGCCACCCCGAGCACAAGGAGATGAGAAATGAGGTGCGTTTTAGAAACCTTTCCCGGTCACACGGTGTACCAACTTCTGGGTTTCTCATGCATGTTTTCGATGTAGGAAGAGGCCCTTGAACCTGGAGATTTGGGACCCATGGGATGGGTACCACGCAGTATTACTTTAAAGGGTCTGTGTTTGCTCACCGAACCTTACCAAACCTCTCAGCCCCAAGAGTGTCCACCCTTATGTCTCATCCAGCTGTGTGTCTACATATGGTCAATTCAGGTTGCATCACAGCCCCTGAACGAATTTTGTAAGAATTTCTCTTTCACTGCCTTTGTTTCATGGGTTTTTAAAAGTAATTTATTTTTATAATGGGGTTTAGCTGCTTTTCACTGCTGTGTTTATGCCGCTTTACACCCACTTGACTCACTTACAGAGAGATATCAATCCATAGGTTTTAAGATTCTTACTAGTCAGATATATTCTTGTGCGGTGAATAGGGGGTGTTGAGTCCAGTTCACTGAGCAAGGAGCAGGCCTTGTCTATTACATGTTGGGTTTATGGAACGGTATCTGAGCTAATTTGAAACCCTTGTTTTATGCATCACCCCACCTCACCTTTCCCGTTCAGCAGCCATAGTGTGTTTTCTAAATGTGTGACTCTGTTCTGTTTTGTAATTCAGTTCAAGTGTAGGGATTTTCACATTCCCTCTATAAGTGTTAGATTATGATAAGTGTCTTTTTCTGTGTGACTTATTTCACTTAGAATCGTCGTACCTCAATCCATTCATCATGCTGCTACTAGCATTATAAGATTGATTTCATGGCTGAGTGATATTCCATTGTACATACGGACCACAACTTCTTTATCCATTTTTCTCTTTCCTGGGATATTTAAGGTGTAATAAAGTGGAGGTTGTTGTCAACAGAGCAGCCCTAATCTTCGGGGTGCCTCTGTCTTGCTGCTTTTTAGTTTTCCCAATTTATACGCCCATGAATGGAAGGGCCCTATTCTCTCTAAGCTGTGTTTTTTAGATATTTCAGGACACACCGTACACTTCTCCAGAGTGGCTGTTGGCAATTTACATCCCGCCCATCAGCGTAGCAAGGCTCCCATTTCTCCATGGCCTGTCCTGCATTTCTGGTTTTGACACTTTTTTCAGCATGACCATTTTGACCGATGGGAAACGAGACTTCTTTGTAGCGCTGATTTGCCTTTCCAGGTTGCTTGGTTGGCCAAAAAGGGCGTATGCGTTTTTTCCTGAATATATTCAGGAAAAAACGCATACGCCCTTTTTGGCCAAGGGCAACATTGTCGACGTTTTGCCGCTTTTCATGTGCTTTAAAGGCGATTCGAATGTACCTCCTGAAATCTGTTTCCTGCAATTCTGCCTTGCTTTCAAATCCTCTTCGTTGCCTTCCCTCAATATATTTGGGGATGAGAGTTATCATTTATACCTCTGCAGGTTTGTGAATTGCAGTGCCCCTGAGCTCCGTTTTTCCACTCGCTTTTTTGGGAGCTGGCCGCAAAAGCGCAGGACTGCTTCAGGCCCTATTCTGGTTCCGGGGGGGCAGGCTGAGCCTGTGGTTAATTCTTCCTCCTGATGGGAAAATAGAGTGACCTGTGCCTGTCCCAACACCTAGAGCTAGTCTCTCATTGGTTCCCCCTCCTTCTGTTCCTCCTCAGGACAAATTGCAACCTGTACGGAACAGGAGGTTAAAGGTGCTGCTGATTCAACAAGGAGGGAGATTGCTAGTAAAGCGGCTGTAATGGCCACCCCGAGCACAAGGAGATGAGAAATGAGGTGCGTTTTAGAAACCTTTCCCGGTCACTCAGTGTACCAACTTCTGGGTTTCTCATGCATGTTTTCGATGTAGGAAGAGGCCCTTGAACCTGGAGATTTGGGACCCATGGGATGGGTACCACGCAGTATTACGTTAAAGGGTCTGTGTTTGCTCACCGAACCTTACCAAACCTCTCAGCCCCAAGAGTGTCCACCCTTATGTCTCATCCAGCTGTGTGTCTACATATGGTCAATTCAGGTTGCATCACAGCCCCTGAACGAATTTTGTAAGAATTTCTCTTTCACTGTCTTTGTTTCATGGGATTTTAAAAGTAATTTATTTTTATAATGGGGTTTAGCTGCTTTTCACTGCTGTGTTTATGCCGCTTTACACCCACTTGACTCACTTACAGAGAGATATCAATCCATAGGTTTTAAGATTCTTACTAGTCAGATATATTCTTGTGCGGTGAATAGGGGGTGTTGAGTCCAGTTCACTGAGCAAGGAGCAGGCCTTGTCTATTACATGTTGGGTTTATGGAACGGTATCTGAGCTAATTTGAAACCCTTGTTTTATGCATCACCCCACCTCACCTTTCCCGTTCAGCAGCCATAGTGTGTTTTCTAAATGTGTGACTCTGTTCTGTTTTGTAATTCAGTTCAAGTGTAGGGATTTTCACATTCCCTCTATAAGTGTTAGATTATGATAAGTGTCTTTTTCTGTGTGACTTATTTCACTTAGAATCGTCGTACCTAAATCCATTCATCATGCTGCTACTAGCATTATAAGATTGATTTCATGGCTGAGTGATATTCCATTGTACATACGGACCACAACTTCTTTATCCATTTTTCTCTTTCCTGGGATATTTAAGGTGTAATAAAGTGGAGGTTGTTGTCAACAGAGCAGCCCTAATCTTCGGGGTGCCTCTGTCTTGCTGCTTTTTAGTTTTCCCAATTTATACGCCCATGAATGGAAGGGCCCTATTCTCTCTAAGCTGTGTTT